>NC_083285.1:2451166-3098000 GCF_963506605.1 Zootoca vivipara
CATTACTCGCCGCCTCCATCGCCCACGCCGCGAAACTCAGGCCGGCCCCCACATCTACCGCCGCCACCAACGAGGCCCACATCACAAGAGGCACCCCAACCCTCACCTCTCCTCATCCCCACTGCCGGATGGAGAGGAAGACCGCCAGAAAGCCCGGGAGACAGCCTCCCCGCTCCTCACCTCACACGCTGACATCCCGAAACACAGACTGGGCCTCGCCTAACCTCACCCCCACCACCCGATAAACTTTCGCTTTCCTTTCTTTTCACTTTAACATCACAGGGCCACAGAAACGCATGACCTGGTACAGCTAGTTTGCAATATATATCAGTCATAAACAGTGATTCATATACAGCAGTTTTTTACACACACACACACAAGCACCAAATGCCAATTTAATTACATTTAACATTTAAGTCATTTTAAAACTTTAAGTCGTTAAGTTTTTAAACAAAAGTATCCTTCAACAAATCACCATGTGCTCTTGGCAACCTATAACCATGTTCTATCAAAGTTATGTATGTATTGAAAGTATGCCAGGTTGATTGAAAAGCAGTGATTTTCTTGTACATGGGTTGTCATGATTTCCTGTAACAGTTTTCTATTCATGCAGCATTTGAAAGTCACCTATTCAGATGCACGCGTCCCTCCCAATCAAAACACTCTCTTTGCCACTACCAATATGCTAGTCTTGACACACAGTGCTAATGTACCAGCCTCAAAGCATGTTTGTTCTTTCAGAAATGACCAAAACAAAAACCCACAGAGAAAAAGAGAATTTCTCCAAGGACCCTAACTTCAAGCACTGTGAATGGCAAACATGACCATCTTTATGAAACAGACAATTTAACATCAGGCATAGAAAAAAATCATACAGGGAAATGTCCACCTGCCTCTGCAAATTCTGCTTTATAGTAAGTGCAATTACCAGCAAAATGAAAGCCACTGACCTCTAGCCTCGCCTCCAGGTCTTTCATGTGCTGTTGTCTGCTTGTGTGCTCTGACTGCAGCTTTTCAATGGCTCGACTGCTGCTAGGCTCTTTGGAGATGAGCTGTTGGAGAAAGAGGAAAATTATTCCTAAGAGTGAAGGAAAGGAGTCCAACAAAGGGAGGATGTAAAGCCAATATTAGCTATTTTATACATGATCTCTAATGTGCTGCCAAATCATGTCTAGCCACCATGTATAATGCTATAGCAAAACAACAGCCTCTTTCAACCAACCATGCAGCAAAGCGTTACCCATTACCTGCCGTTTTTCCTAATTATTTATGGGAACCCCTCAATGTAATTTTAAGGGGGAGAATTAGTACAGAATAAAAAACTAACAAATTATTTCTAAGACGGGTTTTGATGTTGAGAATGAAGTACTGTTATAAATACTGTTATTAGTGGGGTGGGAGAGGTGAAAGAAATTTTACATCTGGCAACCAGTGTGCCACTTTGGTTTGAGACAGGGCATGGGTAGGCAGGTTTAAAAGGCCGGACACAAATTTTCATGGCCCTCTAGCAGCTAAATTGGCTCATTTGACAGACGTAATTTATATAGCATTAACTCTGGAAGTGTATATTCAATTCTGACCAAACTAAGCATCCTAGAGCAAAATATACGTCAATATGACCCCAGCCCTCAAGATCATAGATCATAGAATTGGAAGGGATCCAAGGGCCATCTAGTCTACTCCCTGAAAATATGACCATAAAACCTTCACTCCCCCCCCTTAATCAATCATATGAGACTCTACTAGGCCCCAGGCTAATTTTATACTTATAATATGTAAGATTACTAATATTTCTAATACTAAAAATTCTCTTTGTTTTCAGGCAAGTGGTGTAAGGAACAAAAGCTGAACATATCATGAGGCTGAAACATCATCTTTGTGGAAAGTAGAGATTGCTGGTCCTCTGCTTCAGAGAAAGACAGCAAATTGCAAATAATGTCAATGGAGAGGAAACATGAATCGGTTGATGCTATGACTGACCCTGTAGGAGCACCATTTTTATGGGGCTTGTGTTTGTTATGCCAGAGACATTCAAATGAGTGTTTAATTATTTCAAAGTACAAAGATTACATTACAATCTTGACATTTTTGCTGAATATGGTGAGCTTCCAACAGTTTTAAGAAATTTGGATCAGTTGGATGATGGAAGTGTAAACCCATCACCAGCTGTTGTTGACCAAGTTCACAGTGAAAATAAAATTGGCACCAACTCTGCTGTCACAGTGGCCGGAGTGGACTACTTCAGAGTAACGACGCTACGCAGCTCTGCATTTTATTCTTTTATTGGTGCTGCGTATTTACAGTGCTCAAGTCATTGCTATTTACACGGAGTGATGTTGTCAGTCGGTTTCAGAACCTCCTAATGGCTTTTGGCGCGTCTTTCTCCAACACAAAAGCTTTGGCAGACCCATCCTCTTTCCCCTCCTCTTTCTGCGTAATTCCGGAGTTGGGGGGATGGGTCTCCCGCCCTTATTCGCCCCTTCCTGTCCCACCTGGGACCCTGGCTCCTCTACCTTGCCTGAGCCTCGGACACGACTTCCTGCTTCCCCACTGGAATCGGAACTCTCTCTGCTTCCCCCTGTGCTCGGGGATTGGCTTGAACTTAGGAGGGGAGGGACTTCGCGATATCCCCTGTCCCTCACATCCACCCCCCTCCCAAGCTCTCCTTCACCCCTCCCCAGGTCCCCCCCAGGTGTCGGTGACGACTGGAAGCCTAAGAACTCAGTGCTTTCCGAGCCCGTTGGTGTGAACACCTCCCCCCAGTCCTGCAAGCCCCCCCCTTCCGCCTGGGAGGACGGGAATCCCAAAAAGTCTGTGGCGTCAGAGCTGGTGGGGGTAAAAATGTTCTGCCAATCTGCTCCTTCCTCTGACTGGGTGGATCTCGGTGACACCCATACCTCATCCTCTGGTTCCTCAAACTCCGCTTCCCAGCGCCATGGTGAACTGCTCTCCCGTGCTTCCTCCCCCTCCCCCTCCCTTTCCATGTGCCAGGGCTTGGGTCTATGGGGAAAAAGGGCGTGAAATTCTTCTACCAGGAATTCCTCCTGTATCTGAGTGGCTGGGACCCATTCATTCTGGGACGGTGGAGCATCCTCCCATGCCATGAGGTACTCCAGGCCCCCCACCCCCCACCTTGAATCCAGGATGGCTGTGGCCTCATTGAGTTGCTCCCTGCCTTCCCTCTCCCCCCCTCCCTCAGGGGTTTGTTCGCTGTCTCGGAGCCTGCTGCTTTCCCTGTACGGTGACAGCAGCGATCTATGAAACACTGGGTGCACCCTCATGTCCTCTGGCAGTGCCAGCCTGTATGCCACCGGGTTGACCTGTTGCGTGACCGTGAAGGGGCCCAACCTTCTGGGCGCCAGCTTTTTGCATCGCCCTCTGATGGGAAGGCCCTCCGAGGACAACCAAACTTTGTCCCCCACCCTAATGACCTCCCCCGGTCGCCTGTGGCGATCTGCCCCCCTCTTGTACGCTTCCTTGGCTCTCTCCAAGTGTTCTCTGAGCTGCTGGTGCACCGTCTCCAGTTCCTCTGCCCAATCCTCAGCCTGTGGGCCCTCCTCCTCCTCCTCCCCCTCCCTCTCAGGGAAAGATCTGAGGTCACGCCCGTAATTGGCCTTAAAGGGCGACACCCCTGTGGAGACGTGCACCGCATTGTTGTAGGCAAATTCTGCCAGTGGCAGGCGATCCACCCAGTCCGTTTGCCTCTGGCTGACGTAGCATCTCAGGTACTGCTGCAGAATGGCGTTGACCCTCTCCGCCTGTCCATTGGTCTGCGGGTGTCTAGCCGTCGACAAGCTGACCTCCACCTGCAGGAGGTTCATGAGCCGCCGCCAGAACCTGGAAACAAATTGGCGGCCACGATCCGAAATAACCCTTAAGGGTAATCCATGCAGTCTGAATACGTGATCCACAAACAGTTTGGCTGTCTCTTCTGCCGAGACCGCCCTGGCACACGGTATAAAGTGGCACATTTTGGACATGAGGTCCACCACCACCAACACTGCGGTCTTGCCCCTGGAAGAAGGCAGATCTGTGATGAAGTCCATGGACACCACTTCCCACGGCCTGTGTGGCGTGGCTAAGGGCTCCAGCAATCCCGGTGGCGCTGCTCTGACCACCTTTGCCCGCTGGCAGGTGTCACAGCCCCGTACATAGTCTCGAACATCTTCCCGCACCCCTGGCCACCAGAAGTGTCTCATGACTAGGTGAGTGGTTTTGCCCCTCCCAAAATGACCCGCCGTTGGGTTGTCGTGCATCTGCTTGAGGACCGTACGTCTAAGCTGGGTGGTGGGCAGGTACAGTGCACCCTTGTAGAAAAGCAGCCCCCTGCGTTCTGCAAAGTCTTTTGCCTGCTCCCCCCCCCCTTCTCAGTTCTCTGCAGATGCGGTTGGCAAATTCATCCGCTGCCGTCAGTGCTGTGAGTTCTGCCTCGCTCACCACTGCTGCTCCGCAGGACCATGCTGACGGGGGGAAAATGTGCCTGGGTGCCGGTGGCGCCTCCTCCTCCATGTATTCTGGCTTGCGGGAGAGGGCATCCGCCCTGACATTCTGCTCTCCCGGGATGTAGTGTATGGAGAAGTTGAAGTTCGAGAAGAACTCTGCCCACCGTATCTGCCGCTGGTTGAGCACCCTGGCAGTTCTCCAGAACTCCAGGTTCTTGTGGTCTGTGCACACCTGGATGGGGTGCTTGGCGCCCACCAGGAAGTGTCTCCAGTGCTGGAACGCAGCGTGGATCGCCAGAAGTTCCCGATCAAACACTGTGTAGTTTCGCTCTGGCTGAGTCAATTTCCTGGAGAAGAAGGCACAGGGTCTCCACTCTCGGTTGGCGTCCAGTTGCAACAAAATGGCGCCCACAGCTTTATCAGAAGCATCTGTCTCCACGCGTAGGGGCGCGTCCTGAACCACGTGGAACAGGTTCTGGTCTGAGGCGAACACCCTCTTGAGGCTTTCGAACGCTGCTTGCGCCTCTGGTGTCCACCTGAACTTCTGCTTGCCTCTCAGGCAGTCAGTGATGGGAGCCGTAACGCGAGAGAAGTTCTTGATGAACTTCCTGTAGAAGTTGGCGAAGCCTAGTAGGCGTTGGGCATCTTTGCGCGTCCTGGGGCTGTGCCAGTCCAGGATGGCCGCACCTTGTCCTTGTCCATCGCCAGCCCCTTGTCTGACAGCTTGTAGCCCAGGAAGTCCACCTCCTTGGTGTGAAACTTGCACTTCTCCAGCTTCACATACAGGTGGTTCTCCTTCAGGCGCTGCAACACCTCCCTGACATCTTTCACATGCTGCACTGGGTCGTTGGAGTAAATAAGGATGTCATCCAGGAAGACCAAGCATTTCCTGAAGAGGAGGGACCCCAGGACGTGGTGCATGAAGGCCTGGAAGCATGCTGAGCCCCTTTGCAACCCGAAGGGCATCACCAGATATTCAAAAGAGCCCAGAGGCGTGAACATCGTGGTTTTCCATTCATCGCCTTCCCGGATCCTGATCAAGTTGTACGCCCCCCTCAGGTCTAGCTTGGTGAAAATCTTGCCCCTGCGTGCCGCTGTCAGGAGATCATCCACTCTGGGCATGGGGAAAGCCACTGGCTCTGTCACCGAATTCAGCCGTCTAAAATCCACCACCAGACGGCGCTGTTGCGTGTCTTTCTTGTCCACCCAGAAGACCGGGCTGCCCCCTGCTGCCTTGCTTTCTCTGATGAACCCCCGCTTGAGGTTCTTGTCGATGAAAGCGCGCAGATCCTCCAGTTCCTGATCTGACATGGCGTACAGCTTGGCTGGGGGTATAGTTGCCCCTGGCACCAGGTTGATCTGGCAGTCAAAAGGCCTGTGTGGGGGTAGGTGGTCGGACTCCGCTTCGCTGAAGACCTCCTGCAGGTCCCAGTACGGCTTGGGTATTGCCTCACCCCCCTTGACGTGCATGGTGGCCACCGTGGCTATCGGAGGCCCCTCCCCTGGTTGGTGCTGCATGCAATGTTCCAGGCAAAAGTCCGATCCAAAAGTGATGCATCTCTGGTGCCAACTTATGGAGGGGTCATGGCGCGCCAGCCAGCTCATGCCCAAAACGATGGGGGGGTCTGAGATGGTGGTGACGTTGAATGCCAGTGTCTCTGAGTGCCTTCCAACCGTCATTCTCATGGGGGGGGTTTGATGCGTGATGGCCCCTCCCAGCAGCTCTCTGCCGTCAATGGTTGCCACGTGCAGAGGAAAATCCAGCTGCAGAAGCTGGATCTGGTGCTCTTCTGCAAAGTTTCTCGAGAAGAAGTTCGCTGACGCCCCACTGTCAATTAGGGCGAGGACTGTCAGGGGATAGCCATTTGGAAGCGTGAGCGTCACTTCTAGAACCACTCCTGCTCTGGGAGGGGTGGGCTGGCTCTGCTCCTCTCTGTGCGGGTGGGTGGGCTGGGGCTGTTGTCTGCTGACTGTGCCTGGCTGCCGCCCCTTGTCTCCTGCAGCCAGGCTTTCCCGTTTCCCTGCTGTGGTGCTGCGTCAGTGGGGGAGGGCACAACCGTTCCCGCCTTTCCTTGCCACTCCCTGCTATGTGGGCAGTCTCTGACGAGATGCTGGGGGGAGTTGCAGAGAAAGCAATTCCCACCCCTTCCCTCCTTGCGTCTTGGCGCCGCTGGGGTTTGAAAAGCCCCCGCGCGCGCGCGCGCTATCAATCTGCATGGGTTCCTGGTCCTGACTGGCCCCAGGCGTGGCTTGAAAGGGTTGTTGGGGGAGTGGCTTCTCCTGCGACCGTGGGAACCAAGCCCGCTTTGCGCGCGTTGCTTGCTTGTCGCTCCACCGGGATTCCTGTCTCACCCCCACCGCCAGAGCCGCTTTGCTCAGCTGATCCATATTACTGGGCTTTGGACCTCTCGAGAGCTCATCCTTCACCTCCTCATGCAACCCCAAGTAGAACGCCGCTTGCATTGGGGGGGACTCAAGTTCCCACCCCAATCTGTGCACCAGCATGGTGAATTTCGCCCAATACGCGCGAACTGTCATATTTCCTTGGCGTAAATTATGAAGTTCCTCCTTAGTCTGATCCATATGACTATCGGACGAATACATCGTTTTCAAACCTTCTAGAAATAGTTTGACATTCTTCATGCAAGGATTCCTTGTTGCAATTAACGGTCTTAGCCACTCCCTGGCTGCCCCGGTAAGGTGCTCCACAATAAACGCTACCCTGTGCTCATCATCAGGGAACTCATCGTGGTGCAGCTCAAGAGCATACACAATCTCAGTCTCAAAGCCCTGAAATTCCCTCGGGTCTCCATTGAACTTGCTTACTAGGGTCCCGGCTCTCCTTCCTGGCAGCACTTGGACTTGGGGTGCCCCTCCCGCCTTGTTTTTCTCTGCATCCAGCTTGTTTTGGAGGTCTACCGCCACCGCCCTTAATTGCTGCTCTTTTTCCTGAAGCGCTCTCACCTGTTCCGCAAGTTGTAGCCGGTCGTCCTGGACCTTCTTAGTCTCCTCTTTAGCTGCCTTCAATTCCCCCTGCGCCTGCAGCGACAGCTGCTGCAGTTCTTGCTGGGCTTGCTCCGCGATCTGCCGCCATTTCTCCGCCTCTGACACGCTCATCCCGGCAACTCCAAAGTAGCCCAAAAAGGATTAGGAGGTTGCTGTCACAGTGGCCGGAGTGGACTACTTCAGAGTAACGACGCTACGCAGCTCTGCATTTTATTCTTTTATTGGTGCTGCGTATTTACAGTGCTCAAGTCATTGCTATTTACACAGAGTGATGTTGTCAGTCGGTTTCAGAACCTCCTAATGGCTTTTGGCGCGTCTTTCTCCAACACAAAAGCTTTGGCAGACCCATCCTCTTTCCCCTCCTCTTTCTGCGTAATTCCGGAGTTGGGGGGATGGGTCTCCCGCCCTTATTCGCCCCTTCCTGTCCCACCTGGGACCCTGGCTCCTCTACCTTGCCTGAGCCTCGGACACGACTTCCTGCTTCCCCACTGGAATCGGAACTCTCTCTGCTTCCCCCTGTGCTCGGGGATTGGCTTGAACTTAGGAGGGGAGGGACTTCGCGATATCCCCTGTCCCTCACATCTGCCTTTGCTCCAGGACGGCAAAAACACTTTTTGTTTGGGGGGCATTATCAAATTGTTTATACCAGTCATAAAGCTGTACATCTTCCTTTGCCCCAAGACTTACAGAGTTTTCCTTTTCTTTTTTATTAAAGGTTTTCTTGGTTTACAAAGATATGTGCAATGTCTCTCATAACATTTTTACAAATCAGTTTCATTTGTTGAGACACTGGGAAGAAAGGAGGAAAAGAGGTAGATGGGGGAGGGTGGGTGGGGTTGGGTGACGGTGTATCTATTTTGCTTAATATATGGTGGGTTTAGACACTGGAGAGACCTGTCAGGAGTAAGCATGGACCAATGGTACCAAATAGTATGGGAAACAGCCTTACTAGAAAAATTAACCAATAAGCTGAAACAGACACGGGGACAAATAGAAGAGGACGCCTTCGTCCTGGTATTGCTCCCCTTTATCACATACACAGCCCAACAAGACAATGACAAAAATCCACCAACAGCATACAAATCAATATGGCTAACCTGATCCAAAACACCCACCCACCCCACTCACACACGAAACAAAGACCACCACAGCCAACCACAAATGAACTACCATATCCTAGGCCAACCCCAACATCTCTCACCACCAAAGGAACACAAGCGAACAGCAGAGAACCTACGCAGAGTTTTTCAAAGGAAGGGTGAGATATAGTTTTAAGAAACAAATACATAACCGGGCACACCACCTTTGGCTTTGTTGTCCGCTCTTCACTCTTATTGTAAGGGGAGTATAACTCCATTTCCTATTCCTCCAGTCCCCAGATTAGAAAAGCTGAGCACCAGGTGTCAATCAATCAACACTTTATTACGGTCGTAGATCAGCATAAAGCACCAGAAGTGTCCATTCATAAGAAGAAGAAAAGGTTTGATGGCTTTGATTGTACATGCCAAAGTAAACATAGAAATTGGAATGATCCGGGTGAAATCTGACATTTGAGAAGTCAAATATTTATAGGTGTAAAATTATAGAAGAAAAGGCATCGTTAAAAATGTGGCCTTTTACAAGCAACAACGTAATGCAAACCAATCTATGAGCCGAAAACACTAAAATGTAGGGGGAAATACATACTGATACTAGCTGCTGGCGGTATTGGTTTTATTATAAAATCCACCATATATTAAATCTGTTCCTGCAAAAGCTTTCCTCTTATGTTTGCCTAATAAATCCAAATAGAGCCTTTTATTACAGACACTTGAGTGGTTGTGTTTGGCTTAGTTTACAACCTTTTGTTTAGCAAGCTTTTGAGGTAAGGCCTTGGTGAAGCAAAATTAAGGTTTTATTACAAAACTGTAAAAGAAAATGAATAGTGAAATGTCCCGCCTAAACTGTGGGAAGATAATTAGCACAGGAATTTAATGCTGTTGAATATTTCATCACTGACACATTATTGCTGGGTGGATATTTTTTTTAACCATAAAACATTGGTTTACATTTTTGCTGTACAAAACATATCTGAATTTATTCTTCCAGTGAACACCAGTGCTATTTCAAAAAAGAGTAGGTGCACAAGATGAGAAAGCAACATTATCCAGCATGTTAAAGGTCTAAGTAGTAATATATTTATTTTTACATACCCACCCCTCCATGTAGACTAAATATTTGTGCCAAACTTAAGACATTTTAACACGTGAAGTGAAAATGCCAGTATCAGAGTACTTATGGTGTGGTATATCTATTTTGTACTTAGGTATTTGTACCTGAGTGCAAAATATAGCATGATGCTCACTAGGGAGAAAAGGTTACTTAGTAATAGAACACACTTATTTTCCGGTAGATCACACCTAGCTGGGGATATTGGGAAGAGTGTTTGATCCTGAACATAGCCATACACATAGCTGTCAACTTCTCCCTTTTTTTAAAAGGGAAATTCCCTTATGCTGAATAGGCTTCCTCACGAGAAAAGGGAAAACTTGACAGCTATGGCCATACAATCTAAGAGGTTGTATTCATTTGGTGAGCTGTATTTATTTAGAAATACTTATAACAGTGCTTTTTCTGGGGGGGGGTACTCAAGGGTCCACAATACCAGCACCTTTTTCTGGAAAAATGGCTAAAACTGTGGCACTTGCTGTAACAACTTCATGTTGAGTACCAGCACCATTTTTCCTAGAAGAAAAACTGCTGATAAACCTCAAAGCATTTATTGCCCCAGCGTTGAGAACTGTAGTCCAACCACAGGCTTCCCCACTTCACAGGTGTCAGGAAAATTCAGAAGTCAACACACACACACCCAGCTAGTGTGAGAAACCTTTTAAAGAGGCACAAAGCAAGGCAGGGAGAAAGAAAAGTTCTTGCTCTACAGTAAAAGTGTGTGTGTGTGGGGGGGGTTGCTTCTACTGTGACCTTAAGAATTTGTTTATACAGGTGGGCTCACCAACTCATGTATGCAGAATCAAGTAGTGAGGTCGGTATGAATAGGCCAACACAGATCTAATGCCAAAAACAGAGGTCTCATATCAGCTCAAATGCAAAGCTTTCTTGTTCCCATATATATCTATGAGTCATCAAGTGTAGAGTGATAAACATGCATAAGTTAACTAACCCAGAGAAAATCACATTTCTCTTGCAACCATGAAGATGCACCATATAAATAAAGAAATAGACTTAATATACTCTCCTCTGCTCTGCTGGAAGTTCACAACCAAACAATGGTTTATTAAAGCAGTAATGAGGATCAGGACCAAGCACCCCTCCTCCTCCTCCTGTGGCGCACTGACTTCGGAACAAAGATCCCAAGGACTGGCTTTCTGCATCAAAATCTATGTCGCAATGGGATAAAGCAAGACATTACTGTCAAGAACGGTTTGAGTTAAAGTAAAAAAGAAACATTCTGGGAAGTTTTTTGGAGTTTAATTTTCATAAGGTTAATATCTCTCACACACATTAATGTTGAAATAATGATGCAGACTTGACTATGGATTTAAATGTAATAATTTGCAGTGGTGTTGTAAAATATGGGTGGGATGGAATTCACTTGCTGCCTGCAGAAATAATTGCTTCTTTAAAAAATGAATGCAGCAACTTGGTAGATGGCTCAAGAGATTGACAATCAGAAACACCGTTTACCACCCCTGTAGGGCACTACTACAAGTCCTGACTTGTAAATCCAGATGCATGTCTAGAAACACACAAAGATGGAGGCCGCCAACCTCACTCAACTCACTCACTATGGAGGAAGCCTCATTGGGCAGAGTGTGACTTGCTTCCAAATAAATATGCCTGGGATTACACTGCCTGAGAATTGTGAGGGTTGTTTCCCCCGTGTCCCAAGTATGGGCTGTTACTTGTCTCTTGTGTGTGTGGAGCTCTCATAATTTTGTCCTGGCACACCAGCATTTAGCCAACATGATTGTTATTATTTTTGTTCCACACCCTGTAACATTTGGTATGTGTTTGACTTGCATCCATGAACAAGGAAATTGGCATGGGAGAGGATGTGTAAATGCCTGAGAAATATTAACAAGGAGCAAGTATGAAGTATGACTGTACACCAGATTCACATCCATCAAATGGAGACCTACATTATGGCTACACTATTACTGAAAAAAGGTGAAGAAGAAGAAGAAGAAACCCTATTCATTACACAGCATTAGGATTAGTTACAGAGCTTGCTGGTGTGACATTTGTGTAGAATGACTAGAGTACTACATATTTTGTGACTAATTCCATATTTGATATTCACGACAGGAATTAATTAGATGCTTATTTCCAATAAGTCACCTGAATTAAAATAAAGCTGCTAGATTTCAAACCTGTTAGATATATATGTGGGTGGCGCTGTGGTCTAAACCTCAGAGCCTAGGGCTTTCCGATCAGAAGGTTGGCAGTTCGAATCCCTGCGACGAGGTGAGCTGTCATTGCTCAGTCCCTGCTCCTGCCCACCTAGCAGTTCAAAAGCACGTCCAAGTGCAAGTAGATAAATAGGTACCACTCCGGCGGGAAGGTAAACGGCATTTCCGTGTGCTGCTCTGGTTCGCCAGAAGCTGCTTAGTCATGTTGGCCACATGACCTGGAAACTGTACGCCAGCTCCCTCGGCCAGTAAAGCGAGATGAGCGCTGCAACCCCAGAGTCGCCCGCGACTAGACTTAACGGTCAGGGGTCCCTTTACCTTTACCTTACTATTCTAATATATGTACATCCGGTCCGTTACTTCAAAATGAATCTCAGCTTTGCCTGCAATTCTGAGCTGCCTAGATAGAGACTGGGAAACAGGAAATCATAGAATCGTAGAGTTGGAAGAGACTCCCAGTCATCGAGTCCAATCCCCTGCAATGCAGGAAACTTTCAACCAATGTAGAGCCCGAACCCACAACCCTGAGATTAAGAGTCTCAAGCTCTACCGACTGAGCTATCCAGTTCATCCACTCAATATAGTTTATTTTCCCTATTTTTTATTAATTAATTAAAAAAACAAAACAAAACACCTCTACTAATCTGAAATTATGGTCCAGTCTATCTCCCAGACACACATTGAAAAAGAATCCATATGGGACAAGCTCAGACACAGCCTAGCATAAAAGGCAAAGCTTAACTTCGCTTCTCCTATTCTGGAATGGTTGCATCTGATGACATAGGACTTGCTCTTGCATATTTACAGTCTAAAAATGCTTTATGAGATCCTATGCTCATAACAGCCATAGTGGGCTTGGTGTGAGTGCTGCTACCTAATAATAATAATAATAATAATAATAATAATAATAATAATAATAATAATAATAATTTATTATTTATACCCCACCCATCTGGCTGGGTTTCCCCAGCCACTCTGGGCGACTTCCAACAGAAAAATGAAATAAAATAATCTATTAAACATTAAAAGCCTCCCTAAACAGGACTGCCTTCAGATGTCTTCTAAAAATCTGGTAGCTGTTTTTCTCTTTGACAACTGATGGGAGGGTGTTCCACAGGGTGGGGGCCACTATCGAGAAGGCCCTCTGCCTGGTTCCCTGTAACTTGGCTTCTCGCAGCGAGGGAACCGCCAGAAGGTCATTGACACTGGACCTCAGTGTCCGGGCAGAACGATGGGGGTGAAGATGCTCCTTCAGGTATACTGGATCTATCCCATGGTCCTAATGGTTCCACCCTTAATAGAATCATAGAACATGTATTGTTATCTTTTCACCACCTAAGGGGGGGTGTCATTTGCATTGCCTGCCACAAGTGTCCCCACCCCAATCTGTGTGACTCATCTAACTGACTTAAATGGTTATGGCTGACCCAGCTGCAGAGGGGTACCCAAGGGTTGGCAAAACTGGTTCCATTGGGGGCACAGGTCCAGATGGGAGTGCAAAAAACACCAATCAGACTATGGACTGTATGTGCATGTGACACTCTGCTGCTGTCACAGCAATATCAAACATGGGGAAAGCTTCCTGTCCTTGCACCATGGTCCTTCCTCCCACCTTGCCCTCACCGTACCTGCCAAGTCTCCCACTGTAAAATGCAGGATCAGCAGCGGCGCGGCACCGGAAGTTGCGTAGAAGCAACGTCTGGGGCCGCTCTGCCCATGTGTGGGCACCAGAAATTGGGCAGAGCGGCACCAGAAGTCGCTTCTACACATGCCTGGTGGCCATCTTGGTGGTGGTCGCATGGCGGCGGCCATCTTGGTGACGGCCACCGCCATGCGGCCACCACCAAGATGGCCGCCGGGCATGCATAGAAGCGACTTCTGGTGCCGCTCTGCCCAATTTCTGGTGCCCACACATGAGTAGAGCAGCACCCAAAATGGAGGTTCCCTGGCAAGTATTTAATCCGGGGCACAAGGGACCCTAGGGACACCTCTGCCTGGCTGGTTGAGAGGACCATGCAGTCCTTCACCCACTTTAGGATTGTCATGAATCCAGTGCTGGTGCACTAGGCAAGGACCGTCAATGGATCACTGGAAGACTCCCTGTGTTTGTCCGCATGGGTATGCAATGTGATGGATCAACTCTCCCATCTTTGGAGATGCTTTTTCCTTTTTTTGGCTGAGCTACACCAGGCGAATGGGTTCCAGTTTTAAGCAGTTGTCAATTTCCCCCCTTCTTTCCTTTTGTAAGGACTTTGACTTGAAATGTTAATCTGCTTCTTGGAAATCTCCACAGCCCCAAGGTTTGTTTTTTCTTCAGTGAAAAAATCAAGAGATTAAATGCCAAGGTTAGCATTCTTACATAGACAGAAAAATAATCAACAAAAGAAGACCATTCATTATTTAAAATACATTGCTTAGGCCTCACCTCTCCTCCTTTGTTGCTTCTGTAACAAGACCAAGAAATAATGGGTGTGCCACAGTTAGAATGATTTTATTGCTTCAATGTATGTAGTTTCCCTTTCAAGTCAAGTCTGCCTTTATCTTGGTTTTATAAATATACAAAGGCACCCTGGGTTTGACAATGCTTTCAAAATACTCATTAGAAAAGCTCTTTACTTTTTGATTGGAGATAGTCCCTCTGAAATGTTTTCTTTATTTTGGATGACCTATTATCACTGAGAACAATAGAACACATTTACTTCCTTCTTCATGTGCACACAGCCACTTGTCAATATGGAAATTCAAATGACTTGCTTCAGTTTAGAAACCCAAAAGCCTTTGCACAGTATCATCCCAGGAGGGGCTGACAAGTTCAGTATAGTGCAGTTTTAGCAGCCTATGTTAGTCAAAAAACACTGTTTGAGCTAGAAACTGGAAGTTGAGGAAGTTGCTGCCCGAAGAGCAGCAGCCAGAGGAGATGGTTCCATTGAGAAGATAAGAACAGAAGGCTCTGCTTCTAGCCTTTATAAAAGTCTGGCAATCCATATTACCACATTTTTCGCTCCATAGGACATGGGGGAATGATCAATGGTCTTCAATGTCTGTATACTAATGCACAGAGCATGGGAAATAAACAAGATGAACTTGAGCTCTTGGTACAGCAAACTAAATACAACATAAAACTAAATACGCAAACTAAATACGACCTGGTGGGATGAGTCTCATGATTGGAAGGTAGTAATAGAGAGATACAATCTATTTCAGAGAAATAGACCAAACAGGAAAGGAGGAGGAGTGGCATTATACGTCAGGGATGTGTATACCTGTGAAGAGATCCAGGATTTTAAAACTTCAAAGCCATATTGAGAGTATCTGGGTCAAAATTAAGGGAGAGAAAAATAAGAGTGATCTCATGGTGGGAGTTTCCTATAGACCCCCAAGCCAAACTGAGGACACAGATGATGCCTTCCTGAAACAGATGGCCAACCATTCAAAAGGAAGTGAGATAGTAGTAATGGGGGATTTCAACTATCCTGATATTTGTTGGATGTCAAACTCAGCCAAGAGCATAAGGTCGAACAGATTCCTCACTGGCCTTGCAGACAATTTCATTGTCCAGAAAGTGGGAGAAGCAACAAGAGGATCAGCCATTTTAGATCTGGTCCTAACCAATAGTGATGACCTGGTTAGTGGGATAGAAGTGGCAGGATCATTAGGTGGGAGTGATCATGCTCTTCTGGAGTTTATTATACAGTGGAAAAGAGCAACCAAGCATACTAAGACTCAAATTCTAGACTTTAAGAAAGCCGACTTCAGAAAACTTAGGGAAACGCTGGGGGAGATACCATGGACAGCAATACTAAAAGGGAAGGGAGTACATGATGGTTGGGAGTTTGTAAAAAGGGAGGTATTAAAAGCACAATTTCAGGCAATACCAATGAGACAGAAACATGGAAGGTGCCTAAAGAAGCCAGGGTGGCTATCTAAAGAACTTATTCAACATCTTTATCTTTTTTTAATAAACAATTTATTAAATTTTTCAAATAAACACATTAAAGACGATAAACAAAACAAACATTCAAAAACAAATACAACACACACAATTATCTTTTTAACAATTCTCCCCAAATCTCTCATTCCCAATGCTCTGCCGAGCTTGACTTCCCTCCCTCCCCTCATTTGGTTTTCTTTTCAACTCTTATCTCGCAGTTCCTTTATTCCATCCATTTAAAGTCAATTCGTAGGATTTATTTCAGTCCTGCAAGTGTCTTTAAACTTCTACACTTCTTTTCCATATAGTCCACAAATTTACTCCAGTGTTTTTGGAACCTTGTTTTCCCCTGGTTCCGGATCCTGCTAGTCAGTCTTGCTGATTCCGCATAGTCTATCATTTTTGTCTGCCACTCTTCAATCGTCGGTAAATCCTGAGTTTTCCATTTTAGGGCTAACAAAGTCCTGGCCGCGGTTGTCGCATACAGGAATATTATATAGTCCTCTTTTACAATCTCTTGTCCAATAAGTCCTAATAAAAATGCCTCAGGTTTTTTGGGAAAGGTATACCTAAGAATCTTTTTCAGTTCATTATATATCATTTCCCAAAATCTTTTAACTTTTTCGCATTTCCACTACATATGATAAAACTCTCCCTCCCTCTCATTACATTTTCAGCACATTTTATTACTGATCCTATACATTTTAGCTAATTTTGTGGTGTTAAATACCATCTATACATCATCTTCCAAACATTCTCTTTCAGGGCGGTACATGCAGTAAACTTCAATGTTTGATTCCACAATTTCAACCACGCATCATACTCAATATTATGCCCAAAATCTTTTGCCCATATTCAACATCTTTATCAATGACTTGGATGATAGGCTTGAGGGCATCCTGAGCAAGTTTGCAGATGACACCAAATTGGGAGGGGTGGCTAATACCCCAGAGGACAGGATCACACTTCAGAATGACCTTAACAGATTAGACAACTGGGCCAAAGCAAACAAGATGAATTTTAACAAGGAGAAATGTAAAGTACTACACTCGGGCAAAAAAAATATGAAAGGCACAAATACAGGATGGGAGACACCTGGCTTGAGAGCAGTACCTCTGAAAAGGATCTAGGAGTCCTGGTAGACCACAAACTTGACATGAGTCAGCAGTGTGATGCAGCAGCTAAAAAAGCCAATGCAATTCTGGGCTGCATCAATAGGAGTATAGCATCTAGATCAAGGGAAGTAATAGTACCACTGTATTCTGCTCTGGTCAGACCTCACCTGGAGTACTGTGTCCAGTTCTGGGCACCCCAGTTCAAGAAGGATACTGACAAGAGCTGGAACATGTCCAGAGGAGGGCAACCAAGATGGTCAAAAGCCTGGAAACAATACCTTATGAGGAACAGCTTAGGGAGCTGGGTATGTTTAGCCTGGAGAAGAGAAGATTAAGGGGTGATATGATAGCCATGTTCAAATATATAAAAAGATGTCATATAGAAGAGGGTGAAAGGTTGTTTTCTGCTGCTGCTCCAGAGAAGTGGACAGGGACCAATGGATTCAAACTACAGTCATACCTCGGTTTAAGTACGCCTCGGTTTGAGTATTTTCAGTTTAAGTACTCCACGGACTGTCTGGAACGGATTAATCCACTTTCCATTACTTTCAATGGGAAAGTTCGCTTCAGGTTAAGTACAGACTTCCAGAACCAATTGTGTTTGTAACCCGAGGTACCACTGTACAAGAAAGAAGATTCCACCTTAACATTAGGAATAACTTCCTGACAGTAAGAGCTGTTTGACAGTGGAATTTGCTGCCAAGGAGTGTTGTGGAGTCTCCTTCTTTGGAGGTCTTTAAGCAGAGGCTTGACAGCCATCTGTCAGGAATGCTTTGATGGTGTTTCCTGCTTGGCAGGGGGTTGGCCGGTTCAGCAGCTGGGGGGGCGGCGGGAGGCCAGCGGCTGTGGCGGCGAGGGCCTCCCGTCGCCTCCCCAGCTGCCGATCCAGCCATAGGGCCGGAGCCGCCACAGCCGCCGGCCTCTTGTCACCCCCCCCCCAGCTGCCCATCCGGCCATAAATATTTTTTATTTGTAAGTCGAATTTTTCATAAGTAGAGTTATTCGCAAGTCGAGGTACCACTGTATTTATAATGCGCCCATATTTTCTGGTTCTCCTGTTATTTTATTCACAATGTTCAAATACATATGTTGCTTTTAACAAGCTGTCAAAATATCTTATGTCTTGCTGGGTGAAGAAAGCACACAAAAACTTTTCCATCAGCTTTGCAATATTAGATGTAATAATCCTCTAGGCATCAGAGAGATATTAAATATGGTAGATTAACATTTGCCTGATAAAAGAGCAATACAGAATATCCTTTGATCACACCACTGCCTTTAGTGCTATTTAAAAATCATAAATTAAATTAAACCAGATTTGACCAGTTTGATCATTGTGCCTTTGTATGAAACAGTACATGCCAGCATCAGCTCTAAGAACAGTTTTTTAATCTTCTGGTACCATTGCGAAAGGCTACTATTTAAAAGTGTGTGTGTGTGTTTGTGTGTGTTTATTATACTTGCTACACATTCATATGCATATTTACTTGCTATTTAAGTCCAAATCTGTGTGTTTAAGCTGCAATCACTTATTGGGAAGTAAGCCCCATTGGAACTTAATGGGAATTATCCGTATATACTCGAGTATAAGCTGACCCAAATATAAGCCGAGTCACCTAATTTTACCTCAAAAAAACTGGGAAAATTTATTGCCAAGAGTGGGAAATGCAGCAGCTACTGGTAAATTTCAAAAATAAAAATAAATACCATCCTATGCCTTTCCCAGCTGTCAGCGGCGGGGTGGGGGGAGAAGCAGCGTAATGTTCTCCGAACCCCCAGTTCTGTGCCTTTCTCCGCTGCCGCCCGCCTCACTCAAATATAAGCTGAGGGCGGCTTTTTCAGCACATTTTTGGTGCTGAAAAAGTAGGCTTATACTCGAGTATATATGGTAATTATAGAATCATAGAATTGTAACCATCTAGTCCAACCCACTGCAATGCAGGGATCTCAACTAGATCATATCTGTCAGATGATGTCATGGACCGGTTGGATGCAGAAGAATGATAGGAGGAACCAGCTGGGGAACCACCAAAGGAAGAAGGCTCAGGAATGGTGATGGGACAACAATGAATGGCCAGAGGGAGAGGGAGGAGAAAACTAGGAAGAAGAGGTGTCAGAAGCTGAAGAGGCCACAAAGCATGGTAAGCTAGAAGAGTTTGTGGCAGAGAGTAATCCAGAATCAGAGGCAGAAACCAAAGCAGGTGAGTGGGGGAGGAGGGAAACCAAAAGGTAGAGATGAATCAGACTGGGGAAGAGTCATGGGGTTCTCCTCTTCAGCTGTGACAAGCTCCCCTCCCCCCATCTCTTAGAACCAGAAGAGGGCTGAAACAGGTGGCAAAGTGACAGGCTGCATGTAGGCACAGTCTCCAATTGCTTGGAAAAGGCCCTGCAGAAGAGGATGCAGACAGCTGTGAGGAGGCAAGGACTTTCTATCTCAGCAACTGATTCATGTGGTAAGAGCTACCCGGGATGATCTGCTGTGCTCATAAGGCCTGACCCTCAGCCATGCTTGTGAAGCTCATGTTTTTGCTAATAAATAGTTAACTCCGACTTTGAACGAACGGTGTGATTTGCTGCTTTGCTTGCTCTTTGACAGATGGCCATCCAACCTCTGCTTTAAAACTTCCAATGAAGGAGAGTCCATCGCCTCTCATGGGAGTCTGTTCTATTGTCAAACAAGTCTTACTGTCAGAAACTGGGGTGCCAACTTGAATAAAATATTGGGGGGGGGGTTCAGGTAAGGCCCACCCTACATAATCAATCACAGCCCCTCTGATATTTTATGGGGGGGCAAAGGGACATTGGCTCCTAGGAACTGGCTCCTATGCTCAGAAAGTTCCTTTTGATGGTTAGTCGGAATAACCTTTCCTCTGCACACGTTTCAGCTTGTCAATATACTTCTTAAATTGTGGTCCCCAGAACTGGACACAGAACTCCAGGTGTGGTCTGGCCAAGGCAGAATAGAGTGGGACTATTACTTCCCTTGATTGGGACACTGTAGTTCTGTTGACATGTATAGGATCACACTGCTAAGAACATATGAATTGCCCTGCTGGATCATCAGACCAAAGGTCCACTTTTCAGTCTCTACTGGTGAAGTTCACATGCCAGTTCTTCTTCATATTGCATTGGTGCTACTAGCTAGGTGTAGACGTCTGTTTTTCATCTGTTTTTGCCTGCTGTACTACAGTTTCTTTGTTGTTTTATTATACTGATCTTGAGCCAGACGTCTTGGAGAGTGAAGTCAAATGGGCCTTAGAAAGCACTGCTAATAACAAGGCCAGTGGAAGTGATGATATTCCAGCTGAACTATTTAAAATTTTAAAAGATGATGCTGTTAAGGTGCTACACCCAATATGCCAGCAAGTTTGGAAAACTCAGCAATGGCCAGAGGATTGGAGAAGATCAGTCTACATCCCAATTCCAAAGAAGGGCAGTGCCGAAGAATGCTCCAACTACCGCACAATTGCGCTCATTTCACACGCTAGCAAGGTTATGCTTAAAATTCTACAAGGCAGGCTTAGGCAGTATGTGGACCGAGAACTCCCAGAAGTGCAAGCTGGATTTCGAAGGGGCAGAGGAACCAGAGACCAAATAGCAAACATGTGCTGGATTATGGAGAAAGCTAGAGAGTTCCAGAAAAACGTCTACTTCTGCTTCATTGACTATGCAAAAGCCTTTGACTGTGTCGACCACAGCAAACTATGGCAAGTTCTTAAAGAAATGGGAGTGCCTGATCACCTCATCTGTCTCCTGAGAAATCTCTATGTGGGACAAGAAGCTACAGTTAGAACTGGATATGGAACAACTGATTGGTTCAAAATTGGGAAAGGAGTACGACAAGGTTGTATATTGTCTCCCTGCTTATTTAACTTACATGCAGAATTCATCATGCGAAAGGCTGGACTAGATGAATCCCAAGCCGGAATTAAGATTGCCGGAAGAAATATCAACAACCTCAGATATGCAGATGACACAACCTTGATGGCAGAAAGTGAGGAGGAATTAAAGAACCTTTTAATGAGGGTGAAAGAGGAGAGCGCAAAATATGGCCTGAAGCTCAACCTAAAAAAAACCAAGATCATGGCCACTGGTCCCATCACCTCCTGGCAAATAGAAGGGGAAGAAATGGAGGCAGTGAGAGATTTTACTTTCTTGGGCTCGTTGATCACTGCAGATGGTGACAGCAGTCACGAAATTAAAAGACGCCTGCTTCTTGGGAGAAAAGCAATGACAAACCTAGACAGCACCTTAAAAAGCAGAGACATCACCTTGCCTACAAAGGTCCGTATAGTTAAAGCTATAGTTTTCCCAGTAGTTATGTATGGAAGTGAGAGCTGGACCATAAAGAAGGCTGATCGTCGAAGAATTGATGCTTTTGAATTATGGTGCTGGAGGAGACTCTTGAGAGTCCCATGGACTGCAAGAAGATCAAACCTATCCATTCTGAAGGAAATCAGCCCAGAGTGCTCACTGGAAGGACAGATCGTGAAGCTGAGGCTCCAATACTTTGGCCACCTCATGAGAAGAGAAGAATCCTTGGAAAAGACCCTGATGTTGGGAAAGATTGAGGGCACTAGGAGAAGGGGACGACAGAGGACGAGATGGTTGGACAGTGTTCTCGAAGCTACGAACATGAGTTTGACCAAACTGCGGGAGGCAGTGGAAGACAGGAGTGCCTGGCGTGCTATGGTCCATGGGGTCACAAAGAGTCGGACACGACTAAACGACTAAACAACAACAACATCTTGACGATAGTAGCATTATGCAGATTTATATTAGACATGAATCTGGCCCATTAAAATTATTTTACCACTGTTGTGTATTGAGTCAAAGGATTTTATATCTGTATTACTATTGTCTTTATTTGCATTAGGGTAAAGTAACTGCCTTTTGGTTCCAGAAGGTACAGCTACTATTGGTTCATTTAAGCTGCTGTATTTGGATCCTCTGTCTTGTTGGTTTCCTCCAAAAGGCAGCACTGTGATTGCCTCCAAAATGTCTCCCTTTCTAGCTAGTCCCCCGTCCCTATAAATGTAGCTTTCCTCTCCTCAGAGCTCAGTCTTGCATAAAGAAGTGTTACTAGAGAACTGTCTCCAGCATATTATGTCAAGAGAGCTGGAATCACGAACCCCACATCACAACAACCACCCAGAAGAGATTCTTCCGCGACTAGGCCTGGTGACTGCTCATAATCTCTTTTCTTTATAAAGCTCTGTTGCAGGGAGTGTATTAAAAAAAAGTGGTTTAGGATGGTTATGTGCAGCTCAGTGAGTCTTTCTTTTATTTCTGTATATTTCTGATTCTGCTTCCTAAATTATAGATGGCCCCAGAAATAGTGTACTAGCAGGTGGGTACTTCTCTTCATTTAATTAATTTTTTTATATTGTGGTGCTGTTTGCAATGAAACCACTTAAAAAGATGGATAGAGAGGACCAGACAATGCCTGTTTACGGTGAAACAAATTACTTTTATATCATTAAATCAAATCTGGTAAGGGGTATAGCAGGGGGGGTGAAGGGGGCGGGGTGCCCCATGTTCCACACTGGAGGGGGTGACACTCAGCGCCCCCTGCGTCTCCTAAGCCATGGCACCAAGCGAGACAGAAATCCCGTGAGTTGAGTCATCATGTAATATTTTGCTCCTAGACTTTAATTCAAGCATGGGTGCCCAGGATTGCAGCAGAGGGCAGACCAGTGGTGGCATGACTTGCAGAATAAATGAAGGAAAGGGAACTCACAAAAATCCCTTGGCCACCTAAAAGAAGCACAACAAAAACACTGCACCTCCTTTGTGAGAATTTCACCTTTGCAAATGTTCAAAAGCCAATTATTTTCTCATTAATTGGGCACAGTGCTATGGGAGAGCCACTTGCTTCTTTTTATGAGCACCCATTATAACTGTTGTGTATTAAAGTATTAGCACAGCCAAGTATGTATTGTAATATAGAGTTTATTGTATTGTATTATTTGGATGCATAAGTTCCAGCAGGAACGTATATCATTTGCTGGTTCAGAGTGCAGGATTTGGATCCGCTGCTGGATTGGTTTACGCTGGAGGGAATCCTTGCCATTGGTTCCCGCCAAAATGTATCTTTTCCCTGCTAGTTCTCTGTTACTATATAAGTCCCAGTTTTTCCCATTCCCTGCGTTCTGGCTCTTACTTGTTCTTTGAAGTAAAGAGATGTTGTACCAGATCCTCGCCTCCTGCTTCTTATTTGCACTGAGCTGAAATCACTGAAGACCCACTACACAACAATAACCCTAAATGGCAAAATGGGCAAATAAGACCAAGGAGAGAAAAGACAGAGGAGGAGAATAACACCATGAAGAAGAAGTCTAGTGATGGCCAGGTATATCCTATATACTAGCAGCAAACTCATTCTCTGAGTACAAAGCCAAATGCAGCAGAGAAAGGTATGAGCAGGGATTCCACAAGACTTGCAGAAGTACAAAAGCCTGGAAATGGTTATCAGGAACTGTTGAAGGAGTTGGGTATGTTTAGCTTGGAAAATAAAAGACTGAGAGGAGATATGATAGCCATCTTCAAAATTCTAAAGGGCTGTCACATGGAAGAGGAAACAAGCTTGTTTTCTCCTGCTCTGGGGGTGTAGTGGAAATACACAAGAGGATCGAGGAGGCATAGGATTGGCCTTGCACAATCAACCCTTCCCTTAGGGCCATAAGTCCTCTCTCTTTGTGTAAGAGGGTGGTTCATTGATTGTTTGGGGGTTGGTTTTACATTAGAAGTTTTATTTTGTTCAAATAAAAACCTTTCCCCTCAATAAGTGCTTTATTGTCTATCAAAGATTCATTAGAGAACTGGAAACTGATGTAGCAAAAGAGGGGGATAGGACCCAAACACATGGCTTCAAGTTACAGAAAGGAGATTTCGACTAAACTTCAGGAATAATTTTCTGATGAGAAGAGCTGTTCGACAGTGGAACGGTCTCCCTCGGGATGTGGTGGACTCTCCCTTCTTGGAGGTTGGCATGATTTGGTGTGTGTACAAATATATTGCAAATAAATATCAGTTTCTTTTGCAAGCTGCAGAAGATGGAGGGATCTGAAGCAGAGACAATATAAGAATTTGCATTTCTAGTATAGTCTGCAAGGATTGTAATGCCAGATACTGTGGATTATTTTACAGATATTTGACAGCATTTTGAGGGATTAAAGTATATCTGAAACAGGTTTTTTAAAAATGCATTGAAAAGCATTTCTCTCTTAATTTTTTTTAAAAAGCACAGTTCACAAGAGGGTTTTATCCCATTTCCCCCAACACTTCCAATTTTTCCACTAGATAAACTGAATGAGGGGAGCGGGGAGTTTTCCTTCCCCACTCATTCCTTTTTTCTGCCCCCTCAAGGCATCTGCATTGGTATTTGCTGTAGGGATGCACTGGGCAGCTACAGAGAATTCCCTGCAATAGCAATACACCTCTTTCCATCCAACCCAGCATTGACAAGCATTCTGTCAGTGAATGCATAATATATACGGTACCTAGTCTTGGTTCAGATGTAATGAGGATCCCTGGGTTCCCACTGCGAGAATTAGCCACGGCTCTGAGACTTTGGCCTTTACACTCACCCTCCTCTCACCGCCTCTCTCATGCCCATGAAGATGTACTGTTTTGGATATTATACTAAGCAGATTCCCAAGGCCATCCAATTCCACAGATTTCCAAGGCATTCAACTGGGGTTTGAGAACAAACTGAGATCTGATACCACGGTTTGATCTTGCTTTGTACTTGCTAGCCATAGTTTAAACAAGACACAGTTCACCAAGTTCAGATGTCACAGCTTTAAATGAAAACCAGAGCTTTCAATCTTCTATAAAGAGGTGAAAGGGGAGTTCACAAGCCCAAGGCTCACCACAGATTATTCCATGGTTTCCTCTTGCACCTGAGGAAAGAAGCTCTAGACTTGTCTGCCTCCCTTTCATCCATTTTGGGGATCCAACTTTAAGTCAAATCACAAGGCTGAGAAACAGAAGAAGGAAAGGATGACGCTGAAGCATCATGCTTCTCAAAGAGTTGGAATGAATCAGGAATAAATGCTGCATGTCCAAGCTAAATATACCATTGCCCTGTTTACAGCTTTTTATTAATGCATGAATAAACATCCTTTTTGAAGCTTGCTAAAATGCGCTCATTCCCTTTGCTTGAACCAGATCCCCTTTGTATTTTGTTTCAAGAGGCAGCCCTCAGCAATTTATGAGTAATATATGCTCATGTATTTAAAATATTGCTATTTTTAAAAGTTTCCTTTCATGCCAACTCATAATCCTATAATCAACAATAAGCATGTCTGTCTTGAGGCTTTTAAATATATTATACATATTTAGAGAGCATAATAAGGGTTTCCTTCAATAAATAAATCATTAGGTCATCTTGCACTCTTCGCTTTTATATATACAGTTGGTTTTTGTTTTACCAAAAGGCAGAAATAAAGAGTTTCCGCTGTAGGGGTGCCTATTATGGTGGAAATCTAAATACAAACGTAAATGCTGTACAGTACAGTCCCATAGACTCCAACATTTCCCAAGAGGAAATGGGGGCATCTGTCCCACACAACAACCCGCTGCTTCTTCTTCCTGCCCGCTTGCTTGCCCACTAGCCCCCCCCATCCCCACCACTTCCCCGTGTGCCTGTCCGCCCTCCTTGTGCATCTATAGTGGGGGGGCAGCAGCTGACTGGGGGGCAGCGGCAGTAGCTGGTCTGTGAAGGTGCACAACGCATGACATCCTGGGATAAAATGAGAAGGCTTCTACAATTTCAGGGTGACCCAGTAAAAACAGGACAGTTGCACGCTATGCAGTCCCATTCATATTTACCCAGAAGTTAATTCCCACACCTAAATATGCTTAATTTAAGTTTGCTGGTGGTATAGATCATAGTGGGACAGGTTTCCTTTAGGAAGATTTTTTAAGTAAAGTATATATCACTGGAGCATGTAGGCCATGCTAAAGATGGAATGTTTCTTGCAATGTACTGTTCCTTTAACACAGGGGTGGGGAACCTGTGGCCTCCATACATTACTGGACTACAACTCCAGTCATTCCTGTCATTATTGGCTGAGGCTGCTGGGAGTTGTAGTCTGCCAACAAGTGGAAGGCCATAAGTTACTCACCCCGGTTTTAAAACTAATCCTATTTCAATGAAGTGAAGGCCGAAGTCTTTAAAAAGATCCACAATGTTCTTTTGAATTTTATGGACTATAAAATTGTAATGATGGGCGATTTGAACGGGGTAGTCTCCATTTTGATGGACAGATCTCAAAGACAGAAAATATCGAATGACGGAAGACTACCAAAGACTTTTTTTCGAGATGATGGACAATCTTGACATGATAGATGCCTGGAGGACAAAAAAATCCATTGGAAAAAGACAGTACAGTGGTACCTCTACTTACGAATTTAATGCGTTCCGAAGGCACATTTGTAAGTCGAAAAAAATTGTAAGTCAAATCCCATAGGAATGCATTGGGAGAAAAAATTCGTAAGTAGAATCAACCCTATCTAAAAATTCGTAAGTAGAAAAAATCCTATCTAAACCACATCCAAGATGGCGAACGGAGCTCCATTCGTAAGTAGAAACATTCGTAAGTAGAGGTACCACTGTACTTTCTTTTCAGATTCTCAATAATCGTGATCCCGCTTGGATCATATATGGATAACTAGAGAATTGGCCCCAAGAATGATTAAGGTACAGATTTGCCCAAGGACATGTTCTGATCATAATGCTGTGTGTTTGGAATTAAAGCTGTCTCTGCAGGGCTCTTTCAGATGGAGGATGAATGATCCATTGATGAGAAATGAAGAGATTGTCAAGAAGGCCCAAAAGATCCTAAAGGACTATTTTGAAATAAACTTGAGTACAGACACAGATAAAAGGGTCATTTGGGATGCAAGTAAGGCAGTAATGAGAGGATTTCTGATACAACAGAATGCGATTAGTAAGAAATTACAAAATGAGAAATAAGAAAATGTTCTGTTGCAATTGAAAGAAAAAGAGGAAAAATTGAGATGTAACCCCAAAAAACGGCAGATCCAAAAAGAAATCAAGTTGCTCCAAGTACAGTATTCACAATTAATAAATCACGAAATGGAGTGGAAGATTAAAATGATTAATCAAAGGACATTTGAATCTGCTAATAAATGTGGAAAATTATTAGCATGGCAATTGAAAAAGAGACAGAAACAAAGCACGATAACAAATATTAAGATGGAAGAGAAGATAATTGAGAACCCAACAGAGGTAAGGAAATGTTTTCAGAGGTATTATAAACAGCTTTACAAGAAAGATAAAGAGCAAATGGACATAATAGAACAATTCTTGGGCAAAAATGGACTGCAAAAGATTCCGCTTGATAAGAGATCAGCACTCAATTATAGAATTACAAAGCAGGAAGTAGAATACACCATAAACCAATTGAAAATTGGCAAAGCACCAGGACCAGATGGATTGACATCAAAATATTATAAGACCTTGAAAGACTGGTTAATAGAACCATTGGTGGATGTCTGTAACAAGATTATTGGAGGGGATAAAGCATCCGAGACCTGGAGAGAACCAGATGTCGATAGAATACAGATGAAGAATTACCGCCCAATCTCCCTTCTAAATGTGGATTACAAAAATTTTGCAAGTATTTTGACCTCAAGATTGAAAAGGGTGTTAAATGATCAAATACATCAAGATCAGGTGGGTTTTTTTACCCGCTAGACATATGAAGGATAATATTAAAAATACTAGTGGAATTCAGCCCGTTTAGAAACGGGCGCTAGAACGCTGCTCTCGTGCAGCGCCGGCATGGGACGGAGCTTCGGAGGTCTCCAAAGCCCCGTCTCATGCGGGAGGTGCGCGGCGAGGGGGGGCGGGAGATCTCCGAAACTCCGTCCCATGCCGGCGCTGCGTGCCAAGGCGGCGGGGGGGTGTGTGGAGCGCTTCTCACCCCCCCCGCCGCCTCGCCACGGACCTGTCCTTGCTGTCGGTGGCAGAGGGACAGGAACAAAGGAGGAGAAAGCAGCCCTTCCTTCCTCTCCCTCCGCCGCCGACAGCCCTTTCTGTTGGTGGTGAGGGGAGAGGAACGAACGGAGAGAAAGCAGCCCTTTCTCTCCGTTCGTTCCCCTCCCACCACCGCCGACAGAAAGCACAGATCTGTCGGGTGGGGAGAGGGAGAAGCAATCCGATCCTCTGCTTCTCCCTTCCCCCACCTGAGAGAGCCAAATGCCGGCTCTGTTGGGCAGGGGAAGGGAGAAGCCGAAGACCGATCAGATCTTCTGCTTCTCCCTCCCCCCCACCCGACAGAGCCGGCAACCCCGCAGCGGGGGCTTCTCACCGTTTGCCTTCCCCCCAGGGGGAGGCAAACAGCGAAAAAACCCGCCACGCCATACTTCGGCTCCGGGACTGGCCTGGCGGCGGCGGGAAGAAGGGGAGGAATTCCTCCCCTTCTTCCCGCCGCTGGCAAGCCAGTCCCCGAGCCGAAGTGCGGCGCGGCGGGCCGGGACTGGCTTGGCGGCGACGGGAAGAAGGGGAGGAATTCCTCCCCTTCTTCCCGCCGCTGCCAAGCCAGTCCCCGAGCCGAAGTGCGGCGCGGCGGGTGCTTTTCGCCGTTTGCCTCCCCCTTCACTCCGGGAAGTCGAACAGCGAAAAGCCCCCGCCGCGCCGCACTTCAGCTTGGGGACTGGCTTGGCGGCGGCGGGAAAAAGAGGAGGAATTCCTCCTCTTCTTCCCGCCGCCGCCAAGCCAAAGCCGGCTTCCCTCGGCGCCCGCTGCCGCTTCGGCCGAGGAAGCGCCGTCCCATGCCGGAGGTGCGCGGCAAGGCTGCCGGGGGGAGCGCTTCTTTCCCCCGCCGCCTCGCCGCGCACCTCCAGCATGAGACTGGGCTTCGGAGCGGCGGTTGGCGGAGCGGCGGTTGGCCGTTGTCCCTCCGTCCAATCCCTGTATCCCTGGGGCACATGCGCAGTGACCCAGGGACACACGGGACAACTGGACGCAGGGACAACTTGGACATTATTATATAGGATTATAGATGTGTTAGAAAGGCTGGAAGAAAAAAATAATACCAAAGCTGTGCTAATTTTTATAGATGCGGAGAAGGCTTTCGATAATGTTTCTTGGAATTTTATGATAAAAAAATCAAAAAATATGGAGGTTGGGCAAGGGTTCATTAACGGTATTAGTGCAATCTATTCAGAACAAAAAGCGAAAATCATTGTGAATAATGTGATATCAGAGGAAATTAGAAATGAAAAAGGTACCAGGCAAGGGTGCCCACTTTCCCCTCTACTTTTTATAACTGTTCTGGAGGTCTTGCTGAACATGATAAGGAAAGACAAAGAGGTGAAAGGTATAGGAGTGGGATCAAAACAGTACAAGCTAAAAGCCTTTGCTGATGACTTAGTATTAACTTTACAAGATCCGGAAATAAAAAGCACTGGAAATAATTCAGGAGTTCGGACAGCTTGCAGGGTTTAAATTGAATAAAGCAAAAACCAAAGTATTGGGTAAGAATCTAACACCAGAAGAAATAAACACTTTACAGGATACCACTGGTTTGACATTTGTTAAAAAGGTGAAATACCTGGAAGTAAATATGACAGGGAAGAATATAAATTTGTTATAAAATATTTATGACAAATTGTGGAATGAAATTAAGAGAGATTTGGAGACATGGTCAAATATGAAATTATCTTTGATGGGCCGAATATCTGTGATAAAAATGAATGTATTGCCAAAAATGTTGTTTTTGTTTCAAGCATTACCAATTGTTGATAATTTAAGATGTTTTAAAGAATGGCATAAGGTATTATCAATATTTAACTGGCAGGGGGGAAAACCAAGAATTAAATATAAATTGTTAACGGATACCAAAGATTGAGGAGGTTTTTCCCTGCCAGATTTAAAGATATACTTTGAGGCAGCAGCCTTTTGCTGGATGAAAGAATGGTTTTTACTCGATAATACTGATATATTAGATCTGGAAGGTTATGATTTTTTTTAAAAAAATAATTTTTATTAATTTTACAAACAAAACTAAACAAACTACACAAACATACAAACATACAATATAACACTGTCCCTTCGTTTTCCCTCCACCCACTGGTTCACCTCTGCCACCAGTGAAACCCGTGTGCTTTGAGAATCAAAGGGGGTCCATTGTAAGTTGGGTTTAGCCTCCCCCCTCCCTCCTCCACCCTCCTCCCCCCCCTGCCACTGAAAGGAAAAGAGTGGAGGAGCTCTGAGGATTGGCTTCCCCCAGCTCTTTCATAAGTATACATTGACAAAAACAGACATAATAGGGGAGAATTTTAACTCCCCAATTCTTATTCCCTTAACCTAATACTTGTGACTTCCTCGATAGTCTTCCTCCTGGTTTTCCTTAAACAAAATCTAAAATTTATGGCGGGTTTTCTATTTCAGTTTAAAATCCTTTTCTTATAATATTGACTCAACCCTCCTCCTTTTCCATGCTGCCCTCCCACAGACCCCTCCTGCCACAAGAGGGACCCGTGGGGTACAGCATTTCCAAGGTTCCATTATATCCCCTCCTCACCCCTCCGAGCACCCCCTGCCACTGAGTATCTCAGAGTAAGGAAAGGAGAGTAGACAGCTTTCTGCCTAAACCTAACTTAACTTACAAAAATTTACATTAACTTAAATTCTTTCCTAAGCCGTTCTTATAATTCCCTCCAGAAAGCACAACTTTTTCCATTCATATTTACACTCCATCTCCTCTCCCTAAGTCTTTTCCCCGATTTGGATCAGCATTTCCGTTAACAGGCCAAAATTTCAGAAACCGTCTCTCAGAAACTAAAAACAAAGTCTTTTACCTAAAATATTCACCCCACACCCATTCTTTCCCATATCCATCTCCAGGCCCTTGTTCCCCCCCCCCTGCCCCTGTCTTTCCCATTCCTCCCTAACATCACCCCACATTTCAACCCCTCCAGGATCTTTAAGTCCATCAATCCTCAAATTCCTTTGCTTCTCATTTTCTTGCTCTGCTTGATTTTCTTCCTTTTGAGGTCCATGCTTTGCTTCATCCCAAACATATTTTTTAAAGTCCAAGTCCTCTTTAAGATTTTCATCTAATTGTTTCTCTTGGCATCCAGATTCAGTCTCCACAGTCTCGAAAATCAAATTTTCCTCTAAATCCTGGACTTGGACTTCATCCTCATCTGCTGGTAAATTGGGATGCTGCCGTTCCTTGTAGATATCCTCCCATATTTGTAGATAGTTTAGCACAGCCTCCTGGAAGGCTCGAGAGTACTTTGTTTTCATATTTCTCCTGACCGCAGACAAACAGGAGGTGGAGGACAAAGAGGTGCTGGAAAATTCCTTTCTCAGACGGTCGACTCCATTTTGGCTGTTCTTTTCCTTTGTCTTTTAACTCAATCACAACTCCATTCTTGATTCCAATATTAAATAGTTCTACCACATTTTCAGTCAATTTTTACTGATTTTAACAGTGCAATAAGTCCACCCGGTCTTTTGACAGCTTGACAGCTTTTGACAGCTGTCAAAGCGCTCTCCTCCTTAATAATGCTGTACCTCAGGGGGTGCCGGACTCGGGAGTTGAGAGGGTTCAAAAAGGTCTTTCTTTCTCTCGGGTCCACAGTCCCAGATGCCTTTTGTCGTTCAGTTTAAGATTATTTAAAGCGCCTCCCAATTTTCCATTAGGAAGAGACCGACTTCCGTTTCTTTAGAGTCTCTCCTGTTTTTCCAATTAACGAATTTGAAGTCCGTAATCGCAATTCCACTTACTTTTTGGAAGTTTAAATTTGTTCGGAAGAATCTGCCACTTGCCGGGTCAGGACTCGGAGCTTCACTTCTCGGAGGTAAGATATAGCCCAAAATGGCTCCCGCGGTTCCACCCCGCCGGCTCTCGATCGCTCTATTGAGCTCTCGGGCAGCGGGGGATCCGCAAAAAACGGAGCAACCGCTGGGCTCGTGAGTCACCGGGACTCTCTACCCGGTGTTTTTACAGGGAATCCGCTCGCTCTGCGGACCTCCCCCCCCTCCGCGAAGCCAGGGACATCGGCGCGCGAGGTCCCTGCGTCCTTCTCTCCGCCGCGACAGACCGGAAGTCTCTGGAAGGTTATGATAATGCATTTGGTTGTCATGCATATTTGTGGTATGATAAGATTAAGGTTCACAAAGGTTTTAAATGCCATATTATTAGAAAATTATTATATAATGTTTGGATTAGATATAAGGATCTGTTAAAAAGAAAAACACCCAGGTGGGTTTCACCTCTAGAAGCTAAGGGTCATAAAAAATTGAATATGGAAACCAAGTGGTTAAAGTATAAAGATATATTGGTGGAAGATGGAGATCAATTTAAGTTAAAAACATGAACAGTTAAAGAATAATGTTAATGATTGGTTACAATATCATCAAATAAATGAAATGTTTAAAATGGATAAAAAACAGGTTTTCAAACAAAAAAGTCTAAATTGGAGACGGAATTGCTAGAATCTAAAACGAAGAATCTTTCAAATATGTATAATTTATTGTTGGAATGGCATACTAAGGATGAACAAACGAAATCTGTTATGATTGACTGGGCAAAAGATGTAGGGCACAATATTATGATGGAGGATTGGGAAAGGTTGTGGAGGAAGAATATAAAGTTTACTGCGAGTAAAGCTTTAAGAGAAAATATGATGAAAATGATGTATAGATGGTACCTTACACTGGTAAAACTAGCAAAGATTTATCATAAGCATGATAACAAATGTTGGAAACGTAAGAGTGTATGCAGAATTGAAATAAATCCTACAAAATGACTTTAAGTAGAGGGAGTAAAGGAGAGTTGATAAGAGTTGATAAGAAAACCAAATGAGGGGAAGGAGGGAAGTCAAGCTCGGCAGAGCATTGGGAATTAGAGACAGATGAATAGATGTTAAAAAGAGAAAAATTGTGTGTGCTGTTTTTGTTGTTGTATGTTTTGTTATTGTTTAATGTGTTTAATGTGTTTATTTTAAAAATCTAATAAATTGCTTTTTTTAAAAAGAAAAAAAAAGAGTGTAAAAGGAACCTTTTACCATATGTGGTGGACTTGCCCCAAAGTTAAGAACTTCTGGGAAAAATTTATAATGAAATGAAAAAAGTGTTGAAAAACACCTTTATCAAGAAACCAGAAGATTTTTTTACTTGGGATAGTTAAGAGAGGAACTACCAAAAAATATATATTACATTTTTTCTGTATGCCACAACTTAGCATTTTACTACCTAAGAATCGGAAGAGCGAAGATTTACCTACAGTGGATGAATGGCAGATGAAGATGATTGAATTTATGGAGCTGGCCGAACTGACCGGGAGACTTTGTAACCAGAGGGAAGAGTCGGTAGAAGAAGATTGGAAGAAATTTATTTAAGAAATAATTGTAATATTGGAAATGTTTAAGATAAGATTCGGAAGTACAGGGAGGTTGTAGAGGAGGATTTGTAGAGGTATTTGTAGTATATTAAGATTTCGATATAAGGGTAAAATAAGAATTGAATGTTGTTATAGAATAAATAAGAGGTGAATTTTTGTTAGTTAAGGTAAAAATAAGATGATTGAAGTATGATATAGAAATTACTAAGGATGATATACAATGAAAAGCAGAAAAGAGGGACTTGAGGAAGTCAACAATGTTAGGATACATGAGTGATAAATATGGTACTTGTTTTTTCCCGTTTTTTCCTTTTTGTATTTTTATGTGATTTTTTTGTATTTTTGTTTTATATGTTTTTTCTCAGTTTTCTAAAATCAATAAATATATTTGAAAAATAAAATAAAAATAAAACTAATCCTATTTGGGGGCTATAGCCTGTTCAGAGGCAGTTTTAGTGTCGTGTGACCAGTTCAGCTGCACTGGGTGCCACACTGCAGGGGGTGCCACAACAATGCTGTAGAACGGATCGGGAGAGGTTGGGGCCCCCACATTTTAGCACCGCACAGGGTGCCACTGAGATTTAAGACTGCAAAGTCTATCAGTCCTGTTCAGTACTTGGTTTGGTACAGAAGTGTAACATGGCAGCTCATTTGCTGCCAATTCCACAGTGGGTGACTTCTCAACTCCACAAAACTACATATGCCATTCCTCCATCTTTCTACCCACATCCAAGCCTACAGCTGTGCTAATGTTTTGACTTACTTATTTAACTTAATGATGATAAAGCATAAAACATTATTTATCACACACGAAGTTCACATGCTACAACTATCTGTGAAGTTGCGTAATAGTTGAGACCACTGATCCATTTAGGACCTTGCCAGCTACTGCGACAGGCTATAGCGCTGTATGACTAGGGTGTGGGGGCTGCCATGCTGATTGCCCTGGGCAGTAGGAGGGTGACAGGGCAATTCCAACCTCCCTATAAATGACTCCCATAAGACGAATAGGCTAACAGCTTATCTACGGCTCCAATAAGAGCCAAATTTCCCCATGAGGTGCGGAGTCTTATTCATGGAAGTGCCATGTATGAAACAGCTCAGATTCACCTGATATTTGACCACAATATGAACAAGGGACTTGTTAAAAACCATGTGACTGCAGCTTTCATAACTTATATGCTCATAGAATTCAAGCCTTATATTTTGGTACTCTGACTTTAGGAGTATCATATATCACCACTCAACTAACAGCATTGTTGCCACTCTCAGTGGGATATGCCATTTATTGGAATTTCCCACAAGCAGGGAGTAATACTGAGTGAGGAGTGAAAACTATGTTAGCATTAGACAACACTAGAAATCAAATTGTTGAACTTTTTATGTTTTAAGTGCATTTTCTTGCACATATAAGACTTAAGGGTAAACCTGGACTAATCTGCAGAAATCAAGGGATGAGCATATTATTAAATATCTTGCTTCATATGATCATGGAAGGAACACAATTGTGTTCTATGTGATGATATGGGTACTGCAGACATTCATGGTTTGAGGAGCTTTAAAAGATTTCCAAATCAATGAATCAATTGGGCTCATTCAGCCTGTTGGGAGAAGAGTAACAAATAAGACATAGTGCCTCTAGTTTCAGGAGTGATCAGTGTTAAGGTTAATTTAGACCTCACTGCAACTCCAGTTTGGTAGCCATTTTACAGAGGTGTAATCTCAGTTGGTTTAAGTGTCAAACTGCACCATGCCCAGTTTGGACATGGAGCTTTAAAGTGCAGATCTGTGACTAGAGTTAGGCAACAGGATAAGCCCTCAAATAAGGCAAGTGAGATCAGTCACATGTTCAAGAAAATAAGAGCAAAATACTAAGTGACCATTTGGCAGTCTTTCTCAGCCTTGGGTCGCCAGATGTTGTTGGACTACAACTTCCATCATCCCTTGCTAGCAGTACCAGTGGTCAGGGATGGTGGGAGTTGTAGCCCAACAACATCTGGAGACCAATGGCTGAGAAAGGCTGGCTTAGCACAGGCATCCCCAAACTGCGGCCCTCCAGATGTTTTTGCCTACAATCATGGGCGTACCCAGCATGGGGCAGGGAGGGGCAGCTGTCCCCCCCCCAGAAGGCCAAACCGCGGGCCCGACTAGGGAAGCAAATACCCGGCGCCCCGCTTGTTGACAGGGGGGGAGGAAACGCTGCTGGTGCCGCGGCTCCTCGGCGGTGGCTCCTCCCTCTCAGCCCGCCCTGCCTACATCTGCACCAATCCCCGCCCACTAAAGCCTTCGCGCCTCCCAATGGAAAGCCGTGCCGTGCGGCAACCTCTCCTGCCTAAGAGTTCTGCTGGGCTGGCAAGTGAAGGAGACGCGGCTCCCTGCATTGGTTGCAGCCACTGCCACGCTCTGCCTCCCGGTAGGCTGCACTGCGATCGTCGGCGCCGCGGGCTGGGAATTGCCCCCTTCCCCCCTCCGCACCCCCACCTACCCCCCCCCAAGTTAGGAGTTGCTACTGAGACTCCTCCTGGGCCGGGAGAGGAAGTGCACCGACAGGAGCCAGTGCAGCCTCAGCGGGCAGAAGCAGCAGAAGCCCGCAAAGGAAGAGTGGGGGGTGGCGCCTGAAGGCGGTGGTTGCGGCTGCTGAAAGGAAGCTGCGTGGGGGGCATTTGCGCCGGATTGCCGGTGGCAGGAGTAGCCCAGCGGCAGCGACCCTTCCTTGCCGCCCCCCACCCCGGGCAATAGGAAAGGAGCCGCCTTGGGGGGTGGCACAGCTCTCTGCTCCCCCTGCGTGCATTGCCCTCTCCGGGCATTGGCTGCTGTTTCCTTCTTTCCAATGCTCTCCCTTGCTGCCCCTGCCGAGAGGCCCTGCGTTGCATGGTCGCAGCTGGGGGGGGGCTCGCTCCCCTGCGCTGCACCACCCCACCTTTCCCATCTTTTGCTCCCTCGCAATGGGGAGGCGGCGGTGGCAGCTTCTTCTTCTTCTTTGAGGGTCTCAGCTTGGCGGGGGGTCCCCGGTATCCTCCCAGGCCATGGGGGGATGGCCCCCCCAGGACTAGCAGACCTCTGAGCCCCTTCCCCATCCCAGATATATAGGGTGGGAACTGGCAAGGCTTCGGGGGGACCTGGAGGAGGGAAAGCGGGGCCCAAAGGGGTTTTTCAGGGGGGTGGTTAGGCCGTAAATGGATGGGAGCGGTGTCTTCAGAGCAGGGGAATTTCATGTGAGAGAGTTTAGGGGGTTCATTTAACGGCTGCAGCCGCCGCCGAGTCGTCGGGCCCGCTGGCCCAGTAGCCCCGCTCACATTCCCACTTTGTGGCCCCTCCCATGCCTTGGCCCTGCCCCTGAACGACCATGGCTTGCCCCCCCCCCTAGTTTTGATCCTGGGTACGCCCTTGCCTACAATTCCCACGATCCCTAGCTAACACGACCAGTGGTTGGGCAAGATGGGAATTGTAGTCCAAAACATCTGGAGGGCTGAAGTTTGGGGATGCCTGGCTTAGCATATTGTTGGGGGGGGGAATAGCAGTACCCTTAATAGTAATGCTGGAATATCTAAAGACTCACAGCTTTGTGAGCAGTGCATGGAACAGCTGCCCAGCAGTGAAAAGTCTGTATAAGGACAGTATGCCATTTGTCTATTAGCCACAAGCTCATTGCCTTCAACAAGAGGAGTGGAGAAGCATGAATTGGGTATATTGCCTTGCTCTCTTTTGAAATTTGAGCTAACCAGTGAGCTTCTCAGGACAAAGAAACAACAATCCCTTGTCATTAAAGGAATCTAAAGTGATTAACACATAAGAACATGGAACATGGAACAATGGACTGCTGATCTTCCTTGGCCAACAAAGACTAAGTCTTTGAGGTTCACTTGGAAATACATATACTGTAACTCTATGAGGTTTCTAGAAATTTGCTGTTTCAAGTCCTTTTCCACAGGACTTTGCTTAATGATAAAGTACAGTGAAGATATAAGTCAATGCTGAATACAATAGAGGGCAGGCATGTAGCCAATGCCCTCTCAGCCTGCGAGGCACACCCACTGGGGAGGCCAGCGATTGGCCCATTTGAGATGGTGCAGCAGGCAGGAACTTGAGCCAGAGTTCCAGGGGGCCCCGGGAGATTTTCCCTAGCAGCTGCCCAGCCATTTGCGCTTTGTTCTCCCTGCCCAACAGGCCCCAACTGGTATCCAACCAGGAAGAGGTAAGCATCCATGATGGCATTTCAGGAGCCAACCTCAGAATCACACACCTGTCTAGCTTGGTAAACAAAGGGTCTAATATACTAGGTATTCATACCAAACAAATAAGTCCCTTTCTTCTTTTTCTTCTTTTCTTTTCAATTGTTGTCGCGTGTTGATACAATTGCTATAGTTATTACAACCAACAACCAACATATACTTTCCAAATAATATTGGTTCTATGTATTTAATCTTGAATATGTTCCAAGACCAGGCCTTTAAACCATGATGAAACTTCTCCGCCTGCCCCCAAATCTCTTCAAAGCCTTTTTCTGCACTGAAATGGTGCCCCACTAGAGCTCCAGACTTTATGTATCAAGTTGATTAGAAAGAGAGAAGGTGAAAGCTACCCGTCATCTCATTAGGCAGCATTTTATTCTCTTCATTTTACTGTTATTTTAAATTTTTTGAATTTTAATATTGTAGTGTAATGATGCATTGTAACCTACCTTGGGAGGATAGGAACCCTAAACAGGGGGCTTAAAATGTGTTAAATAAATCTAGCATAAAATATATGGGGCACAAAGTGTCATGTTCTGATCCCTGGTCATGCAACCTGTGCAATTATTTCATTCTGAATTTCAACACATACCGTGTTTCCCCCTTTTTAAGACACCGTCTTATAACTTTTTTCCCTCAAAAAAACACACAGTGGCTTATTTTCAGGGGGTGTCTTTTTTTTAAAAAAGTGCTGGTACAACTGGGACCCACTGGCTCAGGACGCTCAGTGCTCTCTTCTGCGCGCTGCTGGGCGCGTTGTTGGCGCTGCCAGTTCCGAGCGCCTGCAGGGTGGGGTGGGGGTGGCAGTGCTTTAAACCCCCAACCCTTTAGAAAGCAATGGAAGTTATGGACCGTAACAATCCTTAAGAGGCGCAGGTCTTAAAAAACCCCTGGTATCACCCTTGAAGCACAGCCTTCCAAAGTCAGGGGGGAAGAGGTCTGTTTAGACAAAGGAAAGGATCGGGGGTGATTCTGCGCCCTGGGACCCACAGAACTACTTTAAAAATCCCAACCTGGGGGGGGGGTCAAATAGTGAAGCCCCATAGCCCTGTAGCAACAGAAGGCACATTCTGAAGCACCCGAGCTGTTCGGTTCCATAAAAAATCCAGGAATTGTAAAATTAACAACAATAATGGGGGGGCACTCTATCCAAAGAGTTAAGAAGGAATGGGAAAGTGTTGAGTTATATATGGAAAAATATGGAAAGGAAAGTTAGTTAAAGATAAAAAATAAATAATTATCGCAAGGGAAAAAATAACATCATAAAGGGTAATAATATTAAATATAAAATAGACAACACAACAGAAAAAGCAAGTATATGACTAAATGAGATCGCACAGGAGTGAGGGAAGTGGGGAGAGAGGGAGGGGGGGTAAGGAATGGAAGGAGGCAATGGCTGGAGGAGGGTATAGGGGGATGAATTAAAGAAAAATTAAGACTGAGAGGCGCATGGTTTTTGTTTTTTAAAGATGCAAAGGCTTGCAATCAGCCAAAGTATAGAGCCCAACTTCCAGGAGACTGCGATCTACTTGCGGATTTATAAACTGGAGGTGATCTACTCCCGTTTTATTGGTGTTCAGGTCAGAGTTGTTTTTAGAGAGAGGAAATATCCCATTTTTGAGGTTAAAGTAAAAGTTCCTGACCTTTTTTTTATAATGAGGAAATGCTGCTAAAACTCCGTTCTTCATTCCACGAAGGGGAGAGGGGGCGGGGCCGGGTGCTCAAAGACAAAAGAAATGGAAAAGGAGATAGCGATCAACTGCAGCCTCCTGCAGCCGCGGGGAGAGGCAAGGGCTGCAGCCGAGTGCTGCTTCGCAAACAAACGGGGGAAAGTGCTTAGAACCCAGAGAATCCAGCTGAAAAACACGAAGCAGCAACAGCAATTGCACACACACCATCCCAAGCCAGCACAGTAACCAAGTCCCAAAAGCAAGAAAGGACTCAGCAAACACTGCTGCGGCCGGCGTTGCTGCTGCTGACTCGGGGAGCTCAGTGCTCTCTTCCGCACAGCGCCTATCACTATGGCTTATTTTCGGGGTACGGTTTATATTTCTCAAATGCTTAGAAATGCTGCTATGGCTTATTTTATGACTACGCCTTAAAAAGGGGGAAACACGGTATAAATAATTTGACACGTGAGTAGACTTTATGGAACAAAAACAAAATAACTTCAGCATGCTAATGCATTTGAAAATGGATTATTAATAAGGGAAAACACTTACAGTCTGAAGGAACTCCATTTTAGTGGATATAAACTCTCTTTTGCCATGGATCGAGATACCAGAGATTTTAAAAGGGGAGAACTACATTTTCTTTGAAAAAAATGCTGCCTATATATTCCACACTATGACATAATGGTTACTATGATATCAAGGCATAGCAACAAGCATGAGGGTTGCCTGAGGATGCCTTATCCTATAACATGTTACCTTGAAACTCTTCCCAACAAGAATTCAGAAAATATTATCAACATTTATCCTATCATATGGCATAACTGCACTACAAACTTATAAGTTACATAATGTCATTCTCCCTCCCCTGAGAACCCTGGGAAATGCAGTTCTGAAAGGCGGGCTAAGAATTCATAGCAGAGAACTCTCAGCTCTCTTACCTGTCTACAATTCTGCTAATTCCTTGAGGAAAACTGTGACAGTTAAGCTGGTATATGACCAATGTAAGTTAGTAATTGTAACTATTCCATTAGTGCAGGCATGTCCAAAGCCTGTTTTGGAGACCTAATGTGGCCTACCGGTCGGTTTAATCCGGCCCCTGTGGCAGTTCATTTCCTGGGGTAAAATCCTTAAAAACCCTCAATTTCTACCTTAAAAAAAAAACCCCAACAACTTCAACCCTTAAAAAAACTCAACAACTTCAATCCTAAAAAAAGGTCAACAATCTTGGTTGGCCCTTTGGCCAGCCTTCATGGCTCTTCACTTCATCCAATCTGGCCCTCTTTGAAAAAAGTTTGGACACCACTGCATTAGTGTTTCACATTTTATAGAACCATTCAAACATATGGGATGAATCTATTCACACAGCCATTTAAGGGTAAGGTTACCCAATTATTTTCTGATAGGACAAACAAACCTTTTTTTTTATTAAAGAGATTTATAGCCTAGTGCAATATAGCTGGTTTGTAGAATTAGCTGAGCTAATCTAAGCTGAACTAAAATATTTCTGAGGAATCATTAGATGTGACTAGAATGACTGGGAAGGGAAATGTTGGTGACTATATCCCACTGGCCTTCCCAAACCATACTTCTGAATATTGGAACTGTAACTGACTACCCCGAATGCAAAGTGTGGAGATGTTTTTGGTTAGTTTGTCTTCTACAAAATTTCTAAGAAATAATTGATTTCACTAAGACTAGATAAATTTGTGGCAATAGAAAGAGAAGGAAATGGTATCTATATCTTAAGATTATCACCAAATCCCACTTATAGCAAGATTTGAGGTGACTCTTGAGGATCCTGCTAGGGCAGCCTTCCACAGCCTAGTGCTCTTCAAATGTTTTAGGTCAGTGTTCAACTGCCCCCCCCCAGGATATTCCAAGGGGGCCACAGGTGAACACTGTGTAAATGGGGGAGGGGCACGGCATGAGACTAGGGGGCCACAGAGGGAAGTGAGAAGTGAAGAAACAGAAAAATGACTGAGAAAATAAAACAGAAAAGAAATGAAGAATGTTCCCATGTTGCCGCCCTCTGGACCTTCCATGGAGAAGGCACACAAAGAAGACCCTCAGATGATCATCACAGGAACTGGGTCTGTTCATATGGGGAAAGGTGGTCCTTGACCCTGCTATGCAGGCTGAGCAGTAGAGTTTCAACATGGTGTGTGTGTGTGTGTGTGTGTGTGTGTGTGTGTGTGTGTGTAGGAAGAACAGTTGTGTCATGCTCATCCATAGTGTAATAGGCATCTGTTGGATGTATTACACTCATCAATTACACTCATCAATAGTGTAATAGGCACCTTGATACTCAATCTCATTCTAGAAGAGTAGTCCAAATCACAAGCTCAGGTAAGGACAGTGTTTCCAAAAAAGCAATATGCTTTAACTTGAATGCTAGGAGAATGTGGTTTCTCCAGACCGGAAGCATGCTCTCGAAGAAAGGTGTTTGGGGTATTTATTTGTGAAGTGCCTATAATGGGTAGGTGCTGTACAGGGGTGCCAACATTAATAAAATATTAGGGGGGTCCAGGTAAGCCCTCCTCACATAATTGATAACATGACACCATTTGAATGGCAATGCCAATCAACTTTGGGGGCCCTTTGCTGCTGTACAAAAATTATGAAGAACATTAACCCTGCTCACAGTTTCCAATCTAAAGCAAAAGCTACGATACCTTAAGACAGTGGTTCTCAAAACCTATTTTTAAAGGACCACTTGAAAATTGCTGGGGGTCTCTGACAAACACCCTTTTTTGTTCAATAAATAAAAGCATGTCTATAACATATATTTTAATAACTTTTCCCAAGCCTGACATCAAGCCACTAAGAATCGCTCCTCTAACTGGTCAATTTGTAGGGGAAGATTGGTTTGACTAATAATCCACCCCTGATCAAAATGACCTCAATTTCTGTCGGGGGGGGGGGAAATCAAGCACAGGGACAAGTAAAGGTTGCAGGGACAAGTGTTCTGCAACCTTTCCACCTATCCATTCCACCTTTCCAACCTATCCATCTGTAACGGATCCGCAGTGGTCCACAGACCAGTGTAAAAACCTCTGCAAAGGAAAAAAAAGTAGCAAAGGTGCAAAAACAAACAAGCGAACAAAATCCCTTCTAAATCCTGTGGAAAAAATACGCAAAAACTATAAATTTGTTATTCTGTAGATAATACTGAAAGGATCTAAGAGAGTTTTTACCTGCATATTGTTTAATGATTTCAGCAGCAAATGGTATTTCCTTGCGTGTGTGAGGCAGGCACAGATCAAATACTGCCTATAGAGCTTTCATGGCAAGATGAGCATGTCAACATCTTGAACACAATCTGTTTGGGTTGAGGCCATAATAGGGTTTACTGTACACATGTATGACTCAGCCTTTGCTCTTTGCCCATTTGGAGGAGAGAAGCTGGAGGGGAGTAGGGGAGGATGCTTTGCCTTCAACACTTATCCCCAAGCATACCCTGTGAAAATCTGGCAATAGAGGAGACCCAGACCAGAGAAAGAGAGGCTAGCTCCTTTTTCCAGCTTGTTGCTATGTGCCAGCCCTTGGGTCCGCTTTTGTAAATCCAGCTTTGGTGCACAGCATATCAGAAAGCCGTTTTCCTTGATATGCAGCAACCGAAGTGGGAGACTGAGGAAGGGAAAGCTCTCCCAGGTGGGAGATGGGAGGATTCAACTCTCTGAACCTGTGAAGATTAAGATAAAATAGAGACTGAGTGTTACATGGATATATTTATAATTTTGTGTTTTATGATGATCACATGAGGATTATTATTAATGTATTTTAGTTTCTTTTTTCTCTGGTATTTTTCTGTTTGATTTATTGTTTTTATTATTCTCTTTAGTTTAGTTTGAATTTTATGGCATATTAGGATAAAAACCTATAATAAAATTGTGTTGTTGTTTTTTAAAAAGAGAAAGTATAACAACCATTAAATGATTAACTAGTGAAGCCTTTCCAGGAAGAGAGAAAGAAAGAGAAGAAATGAGAAGACATCCATTTTGCTTTCTTGCATTTCCTTTTCCTTGGGATGGTTTGCGTTGCTGCCTCCTGTATAATGTTACGAGCCTCCATCCATAGTTCTTCAGGCACTCTGTCCACCAAATCTAAATCCTTAAAGCTGTTCCTCACTTCCACTGTGTATTCATAAGGGATTTGATTTAGATTGTATCTTACTGGCCCAGTGGTTTTTCCTATTTTCTTCAGTTCAAGCTGGAATTTTGCTATAAGAAGCTGATGATCTGAGCCACAGTCAGCTCCAGGTCTTGTTTTTGCTGACTGTATAGAGCTTCTCCATCTTTGGCTGCAGAGGGTATAATCAATCTGATTTCGATGCTGCCCATCTGGTGATGTCCATGTGTAGAGTCATCTCCTGTGTTGTTGGAAAAGAGTGTTTGTGATGACCAGCTTGTTCTCTTGACAGAACTCTATTAGTCTTTGCCCTGCTTCGTTTTGAATTCCAAAGCCAAACTTGCCAGTTGTTCCTTATATCTCGATTCCCTACTTTAGCATTCCAATCCCCTATAATGAGAAGAACATCCTTCTTTGGTGTCATTTCTAGAAGGTGTTGTAAGTCTTCACAGAATTGGTCAATTTCACTTTCTTCAGCACCGGTAGTTGGTGCATAAACTTGGATTACTGTGATGTTAAAAGGTCTCCCTTTAAAGGATCAGGTATGGCTTTAAAAGATCATGAAACAGAAACTAGGCATTGCCCAAGTGCCTTTGCTAGGCTGATGATTACACAGGGCTGGATCTTCTCTGTGGTAAAGGAAAAGGACCCCTGGATGGTTAATGGGGTGTGGTGCTCATCTTGCTTCAGGCTGAGGGAGCCGGCATTTGTTCACAGACAGCTTTCCGGGTCCTGCAGCCAGCAGGACTAAACCGCTTCTGGTGCAACAAGACACCGTGATGAATGCCAGAGTGCACAGAAATGCCATTTACCCCTCACCTTCTCTGTGCCAGCTCTCTGTGTGTAGGAGACACAGATTTTTTAACAGCAGTATCAGCATGTAATTTTAGGAAGCTTGCCAATACTTTTCTCTTCATTAGGCTATTGGCTGATATTGAAGTTTTAGGTGTTGATTGATTGTAAGCTTTGAGTGGGAAAGTAGGGAGGAAGGTTCAGAGGGTTTTTTATATTAAAGATGTACTGTAGAGGCAGGATTGATTAGCTAGAGACTCACATTTTGGCATTGAAAAGCTGTAAAAATGCTCTTATTTCCAGCCCAGTGCCTTGAAATGGAGCCTTTGACTTGAAAACAGGCAATGTATGGCCTTGAAAGCATTACAAATTACAGGAAAATCCTGTCTATCTTTCTTTCATCAAAACAAAAAGTCATAAAATCTCTAGGTAGAGTATTTTACATGAGGGCAGGGAGGAGATCATGCATTTCTTGGGAGAGCAGTTTAGTTTGCATGAGTCTGCTAAGGACTTTAATTTTTCATACCCTTCATTAAAAAGGACCACAGGGAGTAGCAAGTATGAGCCAGCCGAGCTTTAAATATGTTGCAGATGTGCTCACAGTGTGGTTTGGGGAGCAGAGTCAGAAATCATTTGGCTAGAGAGTTGTCTGCCTCTTGCATTAGTTTCCTGTTAAAATCTCTTCCTAAAAAGCTAGGTCTTCTAAATTACATGTAGGCAAGTTTCACACAGGGTGCGGTTTTTGTATGATGTACTTTGAAGGAAGCGTGATTGCAGGAGCAGAAATTGTGTTTTATTAGCTAATTGAAAATCCACACCGTCCCCAAAGAATTTTAAGAGTAAGTCACCATCTCATCAATGGTATTCAACCTTCTCAGACCCTGAACCTGCAATTTTAATTTTCCAATATTGCTCCTACTAATCCTGCCAATCCTCCATGGGATATCAGCACTCTGTGCATGGTTGTGCCCCCATCCCAATTTTATCCTCAGCAGGCAAGCAAGCAAGCACCTCCTTCACTGAGTATCAAATAATATGGCATCTGAAAGTGGCCCCTCGCTCCACTTTTTGCTTTTTGGGAAGGAGCAGCATTGTGTGATTGTTAAGTGACTTTGCTTACTTCCGTGCACAAATCTGTGTCACACACTTCATTTGGTATGTGTACTTATAATGTAAAGGTGTTCCTCCAGCACAGGACTTGCATCCAGAGGGGACTCAGTCTCTCTCTTTCTGAGTAACATCCTCTTGCATAAACTATGCTGTTACAGTGGTGCCTTGCTAGACGAATTTAATTCGTTCCACGGGTCTTTTCTTATAACGAAAAAAATCGTCTAGCGAATCCGATAGGAATGCATTGATTTTTTTTTGATTTTTTTTTGCCCATAGGAACGCATTGAATTTCAATGCGTTCCTATGGGAAACCGCAATTCGCTAGACAAAAACGAATTCATCTAGTGAGGCAACCTCCGCTAGAAAAAACCTTTCGTTAAGTGAACATTTCGTTAAGCGAGGCACCGTTGTATTACCAATGTACTCCAGATTCTAAAATACCCTCAGCGGGAATTCTCCCTCCCATTGGCACGAAAATCCATTAAGGAGGTTATCCTTAATGGCATCCCATATGAACTGCTTGCATAGGAGATTTGATGTTTTGTTGCCCTTAATTGCGGGTGTTGGCACCTGCAAACAAGAGCTGCCCTGAATAAAAAAACACACCCCTAGATCAGTTCTAGAGCACAGCCCTCAGCCAAATTTAGGGGTGGTTACACACAACTGTTTTACCACACCTGATGTGTTGTAACATTCTCCTTGCAGTGAAAGAGCTCACCCTAAAATAATGTGGCCATCTTATTGGTTCTCATTTTTTTTCAAATAATATTTGTTTTATGAAAATACAAAAATACCACCTGGATGTGGGGGAGAGGTTTTCTTGGGGTGATTAAAAGGAATATATTTATAATCTGTATTTTAACAGTTGCAGAAATCAACCAGCAAAGCAGTGATGGGTAAGGTTTTGCCTGCTGGTTTCTACCTGTTCATGCAGCTGTTAAAAACTCAGAATGTCTATCCATAAAGGGGGCATGCTTATTTAAATCACCCTGAAAGGTAAAGGTAAAGAGACCCCCCCTGACAATTAAGTCCAGCCGTGAACAACTCTGGGGTTGCAGTGCTCATCTCGCTCTAAAGGCTGAGGGAGCTGGTGTTTGTCTGCTTCCGCAGACAGTTTTTGTGGCCAGCATGACTAAGCCGCTTTTGGCGAAACCAGAGCAGCACACGGAAACGCCGTTTACCTTCCCGCTGGAGCGGTACCTATTTATCAACTTGCACTTTGATGTGCTTTCAAACAGCTAGGTTGGCAGGAGCTGGGACCGAGCAACGGAAGCTCCCCCGTTGCGGGGATTCGAACCGCCAACCTTTCGATCAGCAAGCCCTAGGCTCAGTGGTTTAACCTGTAGTGCCACCTGTGTCCCTAAATCACCCCTACAGACTATTTAATTTAAAAGTATTATACAGTAATATTATGCAGTGGCTTCTGGTGCTCCACACTCCTTTATTGCTAGTCATCATACCTTCTGTATATTTGTCAGGTTTGTCATTAAACATTTGAGTAGCTGTGAAGGAAGCTAGGCTGTGTGACTCACTCATCCCTACAGTTCCGAAAATGACTCACCGCATGCAAAGTTACATGCTATATTAGTATGTGACTAGTTGACAAATGGCTTGCCAAGAAGCAAGTACACTTTGACTTCTTCCTAAGATTTCTGATTGAGGGCAGATGTATGGTAAATGGTTCCTTTGGCAAATGATGATGATGATAGCTATTTTTCTAGGAAAAGAGGTGCCAGACCTCACCATGAAAACCTCCCTTGTTCTCTTATAATGGCAATGGTGCCTATCTGAGAGGTGCCGGAACTGGGTTCCGGAGAGTTCCAGCTGAAAAGAATTTGTTATAATTTATTATTATAATTTAAATTTGTGTACCACCCCTCATCCAAAGATCACAGGGTGGTTCACAACATAAAAATACACCTGGGGCTGTTTAGCTTAGAGAAAAGGAGAGTAAGAGGTGACATGGTAGAAATTTGTGCATGGCTTGAAGGAAGTGGCTAGAGAAAAGTATCCCCCGCTCCCTTCATAATACTAGTAGAAGCCATGGACATCCAGTGGAGCTGAATTATGGAAGACTGAAGACAGAAGAAAGTCCTTCTTCACAGAGCACATCGTTATGGAACTATCTTTCACAAGGAACAGCGATGGCTACCAACTAGGATGGTTTTTTCACGAAGGGCAAGGCTATGTTAATCAGAGGCATTATGTTACCACTTGCTGGGAATCAAAAGTAGGCAGAGTCCTGTTGAGTACATCTGGCAGGCTTTCTGGTGGGCCACTGTAAGAACAGGCTGCTGGACTGGACTGGCCACTGGTCTGATCCAACAGGCTTGTCTTATGTTCTTATGACCTCTTTCATATATACCTCATTATCTTTTGGCAGTGTGACTCATTTCCCTTCCAAACTGATACATCTACTTTGATTAAGATGGTCCAAAACTGGAACGTTTTATGGAGCTAGTTGAAGCATCTGGGAGAAGCCCAGGGGAAGGAGGGTAGAATTAAATAAAAGTGGTTAAAGGTTATTTTGATAGAAGAAATAATATTTGAATGTATGGGGGAAAAATTGGGGTATAAATTGTGGGGCTAAAGGAAGAATTAGAGATGGATGGGAAAATAAATTGAGATTTGGATTAATTAATGAATTATAGGTTGAGGATAGTTGATTCCCCCCCTCTGTGTAGATTAGAATTGGTTGTGAGATAATGGAAAAATTACATTAGAATGATTTAAGATGATAAAGGAAAATTGCTTAATTTAGATTTAAAAATGGACCCAGTGTGGGAGGAATCGAGGAAGTCTACAATGTCAAGTTAATGTAAGAATTGATATGTTTCTCCCCCGCTTCTTTTTCTCTTTTGTTTATGTCATATTGCCATCCCCCCCCCTTTTGCTCTTTGTTTCTCTCTTTGTGGATTTTTGTATTTTGAAATGTTTGAAAATCAATAAATATTACAAACAAACTGGTACATCTGCTATTAAAGAATGGCATTACTTGCCTCAAGTGATTAGGAAAACTACCCTAAAGTAGTAGAGTAATTCAATGGGGTTGGTGGAAATGTTGTCCCTATTTTCAAAAAGGGGAAAAGAGAGGACCCAAACAATTACCGCCCAGTCAGCCTGACATCAATACCAGGAAAGATTCTAGAGCAGATCATTAAGCAAATGGTCTGTGAGCACCTAGAAAGGAACGCTGTGATCACTAAAAGTCAGCATGGGTTTCTGAAAAATAGGTTATGTCAGACTAATCTGATCTCATTTTTTGACAGAATTACAAGCCTGGTAGATGAAGGGAACGCTGTGGATGTAGCCTATCTTGATTTCAGCAAGGCCTTTGACAAGGTGCCCTATGATATTCTTGTAAATCTATCCAGCTTAGACTCACTTTTTTCTAAATTTGTTTTTGTAATTATCTCTGCTTCTGTGCTTTTGATCCTTAAGGTGCAGGAAAGGGGTATACCCTCCATAAAACAAATAAAATTCTCTTGCATGCAATATACAGGTAAGTCGGGTAGTAGGAGAAGTATATTGAGTCTTTCTCATAACTCACATTTTTCCAGGCAACAAACAACTCAATTATCCTAAAATAGTCATCCAGTTTGTTTCACTGCAGGAAAGCATAGCATGCTTCAGTCAAAAGGATCAGAAGATTCATTCTTTGTTACATATGTGAGTCTTACCCTCTTGGATTTGCTACTAGCAGGCTATAAACGTCGAGGTAGAAATCTCAGGGGGAAATACATTAAAATACCACAGGATAAATATTTAGAGTACAGAAATCAAGCCATTCTATCAGAGCTAAAGTGCAACGCTTTGGAAAAATGACTAATCCGTGTGGGCTTTTCTAAAATTTGCACAGCAAAATGTCAAATATCTATGGGGCTTGTGCAGATCAGGCCACAGTAGCAGTTTATGTGAATGACCAATGGTGAACTAATTCTTAGCTGAGATGAAAGTCATGTTCCCATGATGTTAATGGACACTCACTTGCTGATTCACAATGTTTACACATACACATACGACTGGATCTAAATTTCCTATCTAAATGCATCATCTGCACTCAACACTATGTTTGGCATGTAGGCCTTTTCATTTCAGCTGCAGTTCTACTCCCAGACTGGTAACAGTGGAGACTGCCATTTGTGGGGCAGCAGGAAAAAAACTTGTTTGCTACACCAGATCCCAGACTGGCAGTGAAGAGGCTCAATGTGGGCCCACTGCCATCCTGTGCCAACAGTAGGACCGGCTCAGACTCTAGCAGATCCTGTAGAACCCCCCCCCCCCTCCAGAAGAGGCTGGCAGTATGGGTGTAGCCAGGATTTATATTGGGGGGGGGGAGGCTTCATGTTAGAGGGGCTGAACCTCAGTTGGGTATTTTTACTGATTTACTTGCCTCCCCTTGGCTATACCCATGCTAGTAAGGGAGGTGGATCAAAGAGGTTGGCAGGCAGCAGACAAAATGGCAGGTAAATGGATAAGAAAGCTAACAGAGATCAAACATGCAGGCAGGGAGAAAATGCACACTATCTGGAGCTCGGCCAGCAAGCGACACAGAGAAGTCCGGAGCCTGCCTCCTGCCTCAGGCTTGACCTGGAAGTATTTATAGCCATATCAGGTCAGGTGGCATTAAAGGTAGTTATGCAATCTTGAGGAGCATCAACCCAGAGACCTGGAGTTTCTGGTTTGGATCTTAGGAATTCAAAATCCACTGAATATTCAGACAGGGATCAGAACCATGCCTGCTCACCCCACCCCAGATCTCTCTGCCTTCAGTGTTAATGTGAAAGGGACAACTGCAGGAGGGCCAGCAGACAGAGAATTACTCTGCCCTCTGCACATTCATTAAACACATTAGGATGGAGAATGTGCATGTAGACTTAGTTTGGTTATCCATTCTGAGTAAGACAATAAAAATAATTAACTGACAAATCAGGTTGGTTCTGCCCTCCCAACACCCCCCATGTCTCTTTTTGTATTTGAGCATTCCCTTGGTGCATCTAGGCCTTCATTTCACTCTTCCATATTCAGCGCTGTCTCCCCCACCCTTGCAATAACTAACCATCTTGCTATTATGCAGAATAGCATTTGGTGCTTCAAGCCGCAGAACCCTTTTACTCAATGACAATAATTTTGGCACTGTAAATAAGTATTAGTCTGTTTAAACTCAAATTGGGACTGAATTGTTTTTTTTAATTCCTCCAAGTGCAATAAGCTCTGTGGTATTACCTGTGGAATAAAGATCACCACATATCACATGCATCTGGCATCCTTGCAAATACTTGAGCTTGCATGTAACATAGGATTGGGGACCTGTATAGGTTTGGTAACATGATAGTTGGCACTGTTTTTGTACTGACTGTCCTATTAATTTGACCTGGTGCGGGATATAGCCCTGGTTCTGCCAGACTCAGACCTTGGCTGCTGTGTACTCAGTGGTCTATGGTGAGGGGTTAGGCATCCCCTATTGTACACATCCCCTCCCGTTCCCCTAAATGTCCCTTTAAATAACTCTTCTACTAAAACCTCAAATTTATTTCTAGATTTGGGAGATTCAAATGCAATTCACGAGTTCCCTGGAAAAAGCTGAGGAACAGGATTTCCCCCCACAATTTTTTTTTTTAAATGTATGTGTGCCATCTGGATTGCAGCCAAGATCTTTTAAAACTTGTATATGAAAGCAAAAACAATCGAAGGTTTGTGGCATCCTAAGAACTAATTAATTTATTATGGCAAGGGTAAACTAGAGACCATTTCATGAAGTGACCACTGGTAACTGCTTGAGGTGCTCGCTCAATAATCTGTTTTTGGGGAGCTGGAGTTGGAATCATTCCAGATTTAGATTTGGTTATGGCCACTCTCACACCTGCACTGGTCCTAACATCCTCAGTCAACATGAAGTGTACAGGTGAAACTCGGAAAATTAGAATATCATCGAAAAGTGCATTCACTTCAGTAATGCAACTTAAAAGGTGAAACCAATACTGTACAGTGGAACCTCGGTTAACGACTACCTCCGTTTACGAAAGCACTCTATCGGCGCAGAAGCGTGCCTTCGGCGAACAAATACCTCAGCGAGCGAACACCTCCGTGGCGTTCACAAACCAAGGTACCACTGTATATGAGATAGATACATGCAAAGCAAGATATTTCAAGCCTTTATTTGTTGTAATTGTAATTATTTGTTGTTAGGCGGGTCAATTATTAATGAAATGTAATTAATGAAATGTAATAGTGATGTTTATTTTTGCATTATTGTAACTACCGTATTTTTCGCGCATAAGACACACCTAACCAAAAGACGCACCTAATTTTTAGAGGGGGAAAGCCCAGTTTTTTTGGGGATCAGCTCACAGTTGTGCAGCTTTTTTGCAAAGGGGGAAAGCTCCATTTTTTTGAGCATCAGCTCAAAGTTGTGCAGCTTACCTTGCAAAGGGGGGAAATCCTGTTTTTATGGAGTTCAACTCACAGTTCTGCAGCTTCTTTAGGAAAGGGGGGGGAGGGAGCCATTTCTACAGTTTCCAGACAGATAATCTAATCAGCCAGTCACATGTCGCTGGGGAAACACAACAATGGAGGACTGGGCAAGGGGGTGGGACCGGGAAGGGAGCTAGCTGTGTCAATTCTGTGTCCAGGGCAGCTGTCTATCAGCTCCATCTGGTATGCAGGCTGAGACCCTGCCTGCCTGTGGACTGTCTCACCAGAGTGGTGTATGCTCTAGTTATCTCCTGCTTGGATTACTGCAATGCGCTCTATGTGGGGCTACTTTTGAAGGTGACCCGGAAACTACAACTAATCCAGAATGCGGCAGCTAGACTGGTGACTGGGAGTGGCCGAGACCACACAACACCGGTCTTGAAAGACCTACATTGGCTCCCAGTACGTTTCCGAGCACAATTCTAAGTGTTGGTGCTGACCTTTAAAGCCCTAAACGGCTCGGGCCCTGTATACCTGAAGGAGTGTCTCCACCCCCATCGTTCTGCCTGGACACTGAGATCCAGCACCGAGGGCCTTCTGGCAGTTCCCTCGTTGCGAGAAGCGAAGCTACAGGGAACCAGGCAGAGGGCCTTTTCGGTAGTGGCACCCGCCCTGTGGAACACCCTCCCATCAGAGGTCAGAGAGATAAACAACTACCTGACATTTAGAAAATACCTAAAGGCAGCCTTGTTTAGGGAAGTTTTTAATTTGTGATTTGATGTATTTTAATGTTTGTTGGAAGCCGCCCAGAGTGGCAGGGGAAGCCCAGCCAGATGGGCAGGGTATAAGTAAGTAAATAAATAAATAATAATCATTATCATTATTATTATCTCCCTCCCGGTCTCTTGCAATCAGCTGCTGAGTGGGTTCTCTTTCCCTCTTGTTAACCTTTAGCTCTTTCTAAAAAAAAAGCACGGTCTGCTTTTCACCCCTGGGCAATTCGGCTCCAGGGACCATGCATTCGCTCCATATGACGCACAGACATTTCCTCTTACTGGTACTTTTTCGGAGGAAAAAGTGCGTCTTATGGAGCAAAAAATACGGTGTTTGCTTGCACGCCTGAATCAAGGGGACAGGCACGAGTGAGTCACAGAGTACTTGCTCGTGCAACAATCACCCCTCATGCAACTACAGGGCGGAGTCCAGCTGAATTGTTGATGAACGTTAGTGTGGCCGAACCCCCGGGGTGTGTCAATGCGCCACAGTCTTTCATTCTGGGAGATCGGGTTTTTGCTCAGAACTTGGTGGGGGACATTCTTTGGGTGCCGGCTACGGTAGTGGGGGTCACTGGGCCTTGATCGTACCAGGTGGCGCTCGAGGACGGTCGTTCGTAGATCAGTTGAGCCACAGGGTTGGGAATTTGGACACTACCACAGTGCCCCCAACTGCACCTCCAACTATAGAACGAACACCAATGGAAGGCGAGGTTCCATCATCATCCCCTTCATAACCTGCAGAGGAGGAACTTAGCGAAGCCACGCCAGAGGCCAAGCCGGACTCTCCCGGGGTTCGGACTTTTGCTGCACTGAATCAACCACAGAGTCCAACCAGGGAGGGTTTGTTGACAGTAGCGGAGCCTGAACACTTGGGTTCACCGCCTCCATCGGTTGCACGGCAGCCTCAGCAGGCATCGGAAAAACCCCTGAACTCGAGTACTGGCCCTCGGCAATCCAACAGGGTCACCAAGCGGCCAGCCTACTTAAGGGACTATGTTAGCTCTGTACAAGATACAATGCGTGGTAAATAGAAGTATGTACCAGGAAACCATTATGCTTTTGTACCTTGAAACCATTATGCTGTTGCACTAACGAAACTCTCAGTGGGGAGGGGTGGTATGTATTGGAGTTTTCCCTCAGGTCCTCGTCAGTTGTTTTAGGCGGGAACTTTAGGAGGGGACTTTGAGTTAGGTTTGTTACATTGTTTGAGCCAGCAGGGTATAAAAGCAGGCTGGCTGAGCAGTTAGTTCTGTTCCAGCTTCCAAAGAAAGAGCTGCCTTGGAGAAATAGCTGTGTCGTGTGCTATGTCAACCAACTATTCAACACAATACAAGTTAAATCTGCCCACATTCAAGAGCTAAAAAGTATAAGCTTATATCCAGATTGAACGCCACGGCACATTTTGAACTTGAATGACAGAATGGTTCTCCCACACTTACAAATTTACGCTCAGGGCAGTACAGGAAATAATTAAAAAGTTATTGTTTGCAAAGTGGAAATAATAATAATCGTTTATAATTGAATAATGCCTGTTTCTAGCAGATTTTCTCCTGCTTCAGTAGTAGGTTTCCTATTTGGTAGTACCTAGCATGTTGAACCCATGTTAGGTATTTTTTAATGTAAAAAGGAATATGACTCATGGGACACATATTTCTATTGTGACTTCAAACATGAAAGGCTCACACCTGGTTTACCTATGTAATTAATGGAACCCACCATGGGCGTAGCCAGGATTTTTGTTGGGGGGGGGAGAACCGACGTGATTGGCCAGTTAGTTAAGTATGTTTATCGTTTTACTTGATCGGGCGCCCCCCCCCGCGCATGCAACCCCCCCACCCCTTCCTAGACTTCTCCATCCTCGAACTCATTTTGAAAGGTGGAAGAATTATTAACGTGTGCTGCCTGTGCAATTTACCTGGCTCTCACAAAATTTCCGCAGGGTAAGAAACGCTTACCCTGAAACCCCAGTCTATGAAGCTTAACGTCTGATGTGGCTTTTCTGTGGTGAGGATGCGTGCAGCAACCTTCAGCAGCCACGCGAGGAGCAAGGGCAGCCCTGGGTTGAGGCACGCAGCGCAGGGGCCTCCAGAGTGAGGAGCTGCAAAAAGTTCTGCAGCGGTGCTCCTGCGATTTTCCTTTCCGCCCCTTTTTCTGAAGGGGAAGCCCCGTGACGGAGCGCGCGCTCGCGAAGCAGCCCGCTCTGCGTCACGTATCCATGGCACGTGCGAAGCAGCCGCCGAACCGAACCGAGGCAAGGCGTCGTGCCGTGCGGATCGGGCCCTCCCCGGGCTGCTGCTTTAAGGGCTCCCACAATGCTGCGCTCGCGTCCCAGTTCCGTTACGCGGCATCTCTCCCGGAGCAGGAGCGCGCAGAGAGCGAGGGGGCGGGCAGAGCAGCGGCGGAGGAGAGCCGCGGAGAGGGGGCTGCAGAGGCGCCGAGGGAGGGAGGGAGGAGCTCCGCCCAGCCCATTCCAGCCCAGCCCAGCCGGGAGGGGGGAGAGGGGGGGCGCCCGCCCGCGCGCCCGCGCCTCTGGTCCGCCCCGCAGCTCGGCGGCGCCTCAGGCTGCCGAAGGAAGAAGACGCGAACTTCTGCGCCACGGGAAGCGACGGGGGCTCCGTCCTGCGCGCGCCTCGCTCTCGGCTGGGCTTCGCCGCTTGGTGCGACTGCGGCAGTTGATCCCCGGCTGGGCTGGATTCTGCTGCAGAAAAGCTGTAAGTCGGAACTTGGGAGTTGCAGGGCCACTTTCCTGGCGCCCCCTCCCTCTTCCCCCTCGCCCGCCCTTCCCTCCCTCCCTCCCTTTCCCCGCAGCGTCTCACTCTCCTCTCTCCCAGACCCCGACGCGTTCCCCTTCTTCCGTCTTGCCTCCTCCTCTTCTCATTTCCCCCTTCTAATGCCTCTTTTACGTCGGCGCCTTCTCACGTTCCCCACCATTTAAATACAGGACTGTAAAAATAAAAATCGGCAGCGCGCTTTGGTTCAAGTGAAGTGCCACGGAGTTCAGGGGGACGCCCGCCCACCACCACCTCCCACGTACGTGCGCAGGGGGTTGGACTCGGGATGCGTCGAAACGTCAGGCTGATCTTTCGCTCCTGGTGCGTAAAGAGGATCGCTGCTCTGTAGGGTTAAAAAAAAAAGTATAAGAAAGCCCCACACCTGGCCCTTTCCTCTTCTCTGCCAAGTGGGCAGCTTGTTCATCTCCCACCCCTGTGCGCACCTACCTGGAAGTCCTGCAGAACGTGGGAGAAATACTTTGAGTCAAAGCATGCCTAGGATCCAGCCGAGGGGAATAAATCAACTTTGCCGCTGCAGGAGTGGATCAGGGTTGTTTTTTAATAGGGCGGTTTGAATCCGGCTAGTTTAGTAGAAAAGGTTGAACGGATGGCTTTGGTTTGTTGGTCCAGGCTGCAGCAGCAAGTTCCCTTCTCAAGGTCTGTGGTGACTGTTCCTATGAGTCACTGATAATGGTACAAAGTTGTGTTATGTGTGTTTCAAAACTCCTAATCCTGTGCTGTGCAGTAAAGCGTTTCCATGTCATTTTGATAACGTCAGCAGAGCTTTTGCTAAATTGCAAGTTACTATTGCTCATGGGTTTGAGTAATGTTTATAAATGAAAATGCAATATTGGGAAAGGCACTCTCGAAAGATTTAACACCTGCCACATCCTGCATTGGATGGCAGGAGAGAGAGATAACATGCCTGTGGAAAAATGGGAGGGTTGAGGGCAGGAATGTTGAAGGAAAATAAATGCCTGCATCCCTGACCAAACCATGCTGCCTGCCTGAGCTGCAGAGTTACAAAGTCTGTCTTGTGGTTTTAGCCAGTTCTGCATCACACTTTGGCAGCATCACTGCTAGTTAGAATTGAATGCTCACTGGACTGTGAAGAGACAGTAAACAAATCTCTGTCCATTGATTTGGGCACCAGAGTCTTCAGATGATAGTAAAAGAATGCTTTTCACTTGTTCTATTAAGGGCTGAAGCATTCTAATCTGGCCAATTTATGCCAGATCCCAATTTATGCAGAAAATGTGTATGTTTGTGGACTTGAATTGGGCTAGCAATGGAATAGCTTGCTCTCTTTTCCAGTATATAATCTGCAAAAATCTGGTTTTGTTTTGGGTAGTGCTGCTGTCTGTTTTGCAGATTAATCTGAGGTTGCCATTTTTGTCATTTACACGCACATTTGTAGGGGCAAATGGATGTTTTCTGGAGTTCATATAAAAAAAGATTGTGAAACTGAAAGTTTTTCTGGTCCATTTCCAGACTGAGGTAATATTTGTGCCCAATAATATCCACATGAGATATTGATTGTGGATGCACACTCCCATTTGTAGACTAGCCTACAAATGTTCATTTCGTTTATGCCATAATAGCATTCATCTGACATCTTCTTTATCCACACTCTTGAGTGGGCATGACAGACATCAAGTGGGAGAGGGGGGATGGTGCTTACAGTATTCTTTTAATGTTTTAAGAGATTCTCAGCTTCTGGATATTGAAAGGAAGGTCTCCAAAATGCATTAACATTTACATAGTTAGTTTGCCATGGTAAATGTGGCATCCCAGAACCTTTCATATAATTACTATTAAAAACGTGATATTAACAATGTGTCACTGATGTGAATTATGAATTACTTCCTGTGTTTCAGAAAAATAAATAGAAAGTGACACTGAACTGGGGGTGGGTTGTGTGAAATGGCGACTAGCTATTATGTTTTTGCGTTCCAGGAGCCATGTGACAAATGACTTTTCTATCCGGTTTCTAACACTGGTTAGATGGCCTTAGGTCAGGAAGTTCTCTGTTCTTTTAGCCTCAGCAATCCCCCCCCTTCGGTTGCAATATGAGGGGGCATCATGCAGACCTTCATTCTTATTTGTTGTCATTTAGCCGTGTCCAACTCTTTGTGACCCCATGGACCAGAGCATTATTATATGGCCTGGTAAAGACTGCTGATATGATGGACTCTGAACACTTATGCACTAAAAATGTTTGTCTGTAAACCTTGAGAACCGTAGTGTGGAATGGATTGGTGCATTAAACAAGGTACTTAGTCATTCTAATCTTAACATAATTTTCAAAATTAGTTTTCCTGTTTACTCCAATAAGGTACTCAAAAACAGGATTGTCTTCAACAAAAGAAACTAATACTTTCTATAATCTGGGATTACAGAACAAAGCATCATGCTGTGCAATATTGTCATTGTATTCAGAGTTGTAATGGCAGCACGTGTTCTTCCGCTGTTTTGATTTTTCAGTAGTACAGACTTCAAAGGAAGACTGGGAAAGGGGAACTGTGGCAAGAGAAAAGAGATTTTAGTTTCATTGATCTGTGCCATCCAGCTGTTGAAGTACTTTGCTTGAACAGCATCTGATAGTTCGAGCATCCAGATGAGGTGAAAAAGAGATGGATCATTGGTTTGAGGACACCTAAGCTTGTTTTACTTTCTAGTGAGAGCTGTTGTGAAGTAAATGAGAGGAATTATATTTTGCTGAGAGTTCATTCTGCATCCTGGGATGTTATGATTCATCTAACTCAGGGGTCGGCAAACTAAGGTCTGCGGACTGGATCAGGCCCAATTGCCCTCTGGAGTCACTGCTTGGATCGGTGTGATCACCATTTTTAAAAATTTTTTCCAGGCGCCATTCCCCCCCCCAATTCCCCCTTCCCTCGCACACACTGCGATGACACCTCCTCCCTTCCTCTTCCTGGCTTCTCCCCGCCCTGCGGAGGAAGGGGGTTGGGCTTTAATAGGAAGCCTTGCTGGCCCCCCAGGGGAAACTGGCACGGAAAGGAGAGGCGCCACCACTGCTGCCAGCTCCCAACCGCAGGCAGAGCTGGGGGGAAGGTAGGCAGGGGGAGGGGAGGGCTGGGGCAGAGAGGGGGAGAGAGAAGCCCCCTCCGCCACGTGCATGCATGTGCAGCCCGTCCCGCCCAAAGGACTGGGGGTGGTGAACCGGCTCCCTCCCAAAAACATTTGCTGATCCATGATCTAACTCAAGCCTGCATGTAGCTTCTTCTTTTTTTAAAAAAAGGAAAGTGTGTTTTGGTTCCATGGGCCATATCCTTATCAGGGTCAGCATTATGGGCCAAATTTGACAGTTGGGCATCAAATTCCTAGCAAAGGAGAAAAAGACAGCCCCCCCCTCCCAGAGGCAGGAAAAGGAGAAAAAGCTTTTCTAAGTCACCCCCTTCTTCCATAATATTCCCTGATATCAGGAATTTGAGGGGGGAACTTAATGGGGAATTAGGGAAACTTGAAAAAGGGTTTAAGATAGCCTATTGCAACAGCCTCTTTGCAGGCTGCTTCAAAGGGTGCTTTCGCCCATGCTCAGCTGATGAGCAGGGATTAAATCCTGCTGCCTTGGCTACACAATCTCGTTGCTTCCCGGGAACAGGATCAAGCAGCCAGTGCCAAATTAGTGGTGTCAACTGATAGCGGTGGGCAAGTGAACATGGTTTGGGGAAAACTGCCTTGCGGGCTAAATTGGGACTCCTGCCTGGCCGTGATTGGCCTGCAAAGCAGAGGTTCCCCATTCCAGATTTAGCCTCTTTGCTGCACTTAGTCTCTTGAGGAATAGTGCAAAAAGACTTTGTTTAAGGCTGGAACTCTCCACCTGTGTCATGGTTGGCTTTTGTTTTGAACATAACCTGCTTCTGCTTATATTCAGTGGAAGTATTTTCTTTTTGCTAAACATGTTGCCTGGCTTTTTATGAACTTGCAGCTTTCTTTAGGTACTGTAGGATTGCCACATTGGGCTTGACATGAATTCAAAGGGGTGTGAACAAATGATGAGAAGTGACATACCGGCTTCACATGTTACACTAAGCCAGGATTTGTTTTATAGCTCGTGGTTAGTCTGGAGAGAACTAAACAACAAGCCTAGGTTTTGGCAACATGCTAAGCAAAGCCATGGTTTAGCTCAACATGATGCAGAAGAAAACTCCTGGGGCGAAGTGAAGGAGTTGTAATCTCCTCCCTGAGAGTGCCTGCATTTGCTTGAAGCCATGGTCTGCCTTAGTTCTAAACAGGCTACTAAAGTAGGAGGGTTGTCAGTTGAAGACTGTTAGAATCTACCTTCAGAGCTTCATGTTCAGCATGCAAAGGTGGAAGAGGAGCCCGTGTATACAGGAGTATTGGACTTGGGGTTTGAGTGTTTGCTGCTTCTTCTTTCCCTATTCAGAGTCCAAACACACCTAATCCAATAAGGCAAATTAAAGATATGCACTTACTCTGAGTTAGTTCTGAGCCCAGTTGAAACTGCTGACATGAGCCTATAAAACCCTAACTGGCAAGGGGCCTTCTCCCATTTGGATCCACCTGTTTGCTGAGGTTTTCATTGGAGTCCCTACTCAGGGTGTTTTAACCATGGGAGGAGGGTTGCTGTATTTACTCAAGTCCAATGTGCCATCAAATCTAATGTGCACCTCAATTTTCATAACCTTAAAACAAAAAAAAAGTATTTGCTGCTTAGTGTAATGTGCATTGGCAAAAAGTGTGCTCTTTACAAAAATGAGTTAAAGGTGAGAGGTAAATTTGTACATACCCGTTTTTGAAGCTGATACTCAGCCAGCTCTTCAGCTGGTTAACCTTTACACTTGCTGTGACATTATCCTTGTGTTAGCATTTTCAAATAGTTGGTTGCACACATATCACCGAAGCATGTGCTTAGGGAAGGGAGTTTTGCTGCTGAGTCTGTGAGGGGTAAGTATATATATTAGCTGGTTCATTCAGATGTAGGAATATTAGCAGCATGAAAATGCTACATCTAAAATTAGTTACACATTGTATCACATTTATCAAAGATGATGAATAAACTATTACAGAAAATAAATCCACATTGGAGGCAAGATTTATGGCAAGATTTAGAAATGCGCAGGTCTAGATCAGGAGGGGGAACCTCTGGCCCAGGTCTCAAACATGAGTTCAAATTTGGCTCATGAGACGGTAGGTAAACTAAGATTCTGCTTACAAAGTTCAAACTTAAGGACTGTCACCAGTCTTGAGAAACCCTGAGAGTGTATTTTTAAAAATTATACACTACCCCAACACATTCTGCATTTGAAAAGGAAATATCTATGCTGAAAAATAGTGTTACATTTGATTTATGAAAAACTTGAGTAGCAAATACCTTTCATTTGATAACCCCTGTGCCATTCTCCCAAGCTTTTGAGTTTTCTAGCAAACTGTTAATGCTTTTATTCTCTGGCCCTCCTCAGACTAGTAGTATACATTGGCATCTTATTATTATTATTATTATTATTATTATTATTATTAACATGATGGCAGCTATCTTGCTGACCAGAACAAGCCTTTCCTTCCCCACACACTCCTCACATCAGCCATTTATTTAAAATTGCTTTCAGGTAAGTACAAGTGAGCTCCCCCCCCCCTTTCTCATTTAAAAACCATAAAATGTATTTAAAGTGAAAGATTGGGGAGAGTACATTAAGTGGCAAAATAAATCTGGTATGTCATGTAAAGCTTTGAAATTCAAAGTAAACATTTGGGCTGCATGAGCCACTGTTTGCTGAGTGACCTACAGGTGTTCTAAAATGAAGAGTCTGTAGAGGTTCAATGATTTGGAAAGGCATGGGCTGCCTGTGCCTGTGCCTGTGCCATCTCCAGTGGCTCTCTTCTTGTTCTGACATGGTGATGATGACTTCTCCCAGCCTTTGAGCAAGCATGAAATATTCACCTTAGAAGTGCATAAGGGAGTGATGACGATGACTGGATTTTATTTTTGGTGCCCATGTTATGAATACTTAAATATGTATGATGAAAAAGTACTCTTAGTTGGCATGGGCAATGCTTATTCAATTTTCTAAATGAGGTTTCCCCAGCCATGGCAGATTTAAGTATGTTCTTCAGGCCACATACTCAAAACAGTCCTCTTGAAGTCATTGTTTAGGGAGGCTTTTAATGTTTAATAAATTATTTCATTTCATTTTTTTGTTGGAAGCCGGCCAGAGTGGCTGGGGAGACCCAGCCAGATGGGCAGGGTATAAATAAATTATTATTATTATTATTATTATTATTATTATTATTATTATTATTATTATTATTTAAGGTTAATAGCAATAAATAGTTTTGAGTTTTGTTTTGTTTTACCCAGATATACTGTTCCTCCGTACATTTCTGTATATAATTATACCATCAAGGGCTCAACTGGAGTTGAGGAAATGGCTCTGGCCAGTGGGCAAATGGTGTTCTTCCCCTGCCCTGAGGCTAGTTAGGAAATCCTGCTAGGATTTGCATTAACCACAGCTAACAACTTTCTTGATGTAGGAAGAAGGAATTTGTACTGGCGAAGAGAAGTGAGGGACTATGTGGTCCAAGGGCAAGCTGTCAATCTTTCAGCCATGGTTAAGTGTGGTGTGGTTAGAATGTTGTACCTGGGAGACAAGGATGTAATCCCCATTTAGTCACAAAGCTCATGATGACCTTTGTTCAGTCTTGACTCTCAGCCTAATTTCCCTCACTGGGTGGTTGTTGAGAATAAAATGGAGACTGTAGAATCAGGTATACCACCTTGAGCTCCTTTTAGGACAGTTGCAGTCAGGTTTTTACTGGCACTATGTGGGGAATAAGATCAATTGGCCATAGCCTTTCCCAGTCTGCTGCTTTCCACCGCCACTGTGGTGTAGTGGTTAAGAGTGGTAGACTCGTAATCTGGGGAACCGGGTTCGCGTCTCCGCTCCTCCACATGCAGCTGCTGGGTGGTGACCTTGGGCTAGTCACACTTCTCTGAAGTCTCTCAGCCCCACTCACCTCACAAGGTGTCTATTGTGGGGGAGGAAGGGAAAGGCGAATGTTAGTCGCTTTAAGACTCCTTAGGCCCAGGGTAGTGATAAAGCGGGATATCAAATCCAAACTCCTCTTCCTCCTCCTCCTCCTCCTCTTCCTCTTCCTCCTCCTCTTCCTCCTCTTCCTCCTCCTCCTCCTCCTCTTCTTCTTCCTCCTCTTCTTCCTCCTCCTCTTCCTCCTCTTCCTCCTCCTCCTCCTCCTCCTCCTCCTCCTCCTCCTCCTCCTCCTTCTTCTTCTTCGACTCTCGTCTCTGACTGGCTCTGCTGACTATGACTAATAATACCTGGAACCAACATCCAGCAGGTCCTGACCCACACTATGGATGACCAATGATCAAGAGGACACAAACTTGGTGAATGCTGGCTATAAAGGGGAGCAGAAATCTCTCTCTTGGTGGTGGTTTCTGTTTTTGAAAGTGATCCTGGTTTTCCTGATTCAGTATTATTTTTACATGCAGTCCACATATTTGCTTTGCTTTTTGTGTGTGGAAAAAATGTATTTTATTGATTTCAAACAAACAGAATTACATTAAAACAACAAATAAAACTACCCTTCCCTTCCCATAGTGGATTTGCCTCTAAATAAGACATACGGTAGTTTTCTGCACAGCTTGTAAGTTTTCACAAGCATCAATAAAGTGATTAATTGAAAGTACCATTCCACAGTGTTCTGTGTATTTTTGGTTGGCAAAAACCATCTTCAATGGATGGTATGTATTGAATAAAATCAAACCATGTTACAGAAAAGGTGGTGCTCCTCTTTCCTATACAGTGTTCACATTTTAAGGTGGTCTGTCCATGTATCAAGCCCCGTGCCTTTTGAGATCCAAACTTCCAAAATATCTCAGTTGAGAGATCTCCAGCGTCTTGCAGTTACTTTGCTTTTAATGAAAAAATGTCTGTGGTTGTTCAGCTTCGTTGAATGAATAGGCAGGGGCATAGCCAGGATCAAAACTAGGGGGGGGGCAAGCCATGGTCGTTTAGGGGCGGGGCCAAGGCACGGGAGGGGAGGGGCCACAAAGTGGGATGTGGGCGGGGCTACAGGGCCAGCGGGCCCGAGGACATTGTGGCGGCGGCAGCAGCAGCGGCCACCTTGTGCTTCTGGGACTGGCAGCGTCGGCGGCTACCCTGCTTGGCTGGAGAGGGCGGGAGGGTCGGGCAGACGAGAGGGGGTGGCAGGGCGGGCGAAGGCGAGGCAAGGCACGGCCGCAGCCACGACGGCTCCGAGGCGTTGCTGCATATCAGCATAATATTTCAACCATGTCATGGGTTCAAGCCCCACCTTAGGAAAAAAATCCTGCATTGCAGCGGGTTGGACTAGATGACCCTTGTGGTCCCTTCCGACTACAATTCTATGATTCTATTGATATATTACCATAGCATATGCATCATTCTGCTTTCTTGAATTGTCCTACTCCTAGGCATAGCAGCCAACTCCTAGAGGCCTAGGTGCCTCCCCCCCCAATTACTGGTAAATACCGTATTTGAAAGAGTCATCCCCCCCATGTTGATGGGCTTTCTATGTGGGGCTTATCTGCCCCCCCTATTTTATTAAGGATGGAAGAGGGAGGGAAGGAAGGAAGAAATAGAGAGAGGGATAACTTATATTTGTGGGTGCCTCTGGGTGACGCTGTGATGCTGGAACTCTGCAGCAAGGAGCCTTGTAAGCAGCTTTCTCTCTGCTTGATTTACAGCAGGCACGTCCAACAGGTAGATTGTGATCTACCAGTAGATCACTGGATGTCTGTGGTAGATCACTGGTAGGTCACTGGCGCCCCTAAAAAAAGCTCACCCAAAATTTTCGTCCTCCCTAAAAAAAGTTGAACTATGGCCTGAAGCCCTAAACAAAAATGGACCTCCCTCCCTCCTAAAAGAAGCTCAACAAGTTTGACCTAAACCCCAAAAAACAGGGCTTCCCTTCCTTAAAAAAACTCAACAGCTTTGACCTGAACCCCCCACAAGGGGGTAGATCACTCCCAGTTTTAAACTCTGTGAGTAGATCAGAGTCTCTTGGGAGGTGGCCACCCCTGATTTACAGTATACAGATGCAGGAGGAGGGGCAGACTGGAACACCACTGCTTTTTATAAACATCACTGTGTCTGTCAAAGCTACAGCCCCCCCTTTCTTATTCACTTCCTTTTAGCCTTGCAGAGCCACCTTAGTCAAATTGAATCCTCTGCACCCTCATTAAATCGCCAATAGAACTCTTAATGCGATTCCTGAATGCTCATTAACTCCTCCCACTGAAGAACAGTAGGGTGAAGTGGTCAGCTATCGAATCTTGCCTGGGGATATATGCTCCATTGTCTTAACTGCTTAACTACTGGTAGCCACTTTGCTTTATTTATTTGATGTGTTTTTGTTACAGCTGTGCCCCCCCCCCAGCGGAGACTTAGCTGCTCTTGCTAAAGCAAAGCCCTTTCCACTTCAGTTTTGTGCTGGTTATGGTCTGTAAAATACATTAAATTTTTGCTTCTAGGGGGGGGGGGGCAGCTGCCCCCTCCTGCCCCCTGCCTACGCCCATGTGAATAGGACTAGTATAAAACATAAGCAAAATTTAAAAAGTTGAGATGTGCTTTACTGAGAAGCACTTACATTTAGGAGGGAAGATGTTCTTCAGGAGTCTGGTCTTCACAGCATCCCTACAGCCCTTGTTATAATTAGAAGAGAATTAAAGTAGTTGAACAGTCAATTATTTTTGATCATTTTAATGACCATTTTGATCATCATTAATTTTAACTATTTTGGAGGAAGTTATACAGTATTTCTATCTTAATATCAGGAACTGTACACATTTAGTTTTTGAAACTGCAGCCACAATGCATATCAGTGGTGTCGTTTCTTGCAAAGTACAACTGTTTGGTGCAATTTCCTCCTACCAGCTTCAGTCCAACTAGAAAACTTAAGTCAAGTGTGTACATTGGAGACAGTCATTGAGGAGTTCTAGGAGGGGGCTATATGGGGCGGGGGTGAGAAGAAAAACAGCTAATATGTACTTGCTGAAGACAACCTTGCCCCCTCTCTGGTGTGCACAGCAAGGCACAAATGAACCTTGAAATGTGGAGTGGGGAGAGAACAACCTTGCTGCATTTTAAGCTGCTAATGGGTACATAGCCTAAGGAGGAGTTACATGATTAGTAGTATTAGTAGTATTAGCAGCAGCAGTATTCAAAGGCATGATATATGGAAACAGGAAACAATTGGTTATATCTGCAGATCAGAGGTGTTCCTTTGAACAAGGCGTGTGAGGGACATAAGTGGACTGCTTTTCAAGCAGGTGTTTCTGTAGCTACAGCTTTAGGAATGTTAAATTCCCCCTTTAAAAGCGTATTATGACTATGCAGTGGGGCCGGAGAGCTGAAAGTGATGCCAATATATTTCACATCTGACAATCCATGTGCCCCATTGGTTTCAGATAGTATATGGGTAGACCGTGTCTAAAAAGCCTGGGACACAAATTTTCACAGCCCTCTAGCGGCTATAGTGACTCATTTAACAGAAGTAATGTATCTAGCTCTGGAAGTGTAAACAATTTAATCATCCTTTTTGGGACTTTCTGTCCCTATAATCTCTAAAAGGAAAGCTTCATATAGGGTTAATACCATCACTTTAAACATCTTTTTAATCTCATCAAAAATCACCTCCCCAAATGCCCTTGCTTTCCTACAATTCCACCACATTTGAAAAAAGGGTTCATCTGCTTGTTGGCATTTCCAGCAATTATTAGAAACTTCCTTATACATTTTAGCCAGTTTACTAGGTGTAGTAATGATCAAAAATTCTAAAATGCAAAGAAAGAGAAACTATACAGGATGAAAAAAGATGAAGAGAAAAAGAGGCTTTCCTCAAAAGCCGTGCCAAGTGAACGTTGCTATTGTCCTGAAGAGGTAGTAAGGCTGGAACCATAATCCTAGGTCTTTATTGTGAAGTTTGTCAGCAGGATTTTGACAACTTTTTACTGCTTAGCTCAATAACGTTTTGAACCTGCCACTGTGCAGGCACAAAACTCATACTCATGATGGCACAGATGACCACTCACAAAACAAAAAACAGGAAAAACGATACAATATTTAAAATGAAGACCAATTTTAATCAACATAACTTACAAGTATTTCAGTGGGAAGTGTGGGCCTGATTTTGGCTAACTAGATGGGCATTCAGAAGTCCTGCTGCCTCCAACCCTCCCAGGATGGGATGCACCTCAAATAATTCCCCCCCCCCAACCTCACACTTTCCACGAAGCCTTGGGCACAATATCCCTCCCTCCCTCCCTCCCTCCCTCCCTCCCTCCCTCCCTCCCCAACTAGGTGCCTCTTGGAAGTATGACCCTGGCTAGAATAAGCCCCTTCCGACCCCTACCACTGCCTCAGCTTCCTTTCCCCCAGGCCTCTCAGAAACACAGCTTCATCCATGTTTTTACTTGTGCTCCCCCCCCTCCAGGTTTTGGCTGGTTCCCATTCCCTCTGTAAGACACCCCAAGTCCCTGTCATGGGAAACGGCAGGATAGAAATCAATATACAACGTGAGGGCCCTGTTTCTACCCTCACCGCCTCTGCCAGGCTCACCCTTCCCCAAAATTCACCTCAGGTGGAGGGGAGGGAGGGTGCCCTTTCCCCCTGCCCCAAAGTTGGCGACATCAACGCCACCCCCACCCACCCACCCCCTGCCGCTCCTGCCAGTGAGGAAACACAAAAGCGCTGGCACATTACCTCTCTCCACCCTTTCTCTTTTTGTTTTAAATTTCCTCGGAGCCCCAGAGAGCAAGGGCTCGTGTGTACCTGCATGCGAGCAAATCGCTTTGTTCCGTCCGTCCGAGAGTTTCCGGATGCAGCAGCCCTGTTTTTTTCTTTGCTCCCTTCCCTCTGCCTCATGCGCGTGCACAAATCCCCTCAACGCCCGGTTTGCACTCTTGTGCCAAAATTCCAAATGGCCTTGCCCACTTCCGTGTCCCGAGCTCACTACTGTGGTGGGCACACATGTATGCGTGAAAGGCAACGGGCCGAAGGGACTAAGTGCGCACGTTCTTTTTAACGGAAACACTGAACCAGGTTTACCTCACCGCGTGAGGACTGACTAAGCAGGTGGCAAGGCTTCTGATTGGCTGCAGGAGCTTCCTGCAGTCAATCGGAAGCCATGGAAGCCTTGCTGCCCGCTCAGTCAGTCCCTGCGCGCTGAGGTAAACCTGGTGCTGCGTTTTGGGTGCAGGGCCGGATTTAAGAGCCTGGCAGGCTGGATCCGGCCTGTGGGCCGTAGTTTGAGGTCCCCTGGTTTTGGAAGTCAAATGGATTTCCGGAACGGATTCCATTCGACTGTATATACAACCTGAGCTTAATGCAGAGGGGTTCAAAGCATTATGCTCAAAGCTGGTTCCGCCTCTCTCATGGATGCAAAACTGCCAGCCCCATGATGCTTTGATTCCCCCTTTCTCCAGCTTGTAAACGGCTTGCTAACCACAAGCTGCCCACTGCCAACCTAACAATTCGAAAGCATGCCAGTGCAAGTAGATAAATAGGTTCCTCTGCAGCAGGAAGGTAAATGGCGTTTCCGTGCGCTCTGATTCCGTCAGATTTCCATTGCGCCAGAAGTCATGCTGGCCACATAGCCCGGAAAGCTGAACAAACACTAGCTCCCTCAGCCTGAAAGCATTTTTTACCACCACCCTGTCTTTGTTGCTTACCCACTGAACCATTTGGGCAGTCCTAGACTCGGGAAGACTGGTTTGGTCTGTATTTTACAATGCTAAACCCAGTGTCTGGCACCCAGAAATTAGAAGGGGAGTCCAGGCACCTCACAAATTCATAACAGACTATTGCCGATTACAAGCTTGGACTTTTCGCATGCCTTGTTGTCCTTTGTGCTTTCTCCTCCTCAGCCCTGGCCCCCTTATTCACTGCAGACCTTGTAAGGTTCACCTAGCTGTTCAACACGTCTTGCTGGTGTTTCCGTGACGGCTGGTCTATTGGGATGAATTGGGCACAGCTTCATGGAGCTCATCCTGCCCTCAACCAGCCTCCACTGGCTCCTTGCTTTACAACCAGTGGTATAGTGTGGGTGGGGCAGGGGGGTCCATGGCCCTGGGCACAAAATTCGGGGGGGGGGGTTGCATCCTGGCACCCCCACGCAGGCGCCGGGTTTCTTGGGGTTCCCTGCCCCAGCAAAGGCAACAGAGCAGCCCAGACCTACAGTGAGCAGGCACAGATGGAGGGAGGCAGGAAAGAGGCGACCCCAGTGCTCTTCTCCATGGGAGGCGTAGCTAGGGGAGCAGGGGGGGGAATCTCTCCCAGGAGTGATGCAGTGGCTCAGGCGCCTGCAGGCTCTGTACTGTCTAAAATGGCAGCATGGGGCTGGCGTCTGCCCGCTGCCTCCCCCTCAGGCTGCCCCCCCCTACGCAGCATGGCCCCGCTGGGCTCCAGTGGGGGAGCGCTCCGGCTGCACCAGCGGCTTGCCCACACCAGCTGCCAGCAACTCACAACCAGTCCAGAGTGGGGGTGGGGTAGCCCTGGTTCTCAGCTTCCTCATCCTCAGTGTCTGTGTTCTCTTTGCAGAATTCAGGAAGGAGGAGAATGTGGCAAAACCAGGACTAGTTGGTTCCACCTGCAGCTGAATCTGCTTTCACCTATTGCCTTCTGTCCCAATGGGCGCTAGTCTTGGCTGCTCTTGTGGGTCTAGGCTCAATTCTGGGAGACAGGGTTGGCTGCTCTTTTTTTCTTTTTTAAGAAGACAGCAGCGAGTCACTAATGAATTATTTTGCTTTTATGACAAAACTAGTGTATGGTGCAGTGTGTCCTAGCTGCAAATGTACCATAAACTTCATTATACTTACCCACCTCACTCCTCCTGGGTGTGTTCACTTAATATCCAACCTGAAGAACAAAAAGCTTTACTCAACTATGATAAAGGCTACTATTTATGTTTGATTTCTCTCCCCCCCCCCCCGCTCAAGATAGACTGTTGTGTGTATGAAGAAGCACCTTGCCTATGACTGAATAGTCTTGGTGTTGGTTTACTTCAGTCTGTGATGCTCTCAAATATGTGTGTTCTGCGAATGTGCACATACACGTTTCCTAAAACACTTTAAAAACTCTGTAACCTTCATTTAAGCTGAAAAGGCCTGGATAATATGCACACATCAGATACCTGAAAAGAGGGGGAAATGTAAACAGCAACTTGTTATGTCTCTGTTAAGATGTTTTCCTTTGTAGATGTGGACAGATTAGGAAACCTAATCTTTTTCTTTCTCTTCTTTAGAGCACCAGGTATAATTTGATACTTACTACTGTCTGGTTTTTGTGTGGATACTGTCAGACATTGCAGCTGGAGGCGTCACTCCTTCAGCTCAAACTAGCAAAGAAAGTTCTCTAAACATATGGGCAAATCAGCAATCATTTGAATGGAAAAATGGCAAAGGATTATACATTTCTCCCTAATTTCCATATATCTTGTGGAATGTAATTATTTTATTTTATTATTATTCTATTCATTGCATTCCTATCAAACCTTTTTGACTTGGTTCTCTCCCTCCTCATTTAATCCCCACAACAACCTGTGAGCTGGGTTTGGCTGAAAGGCATGGATTGGCCCAAGGTCACCCTGCGGAGCTTCATGGCCAAGTGGGAATTTGACCCTTGGTCCCCCAGGTCCTTGTCTGACACTCTTAACAACTACTCTGCACTGTAACCAACTTAGTATTTATTTATTTATTTGAAATATTTCTGTGTACACAGAACACACAATGAACAAGTTTTATAAATAACTAGCTGGCCCTGCCACGCATTCCTGTGGGTTATTTGTGTGATTTCCCCTACCCTGTGCCAATGACATATCCCTGTGGTTCCCCCACTACTCCCCTCACTCCACTGGCTTATCCCTGTGATTCCCCCCCTCATCCCTGCGAATCCCCCAACTCTGTCCTGATCCATGACCTTTTATGCCCCCTCTTCCCCCCACCCGACTTACCCCTGTGTCTCCTCCCCCTAACCCCCCCCCACTTACCCCTGTGATTTCCCTCCTCTCCTCCTTCCAACACCCCCCCCCCCCGGGTTATCCCTGTGACCCGTTCATTTTGCACACAATCATTCCCCCAATGCGCGTGTTCTGTAAAATTTTGCCCTGTCCCAACCCTGACTCCCCTACCCACATGTGTTATGTGAAATAACATTTATTCTACCCAAAGGCATGGCCCTGTGAAAGGCCCATATTCAGTTGATTCTATGCTGCAGCCTATTCAGCCCCCCCACCCCCCCACCCCAGGCAGGCCCCTAAATCCACTCAGCCTAGTCTGCAAAGCCGAGGCGAGATACTGTGGAGAGGGCAGGTTTCATCCCTGTGTCTCTCCCCCCCCCTTCTGACCCATTACCTATCTGTCAGGGGGTCATCATGGCTACTCTAGAGTAACTCCGCTTGAGTACAGTTTGTCTTTAAAGACTTTTATTGTGCAAGCTGTTTACAGTGCAGAGACAGCTTAAAACATGACCTCTCATCCCGAATCAGAATCCGGCAATGGCGTAGGTCTGTTCCTATGCCAGCAAAGTAGTTGGGGCACCCCTAAACGCCTCCCCCTTGAACTGCGTCGCGGTGCTCTCCTTAACTCTTGCACCGGGAGGAACGATGCCCTCTCAGTCTCCTCCCTGAGCGGGCGCTGGCAAAACTCTCCAGCATCCCTGAGCCCTTGCCCGCATCTCTCCTCCCCTGAGCCTTCCCATTGTTCCTCCCGCTGATTTCTCTCTCCCTCCGAGTCTCTCCCCCCCCCCCGGCTGCTTCAGAGCCACTGCTGCTCCCTGTGCTTGGCGAGGTGGACGTCAGGATGATGGGGGCTGGCTCACTGTAGGGACTCATCCTTACACCCCCTTTACAGTGGCAGTTGCATTAAACAGTTGTACAGGTTGTATTAATTTTTGAAATCTTCTTAAGACTGAAGCTAGATTAACATCTTTAAATCTTTCCCACAGCTGTTCCATTGGGATTTCTGTAGGACAAGAAAAAGCCCCATCAAACGTCTCTGCCATCTTGAGTCTTGCAGATTTTTGTTTATAGGGATGTGTTTGTTTTGCTAGGTAGTTTCCATCTCCCTGAACTGACTTTTTTTTAAAAGAAAGCAAGGGGCAGGGAAACCATTGTTTTCTCCTCATTGTGCTTATCAGATAAAATTAAGCTGCTGTTAAAGACTTACATTTCTTTTCTCTGCTCATTGAGAATGTTTTATATTAAAAGAAAATACTTTGTATGGGGAGGGTTTTTATTCATCTTAGTCTGGCTTTATCATGTTGTTGAACAGATGGTTAATTAATAAAGGTATTAAAGCACTGTAACAAAATCTGATCATCTGAAGATGGGGCCATAAGAACAGTCTGCTGCATAGGAGAATCTTGCTGAGTTTGTTGTTCTCTCACATTGTCACCAATCTTTGTTGTTGTTTAGTCGTGTTCGACTCTTCGTGACCCCATGGACCAGAGCACGCCAGGCACTCCTGTCTTCCACTGCCTCCCGCAGTTTGGTCAAACTCATGTTTGTAGCTTCGAGAACACTGTACAACAAAACAAAATGTTGTAAGAGGATCATGCCAGTTAAGGATCACAAGCAATAATTACTTGAGATTTGCTTATAAAGGCCCTGACCTACTTGCACAGGCTTCACAACCCACTTGTCCATAAACCACTGCTTTAAAGTTAGAGCCCAGTAGATTGGGGACGGGCACCTAAAAGCTAGTGTCCCAAACCCCATTCATTTTGAAATTTGAGTTGGCTGGCAGTGGCACTAGTCTTAGAATGTATGTAGTCCTAGAGATGGAAGGTATGTGTGGATAAACTCTTGAGCTGTGCTTTTCAAAATGAGAAGAGTAGCCCTGATGGAAGTGCAGACAGGAGGGAGGCGTGATTTCAGGTGAGCGCACAGCTCTGTGTCTCTTGAACAAATGAGTTATGCTGGGGTTAGTGAGGCAATCATGTCATGTTTTTCTTGCATGATCCTAATATTGCAGGGACACGGGTGGCGCTGTGGTCTAAACCACAGAGCCTAGGGCTTGCTGATCAGAAGGTCAGCGGTTTGAATCCAGCTGGAGCGGTACCTATTTATCTACTTGCACTGTGTGCTTTCGAACTGCTAGAGCTCCCGTTGCTCGGTCCCAGCTCCTGCCCACCTAGCAGTTCAAAAGCACCTCAAGTGCAAAGTAGATAAATAGGTACCGCTCCGGCGGGAAGGTAAACGGCGTTTCCGTGGCTGCTCTGGTTCGCCAGAAGCGGCTTAGTCATGCTGGCCACATGACCAGGAAAAACTGTCTGTGGACAAACGCTGGCTCCCTTGGCCTATAGAGCACAATGAGCGCTGCAACCCCAGAGTTGTCCACGACTGGACCTAATGGTCAGGGGTACCTTTTCCTTTACCTTTAATATTGCAGCACTGCAGGGGGGGCACCAAAGGTGTACAACGCACCGCAGAAGGAGCATGATGTGTCCCCCACCAAAGGTACTACCCCTCCCCTAACACTCCATACACCCCTTTGATAAAATAGACATTGTAAATTATAGGGAGAGGCAAGCATTAGCTTCATGGGCAGATGAGGCAGAGGTAGCTAGTATTTCTGTAGCCTCTAAATGTGCATTTCTGCTGTTCATCATAATGAGAAACCTAATAATACTATGCTGAGTTAGAAAAGCAGTTTTTGCTTTAAATTGTTCGTAAAGGTAGGCAGTTGGTGGGATTGTGTATTCATTACTTCTGACCGTGCTCTTCAGGGATGTTTTTCTGCAATTTTTGTGTAGTGTCATCCTATAAAGTATTTACATGGAAAATCAAGTGTCACTTAATTCATTGGTACTCCCAAGTAAGCGTGCAGAGAATTGACACCTAGGGTGAATGGTATTTCCTCCAGCAACAATATGCAATTTATTTCTTATATTTTGTGACTGCTAATTTCTGGAATGAGAGAGAAGATCAGATTGGCTACAGTGTTTTAGAAATTATGATCTGCTGCATGCGGTACATCAGTAAAACAAACCGAGCAGGGCCCTCAGTTATTGTAGGCTCTTTAGTCTGCTCCCACTCCCATGAGTGAATACTATTTGTTGTATTTTTACAAAGGATGATGACTTGTTTTTGAGTAGCCATTTTAAAGCTGGCAACACAGTTCCCATGTGCAGAGGACCCTAATAATGAGCTTTATTTTTCTCCCTGCCTATCACATGGGCAACATGGGTGTATCTGAAGAAGTGTGCACGCACACGAAAGCTCATACCAATGACAAACTTAGTTGGTCTCTAAGGTGCTACTGGAAGGATTTTTTGTATTTTGTTTCAACTCCGGCAGACCAACACAGCTACCTACCTGTAACTATGGGCAACAGATTAAAAGGAAGGACTGGATAGATATATACCGTAAAAAGCATCAGGCTTGCATGTTGAGTAGGCTGCTTTATGGAAGTGAGTCGTAGGCAACTTACAGCTGCCAGGAGTGATGCCTCAATGCTTCCATGTGCACTGTGTCAGGAAGATTTGGGGCATCACATGGCAGGACAGAGTCTCAAAGAAAGACGTGCTCTCCCAAGTCCACATTCCCAGCATGTTGGCACTCCAGTCCCAGTGACATCTATGCTGGCTTGGTCATGTCCGCAGAATGGACATTCTTGACAGGCATATGTCAAGAATGCTTTGATGGTGTTTCCTGCTTGGCAGGGGGTTGGACTGGATGGCCCTTGTGGTCTCTTCCAACTCTATGATTCTATGTAAAAAACGGAACACAATATTTTAGCTGCAGTTCATTCATTTTCAGCTTTGTATTCTTGTTATTAAAAAGTGTGCCTAGACATTCTGTTGGGCCCATAACCTAGGTTTAAGGTGCCATTTAGCTCCTAGCTTTCATATTTCAGTTTCTAACACTGCTTTAATGATTAAACCTTTCTGTGCATGAGAGGCATTAACTGTAGGAACTTGGCAGAACTTTGGTTTATGGGTGAATGAGTCTGTGTTGCGAGGCAGCTATTATAATCTCTCTTTAAAGGCTCATGGTTGTCATATGACAGGTTGCAACAGTTCAGGGGGAGGAGGACAGTTCTTGTTCTTCCCTGTTTACTAAAGTAATTAATGCTATAACACACAGATTGTGCATGTGGATAAATATACATTATACCGCACATACTCTGAGCTCTCCTAGGGCTTGAGATGTGCTGTCCAAGCTCTAAGCCGTTGTGAGAGTTTGTGCAAGATGTGTCGATTTTGGACAAAGTTGAGAGTGCCAGAGTAGGAGGCAGACAGATTTAATCTGTCTGACACAATCTGCTCGGAAATTCTCCTCCACAAACCTTGTGGAAACTACCAGTCATTGGAGGGTGGGGGAGAAAAGAGAGATTATGCATAGAAAACACTGATAATCTTACAGCTTTGATATTTCTTGAAGGCGCTTGGTGTTTTTGGTAGAATCAAGCAAGGGGTCTCAGGCATGTGTTTAAAAGATTTTGGATTAGAATACTGCCCATCAGCCATGACTTACTTTAAAATCCTATTTCCATTTATCTTGCACTTGTGTGCTTAAAACTACAGACTTGCATTGTGATCTTCTGTTGAAAAACAGTGTTTTAAAGTTCGCTCTGCAGTGTGTTGAGCTTTTTAATAAATAAATAAATAAATCTTCTTTCACAGGGCACCTCTATATCCATGAGTATAGGCAGTTGAAATCTGAAATATGGTTTCTTAAATAGTTAGGGCTGCATGTTGGTCTCTTCTTTCCAGTGTGTCAGAATCCATTCTGCAATATTGCAGATTTCCAAAATCCTAAAGTTACAGCAATTCAATGCACTGCCGGCTCAGAGTGAGCTGTCCTGAATTATCTATGATACGGAATGATGGGAGCACTTGAGAAGGCACAGTTACAAATTTGAATAACTTGAGTTGACACTTGTTCTGTATTCAGATCAGCATGCTAGAACAATGTAGGAATAATGTGTTTTGGAAGAAGCTTTGCTTGGCAATTCAGCCCTTGGGTCAAGGAAACTCCTTGTTCTACCAACATGATGGCCACATATGTGTGTTTTGTGTAATAGTGTTGTGTGTTTTGTGTTACAGTCTTATAGTAAATACTCACTGACACTAGGAAGAGTTGGTTGTATGCATTTCATTTCTTTCACTAACATTTTCTAACATTTCTTCCTAACTTCTGGCCAAAGCTATGCATACCTGATTTCCAAGAAAAATATAGATCACCCAGTTTTCATTTTGCAATTAAACTTACAGGTTCTGCAAGATTATGGAGTAGAATAAAGTGGAATGTTTCCTTTCATGTTAGTGGCTCTCCTCTGTGACAGTAGTGAAGTTTTCCTGGGAGGGGGGTAGGCTGCATGTTTTTAATATTACAGTGGTACCTCGGTTTTCAAACATCTTGGAAGTTGAACATTTCGGTTTTCGAATGCCAAAAACCCGGAAGTAAAACCTTCTGTTTTCGAACGTGCCTTGGAAGTCGAACGGCTTCCGCTTAGTTTTTTTTTTTCAATTTTCTCTATTGAATTTGCAGACAGACCTTTGTACCTCAGTTTTTGACCGTTTCAGAAGTTGAACGGTCTTCCGGAACGGATTGCGTTTGAAAACCAAGGTATTTGCTATGGATAATGGTGTGTTCAACCAAAGTTGTTCCTCTGCTCATGTAAGAGTAATGTATGTTGACCTTATTTCCAAAGCAGTAGAACCTACTCCCATGCATGAGATTGTTTAGACACTTGAAAATAGTAATTCCTATTAAATAATTAGTTTACTAAATCCCCTTGTAAATTGAGTTTTAAAATCAATTCATAGTTTCATTTTGTGTCTTTTGCTTAGACACTGGTGAACCTGGGAGTGGACATATTTTCAGAGCCCATGCTGATTTACACCACTTAATACTATATATAAACACGCAGGCATGCACATACTACAACCATCACCTCTAGGTTTTCTGGGAGAAATTTAACTTGCGAGACGCAATTTTTTCAAATGTCAACTTGAATGTTGTACTTGAATGAAGAGAATACTAAAAACATTGTTTTTAAAGCAGAAGTTGACATACAGGGTTAGCAAATGTGAAAATGCAGTAGTGTTGATTTGCTGGTTTTTCCTAACCACTTCATAATAAGTATTAAGATAACTGTCAGGGGGTCTCCTTACAGAGAGCCCCCACCCACCCATCATTTTCACCAGCTCATTGCCCAGCGTCAGCACCAGTAGCGAGTCAGAGGAGAGGAATGAGGAAGTGAGCGGAGTGGAGAGAGGGCTGTCGTATCTACAGAGCCCTTGCACCACTCTGAGGGAGAGCTAGGGCAGGGGGAGCTGAGACAGCCATCGGATACAGGGCGTCCGTTTCCCCGACGCCTGAATTGAGGCGTGCTAGCACCTGTAGGGTGAGGAGGTGGCGTTTTGGGGTCCCCAGGCTCTTATGCTGTGCGAAGACCAGGAAGAAGCCACTGCGAGGTTCTGATACGGACTGAGAAGTCACGTTTCCCAATACTCTTGCACTGTAAATAGCATGCACAATAAAACCCTGAAAGAAGCGACGGAGTGGAGCATCTTTACTCATGAGTAGCCGCAACCTTCTCTGACAATAACCATATCTCGAGAGTTTTTTGCAGTAAACTTGTCCTGTAACAGCTACATACTATCTAGGCTTGTAGCAAGCTAGCCTTTCAGGCAGCTGGTGTAGGAAGGGGCCTACACCAGCTTTCTGGGGGCTGGAACTCTCCTCAGCTTCAGCCAGCAGACCCAGTGGCCAGCGATGATGGAAGTTCCAACATCATCTACAAGGCACCAGGCCGGCCGGCTGGTCTGCAGTATCACAGAGTCAGACTCTAGTCGTTCAGGTAAAGACAGAAATAAAAACTTACTTTTTATTGCTGGGAATAGATGAACAAGACCATATGCACTAAATTTCTCTATTCCTAGAACTTTAAAATTACTGTGTTTAAATTTAAGCTGCTGGTTTTAAACTTTTATTTGAGCTGTATGTTGGGTTTCTACTACAAGTGGCTTCAAACTTCGAAGTTATTCAAATATGTGCCTGTGTGTGTGTGTGTGTGTGTGTGTGTTTGTGTGTTTGCTACCTCTCTGGGACTAGTAGACCACCTAAAAAGGTAAAGGACCCCTGGCAGTTAAGTCCAGTCGCAGATGACTCTGGGGTTGCGGCACTCATCTCGCTTTACTGGTCGAGGGAGCTTCCAGGTCATGTGGCCAGCATGACAAAGCCGCTTCTGGCAAACCAGAGCAGCACACATAAACGCCGTTTACTTCCCGCTATAGCGGTTCCTATTTATCTACTTGCACTTTGACATGCTTTCGAACTGCTAGGTTGGCAGGAGCTGGGACCAAGCAACGGGAGCTCACCCCGTCGTGGGGATTCAGACCGCTGACCTTCTGATCGGCAAGCCCTAGGCTCTGTGGTTTAGACCACAGTGCCACCCGCGCCCCAGTAGACCACCTAGCAGACCATAATACATGGCTGTGTTGATGGGCTACAGTTTGTGCAGGCCTACGTGGGAGTAACCAGGTAGCTTTATTTGCCCAACTTTTTACATGTGGCTTTAAAAAACAGCCTTGCTGTTTCAAGCTTGTCTAAGGAGAGGATATCAATTCAGGATAACAACTTTTGGTATTTCTGATAACAAGTCAGCTCTATACTGCACTTACTACACAGTTCAAATTTCTGGTCCTATTACGCTCTATATGATGACAATCTTTTAACAAAGAGATGAATAATCTTCAGTTTAAGCAAAGTAAAGTGCTTATGTGGGCTTGTTCCCACTCATAACCTTGCAGATGGACTGCAGCAGGTTAAAGAAAGAGAAGGCTGGTGGAATGGAGAAGTGGCCTTTTGTGCTCTCTCTCTCTCTCTCTCTCTCTCTCTCTCTCTCTCTCTCTCTCTCTCTCTCTCTCTCTCTCTCTCTCTCTCTCTCTCTCTCTGAATCCCCACTCTCCAGGGTTTGGGGGAAAGCACTTACTGCTGCCAGTTCAGAGAGAGAGCGAATTACTGTTCTGTGGGGGCCGTGGCTGCTCTAGTCTGGGTTTTGGACAATGTGATCTCTCAGTTTATTCGGAGGCCCATGATGAATATATGAAACACTTCCTTTTCATGTAAACGTAGCCAGACTACAGGGGGACTGAGCAATATGAATCCCTTTGTTAGCAATGTCTGGTTGAAACTAGGACAGGGCATCTGGCTTGTGCCCAGACTTCTCCCTCCTCCCCCCCCCTCTTCATCTTCAAGTTGTTGTCTAGCATCTTAAGGATGGTCTAGTGTTTAACCTCTGCCTCGTGGGTCAGCAAAGGATAAAACGATTATCCTCTACTACTTGCTCTTGCTGATGACTTCTTCAATAGGATGCTGAGTGCTCTGTACCAGGGGTCGGCAAACTATGGCCTGAGAGCCGGATGTGGTCCAAAAGGGTCATGAACCTGGCCCGCACGACCATTTGAAAACTCACCAAGTGTCCAAGGCCAAAGGGACACTTTACCTCAACGCGTCGCGGGGCAGCAAGCATCTCCAGCGCGGCTTTTGGTCAGTCCCCGCGCTGCGCTGAGGTAAACTCCGATTTGTAGAGCCACCGCCGACAGGCTCCCACAGCATTATGGACAAAAAATTGTCCATAATGATTTAAGCTAGAACACAATAAATATTGAAATAATGTTTTGTTATGTAGAAAGGCTTTTCCTGAAAGAGTTAGAAGGTGGACTTGTCCTTAGAAAAATTTAGTAATCCAGAAGATGCTTTTGAGGGATTGTCTTCTCTAAAGAGCCCTGTATTGGGCAAGTGAGGCAGCAGAATATGGTTCCTCTTTTTACTTTTACTTTTTAAATGTTACAGCATTTTATACTAAAGTATGTTTCAGAAAACTAGTGCATAAATGCCAAGGTACCACTTGAGGAGAATGGCAATTTATTTTGTCCCTTTCTGTGGAATGAAGACTACTCTAGCCCTGCAGCTGAATTTCTTATTTCATTTGTGGCCTCCAGCTATTATTGTTGAGGTATTCTAACTTTATTTATTTAGGTAAAGGATTGTAGCTGAAATATGACCACTTCCCATGAGTCAAATAGCAGCAGCCAGTAAACACTTCTATGTCTGTTGCAGTTCATAGCTAGTTAATGCAGTGTGAGGTTATGTAACTGTTTGGAGGTGGACAAAGGTTTTTTTTAAAAAAATTGGAGAATATGCATGTATTACTATTTTTGGCTAATGTAGTTTTACTTAACAGCAGTACAGAGTGAATTACGTTTACTTTGCACCTTCTCCACTGGAAGATCTACCGTATTTTACTCCACTTTTTGTAGTTTGATGCTGTTGTATGTATTTTGTTGATTACTTGTGGGGGGAAATATTTCTGCAAAATGTGTGTGTGTGTGTGTCTGTAGAGAGAGAGAGCGTGCATTAGGTTTGTTGCATTTAATTTAATTTATAGCCCATCCCTTCCTCCCAAAGAAAAGTTGTTGGATAACGCTGATTTTTTTTTTATTTTGCAGCTAGTTAGTTAGCAGTCCAGACACCTTTATGTTTGTTTGACTGGAAATAGAAGAATATGTGTGTATATTAACAAACACAATCCAGGGCTGTTTGTCTCCCCAATGGAAGGTTAATATAAACGTTTTTTCAAGAGTTGCTGCCCCCCTTTCTCTTTTCAGTGAGAACAGGGGGGTTGAACTAGACTACCCTCGGGGTCCCTTCCAACTCTACAATTCTGATGCTATGAATGTCTCTTCCTATATTAAATATCCATGGTTTCGGCAGAAGACCAAAGAGGAGCCAATAGAAGGCCAGAAGGTTCAGTCTTTGCCATACGAAACAGATGAAAATTGAGAAGGGGATGGTTTATGGGGCCATTAATGATGGCAGTCATGTCAAAAAATGCCTGTCAGCATATTGGAGCGGGAAACAGGTGATCACTGCATGTTGGGGCCAGCTGAAGTGTGCAATATTTCTCAATGTTTTTTTCTTTGTCTCTGTTCATTGCTGCTAAGAAAAAATAAAGATGTATTTTACAGTATGCTTCAAATGGTCTTACTCACTGTCCAGCCACTTCTACAAGAAATGTCTTACTGTATGTGAGTGGTTTTGATAAGCGGAGACTTCTCTGGAACAAGTTAGAATGACTCCTCCTATTCTGTGGAGGAGTGAAGGCAGGACCACAGTTTGTGGAACATAATGACTGTTTTTTCTTAGGTTGTACCACAATAGGATTCCATGGTGGTGGTTTTTGTGCCAATTTATTTTTATTGATTTTCCAAATTTTATCCCAGTTATACAGATTACTTCTAAATTAATACAATTTTGTTAAGTGGTTTCCCGTGCGCCATTCTTGACACGTCCTTGTCATATGATGTTACCGCATTTCATATTCTTATTTACTTCTAGTTACATTCCATTTTACAAAATTATCACTTAGTCGACAGCTGCACTCTTAATAATTTCATCTTATTATATTTAACCTTTCATAAAATGTTGTGAAGAACAATAGTTCTTTTCTTGTCAGACTGTGTGTATAGGTTCTTTAAAAAAATTATTAAAGATTTCTTAGTTTACAAAAATACATGCACTGTCTTTTTTGAATTGTGTTTTCTGCAGATCAGTTTCATTTGTTGTGAGACATTAGTGTTGCATACAGTATAAGGTTGGGAAGAAAAGGGGGAAAGAGGGGGAATGGTGAGTGGGGTGGGGTGGGAATGCTTCTATTTTTTACTCAGTGTATGTGTGGGGTTTTGTCTCAGCGTCACTTGTGTGGGTTCTCTTTCTGTTTGCTTGTTTTATTTCCTTGGTGGTGAGAGAGGTTGGGGGTGGTTGGTTGTCTTTGGTTGGCTGTAGTGAGATCTGTTGATGTGTGTGAGGGGGTGAGTTTTGGGTCAGGTTAGCCATGTTGATTTGCATGGTGTCAGTGGATTCTGGTTGTTTTCCTCTTGGGCTATGTATGTGATAAAAGGGAGCCATACTGGGCTGAAGGTGTCAGTTTCAGTGTATTGGTTAGCTTTTCTAGTAAGGCTGTTTCCCCTACTATTTGATACCATTGGTCCATGTTTACTCCTGGCAGGTCTCTCCAGGCTGCTTGAGAGTAAGTGGGTTATGAGCTCTTTATGATGTGAGTGGGCATTATTGTCTTGGAAGATGTTGAGTAGGATCTCTTCTGGGATGATTTCTAATAGTTGTTTAGTTATTTTGCATATTTCTTGTCTGACTGATGTCCAGAAGAGTTGGATTTTGGGACATTCTCACCACATGTGAAGGTATGTGCCTGTGGAGGTGCATCCTCCCCAGCATTTTGGTGAGGCTCCTGGGCATCGGCGCTAGTTTCCGTGGTGTTAGGTACCATCTGTAAGTGAGTTTCAGGGTGAGTTCTTTTCTTTTAGCTGAGGTGGATTCAAGGGGAAGTTTAGACCACATTCTAGTCCATTGGGTGGGGTTTATTATGTCGTCCTCCCATTGGTTTTTTATTATTATTATGTCAAGGGAGCTTGTGGGGTTTTGGAGCAGTATTTTGTATATTGTGGATGCCACCCCCTTTCTGTGTCTCTGTGGGTAGGAGGAGGTTTCCGAAGGTTGTCAAGGCCTAGTTGCTGCTGGTTTTACTACTGGATTGTTTAAGAGGGCATGTATTATTATTATTTATTATTTATACCCCGCCCATCTGGCTGGGTTTCCCCCACCACTCTGGGCGGCTTCCAACAAATACCAAAATACATTAAAATATCACAGATTAAAAACTTCCATAAACAGGGCCGCCTTTAGGTGTTTTCTAAATGTCAGGTAGTTGTTTATCTCCTTGGCCTCCGATGGGAGGGCGTTCCACTACCGAAAAGGCCCTCTGCCTGGTTCCCTGCAGCTTTGCTTCTCGCAGTGAAGGAACCGCCAGAAGGCCTTCGGTGCTGGACCTCAGTGTCCGGGCAGAACGATGGGGGTGGAGATGCACCTTCAAATATACTGGGCCGAGGCCGTTTAGGGCTTTAAAGGTCAGCACCAACACTTTGTGCTCGGAAACGTACTGGGAGCCAATGTAGGTCTCTTAGGACCAGTGTTATGTGGTCTCGGCGGCCACTCCTAGTCACCAGTCTAGCTGCCGCATTCTGGGTTAATTGCAGTTTCTGGGTCACCTTCAAAGGTAGCCCCACGTAGAGCGCATTGCAGTGGTCCAAGCGGGAGATAACTAGAGCATGCACCACACTGGTGAGACAGTCCGCAGGCAGGTAGGGTCTCAGCCTGTGTACCAGATGGAGCTGATAGACAGCCGCCCTGGACACAGAATTGACCTGTGGCTCCATGGATAGCTGTGAGTCCAAAATGACTCCCAGGCTGCACATCTGGTCCTTCAGGGGCAGGGAGTCCCCCCCACACACCCGCCCCCTGTCCCCCACAAACAGTAATTCTGTCTTGTCAGGATTCAACCTCAATCTGTTAGCCGCCATCCAACCTCCAACCGCCTCCAGGCCACTCACACAGGACCTTCACCGCCTTCACGGGTTCTGATTTAAAATAGAGATAGAGTTGGGTGTCATCCGCGTACTGATGAACATTGGCGGTGTGTTAGCCAGGGCCTTGTTTGTCTTGTATTTCTTGTGTCAAGGTGGCTTTGTTATTTTTGTAGAAGTCTGCTAGGTGGGATAAGCCTTTGGCTTGTCATGATTTTACCTGGAAGTTATGTGCTGCGTGGTGGAACAGTGGGTGGTGAGCCAGGGGGTTTAGAGGGGACGGCGTTGGGGACAGTTTTTCTCTCATAATAATGAGGCACATTCAAATCTACTTCATACCTGCTTGCAAGATGATTACCTATAATTCACAAAAAATCTCTGTGTGTGGTTCTGTTTAACTAGGTATGTGGAAGCAACAGGTAGTGAGATGCATGAAAGGGGGGAAATTAAGATTAACAAAGAAAGAGGTGTGTGTGTGTGTGTTTATAGAGATTTCCCCTCATCTAGTTAAATCAACAGTAGGTTCATTTTAGGCAAAAGGTAGTACTGCAAGAATTTAGCTCCATAACTTTATAAAACATGTTTTTAAAACAGCTGAATTAGAAGGCAATAAATGTTTCCAGTTCAGTTATAACCCCTCACTAGTTCAAGATTGCAAGTGTTTTTTGCCTTTGTATGTGTGCTTTGCTTTTCACTAAGTATATTGCACTAAAGTTCAGAAATTTGCCTAGCATGCAACTTAAGCAACAGAAAAATGATTAACAATTCTCATAGGTAGGCAGATTCTTCCAGTGTTCAATCGTTATGATGCTATTTGGGGGGGGGGGTGGATTCAGGAATTTTGTGCACCACTGTTTTATAAAGTTGTAGTTCTTTGTAATGGCAGTGCAGCAGGACAGGCTGCTCTTTTTCTGAGAGCTTGTTGGCTTGGATTCTTTTAAATAGATTCATTTGATTCTTCGAGGAGAAAGGAAGCACATCATCTGTCTGTCCCCAGAATGAGTCATTTGAATTCTGTAGCGGAATATTGGAGTTGTTGCTGTTTTCTGTAAATGACTGACTACATTGTGTTACAAGGACAGAAAGTACTTGAGTCCAAATTGCAGCTTTCAGCTTCTGCTTGGCAGCAAATGAATCTCAAAGTATGTATTTTAATTACCGTAGTAGGCTGTTTAAAATCTTCTGAATTATGGAAGGAAAGGAGCAGAGAATCCAGAAACCAAAATACATTGTTTTGCCTTGCTTTTAGTTGCTTCTATGGTGTGCAAAGAATACAGAAGGATCTGCTCACTCTGAAGATGAGACTTAGAAAGAAATAACATGATCTTAAGTTAAATCATACTTGTGATACATTTCTCTGCTATCATTGCTTAAGGAACTGAGATTCTTTGGGGAATAGTTTTTCTATGGCTTATGCTAGTGGTTGGTGCCTTAGAGCTATTGATCTGAAGGTGAATGAAGTTGTGGTGCTAGGCATTCTTCCACCTGAACTTCCGTTATGTAGTTTAGCATTGTTTTCCAGTACTGTAGACAAGAAGCAAAACTTTTTTTAAGGATAATTTTAAAGAAGAATATTCTCGTAAAAACAAGTTGGAGGAAGATCTGCAAGCTTAAAAGACCATATATGAAAAGTTAACAAAGGACAGGTATAATATCACTTTTTGTTCTTTCAGAGATGGGGTGCCTGCTTCCCTTCTTACAACTTTTTTAGTAGCTTTCAACAATTTTAAGACCAGTGGGGGAGTTTTCAGAGGTGTAATTTATTTATTTTTAAAAAGTATGGACTAAGGTAGATTTTTCTCTGCACTAATACTATCTCTTTTATCTGCTAGCTGAAAACTTTTTATACTTTTCATTATACCTTGAATTCTGAGCATTTAATCTGCGTTTGATGAATTAATGATGAATTAAACTGACTAAAACCCTCTTCATTCAGTTATCTAGAATGTTGGCAAATAATTTATAATCATTGTTTAATAGAGAAATTGGCCTATAATTTTTAACTAAAAGTGGGTCAGCATCCTGCTTTGGAATCAATGTAATATAGGCCTCTTTCCAGGATTCTGGTACTTTCCCCGTCCCTAATATCTCATCCATTAACCCTTTAAGTGGTTGTTGCAATTTTTTATAATACTTTGCTGATAATCCATTTGGCCCTGGCATTTTACCTATTTTAGCTTGTTTAATTGCCTCTTGCACCTCCTGTGTAGAAATGGGTATATTTAGAAAAGCCATTTTCTCCTTTGAAATTTTTGGTAGTTTATTTTGTTTTAAATATTCTTCAACTTTCTCTTTGTTTTCAGGACCTGCTCAGTACAGTTCTGTATCGTATTCTACAAATTGCCTTCATATATCTTTCAGATTATCTATTACTTTCCCCTCTGCATTTAATTTATTTATTAAATTTATGCCCTGTTTTCTCCTTAAAAAATGCCAGCAATTTGCCTGGTTTGTTAGCATATTCAAAAATTTTCTGTTTCATGCTTTTTATTTTCCATTCTATTTCCTGATTTATCATCATTGAGTATTGTGTTTGTAACATCTTTATTGTTTGTTTTATTGCCTCATTCCCTGGTTTATTAACCAACTCTTTCTTATTTAATCAATTCATCCAACACTTCTTTCTTTTTTTCCTTCTCTAAGTTTATTCTGATAAGCATTTTGTTGGATGAAAAAAGCATCTCATTAATGCTTTACTGGCAACGCAGACCACTTTTTTACTTTGACCCCACTTTTCACTTATTTAATTCAAAATAATCTCACAGGGCTTTTTCTGTTGTTTTTTTGTAAGATTTTCTGATTATCTACAAGTTCCTCATTTAATCTGCATCTAAACAGGGTATTTTTCTTCTCCTTTAGTTCTATTATTATTGAAATGTGATCCAAAAGTGTTATTGGTTTTATCTCTACCTTTTTGACCTGTATAGACAATTCTCTCGAGAGCCACACCTAGCCACACACTGGACTGATGTGGTTCTGAGAAGAATGTGTATTCCCTATGCAGTGGGTGTTTAAATGTCCAAATATCTATTGAGTCAAAATTATTGACCAGTTTTTAAAAAGTTGCGTCCCTCATTTTGTTTCTGTTTTTCTTATTGTTCTATCCATTTCTAGGGAAACTACCCCATTTGCGTCTCCCATCAAAATTATCTTCTGGTCAATATATTCCAACATTTAAAAAAATTCAATTTTTTTCTCATCAGTACATAAATTCTAATTAAATGATTTTTTTTTCACCTTGTGATGTTATTTGTACTGCGTTCATTCTGCCCTTCTCATCTTAAGTAATTGTTTCGGTTCCAGTTTAGGTTATATACGGTATATACTACTACTCCTCTGTTCTTAGATTTATCTGATGTTACAAATTCCAATCCAAGTCTTTTATTAATCAAGACTCTTGCAACATGTGTCTCCTGTAAGTATATTATATCTAAATTATGTTTTTGTATCATGTGTTCTATCTTATTTCTTTATACCTTTTTGTTAAGGCCATTTTTGCATTTCTCTCTTAAAGGCTCCAAAAAGGGCAGGGAGAGGCAAGCAGTTTAACCCTCGCCCTGCCGGGAAGGCATTTGCATCTTATTTTCCCCTTCTTTCCTGGGGGTAGGGGGAATAAATCATATATCCATAAGTATAAAGTCTCAAGTGAAAATGAAAAGGCTGCCAAATAAGAACACTCAACAAATCTTCACAAAACCCAGTACAGAAGCTTATGGACAGGGAGCCCTAGGCAAGAAAGAAGGTAGGGTAGGAGGTGGGGAATTGAGGCACAAAAGGGCAAAAAGGAGAAATTAAACCTCATGGGGAATTTCACAAGGCTTAAAAAGAGTATAATTTTATGGAATTGAAAGTGCATACAATAAAATACAATATATAAGAAACGAAGTAATTGGGGTACATTTGGGGGGAAAGAGTTGTTTCCAGTCCTCATCCGGATGCTTTACTTGGTTTTACTCGGTGGCCATATTTTGAAGAGCAAAAAAGAGGATATATAAATGACTTTTAACTATGAATCGCTATGCTATAGTGTTATGGTTTAGACTTAGTATAAGTTTTATAAGTTTTATTGTAAGTGCTGCAACTGGGTTTTTAGGACTGTGCCAATCCTGAATGTATTGGATTTGTGACCATGATGCTCATTTGCCTTCAGCACCAGTAAAAGCTCTGCTGGATGAAGTACAATTACCTCTGGTCTATTTTTGGGGGGGAAACTCTGCTACGTGTTTAAGTTTTTTCCTCCTTTGGTGCTGGTGCGACATTCCTGTCTCCGACAAGTGGCTTGTTGCATTAAACAAAGCATTAACATCCAGAGGTGAAGATTGTGTCTCTCTAAAAGTTGTTGCCACATAAGTCTTCACCAGTTTCTTACAGGTCACTTGGTCTGCCTGGGTCAGAAATCTTCCCATTGGAAATGCTCTGGGGAACCTTGACATTTCAGATGTTGTACTTGGGCAAACCAGGTTTTCATAGAACATGGAAATATCATGAGGCTTTCGGTTACATTATTGTTAAAGCCAATGAAAGCTGTTGTAGCTTGCAATATGTAGGCTACTGGGTCTTTTGTTGTTTTAATTGTAAACTTAATGGACTGTTGAGAGTAAAAATGGTGCTTTCTTATTGGGCCCGGCTGGCCATTAAGTCCTGGAACAAGAGCACTCTAGACACAGCACGGTGTCTATGGCAACAAAGTCAGGCTTTCAAGCACATAAAAATGTAAACAATTTGACCTTTCTAAACTAATGTCAAAGATGTAAAATAGCAGTCATCTACATGTTGGGCCCTTTCTGCAAACTGATGAGTTGGACCTCTGCTTCACCAGAAAGACATTTTATTGCCGGGGAAAGTTAAATTAGAGCTCATTATTACAGAGAGCCATCCAGTGCTGAAGAAGCCTAGCTATATACTGTGCTGTTGCTGTGACCTTGTGACAAAATTTATTCCAATATTTGAGGGTTGCTTGTGTGTGAAACAGCTAAAATTAGAATATTCCATTTTTAAAAAATGTGTTTTGCTTTCCCTGATAGTGCTTTTTATTTATGTTTTTGTATAAATATTACTAAAGCAGATATTTATACTGTATCCACATTAAACAACTCAGGCTTCCAACTATTATACATTTTGTATACAACAGTTAACAAAGAGTCAATTACCGGAAAGTGTAGGGTCATGGGGGAGGAAGAGAAGAACAAAAGGGGAGAAGAATTTATGTGGTAAAACAGTCTGAAAAGCATTGCAGCCCCCCACCCCACCCCAGATTTTTCTCCCTTGCTTTTAAAAAGGAAATGACTGGCCTGGCTAGTGAAGATTCATTATCCGCTGCCTCTAACACTGAAAAACCTGCAGCTGACCTTGTTTCTCCCTGAGTTTTGGTTCTTTAGTTTCTCCCTGGCCTGTATAATTCAGCGCATTGTTCAAGGGCAGGGGCTAATCTTTTAATACACAGCGGCTGTTACCTGTTACAATCCCATTAGGTTTAGGTCAACTGTAAATCTTGAGTAAATGCTTATGTTATAAAAGCTGCATTGAATCTAAATAATTCTTCTCTATACCTAGTGCTATACCAGTCTTTAAAAATGGTAGCTGACCGATTCTTGAGGAGTTCAGTAATGGTACATAGGGTAAGGTTCTTTCATAGGTTTTGGGTTACAGTTGATCACTCTTCCTCCAAAAATTAAATAGTGTGTTGCAGCAAGTAGGGCTGGACGATATTTGGTTTTCAACATAATGATATAGCACCAACTAAACATTGCGATATAGCAAGATATCACCATGTCTGAAACCCTATGTAGGGTTTGCATGAAGATCGGGCGACGGAGCAGCCGTGGAGATCTGTGGGTGGGGGAGATGGGGGGAGTGGGTGAAGGAGCAGGGGCAGCCAATGTGAAAATGGGAGCTCTGAGGAGTTGGAAGCAGCCTGTCAAGCAAGGAAAGTGGTGCAGGCAGAGGAAAAGGAGGCGCTGGGCAGCTCTGTGCCTGACAACTGGCTGAGGTGAACTGCGACGAAGCAGCCAGAGTGGGGAGAGGGAACACGGCAGTTATGGCGAAGCGCTGAGCCTGAAACTGTTCTGCCATCAGCTGACAGGAAGCACAAGGAAGGCCCAGCAGGGACACTAGTCTACCATCAATGGGAGGAGGGAGGGGAAAGGGAGCCCAAAGGGAAGGCAGGCAGCCAGCCAGCCAGCCCCAGGGAACCAGCTCCAACGGAGCCCACTTGGTCTGGCTCCTGCTGCCCTCCTCACCTTCCTGCCCCTTGGAAGGCAGCTGCCAGCAATCGCCATATACAGGGACACGACCACTCAAATTGCCCACAACCCTATTAACAACCATATTATAAGAAACGCACAATATGAATACGAAAAATATCTAGAGCCAAAAACGCCGAAATGGGTATCACCATTAGAGGCATTCGCAGTTACGGTAAAAAAGAAAAATGTGACAACAAAATGGGTAACATACAAAGATTTATTAATAGAAGAAAATGGTCAACTAAAACTTAAAAAAAAATGAAGATATAAAAGAGCATCTCTCTGGAAGGTAACCCGAGGTACCACTGTACATGGAAATACTGGCAGAGAAGCTATTCACTATTTCCGATATTCTGTTTGAGAAACTGCAGAGAACCTTTTGAGCTACACAATGATTCCCTGGAAGACAGTTTTCTCCAGAGACAGCTAGTCAGTAGTTTAATACACAGCAGTGCAGAGAAGCATCATGTTTGATACTGTCTCAGCATGATGGCAGCCTTCTGTTGAGTCACCAAGACTTCCTGCAGTCGCTGCATTTGGGTGGGAGAACACCTATTAACCAGGTCCTGGCCTACTTAAGTTGTTGGAAAGCTGACAAGATCACAGTCCAGGAAATTGGATATTCAGTTACCTCAGGGACTAAAGAAAGAATGGGGAATTAGGATTATGGGATTAATGACACCTTTTTTGCACTCAGTTTTGGCACCAGCAGTTGGTTTTTACCCTTCACTATCAGTAAGCAGTGTGGGATGCAGATGGCGCTGTGAGTTAAACCACAGAGCCTAGGGCTTGCCAATCAGAAGGTCGGCGGTTCGAATCCCCGCAGTTCAAAAGCATGTCAAAGTGCAAGTAGATAAATAAGTACCGCTACAGTAGGAAGTTTCATAAACGGCGTTTCCATGCGCTGCTCTGGTTCGAGATAAGCGCCGCAACCCCAGAGTCGGTCACAACTCGACCTAATGGTCAGGGGTCCCTCTACCTTTATCAGTAAGCAGAGAGAATGTAGTAGCAAGGTGATTTAACAATTTTCATGTGTAATCTTTCTTACTATCACGAGGTTGCTTGTCTATGTTAAAACAATACTTTGAAAGCTCTATGTGCAGTTTTCAGCCATCAGATCAGTTATTCTTCGTATGGTGCCTTGGGTTACAGACGCTTCAGGTTACAGACGCTTCAGGTTACAGACTCCGCTAACCCAGAAATAGTACTTCGGGTTAAGAACTTTGCTTCAGGATGAGAACTTGCATGGTGGTGGCAGCGGGAGGCCCCATTAGCTAAAGTGGTACCTCAGGTTAAGAACAGTTTCAGGTTAAGAACGGACCTCCAGAACGAATTAAGTTCTTAACCCGAGGTACCACTGTATTTCTTTTTGCACCTGTTACTATCTGTCCAGTTTGACTTGGAGCTGAGCTGCAAACTAAGTAAAATCAGGTAGTAGAGTGATTCTTGGTCTGCACTACTTTAGAAAATGTTAGTGTTTTTGTATTTGAAGTTTCCTCAATGTAACCCCCCCCCCAAACTTCAAGTTTGCCTGGCGTATTTAAAAAAAGTCAGCTCAAGTGCATGTATAAAAACCATAAGGACATGGGTGGCGCTGTAGTCTAAGCCACTGAGCCTCTTGGGCTTGCTGATCATAAGGTCAGCAGTTTGAATCCTTGTGAGCTCCTGTTGCTCTTTCGCAGCTCTTACCAACCTAGCAGTTTGAAAGCATACCAGTGCAAGTAGATAAATAGGTACTGCTGCAGCTGGAAGGTAAACAGCGTTTCCATGAGCTCTGGCTTCCATCATGGTGTTCCGTTGCTCCAGAAGCGGTTTAGTCCTGCTGGCCACATGACCTGCAAAGCTGTCTGAGGACAAACGCCAGCTTCCTCGGCACTTAAAAGTGAGATGAGCACCTCACCTCATAGTTGAATTTGACTGGACTTAACTGCCTAGGGATCCTTTACCTTTACCTTTTTTACCTATCAAAACTGTTTAAATTTCACATGTACATTGTTTTCCTTTAAAATGTCCTAATACAGAAGAAAAATGGAGGATGTTATCTTGGGAAGTGAATTCTTGCTATGTTCTTCAGGAATGTGAGTTTGTGATCTCTCTTTACTCTCTCCCTGATTTCAAAAAGTTTATTGTGAAACAATATGGGTCTTGTTTCCTGCGCAATCTGTGCTATAGCTTTTATAATGACCCTGCATTTTTTCAGTCCAGTGAGACAATGCATAGTTTATAGATTTAAACTGATAATGTTTAAAGCTTCTGTTTCAAACTCTGTTTTCCAGACTAATAGCCTTGTTAACACCTACATGTATGGTTGATTATTGCATTCTTTTGCAATACGCTTTTTCTACTTTTTTATAAAATGGTAGAACTTTGGGACTGTGACTGTTCAAATGCAGCAGCTGAGGGTTTGGACTGGTGTGAAAAATGGAATCAATGAGGATTCTCCCATAATAGGGTAGGAATATGAAAGTGTCGGCAGGAATCTAGAAGCCCATACAGAATCATTCAGATGCTTCTCCAGTGGCTTCAGGGAACATTCTGTACAGTGAGAATAACTTTTCTCACCAGTACTAAGTTTCGCAAACTTTTTTGTCTTCCCCTCACATTAAGTATAATCTGTGAGAGCTACATAATGAAGTCTACACAACATAGAAAAGAAATCTCTAAATTGTACTTTTATTGTATTAATGAGCTTTCAACCATATAGAGAAATGCTAAATAACATTAAAGTAAGTAAAATATCCACTTCAACAAATGGTCTTTTTCAAATTCTTACAAATGAATAGCTTCTACATGGGGGGGGGGGGCGTTTCTTATCAAATTGCCACTTGAATGATGAAGTGTGCTTGTTTTTCTAGGACATTGTGTTACATTAAGTTGGAAAAGATAGGAAGTGTCTATGGGGTTCTTCAATTCCAAGAATATCTTTATTGAAAATGTAAGTAAAGGATGAGGACGATTTGGTATTTCAAATTTGGAACTATATTATCAAGCTTATTTAATATCAAATGCTAAATACAGTGTTTATGAACTTAATCCGTTCCAGAAGTCCATTCTTAAACCAAGGCGTGCTTTCCCTAATGAGGCCTCCTGCCGCCATTGCCCTTCCACCTTTTGGCTTCCGTTCTTAGACCGAGGTAAAGTTCGCAACAGTTTTGCAGAGTTCGTAACACGAATCATTCGTAAACAGGGCTGTTCTTAAACCGAGGTACCACTGTATTGGAAATCTAAAACCAGTGTAAATTTTCTGACCTGGGCAATTTTAGACCATGCATATGCAGCTCCTTCGGTTGGGTGGACAGCAATAGGATCAAAATATGTTAGAACTTGGGGTTCTCTTGAAACAATTATATCAGTTAGAAAGATATGGAATATAATTTATTGTTTTAAAAAATGGATCAATTTCCCCATGCTAAACTGACTCTGTGGGTTGATGCAACCGGATCCTATTTACATTATCATGTTCAAAGGGATATTGTAGAGTTGGAAATAGTTCTGAAAAGGAATGGAGCAACTCCCTAGGAAGGAGGACTGCAGTGTTTGAGACTTGTTAGTTTAGAGAAAAGGCAATAAGAGGTGGCATGGTATAAGCTTATAAAATGATGTGTGGCTTGGAGAAAGTGAATGGAAAGAAGTCCCCCCCCCCCCAACTCATAACACTCATGGACATCCAATGAAGCTGAACGGATTCAGGACAGGTAAAGTTATTTCTTCACACAGCACATTGTTAAACTATGGAATTGGCTCCCACAGGAGGCAGTGATGCCCACCAACCAAGATGGCTTTAAAAGTGGATAGGACAAATTCATGGAGGAGGAGAAGGCTATCAATGGCAACTGAACCTGATGACTTTCTTCTACCTCCACAGTTGGAAGCAGCGATGCTCTGAATACCAGTTGCTGGAAACCGCAGGAGGGGAGAGGGCTGCTCTTGTGCTCAAATCCTGCTTGCTGGCTTTCTACGGGCAACCCATTGGCCACTGTGGGAACTGGATGCTGGTCTAGATGAACCATTGCCTTGCTGCAGTGTGTCATCATTTCAGAATCAGGGTGTGCTTAAAGTCCCAAATTTTCTGTACAGATTTTGATGCAGCAAATATTACAACCAGGGTCCCAGGGTCCAGCCATCTTAAAGTACAAATATTTTATTTAAAACAGTTGTAATTAAATAACATGTGCTAGAAATAAAGTTTTATTATGGAAAAGATAGTTGTTATTTTAAAAAGCCTGTCCCACCCTTTCCCCCGCTGTTGGGAAGAGGCGGGTGCATTTCCTTTCGCCATTCCTTTACTAGTTCCCCAGTGTTTTCTGTCTTCATTACAAGTGAGATATGGGGAGCCTTCCAAGTAGAGAGTAGAAGCCATCCCAGAAGAAAGTATTTTAAACTGGTTTGTAACTGACAATCAAATTCAGATAAGGAGGAATGCATTCAGCACCTATATGCTTGGAGAAGCTGTTTCTAACTACCAGGAGAGTTTAAGCATTTATGATGTTTACTTTTTTCAGTCTTTGTTTGGTTTTCATTATGTTGGTTTCGTCATTCCATTAAAGGATTTGTACAGATTGTAAGAACTGCATCTCCCACTTGGCCTTAACTGCTTATATCATTAAGCCTGGTTTGATTAATTTTCTCTCATTAGGTAAGAGAAAGGTTATGCTTACTTGACAGATTTCAGAGAATGGGAAAACAGTATGCTGACAGTAAATGATTCAAAACTGGCAGGGTTTGTTTAGGTTTCCACACAATGATTTCACCATCAAGTCTTGGAAGTTTTCACCTCTGGTGACTGGCTAGTTTGTGTCAAAAGAACAAATTGTGCTTTTGGAATCTTTACCTTTTAACACCATTGTCAGGGGATTGTTGCAGCTACTCTCGAGTAAAGACGCTCCAGTCCGTTCTATCTTTCAGATTTTTATTGTGCATATTATTTACAGTGCAGAGATATCAGAAAACAAGACTGCCTAGTCCGATTCAGAACCGGCGCCCGAATTGAGGCGCGTGCCCACACGCAGGACTAGGGGGAGGCGCTTTGGGGTGCCCAGGCTTTGCACTTTGACGTGCTTTCAAACTGCTAGGTGGGCAGGAGCTGGGATCGAACAACGGGAACTCTAGCAGTTTGAAAGCACGCAGTGCAAGTAGAAAAATAGGTACTGCTACAGCGGGAGGATAAACGGCGTTTCTGTGTGCTGCTCTGGTTCGCCAGAAGCAGCTTTGTCATGCTGGCCACATGACCTGGAAGCTGTACGCTGGCTCCCTCGGCCAATAACGCGAGATGAGCGCCGCAACCCCAGAGTCGGGGTCCCTTTACCTAGCAGCAATGAGGACAGCACAGCTATATTCGAAGAGTGGTTGCTGATTGGTTTTTGGCAAGCATGATTTCAGCTTTCTGTAGTTTTGCCAAAGGTCTAGCACTAGTAATTTGAAATCTGACACTCAGTGGTGGAAATGGCAATTGTTGACTTTAAAAACAGCAAAAAAAAACACCCATTGGGTGGTGGACTACAGTTTAGGGGATGGACTTTAACTAAACATATGGCTGCTAGTACCTCTCATTCTGTGTCCCTGTTCGCTGTGTAATGCGTCGTCGTTTTTAAAAATAAAAATGAGCCAGGGGTGCCAATTGTACCATTATGGGGGAAGGACTTGAAAGTGAACAATACAGATATTTTTTTATTTCCCACCCCCGTTGGCTTTATATTTTTCGAATGCGCATGGTTATTTTTTGTACAGTGGTACCTCTACTTACGAATAACTCTACTTACGAATGTTTCTACTTACGAATGGTGCTCCCTCCACCATCTTGGATGCGGTTTAGATAGGATTTTTTCTACTTACAAATTTTTAGATAGGGTTGCTTTGACTTACGAATTTTTTCTCGCAATGCATTCCTATGGGATTCGACTTACAATTTTTTTTTACTTACGAATGTGCGTTCGGAACGCATTAAATTCGTAAGTAGAGGTACCACTGTATTGGGTCTGGGGAGGTGTTCCTGAAAGGTTATTCTTCTGTATGTTGATTGTAGAAGCTGTACTTTGCATATCAAAGCTTATTAAAATGAGAAAATTCAGCAGAGCAATGAATCCTGCCCAAAGTGCGCAGTATAACATTTCTCTGTTTTCAGTACAAACCTGAGTTCAAAATGAGTGGGGAACATAGTGTTTCTGTATGGGACTAGGAATGTGTATGCCAGGTCTGGGCCTGGTGTCATATAGTGCAAAGACACCATGTGGTATATCCTGTCCTTTGCTGACAACTAGCAATCTAATACTAGACTTCTCAATCCCAAACAAACAGTATCGTAATCTTCTGTCAGCTGCCCAATACCAGCAGTACTCTGTCAAAACATTCTTTCAAAGATTAACATTAGAAAGGAAACTTGCAGAACAAAGAGCTGGGTTGTAGTCAAGCTAGAGTGAACTTTTTGCCTTTCTCTTGGTAAAGTAGCACATTGGTATACAGTTAATAGTTAATAATACAGTTATTAATAATATTATTTAGTAATAATATTATATTAGTTATTAATAATATTATTAATAGTACCGTCAATAATGCTGATGTGAAAAGCTTTGCTTGGCGTCACTCATGCAAAAAATATTGTACCTAATACTCTATATTTTTCCTCATTTACACTACAAGAGGTTTTAAGTCCTGTAGTGTCTTCTATTTCTGAGTCAAATAGTTCTCGACACCAAACAACAAGGCTTCCGGCAAAGTGCCAAGACTGAGGAGTGTCTCGCTCTTTAAGGAGAGGAGGCGTTGAGCACATGCTTCACCCATAGGAAGCCACAAGTTTCCATCATTGGCATCTATACATGCAAAGGATGTTCTGGAGAGACATAGCCAGTGCAAACAGAAATGCTGAGTAAGATGAACCACTGATATGACTCTGCACAGACCTGATTTTAAAATGACAAGATGCATGTAGAACTTACCTGTGTGAACTGTCATGTAGCCGGTTTCAGCCAGCTATGCATGCTTGACCTTCTGGTCTCAGCCTTGGCCATTGATTTCTAGCATGATCAAGCTGTATGCTCATGTTATTACTTAATGGCAGCTGATGTAGAACACTACATAGCTAAGTTTTTCTTGCATTAATAGCATTTAACTGAAAAATATGTACCAGGAGTGAACTGTAGGATAGGATAATGTGTGCCCCCTCCCTTTTCATGTTCTGTTTAATTAAACATTTGAAACTATAGCCTGGAAAGTATAACGTACAGATTAGGGTAAACATAAACTTACAAAAGCAGGAAATCTTACGCTACTTGAGGAACAAAAAAATTAGCCCCCCCCTTTCCAGTTTTGTAGTTGAGGATTAATAGTGTTACTAAAGTTAGGATAAATCTATTTTTAAAAATTGATTATCTAAATGATGCAGGCCTCTTATTTGAAAGAAGAGTATCACATGTATGCGATTTCCTCTTTATTGTGTAAAAATGATTGTAGCTCTTGAGATAAATTTCCTTCTGTACAGAAAAAGGTACTAAAGCTAATCTGTAACATGTAGGCATGACTGCCGTTTTAAAACCTTATGACTGTGTGTACTTCATCAGGTGTAGTTTTAAAAGCTTGACAATAAATCACAATAAAATAGTATTTCCAGGGTATGTGCAGCAAATGTTATACTGCATCTGAGCATAACTATCAATCAGATTCTTGTTTTCTACAACTCATAATAAAATGAATATTAATTAATTACCGGTCTGTTTGACTCTTTCCCTCCCCCTTCAGTGGAAGTGCATAGGCTTCTTTGTTTGCCCTGCAGCATATATATTTTTAGACCGAGAATAATAAGTAAATGCATAATTTTTTATTTGGATGTGGGGAATTTTTTTGAACTTTTTAAAATCTCATAGCATTTCCATATGCCAGGCTTTAAAGTGGTTGAACTGGTTTGTAACACAAGAGTATCCTAGCTTTCAAGTTCCACAGAGCTTTTTATCAGGCAGCAGCATGTGTTCTGAGCTTTGCACTGTAAAGTTTGAAGGAAAATATTGGTGAAGGGGGCTATTGTAGCCTAGACAAGATGAGGAAGCACTTTTTGAGGATCATCTTCCTGACTAAACACCTCCTTGTGGAAGTTGCATATCAGAACTTTGCTGAACTTTCTTTAAATAAAATGAAATGCTGAGTTGAGGATTTCTGGTCTGTAAACCACCCTTGTTTCATTGTTGCACACTGCATATTTTCTCACTAAGGCCGCATGTGCAAAGCCTGTAAACCACTGTGTTAAATTGGCTTTACATTTTGAAGTCACCTCCCTAATACTTTTAAAAATATGCATTGATTTTATTTCTTTTTCCTGTATTGATTAACCTGAAATAACATGGCTTATGTTAGGGTCCACTTCTTTATCCACTGCTCCCAAAGGTTTTGGATATATTTTGTGTAGAAATATATTTTGTTAAGGAGAATTGGGGTTAGGTGGGGTATCCTTTGTTTAAAATCATTGGTTTCTAAAATGACTATACCGTCTTTTTTGTGCAAAATAAAACATTGTTTTCAACCTTGCTGGCTTGTTTGGGGGTTAGTTAGTTTTGGCAGGCGATAACTTTTTTCCTTTTAGCATTTCAGCTTGAAAACTGTAATATAACTAAAGCTTTTGGCAGCTTTCCTGAATGAGAAAGCAAATATAAATTTTGGCTTCAGAGAAAGAAGAGTTAAACTGCTTGTTGCTGAAGCAAAGCAGATCCATTCATTAGTGTTTCAGAGGAAAAACAGTCCAAACTTCAATCAAGTTGCTGCCTAAAGTTTTAAGTATTTTTACATTTTTTTGGGGGGGGTATGATACACTATGAATAAAATAACATTGCCTGACATTTCTACATAATTTGTAAACCCAGCTAAGAAAACATCATTGTTTTCATAAAGATCTTGGCTAGAAAAGATTTTTATATATAGCAGAGAATAGATGTAGATGAAAACTTTTTTATGCAAATAATCTTGTGTTTTGGAAAGTTTGGTTTTTGTGTGTGCTAACATTCACTCTTCTGCAAAATATTACTTATATTGGGGATGTACAAAAAGTATGTAGATCAGTTTGTGGCTTTTCTATAGAAGAAAAGCAGGTTGTCGCCATGCCGTTTTGTAAAAGGAAGGTATGATGTCAGCAGTGTGAAGGCCAAGTGATGAGGAAAGAGATGAGTCCGCTTAACGGACCTCAGCAGATGATGCCTAAAGGGTACACTCTGTCCCTGGACACATCCACTCAGTGAACAGGCTATTTCCCCCAGTACTATTCCCTCTCGCTTGAAGGGAGTCCAGTGGGGAGGGGGTGGGGGAGGGGAGGATGTGTCAGGCACCACTGGGCAAGATGGGAGGAAGAGCTGCCAATCCTTTAATGCTTTCTTGTATTCTTCTAGTGGCCAATCCCTTAGTCATAAATTACTAATAAGCAGAGCTATCTCTCCTGAACAATAATACACAGATATCACTCCAGACTGCATTTCAAAACTTTGCTTGCTCTCTTGTTCCACTGACCCAGCCATGTTTGCTAACCATATTGTTGACCTTTAATCTTCCAGTGAAGCAAGTCTGCCAGTCTAGACGTCACAGCAAACTGTAGATGGCTTGCAAACCATGGTTTGCAGACTGCTATCAAATCCATGATGTGTCAATTCAGATGTTACCCCCAAGTCATTTAGCTAGTAAATAAAGGTAAAGGGACCCCTGACCATTAGGTCCAGTCGCAGACGACTCTGGGGTTGCGGCACTCATCTCGCTTTATTTGCCGAGGGAGCCGGCATACAGCTTCCAGGTCACATGGCCAGCATGACAAAGCCACTTCTGGCAAACCAGAGCAGTACGTGGAAACGCCGTTTACCTTCCCACCAGAGCGGTACCTATTTATCTACTTGCATTTTGACGTGCTTTCAAACTGCTAGGTGGGCAGGAGCTGGGACTGAACAATGGGAGCTCACCCTGTCGTGGGGGTTCGAACCGCCGACCTTCTGCAAGCCCTAGGCTCTGTGATTTAACCCACAGCACCACAGCTAGTAAATACTTGGTTGCCATTCTCTTTAAAGCATTGCTGCACATTCTCCAAACTGCTTGTGTTTCCATTTGATCTTCTCTTTTAGTATCACAAGATTAACTCTCTTTTAGAAGGGAATTTGCTTCCATTAGCTGCAACTGACACAGAATTCTGTAGCTCATGTTGCTCCAGTTCTGGCTCACCTGGATTGGTATTTCCTTTCAGACCCAATTCAAGATTATGGCTGCTTCCTTTAAAGGGTTATCATAGATTAGAACTGTTCCAGGATGTTTTCTTGCTGATTCTTCCTTGTTCTGCACTCGCCTTTTGCAGTTTGGAGGGTGTCAATGCTTCTGAATACCTGCTGCTGGAAGGGGCAGGAGGGGAGAGGGCTCTTGTGCTTGAATCCTGTTCGAAGGTTTTCCACAAGCATCTGCTGGGCCCTTTGAGAACAGTATGCTGGATTAAATGGGCTATTGGCCTGATCCAGCAGGCTCTTCTTAGGTTCTTGAGGCAGGGTTTTTGTTTGTTTTTGTTTTTGAGTATTCACCTTGTGGAATTCCCTCCCTAGACAATTCTACTAGGCCTCCTTCCTAACCCTGCTACTAAGATAAACCCTCCCAATCACCTCCTTTTTATTATTTTAATTGATCTTATTGCTGTTTAATCCTTAAAATAATCACAGTGTTTTACCCTGAATTCTGAAGACAAACCCCTTGCCTGAAGGGTTGCAATCTTAAGGGACGAAGGTATGGCTCAGTGAGACTACATGTGCTTCTGGAGGGGAGCCTTGCAGCCAGTTTGCTCCCGGTGTGTCCTTTGGCTCATGAGGATAAAGGGTACACATGAGTTGTATTTTGGACAGTACGCTAAGCCAAACCTCAGTGAGGTGTGGCACTCAAAAGTACTATGGAGCAGCAAAGCAATGAGCTCCTCTCTGGAATCCTACATGTGATATGATAGCCATGTTCAAATATATGAAAGGATTTCATATGGAGGAGGGAGAAAGATTGTTTTCTGCTGCTGCTCCAGAGAAGCGGACACGGAGCAATGGATTCAAACTTCAAGAAAGAAGATTCCACCTAAACATTAGGAAGAACTTCCTGACAGTAAGAAGAGCTGTTTGGCAGTGGAATTTGCTACCAAGGAGTGTGGTGGAGTCTCCTTCTTTGGAGGTCTTTAAGCAGAGGCTTGACAGCCATCTGTCAGGAATGCTTTGGTGGTGTTTCCTGCTTGGCAGGGGGTTGGACTGGATGGCCCTTGTGGTCTCTTCCAACTCTATGATTCTATGATTCTGTGATTCTATGTTTGTGTAGTCTTACTAGGACTGTTGGGCTCACTGCATGATGCAGAGCAGCTGGGGTTTTTTTTTACCTTGTTCTGAGTATATGAAATGCATCTCATGTAGCTTATAACTTTGCAGTGAGACTCCTTGAAGATTCAAGGTTTTTTCCTTTATGGTTTTTCCTAGAAAATTTCAATTTTTGAGGGGGTGTATAAAACTGGGGCCAATTTTCTAGGTATCTCCTCATCAGACGGAAAGTTGTACGCTGAACATATCAACTTTGGCCTTTTTCACTATGCCAAATGTTTGCAAACTTGATTTAGTAACCAAATTTTTTCTTGTTGTTAAATTTGCATACTGCACTTCATCCATAGATCTCAGAGTAGTTCACAATATAATGATTGCAATATAAAAGCTTGAAATACATAATAAAAAATGAGCAAAAACAAGCCAACAATCCCTCCCTCCCACAACTGGCCAAACATTTTCACCTGGCACCTAAAAGGGGTATAGTGAAGGCACCAGCTGAAGGAGGAGCATTGCACAAACAGGGAGCCACTGCAGAAAAGACTTGTTCCACCCTCTGGACCTCTGGTAGGGGAGGCACATGAAGAAGGGCAACAGAGGTTTTCAGGGAGGGAAGTGTGATGAAGAGGGTGGCTTTTCAGCTCAAACACTGGGATAATAGAAATGATTTAACAATGCACACAGCATCCTATTGGCCAGCACCCCAGCCTATCAGGAGCCAAATTTGGCACTCACTATCTTCACTGCAAAGAGGCTATGGAAAACTCTGCACACAGTATTTTTTTAATTGTGGCAGCCTTTCAAATGATAGCTTAACCTGCAAGGCCAGGAAGAAATCCAAAAAGGGCAGGGTAGGAAAACTGAAGCAAGCAAAGCAGAACAGCCGGAAAAACCCCTCCAAAACAGCAAAAATCCAACAAGGTTAAGAATTGCCAGAGCAAGGCAAACACCTTGAAGAGTTGGACCAGATCAACAAGTGTTGGCAGCTGTGGCAAGCTGGACTGCGACATGTCTGATGATCCGTGTGATACAGAAAGCTGGGAAGAACCTGAGCCATCGTGCCATGCGAGGAGGCCGAAAACATCTCGCTCTTGCCGGGCTGGGCTGGTATTCCCTGTAAGCCGCATTGAAAGATTCCTCCGGAAGGGAGACTACGCAGAGCGCATTGGATCAGGGTCGTCTGTGTACATGGCCGCAGTGCTTCAGTACCTGACCTATGACATTATGGATATAGCTGGGAACATTGCTAAAAACGACCACAAGCGCCGAATTGCCCCCCGGCACTTACAGAGAGCCATCAGTGATGATGCTGAACTCCACTCTCTGCTTGGAGGTATCACCTTCCCCCAGGGGAACACCCTGCCCAAGAATAAGACCACCGCATCAGCCAGGAGGGGGAAGGGCAAGAAATCTGGCAAGGCCGTAAGAGCTCAAAATGTTGTTACTGCATAAGCAAGGGTAATGCCATTTTTCTGAACTTGAGATTGAGTCTTTACTACTCGGCAACATGGTCTAATAAAAGCTGATCTGACCATTTCTTTTGCTGTGTGAATGTTTTTCTTTCCATGTGAGTTAGCTAGGCAATTATCATTGAGCTGGCTATTATTTTGATAGGACTTCAAGGACTTCATGTTTTGTACAGCAAAAGCATGTTACTTAAACCTAAGTAACATGCTTTTGTTGGGTACACCCTAGTGTTCGGCATCTGGTGGCTTTTTGATGCCAACACCTATGGCTTCATTGTGAGGTTCACACTTTTTCATTGGTTTTTATACTTCCATTTCAGAACTGTAAATAAAAAAGGTATGGAAGCCTGTTCAGACATCAGAGCCAAACTTCTTCCTGAATACAATTTGGAACCTCCCCACAATCACACCACATAGGAAGAAAGTACCGGTAGTATCTGATCAGTACCCTGTTTGTGTGAATCTGGTGGTTTCCTGAAACTACAATAGAAAACGTTAATTCTTCCCAATATTCTTGAAAAAATAGAGTTGGATCATGAATGTCAAGCAGATACTTAACTTAAAATCAGGAGTGGCTTGACAAGAGGAATACGACATTTGAAGCCCATCTCCAGGATCTGTCTGTGTGGGGTGGCTCTTGATGCACTAACTCCAGCCTCAGTCCACTCCTTGTGAAAGTCCCCAACATGTTTGAATGGTCTTTTCCTGACAATCCTCTGCAGGCTGCGGTCATCCCTGCTGCCTTTGCACCTTTTTCTTCCACACTTTCCCCTTCCACAAAACTTTCCATTAATGTGCTTTGATACAGCACTTTGGGAACATCCAACTTCTTTTGCAATGACCTTTCGAGGCTTTCCCTCCTTATGGAGGGTCTCAATGTTGGCTTTCTGCACAACTGTCAGGTCAGCGGCCTTTCCCATGATTGTGATTCCTACTGAACCCTTTGCAGGAGTTATGGATTGAGTAGCTAAACACTACTCTATTTTCTGAGATTGTGAATTTGGGGTTTTCTTCAGCTGTACGCCATAATCACAATTTCAACAAATAAAGACTTGACATATCTCGCTTTGCATGTCATGAGTCTATCTCCTATATTGGTTTCACCTTTTAAGTTGAATTACTGAAATAAATGAACTTTTTGACGATATTCTAATCTTTCAAGTTTCACCTGTATGTTAAAACCAAAGTCCCACTTGCCTTGAGTGCTGCTGCCTATAGATGAGCCCAGTTATGGCCAGAACATTCTTCCCTTTGTGCCAGAGTTCTACAGAATGTGGTTAGGCTTTTGCAATTGCATCTTGGCTTCAGAGGGAACATTTAACCCTAAACTTCACATTTTTGCTGGATTAAGCTGGTAGGCACTGGACATTCTGTGCTAAGACTTTAAGCCTAAGAGTGGCATTTTAAAAAATTGAATTAAATGAGCCATCTGCTCCATTAGTTTGCCGTCTGGGGTTTCTTTTTCCTTTTCTTCTGAATTGTGATGATTTAGGGTGTGCTGAGCTACTGACCAGTGTGATGAGCCAAACAGCTTTTGAAATGCTCCAGGATGGGTTGAAAGGAATAGATGTTCTGAAAGTAGGAAAGATTTTGAGGATCCTTTTTGGGTGCTTTGGCATCCAGAGTTTTACCTGTCTCTTTGTTAATACTCCTCAGGATGGGAAAGTGCTGGACCTTGAACTGGTGCCAAACTAAGTGCTCTAGCCAGTAGGTATGGATGGATCAGTGTAGTTCTGTTCTGAGTCAGTTTCAGAAATCTTGCTTTTTTAAATTATGCAATAGTATGTCCTACTTTTAAGCCTAATATGTTGCTTCATTTTTTAGTAATAGGAATGTGTACCCAATCAAATAATAAAGTGAGTTAATTACCATTTCTGTTGTTTGGAAGGGCGTTGGGAGGAGGATAGAAAGTGCTGCCTTCAAAAGATAAACTTCGTTGTTTTACTACTACATTTCTTTCTTTCTTTTTACCACTTACGTACATTTCATTTTACATATAAATTTTTTAACCTAGGGGAGAGCCAGTGTGGTGTAGTGGTTAAGAGCGGTAGACTCGTAATCTGGGGTACCGGGTTCGTGTCTCCACTCCTCCACATGCAGCTGCTGGGTGACCTTGGGCTAGTCACACTTCTCTGAAGTCTCTCAGCCCCACCCACCTCACAGGGTGTCTGTAGTGGGGGAAGAAGGGAAAGGAGATTGTTAGCCGCTTTGAGACTCCTTTGGGTAGTGATAAAGCGGGATATCATATCCAAACTCCTCTTCTTCTTTTGTCTCTCTAGGCCACTATAAGCAGAGTTTTTATTTTATTTTCCAGATAATTCCCACCAGTATGTTGACACTACCTGGCATAGCTGCAAACGTGACTTGTCATCTCAATTGCATCCATGGCTGTTGGGTGACCTGGTAAATCATGGAGCTGAAAGTATGGGTGGATGGAGTCCAGAGGATCGTTTGTGGTGTCACAGAAATTACAACTTGCCAGGAAGTTGTTATAGCTCTTGCTCAGGCTATAGGTAAGTGAAATAATCTCCTTGTGCTCCATGTGCAGAGATCCGTGTGTTGTGGGGGTGGGGGCACTTTTTCTGTTGGAGACAACTGTTCAGGTATGCTTGCACTTCAATGACTTCTGTATTTTCTTACCACATGGCTATTGAGGAAAGCTTGAAAAGGTCCCTGCCCATTTGCTTCTTCTCCATGGAACCTGACTCTGTTGTCTTGTTGACTTGATTGAACAAATGAACATTCTTGGAAGTTTTCCAATGTGGTCACTTTTGCTAAAAACCATTTGTTTGACTCTTCAATAATGCAAACAACTTGTTGCTTCCGTATATACTTGAAGCACCAAAACCAAACTTTGATTCAAGATGTTTCCCTTTATTATCATCCCTCTAAGGAGGTACATGGAAGTTGAGCAGAGGAAGTTGAGTGTACATTGCAAGGCTTTGAAGGGAATACGTTAATCTATTGTAGGGGTGGGGAACCTTTGGTCCTCCAGATGTCAGACCCAGCCAGCATCACCAATGGTCGGGGTGATGGGAGTTTTGGTCCAGCAGCATCTGGAGGGCGACGGGTTCTGCACTTGATACATTACCTTTCATGAAGCACCATGTTCTGTTCTCATTGGCCTCCACTACCAAGAGAAAGGTTGATTTCCTTATAAGAGGATTTCTTCTATGGGGCTTCTTACTGTAGACTTGCACTTGGATAAGAAGCTTCCTAGAATTTAAGATTCAGTCACCAATGAGTTCTGACCATTTTGAATGAATGAATTAATGAATGACTCTTTATTTGCATCAGCCATCGGCCATAGCAATAAAACAACAATACGATATACAAAGAATAGAAATAAAAAGTCAGTTATATAAAATACATTTTAGGGTTTTGAATCAATAGTCAAATAGTGGATCATATTCTAATTGCCCCAGCTAAAAACCTTGCCACCTTTGCTGTCGCCTCCTCAACTTGATCTGCCAAGAGAAAGGACACTGTGGCAGTGGCCACCTTATACACACATTGCTTACACTTATTGAAAACTGAATAACCTCTTTCTCCTTTCAGGTGTACTTTTCCTATCCTCTCCCTTGGGGTCGTGAAGAGGACTTTGATTTATTTTACTTTAAAAGAATCCTAGTTTTGCATTTTGTTCAAATGAGGAACCGTGGTTTAGGTTAAACTCTAGATAGTTTAGCAAACCGTATTCCTAGCCTACGATTTGAAGGTTTGCTTGTTAATGAAACTTATAAAGTTCATTTTAAATTAGAATCCTTGGTTCAAATAAACACTAAGCCAGGATTCTTTTACGTTCTCTTCCTGGCCATGTGGAAGGAGGAAAAGGGAAGGGGAAGAGGAAGCCTGGGGCTTTGCTCTGGTTTATTCAGGTTCACCCACATAGTTCTAACCCATTTTAACCAATTGTGAATGTGATATGTTACCTAAAACAGTTCAGATCTCCAAGAAGAAAATGTAGATTTACCACTGCTGCTTGTTTAACAGCCCACGCAATCTCTGTGATAAAACAAAAACTGAGAGTAAGTGGCTTAGCACTGCTTCAGTACTTAACAACTCTATATTCTGTATGCTGCAGGTTATGATCCTTGAAGCTCTATTTTCCTATTAATATTCCCACACTGACAAATGAGACTTTCAATTCCTTTACTATTGTGGACCTATTGCCACTGCTACACTAATTGGCTGAAAGTAGCTGTTTGATTTTACAATTTCTTTTTCTTTTATAAATCTTTTTAAGAAGAGATTTGGGTGAAGGGATTTAAATCTAGAATTTAATTTCATTAATATATCTTCTTCCAGAGAGAATGAGTGCTATCAGGTTATGCATCCTGAACAATTTAATTTTTATAGCTATTCTGACATAAATTGGATATGTATTTATATACCTTTTTTACCTACGGAAGTCTTTGCAGCATTCAAGCTGCTGTATCCATAATGTGATTTAAAATATGTCAGTATCTCTGTTTTAATGGGAAATTGTGCTTAAAATCCTGTTTCATGCTGTGCAGATTCAGACTAAATTCAAATAGCTATTCTGTTAAGCTTTCCGAAATTTGCATATGCAAAACTTCCACTGTTTTCACTTTGAAATCCTCAGGTAATGCTTTGTAATACTTACATGAGAATTTTGCATAGTAAGGGGGAGAGTTGCGAGCATTTTTAATGGTGTATCATACTTTCACCAAATAATTAGAAAATGAGGGAGGAAACCTCTGATATCTGAGGCTACATTATTCAGCGTTAAGTGCTAAAACATCATTTACTGTGCATTCTTAGTTTTACATACAGATTTTATTCTGAACTATATATCAGGTAAGAACTCATGTCTGTGGTGTGGTAGTTAAATGAACAGTTTTCCTCGATAAAACTTTTAGAAGGGATGGAGTAAATTTACTTTTGTGTATCCTTTACCTAAAGGTAAAGGGACCCCTGACCATTAGGTCCAGTCGTGACCGACTCTGGGGTTGCGGTGCTCATCTCGCGTTGTTGGCCGAGGGAGCCGGCGTACAGCTTCCAGGTCATGTGGAACCAGAGCAGTGCACAGAAACACAGTTTACCTTTCCGCTTGGAACAGTACCTATTTATCTACTTGCACTTTGACGTGCTTTCAAACTGCTAGGTTGGCAGGAGCTGGGACCGAGCAATGGGAGCTCACCCCGTCACAGGAATTCGAACCGCCGACCTTCTGATCGGCAAGCCCTAGGCTCAGTGGTTCAGACCACAGCACCACCCGCTTCCCTACCAAACTGCTATTTTAAGCTGTGTGACTGAGCGAGAACTGCAGCCTTTTAAGCAACAGCAGCAACTTGACAGACCAAAATGAAATGAAAAGAAGAAATGGAACAGAGTTGCAAATATGCTCAAAGTAAATTTGGTCATGGTAGACTTTCCTAAGAAGAAGAATCCAGAATCATGGGGTGGGTGGGTGGAATAACGCATATACATTCCATTGTGGCGACTGCAGCCTAACTTTAAGGTGCTGTTTGGCAATTAGATTATATATTTGAGTGTCTAACATTGCTTGCCGCAGATTCATATTGCAATCTATGTGGTCATGTGGGGTATATATCTGACTAGTAGCACTGATTGTAGTGTAACATTGTTATGGCACTTATCCCCGTTCTTTACACAGTATCACTTCGTTGAAGGATTTCAGCAGAAGCTATTTCTTAAATCCTAGTCTAAAATGCCTGCTTGATAGTGGCCTCCTTCACCACCAATCCATGGCTTGCCAGCACTGTTTGGACTCCCAGAAGTTAGCTCTTGTCGTTGCCCATCTATAAGTGTGTGAAGCCACGTACATCTTCCCAGCAGTTTCTGGTTCCTAAATCTTACACTGAATGCCCCAACGTGGGCTTTCAACTAATGCAGTTTGCTTGTATCCTCTATGACTTTTGGGAAGCTGTCTAGAAATTGCAGACTAGAATGATTTGCCTTTCTGAAATCACATTAGTCTTAAAGCTCAGAGCAATAATCTCCTTTCATCCAGTAGCTAACTACAATGAATAGTTCAGAAATTCTGTCATGGAAGGCCCCATCTGTATCAAATTGGCAAGCATCTATATTTCCTGAATACAGGTTCTTGTTGGGACATCTTAAAAAGCTGTAGCTTCTTGTGAATGTTTTGGTCAAATTGCCTAGCCTATATATATCGAAAGTGGATATACACCAATCTCGATTAGCCTTCAGCTTGGTTGGCTCTGCTCTTAATGGTTCAACTCTCAGGAGGCTGTGTCCCAGACAACTCCCACTGACTCATAACAAACTGATAATTTTCTGCCTCATTGGTTGCTGTAGGCTTTTTTGCAGAGCTTTGCAGTTTTTCTGTGTCCATTCAAATAAAAATAAAAATCCACCTGTGACTGAAACGGAACAATTGTGTTCTCATTCTAGAGATTCCAATATAGCTATCCCAGCATTATTTCTGGGCATCTTACAGACTTGGGTAGAAGCCAATATTCCATTAGGGCCTTGCATGAAAAGCTGGTGTTTTTCTTTCTTTTGAAACAAATTAGACTGAATGATTAAACCTTTCAGGCAAACCTATAAGCCTTAATAGTACTATATGTGCCTTGCAGGCAGCTAGCTTTACAAAGGTTCTGCAACTTCGCAAGAGGGAGAATTGAACGTGGTAAGCCAGGTCTTCCATGTGTAACATGTTCTCCAGCTGCTAGCCAGGAACTAATTGGTGATACCTGTGTAACCAGATTTAAGTCTGGCACATACAGTTGCCCACTGCTCAGCCCGGACACTGAGGTCCTCCAAGGGTCTTCTGCTGGTTCCCTCACTAGGAGAAGTGAAGCTACAGGGAACCAGGCAGAGGGCCTTCTCGGTAGTGCCCTCCTTGTTGAACATGTAATGTTGAACATGTTGAACATCCTTCAGATGTCAAGGAAATTAAGAACTACACAACTTTTAGAAGACGTCTGAAGGCAGCCCTGTATCGGGAAGTTTTTTTTTATGTTTGATGTCTTAACTATGTTTTTATATGTGCTGGTTACAGGTAGGTAACTGAAGAAGTGTGTATCTGAAGAAGTGTGCATGCACACGAAAGCTCATACCAAAACAAAAACTTAGTTGGTCTTTAAGGTGCTACTGAAGGAATTTTTTTATTTATATGTGCTGTTAGCCTGCCAGAGTGGCTGGGGAAACCCAGACAGATGAGCAGGGTATAAATAATAAAATTATCATAGAATCATAGAGCTGGAAGGGACCCAAGTCATCTAGTCCAACCCCCTGCAATGCAGGAATCTCAGCTAAAGCATCCATGTCAGATGGCCATCCAACCTCTGCTTAAAAACCTCCAAGGAAGGAGAGTCCACCCCCTTCCAAGGGAATCCTTTCCACTGTTAAACAGCTCTTACTGTCAAAAAGTTTTTTGAATGTTTAGTTGGAATCTCCTTGTAACTTGAAGCCCTTGGTTCGAATCCTACCCTCTAGAGCCGGAGAAAAGAAGCATGTTCCCTCTTCCATGTGACAGCCCTTCAAATATTTGAAGATGGCTCTCATGTCTCCTCTTTTCCAGGCTAAACATACCCAGCTCCCTCAACTGTGCCTCATAAGGCTTGGTTTCCAGACCCTTGATCTTCTTGGTCACCCTCCTCTGCACACCTTCCAGCTTGTCAACGTCCATCTTAAATTGTGGTGCCTAGAATTGGACACAGTATTCTAGGTGTGGTCTGACCAAGGCAGAATAGAGTGGTGGTACTACCGTGCTACTACTGCTACTACTATTTCATGTGCAAGACATTTGTAGTTGATGTTACATCAGCTGTCCATTGTTTTATCTTAGAGTAACAAAATCATTGCTAGCTGCTGATATTAAACAGGGTGCTAAATGGAAGTTGCTGTGGTGCATTCTTATTTATTATTATTATTATTATTATTAGATTTATATACTGTACCACCCTTCATCATAAGAGTGAAGATGTGGTTCACAGAATAAAATACAGAATAAAAATAAGTAAAACAAAACAGCAAAGCAATAACCTTCCCCCATACATATTTAAAAGGCTGTAGAATATTAATCAGCCCAAGGCCTGGTTGAAGAGCAATGTTTTAGCCTGGCACTGAAAAACATATGACAGTGCTAGGCAAACCTCCCTGGGGAGAGTATTCCATAAATGGAGAACCACTACAGAAAAGGCCCGTTCTTGTGTTGCCGCCCTCCGAGCCTCAGATGATGAATGCAGAGCCCAGGACAGGCAGTCCTTGCGGTATTGCAGTCCTCAGCCATTTAAGGGTTTATATGTCAAAACCAGCACTTTGAATTGGGCCCTGAAGCTAATTAGCAACAAGTGTAGTCAGGGCAGGATCAGTGTAATACGCTCAAACCATCTTGTCCCAGTGAGCAACCTGGCTGCTGAATTCTGCACCAGCTGAAGCCTCTGAACCATCCTCAGAGGCAGCCCTACATATAACACGTTGCAGTGATCCAACCTAGAGGTTGCGGGAGCAGAGACAACAGAAGTTAGGCTATCCCTGTCCAGATAGGGGCATAGCTGGGCCACCAACCAAAGCTGACGGAAGGCACTCCGGGCCACTGAGGCCACCTGAGCCTCAAGTAACAGCAAAGGATCCAGGAGTGCCCCCAACCTGCATAGCTGCTCCTTCAGAGGGAGTAGAACCACCTCGGGAGCAGGCATCCCCACTCCCAGTCATCTTGTCTGAGGTGTCTCAGTCTTGAGCTTCAGTTCATTGGCTCTCATTCAGTCTATTACCAAGGCAAGACATTGGTCCAGCATATCCACTGCCTCACCTGCAGATGTAAAGGAGAAGTAGATTTGTGCATCACAACATACGTATTGCTGACAACATACTCCAGAATTCCAGATGACCCCACTCAGTGGTTTCATGTAGATGTTAAATAGCATAGGCAATAAAATTGAGCCCTGAGGAACTCTGTGCGCCGCTGAAGGCTCCACGGGGCTGGAAAGCTCTCCCCAAGCTCCACATTCTAGGAGCAACCATTCAAGTAGGACTGGAACCACCACAAAGCAGTGCTGTGCCACCTGCGCCCACTCAGACAGCCCACCCAGAAGGATACCATGGTCGATGGAGAGGTTGAGGAGAATTAACAAGGGCATGTTTCCCCTGTCTCTCTCAACAAAGGTCATCATGCAGGGGGACCAAAACAGTTCCTGTGCCAAAACCAGGCCTAAACTCCAATTGAAATTGATCTAGAAAATCAGTTTTCTCCAAGGGTGCCTGGGTCTGGTCTGCAACCACCTACTCCAGGACCTTGCTCGGGAAAGGGGAATTAGCACCTTGCCAGTAGTGTCGTGGTCTCATTGCTGAGCAACCAAGTGCAGAGCTCAGTGCAGTGGGAGGCCAGCCAAGAGTCTCTGGGGTGTACTTGCCCAGAGGCAGAAGCAGGATGCAAAGTTGGGTACAGTTCTAGGGTTGGGCAAACAGCAACCCCCATGGTGAGATGGTCCAGGGCCTCATGTAATCTGATGATCTTGGGGGCAAGGGTGAAGATGAGCAGAAAGCAGCAAGGTTGGGCCAAGAACTACAAGCGTCGTTCCTAGCATCTGGCGGAAGCTCTACTTAAGAAGGCTGAAGCCAGCTGGTTCTCAACAGCGCCTTCCTTGAAGGCGGATCAGCTGCAGGTAGAATACCATGGTCGATGGTATTCTGTCCCTTCAGGCTGCTGTTCAGCAGGCAAAGCTGACTCCTGAGCCGTGACAAGTAGGTAGATTTTCCGTATCCAGGGAAGGTTTCTTAAGTTCTGGTTTTACTACCACTGCCTCTTTCAAGGAGGCAGGGACCACTCCCTCTCATAAGGAGGCATTCATCGTCATCACACACACGCACTCCGGTGTGCATTTATCAGCCACGAGGGACAAGGGGCATGTGGTTGTCCTGACTGATCCAAGCCCCTTGTCCACATCCTCAAGCCTTACCAACTGAAATTCATCCAACACAACAGGACTAGACGGTGAAATTCATCTGCTGTAGCAGCGGATGCAAGATCCCAATGGATGCAAGTGAATTTTTCCTCAAAATGTTTTGCATACAAGTCACAGCAAGCTGCTGTTGGCTCTTCCACCTCCTTTGGGCCAGACTGTAACATGCCTTGCACTACCTGGTAAAGCTCTGCTGTACGGCACAATCAGTGTGCAATGGAAGCAGCAAAGGAGTCCTTCTGATGAGTCCGCACCAGTGTTGATCTCTTCATAAGACAGATGGGTGGGGTATAAATAATAAATTATTATTATTATTATTATTATTAGTGTCCAAAACTCTGAGCTTGCTGTCACTGTTGCTTCTTTCACTCCTACATCCAATGTTTCAGCTAACTTAACTGCCGTTCACACATCTCAGCAGTCCCAACACAGTGGTTTTAAAAGCACATTGAGCCACTACAGAACTAGAAAAGAGGAAAGCTACCATGAAACCATGGTATTTCCAAAGCTTTTTCATGTATTGCTTATCATGAAGATTAATAACCATGCATAGAGTTGGAAACTTAGCTTAGTATGTTGATAAACCATCAGAAGAAATGGCAGAGTTGTGCATTTTGCACTGCCTCTGGCTCCCAAGGGAGTGCAGCAGGACTTGGGATTGTGTGGGGAAGGACATGACCTGAATCTATGGTGAATTGTAGACCAGCTCTAATTATAAGTCTGTATATTTTAATTCTGCAAGGTAGAACACAAGTTTCTTATGAAAACTCAAAGCTCTCAAACTATAATCCCAGTCATGAACAGCTGCTTATTTGTTCTGCAATTTGCTTAATATCTTGATTCTTTTGCAAATGTAGGTTTTATCCCTTGTTTTTCTTCATTTTTTGGTTTTAGCACTGTAATAGTTTTTAACAACAAACCAACCTGAAATTGCATACGCTAAGCAGTTAGCTTACACTTAAATCTCTCTCTGGTTGGCACAAGAAGTCTTTAATAGCATTATTAAATAGTCTAAAAGCTCTGAATCTTAATTAACTGAGAGTGTTGGATCATAGTTCTTCCCCCCCCCAAAAAAAAACATCACCAATGTCGCTTTGTTGTTTCCCTCCTTAATTTTAAAAGAGATGCTTCAATTGCCAGGATAGGCTGCATTTACCAGGACAAGCTGCTTTTTAGCACAAGATCATTGCAACCCACAAATAGATGTTTTGGCTTCCCAAAGTAGATGCTGATTCCAGTCTACATCTTGGCTATGCATGTGACTCAATAATTTCAGTTAGGTTTTTCAGTCGTCAAGATTATTAATATTAACAAATAATATATAGGTTGCAGTTGTTCTCTGGTAAGAACAAACAAACAATCCATAATGATGTATGGCACCATACACCATAGTAACCCTTAGCAGCCAATATTTCGCAATTCCAATAAATATTAAAGCAGAATTCAGTGTCAGCCTCATAAAGAGTTATTGTGAGTTACTCTAGACTTACGGTAAGCTGGTTTAGCAGCTTTCCCCCTGCCTTTTAAACACCAACTTTTTATTGAAGGTCTTTGATATTTCAACATGTATGGAAATACACTGACTGCAAAATACAATACGGTATGATTGATTATTGAAACCGTGTGGTCACAACCCTCTTAGCATGAATTTTGAGGGATTGTCTGATTTCCCTCTGCCCTCTTATTTGTGCTTTAAATAGATAACAAAGGATGTACTTTTTTACTTACTGAAATGTTTTGTGCTTCCTATACATTAGACATGTAGTACAATTATGATGTGTCTATTATTTTTATTTGTCTTTCTTTTATAATAATAATATAATAATTTATTATTATACCCTCCTCATCTGGCTGGGTTTCCCCAGCCACTCTGGGCGGCTTCCAAGGAAACATTAAAATACAATAATCTATTAAACATTAAAAGCTTCCCTAAACAGGGCTGCCTTCAGATGTCTTTTAAAATTACTATAGCTGCTGATTTCCTTGACATCTGATGGAAGGGGATTCCACAGGGCGGGTGCTGCTACCAAGAAGGCCCTCTGCCTGGTTCCCTGTAACCTCACTTCTCACAATGAGGGAACCGCCAGAAGGCCCTTGGTGCTGGATCTCAGTGTCCGGGCTGAATGGTGGGGGTGGAGACGCTCCTTCGGGTATACTGGACCGAGGCCGTTTAGGGCTTTAGAGGTCAACGCCAACACTTTGAATTGTACTCGGAAATGTACTGGGAGTCAATGTAGATCTTTCAAGACCGGTGTTATGTGGTCTCGGTAGCCACTCCCAGTCACCAGTCTAGCTGCCATATTCTGGATTAGTTGTAGTTCCGAGTCACCTTTAAAGGTAGCCCCCCGTAGAGCGCATTGCAGTGGTCTAAGTGAGAGATAAGTAGAGCATGCACCACTGGCTAGGCAGTCTGCAGGCAAGTAGGATCTCAGCCTGTGTACCAGATGGAGCTGATAGACAGCTGCCCTGGACACAGAATTGACCTGCACCTCCATGGACAGCGGTGAGTCCAAAATGACTCCCAGGCTGCGCGCACCTGGTCCTTCAGGGGCACAGTTACCCCATTCAGAACCAGGGAGTCCTCCACACCTGCCAGCCCCCTGTCCCCCACAAACAGTACTTCTGTCTTAACAGGATTCAACCTTAATAGTTTAAACTTAATTCTAGGTCGTCCCCCCCCCCCGCCAGATAAATTTTGACAGAACTTTTTGCCATTCTTTAAAACATTTCATATTATCAATGATAGGAATGACTTGGTATAAAAATAACATTTTTGGCAACACATTCATCTTAACAACAGAAATATGGCCCAACAAGGATAATTTCAAATTTGACCATATATCCAAATCTCTCTTGATTTCATTCCATAGCTTATCGTAATTATAAATTCAGATTTTAGCAGTCATATTCAGTAGTTACCACCACATTTGCTGGTATTCTACAGATTGTTTTTGTATGTGAAACAGAGACATCCCCGTTTCCCAGCGACAGTCCCCGGATTTACAAACCAGTCCCCTGACAAAATCCATCTATTTAGTAGGAAGTTGAAAAGTGTCCCCAGATTCACTGAAAAAATCTGGTCACCTTATCTTAGCTGTGCCATGAAATAAAGGTATTTCATTGCACCTGCACCTGTGCACCTTTTCTTTAGTGATTATATGCTATGTTTGTTTCATATACATTTCAGCTGCTAGCCATGACTGTTAGTTACTATCAGGCTGAGAGGAGTTCAGACGTAAATGGGAGGGACCACTAGAAAGCAATGAGGAGAACTGCCCCACTACAAATAACCCACAGTATTTTTTGCTCCAATTCATGCTCTGTTCATTACTAAGCTTGCATTTCTCATGAGGAAGAACAAACAAGACTTCCAACCCCCTTCAATTTTTATGAAGTTTGCCATAGCTCAAGGAGGGGGGATCAGTTTAAAAAGTACAGTGGGACCTCAGTTTACAAACACAATTGGTTCCGGAAATCTGTACTTAAACTGAAGCGTACTTAACCTGAAGCGAACTTTCCCATTGAAAGTAATGGAAAGTGGATTAATCCGTTCCAGACAGGTCCGCGGAGTACTTAAACTGAAAATATTCAAACCGAGGCGTACTTAAACCGAGGTATGACTGTAGTACAGTGGTACCTTGGTTCTCAAAACCAAAGCATTCCAAAACCAAGGTGCACTTTTCCATAGAAAGTAATGCAAAATGGATTAATCCGTTCCAGACTTTTAAAAACAACCCCTAAAACAGCAATTTAACATGAATTTTACTATCTAACGAAACCATTGACCCATAAAAGCAATAATCAATGCACTGTACTATTAAATAAATAAGACAGTACTGTAGATGATTTAAAAAAAAATTCTTACCTGCACTGATGATAGTCATTGTTTGGATGGGGGGCTTTTATCCATTTCCGCAGTCACACAATCAACCAATCAGTAGCAGAACTGGGTTCCACACAGTCACAAAACAAAACAAATTAACCGAAAGAGCCTCAAAAACAAAATCTGCAAAATAAATAGCAAAAACAAAAGCACCAAACTGAATCCATTCTGGAAATCCGTTTGACTTCCAAAATGTTCGAAAACCAAGGCGCAGCTTCTGATTGGTGCAGGTGCCCTGGGAACAATAGTCGACAGCCACGTCAGACATTCGGCTTCTGAAAAACATTCGAAAACCGGAACACTTCTGGGTTTGGGGCCTTTGAGAACTAAGGTACCACCGTAATGGAACAATATGCTAAAAAGCTCACAGTACTTGTGACCCAATAAGCCGGCGGCAGTGCATCCGTTAAAGATGGTGTCTTCCTTAGCTTCCATAAATAGGTGGTTATGTGGGTTCCGGCTACATTGATAATATGGTTTGACTCGGTTCTTTTTTTCCAGGGGGTACTCAGGGGTATGCAGTACTGGCACCTCTTTTTTGTTGTGAAAAAGTGTGGCACTTACTTCATGGCAAGTACCAGCACCTATTTTTCTAGAAACAAAGCAATGGTTTGACTGGCTGCCCTACACCTCTCATTGTGCAATGCCACCCTCTACTGGACTGTTCTAGATCTTTTACCCAAAGTTTCAGACATTCTTGTCTTTTCTTTTCTAGGCCGTACAGGAAGGTATACCTTGATAGAAAAATGGAGAGACACAGAGAGACACCTGGCACCTCATGAGAATCCTATCATTTCCTTGAACAAATGGGGCCAATATGCCAGCGATGTGCAGTTAGTATTGAGGCGGACTGGGCCATCTCTCAGCGAGAGGCCAACTTCAGACAGTGTTGCTCGGATACCGGAAAGAACTTTATACCGCCAGAGCTTACCTCCACTGGCTAAGTTAAGGCCTCAGAATGATAAGCTGATAAAAAGGAGGGAGCCAAAAAGGAAATCGTTGACTTTCACGGGAGGGGCAAAAGGATTAATGGACATTTTTGGCAAAGGCAAAGAGTCTGAGTTTAAACAGAAAGTTCTCAGCTGCAAGGCAACAGTTGATGAGCTGAAGAAGCTGATTCATTTCCAGACGGAGAAGCTGCAGTCCATTGAGAAACAGCTGGATTCCAATGATGCTGAAGTCAAGTACTGGGAGCACAAGTTTAATTACAGCCTAGAAGATGAAATTGTCAAACTGGAGCAGAAGATTAAAAGGAATGAGGTAGAGATTGAGGAGGAGGAATTCTGGGAAAATGAACTCCAGATCGAGCAGGAAAATGAGAAGCAACTGAAGGAGCAGCTCCAGGAGATCAGGCATAGGATTTTGGACTGTGAAAAGAAGCTGAAGGAATATGTGGCCCAGATCCAGAGCATGGAAAGTGGCCTTGAGGCGGAAAAGTTGCACCGAGAAGTGCAGGAGTTAAAAGTAAATGAAGAAGAAGTCAAAGAGAAGATTGAAAAAGTGAAGGGTGAAATCAATATTCAGGGACAGCAGAGTCTCAGGCTCGAAAACGGCATTAAAGCTGTTGAAAGGTCTCTGGGCCAAGCCACCAAGCGGTTACAGGTGAGTGGGTCCATCTCATGTGGACCAGCTTTAATTCTTGATGTCAGCTAAATTATTCAATGTGACATGATTTCAACCATGTCATATACGGAATAGTAGACTGTGTCTCATCTTTGAGTAAAGGTGAACGGTATATTACAAACTATGTAGGTCAGCTGTGGGGAACCTGTGTCCCTGCAGATGTTACTGGAGGATGGTGGGAGTTGATGGTGGGCCAGCCACATTTGGAGGGCCTCACAGTCCTCATCCCATGGTTCCCTCTGAAGCAGGCATGATATACTGCTCGTTTTTTATACATAACTTTGTACTTCCTTGCTTCAGTTCCTCTCCCTGTGTAGGGACAGAAGAATGCAAAAGTGGCAAGAGTTTAAGCTCTGTTAATTGTAATGTAATGTAATGTAATGTAGCCTTCTACACACTCAAGAGATCTTGCATATAATGTTTTAATGGTCAGAGTGTACCAAGCATCTTTGCCTTGGTACATTGAAATAAAACCTTTTGAAGACTTACTTGAAATTCATCTTCCTCCTGGCCCGAGTTCTTGCAATTTACTGTTTATTTCTGGACTTCACCAAGAACTCCAATTTCTACTACAATTTTAAAATGGCATAGAAAAACAAATGGGGAGGGGACAAGCAAGCCATTGGTCCAAGATGTATGTGGAGAGGTCATCGTAGTCTGTGCACATTCTTGAGGGAGAATTACTTAATTGCTTGAGTTTTTAACCTTTGTTGTTGTTGTTTAGTCGTTTAGTCATGTCCGACTCTTCGTGACCCCCCTGGACCAGAGCACGCCAGGCACTCCTGTCTTCCACTGCCTCCCGCAGTTTGGTCAGACTCATGTTGGTGGCTTCAAGAACACTGTCCAACCATCTTGTCCTCTGTCGTCCCCTTCTCCTTGTGCCCTCCATCTTTCCCAACATCAGCGTCTTTTCCAGGGAGTCTTCTCTTCTCATGAGGTGACCAAAGTATTGGAGCCTCAGCTTCAGGATCTGTCCTTCCAGTGAGCAGTCAGGGCTGATTTCCTTCAGGTCGGATAGGTTTGATCTTCTTGCAGTCCATGGGACTCTCAAGAGTCTCCTCCAGCACCATAATTCAAAAGCATCAATTCTTCGGCGATCAGCCTTCTTTATGGTCCAGCTCTCACTTCCATACATCACTACTGGGAAAACCATAGCTTTAAATATACGGACCTTTGTAGGCAAGGTGATGTCTCTGCTTTTTAAGATGCCGTCTAGGTTTGTCATTGCTTTTCTCCCAAGAATTTTTTACCTTTCCCACCAAACAAATAACTCTTGGGAGTCCTGGGAGTCCATAAAATTAAACCTAGTGATACTTTTCCTGCTGATGAAAAATGATTTAGAAATATTTGTATGGATTTGGCAGCCATATCTCATAAATACTGAATTCTTACATGGAATTCTTACATGGAAACAGAATTGCAGAAAATATCAAAATGCTACCCAAGGTTATATACAGTGGAACCTCGGTTTATGAACACCTCGGTTTATGAATTTTCGGTTTATGAACGCCGCGGACCCATCTGGAACGGATTAATTCACTTTCCATTACTTTTAATGGGAAAGTTCGCTTCAGTTTATGAACGCTTCAGTTTATGAACAGACTTCCGGAACCAATTACACCCATGTTTCAGTTTATGAACGCTTCAGTTTAAGTACTCCACGGACCCGTCTGGAACGGATTAATCCACTTTCCATTACTTTCAATGGGAAAGTTCGCTTCAGTTTATGAACGGTTACTCTGCGGACCGTCTGGAACGGATTAATCCACTTTCCATTACTTTCAATGGGAAAGTTCGCTTCAGTTTATGAACGCTTCAGTTTATGAACAGACTTCCGGAACCAATTGTGTTCATAAACCGAGGTACCACTGTAGTTAGAACAAAAATATCCACCATTTCTTATATGCCATGAAAGATCTCTTGTGTATCTTCTAGGCTTTGCTAAAATCCTGAGAATTCCATTTAATTCTGTTTTATGTTTCAAGGGCTCATCATTCTAGAGACAAGATTTTTAAATGTTGCTGGAAAGAATTATAGTCAGGATCAAATACATGAGTAAGAATCCTGCAGATGTTCTAAGTGGGGGGGGGGGGTGACCTTGTCTCCCACACATGATGCAACAGGGAACTCAATGCACTGGAGTTGCGTATCATAGATGTGTACTCAATTCACACAGTTCCCCGCCCCCCATGGAGGAAATACTGTATGTAGATATCACATGTTAGATATTTCTGGCCAGTAAATGTTTGACTTCTAGAGAGGATGGCATGGCATCATAAACCCTACTGGCTTACTCCCAGTTAAGGGACCTAATCCAGCTCCCCCCCCCCAGTGTATGCTTCATGCCAAGGACCCTGCTTTTGATAGCAGCAAAGAGAGACCCTGAGCTGGGGTGGGCAGAAATGCAACCCCCCCCTCCCTGGTGATCAGCTGAGGAGATAGTGGTGTGTGTGTGTGTGTTGTTCGAAATTAGCCAGGCGTATTTTGCACCTGGCTACTGGCCACTTGCAACCAAGTGAAGATCCCTGGGTGACAGGATGGTGCCTGGCATCTACACCATCTGGAGCTACATGTCTGGGGTTTTTGGGATCTTTACTGTTTCAACACACAAATGCCCCATCCTGTAGGATTCTATCAGTTATAGTTAATCTGCACAATTGAAGTGAATTTCAGGAACCAAAATGCTTTTTCTGTGCAGCCTGCGCAGGAGCAGGGAACAACATTATAGTTAATTATTGTAGCTTCTCCTCACATACCCCACCCAGTGCCCTGCTCACAGTTGTGAAGAATATCCCTACAGTATAAATGGTCTGTGTCACCATTAAGAAAGAGGTAGAAATAGGTCAATATATATGTGGACCGTCCCTGGATCAAGTGACTTTTCTTTTTTAAGTTCTCAAAGTTCTTAACCTAGACCAAGGTTGTCCTCTGAACCAGCCAGATGTTTAACTGAGAATCGGTCACAGTCAGTCCATCATTTGAAAAATAAGACTTTAGAACCATCTTACCCTCCAAATAGCAACTAGGTGTTCTATTTTTGCACCTGTGACCTTGGTTTAAAGAGCCATTTGGCACCTTGCTTAAATATATCTGAGTTTCTAACAACACTGTGTGTCAGTGTGCCAGTGCCAGCCAAGAGTGTGTGAGAATGTGACATGCAGCTCCCTGAGGCTTGTGCCAGGGTGAACGAGTCCCTCCAATTAAAAAAAAAAAAGGTTAACTACCCCTCTCACAGAAGATGGATAAATAATAGTAGCTTTCAAAAAGAAAAAGAAAAAGATGAAGCTCTGTTTATCAGCAATAATACCTCTGACTACTAGATGCTGGAAATCAATTGAGTGTGGGCTTCCAAGTTGACCAGTGACTGTTTGAGGCATACTGCTGGACTCAGTGAGTGCTGGTCTGGTATGATTTAGCAAGGCACAATCTTAGTCTTCTTGGCTCCCAATACGTTTCCAGCACAATTCAAAGTGTTGGTGCTGACCTTTAAAGCCCTAAACGGCCTCGGTCCAGTATACCGGAAGGAGCGTCTCCACCCCCATCGTTCTGCCCGGACACTGAGATCCAGTACTGAGGGCCTTCTGGCGGTTCCCTCGTTGCAAGAAGCCAAGTTGCAGGGAACCAGGCAGAGGGCCTTTTCGGTAGTGGCACCCACCCTGTGGAATGCCAGGGCCTTTTCGGTATTGGCACCCACCCTGTGGAATGCCCAGGGCCTTTTCGGTTGTGGCACCCACCCTGTGGAATGCCTTCCCATCAGATGTCAAAGAGAAAAACAGCTACCAGACTTTTAGAAGACATCTGAAGCTGTTTAGGGAAGCTTTTAATGTTTAACAGACCATTGTATTTTAATATTTTGTTGGAAGCTGCCCAGAGTGGCTGGGGAAACCCAGCCTAGATGGGCGGGGTATAAATAATAAATTGATGTTGTTGTTGTTGTCTTCATAGTGCTATAGGTAGCATTATAACTGGAGAAGGAAGATTCTGCCCCTGTTGCAATACAGATACTATAACCTTAAAAGCCACCAGCACATCAGCTGTGGAACCATTTTCACTATGTACATTTTCTCAGTTTCTTCAGTTTTTCCACAATCTTTTCAGGTGATGGAATTTGACTGCTTTGATAGATTTGGGTTAAATCTGAGGCAATGATGAACCAAATTCTACTTCACCTCTTGATGCATAATGTGCTCCCTTCTCTTAATGAGCTTCACATTCCCTAGCTAATGCTTCCATAACTCACAGACGTGGAATCTTAAAAATACCTCAGTGTGGCTTCCAGGACAAGGTAGGGGCAGAATGTCAGTGCATTCTGGAGTTGGCATTTATGTTATACACATGAAGTTTTTGAAAGAACCATTTGATTATCCCTAAAGAAGACTCCAGGGACGGTCCACAGCTGGGCTGTGGTGAAGTATGTGCATCATAATATAATTGTTTTGTGAGGAAATGGCAAATTCCAAATAATGATCTCAAAAACTAATATTGCAAATCTTTATTGAACACCACCCATGGTTTCTTTTTTTCTGTTTTAAAGTGAAACCATACCCTCCTGGTTTCTGTGTGAATAAGCTTGTTTACATCTTTTTTTTATTTTAGGAAAAAGAACAAGAACTAGAGCAGCTGACAAAGGAGCTACGGCAGGTCAACCTCCAGCAGTTTATCCAGCAGACCGGGACAAAGGTCACTGTGCTGCCAGCAGAACCAACTGAATTGGAGGCTTCCCAAACAGAGCTTGAGAGGGGTATGTTGTGGGAATTGCAAAATACGCCTGTCTCTTCCTCTTTTTCCCCAATCTCTGGTTCGGAATGGGTGACAGCCTTCCCAGCCTTCTCTCAAATGCACAAAAAGCCTGGGTTTTTCACGCATTTGATGGAGACAGTAAAAAACATAAAGCAGTGGAGCCTGCTGCCCCTTTCCTTGACAATTCCCACTTTCCTTTCCCAAGCAAAAATAAAAGAAATAAAAATCCAAAAAACACCCCACCTTTTCCCCTTCATTGGGGGGTGGGGAGAATAGAAGCACCTTTTTTTCTGCACAAGTGTGTGTACATTTGTGGGGCAACCCAGTCAGGTGGGCAGAATACAAATAATAAAGTTATCATCATCATGAAAATGTCTGCATTGGAGGGTGCATGTGAAGAGGGATTCTAGTCCATGGAAAGTTAGGCAAAATCACAATGAACTTGGGAGAGCAGCTGATGCAGACATCTTTCACCTGTCCTTTGTGCTAACAGATATCTTCTCTCACAGAAACAACTTTTCAGACTGGATCCCTGAAGCGCCCCGGTTCATCTAGACAGCTTCCTAGCAATCTTCGGATCCTGCAGAATCCACTGTCCTCTGGTTTTAACCCAGAGGGCATTTATGTATAACAGTCTATATCCCTGCTGGAAAGGACCGAGGCAGGTACTGTGGGCCATACGCACTTCCCTCTTGCATCTGTTCTCCCAGAGATGAGAATAACTTCCTTTCAGAAGCTGCCAAGCATTGTTGGGAGTGTTGTTGTTTTTTACAAAACCAGATCTACAACAAACTTGGAGTCCTGCCCATGCACTGATGACAATGAAGAACAAAAGGGACTGTGGAGGAGCACTTCAGCGATGGAGCAAAATACCTATCTTTTTAAATTGCTATTTTGGAAACATTTCTTAGCAGCATGAATGGCTGGTCATAGTGCAAGAAACGGGGGTTTAATTTATTCCATTTGATCAGTGGATGTGTGAATGTTGCCATGACATAGAAACACTTCTTGCCTAAGAGCAGGACTACATATTAAGTCCAACCCAGGACGGCTGCCTTAAACAGCACTCCATGTTCATTACTCCCCTTCTCCACTCATGCTTGTAGAATCACTTGGATCATTCCCTGATGTCACCATGTTGTGAATTTACCCCCCTGTCTACTCATCCATTCCCGCATTCAGTTTAATGTCACAACCTGGAATAAGGAATCTTGCACATTACAGGGGGGGGGGATGCAACGCAGGGGTGCCGTTTTCAGTGGAAGCCCTGTGCCAAGCTTCATTTGTAATTCCATTCTCAAAGGATGTTTGCAGCCTGAAAGGGTGTTTATGTGTAGAAGAGGGAGAGAATTTGCACGTGCATGAGTTTAGAATGAGAACAGACTACAGAGATTCACAGTGACAGAATGTTGTTAGGGGAGAAAGATGCAGAGTTTCAAAATAGCCTCTGATATTCTTGCTCTGTTGCAAGTTATGTTATGTTGGAATCACTGCAGGATTCTTACAATGACTTATTCCATGGGACTTAATTCTCACTTCATAAGGAGGCGTTCAATATGTGAAGATCTTCTAGGCTGGGTAGATTTTTAAATTAAATTTATATTTGAAATATTTTGCCACAATAAATACACTTAAGTACAAAACACTATGAGACATATTTAGCCTTGCCAAAGGGGTCTGTCACTGTTTTGGTTTTTTTGTTTAGCATTTTTTTCCACTATAGTATTTCCCCCCTCCTACTGCATTCTTGTGTCGTCGTAGGCCTTGCTCATCCCAAAAGACACAATAACTCAGTCCAATGCTGCCATGTGCTCCTTTCGACTCACTGAGCCAGGCAGGTGTTTGAAAACCCTCCTGTTTCTGCAGTACCAGATTGGCAGCAAAACCAAGAGCTTTATCAAGCCATATGATGGTGTTTGCCACACACAGCTGGGGGGTGGGGGGGGTGGGAAGAGAGAGGTCGGCTATTGTATTGTGCAGGTCCAGTCTAATGGCTTGCTTAAATAACCAAGCAGTATTCCTTTTTTTAAGTTCTGTAAAAGTGCAAAAAAAACCACCACAAACTTTTCTGGTCCTTGTGTTACAATGCAAAAAAGACTCCAGTGAAATTGCCCCCTTTTAAAATGGGAACTCATTCATTTATGAAACCAAGAACAATAGAGGTAGGTGTAGAGAAGAAAAGTGCATGGGCAAGCGAAATAGGAAGAAGTGCATAAAAATCCTTGTGCATGGCAAGTTTTGTTTTGATAACTGGATCTATGATTATTTGACTCGTGTATTGAAGCAGAACTGTAAGACCGTAATTATTTCTGGGTATTTCAAGAGATACTAGAATCCAACCTCACCTATTTTTCAGTTTGCATGAACAACTAGTATCATCAGATTCCTTAAGGGCTCTTTGACTTTCTTGGCAACATTCTAGGATTTGCTCCTGCAGACAATTTGGCACTCATTACCCATAAGTTGCGGAATCATTTTTAAGACAAATGCTGGCCTTAAAGTTTCCAGAAATTGGAATCTGTCTCATTAAAATGGGACTTTAGCATACAATTAAATGCTTAAATCTCATTCATTCCATTGGGATTTAAGGGGATTGTTTTATATGGACCCTGCCCCTAGGTCAACACAGTGTATTCTGACCCTTCATTGCAGGACAGGACAGTATGCAGAAACCTATTTATTCACAAAGCAGAACATTGAAGGGGTATATCTCTAAAGTCCTTTAAAAATAAAATAGTTTATAGAAACCTCTAGCCCGATTAATTTAGTAAGCAGACCAAAATTTAATTCAAGCTTCCATTTCCATTTAAGAATGCTCCTCATTCATTGCTATATTTTAAAAATAAATAAGATCCAGTTCAAACTCAAACAATGTTGCTCTTCAAATGAACCTGTAAGACACAAAATCAACTTAGAGTGGTGTGGTAGCCAATTTTTCTTGAGGATATATGCATTTCTTGTCAATGCAATTTCTTGCCTATACAAGAGCAAACAATGTTTTGAGTTTAAGTCAGTATTTGTGGCAGCATTAGGGGTAGAGTACTCCTTGGGAAAGGGAATGAGTGCCAGGTCTATCACCTGTATGTAGGAAACCCCACCTGGACAGGGACCACTGGCAAAGTTCCTTTGGGGCAACTGGTGTCCCTCCTTTTGCCACTACGTTGACAACTGAGAGACCTGGAGAAGTCTCTGCAGGAGCCTGTGTTTGGCCCAGGGGTGCAAACAGACTCGGTCCAGGCTCACCCCCCAACTTAAAAAGCAAAGAAGAAGCACCCTTGCCTTGAAAGTAACCACAAACATTTCCAAGGGTGTTAGGGACATAATTTAGCAGCTGATCTTATTGATCTCAGTGTCATTGTAAAGGGCCTCTGGGAAGATTCACATTACCTCAGTCAGTATTATGTATTATGTTTGTTAAAGCCCTCAAGTAGACATTTTGCTTTGTGAATAAGAGCACACAGGTTTTCAAAGAAGAAATATTGATATTTCTAAAGAGATGGTGACACTGGTATGAAGCATTTGTGTCTGAGAATATTTGCAAATATAAAGCTTGAGATTATGGGTGATGCTATTAGCTGCAAATGAGTTAACTCCATTGATTTCAGTGGGCCGGCTCAGAGTGTGACCATTGCCCTCCATATGTATGAGACTTGAAGACAAATGCTCATCGTTCATGGGTCTGCTTATTCACATGAATCTTAAGAACAGCAGCTTTGTGTCTCTAATATGTAATATGAGAAGGTTTAGGTTGGCAACATGGTTTGTACCTTGTAGCTGCAATATTGTACATTTATGGGGTGGTAAAATGAAGAATACTTTCTCACACCACCACCACCCACCCACCCCTGTCCCAACTCTCAAATTTACATGAATTCCCAATGTGCTTTGCCATATGTTAATTGGGCCTTAATTATCCATGTAAATAGAAAAAACTGTATTCAGATTTATTTTAGTTCTGTGCTGTATTTTTTTTATGTCAAAAAGTGTTACTTTTTATATCCTAGCCTTTTTTTTAAAGACCATTGGTTTATTCTATTCATTACAATATTTTATTGTTTTGTATGAAGGCTGTCAGTTATATGGAGATGACAAAACAAACCATTCTGTCAATTTATTTATTCAGTATTTTTGCTGCTTTACTTTTTGAAATAAAGTTTTCATTGCCAATACAGTAGCAAAATTAAAAATTACTCCATTTAATTGTATATTTGTACAGGTATCAAAAAAACTCTGACATTTTCAATGTTAAAACCAGCATTAATGCTACACAATAGAACTGTGCATGATTTTGCTTTGAACTTCGAAGTAAAGTTGATTCCTCTTCTGAGTCCTCACAGGCACGCTCAAAGTGCATGGCTGCGAAAATTTTTGGACATAAATCTGACATCAGGAATCACAAGACAGAGAAACCAGTAGGAGAACACTTCAATCTCCCAGGACATTCTATATAAGATCTCAAAGTAGCTGTCTTATTACAGAAAAAAATTATTACAGAAAGAGAAGTTGTTGAATTGCAACTCATTACCAAGCTTAAAACCATGGAGAGACCTGGTCTGAATAAGGACATTGGATTCTTATCTCATTATACACGATAAAGCTTTCTTCAGCCATCTCACCTCTTGCTTTTTCCTGCAAGACCAATTGCAGTCATTATCAGTCATCAACAGGTTTACCACTCCTATCAGCCCATCACCCATTCCCATCACACACATCCCACCCTCTGACTATACATAAGGGCCTGGTGACTTCTGTTTCAGTGTATCTGAAGAAGTGTGCATGCACACGAAAGCTCATACCTATGACAAACTTAGTTGGTCTCTAAGGTGCTACTGGAAGGACTTTTTAATAAATATAATTTGAAAATGGATTAGATATTTAAATTGGAAAATCTAATAAAAATGTTTTTTTAAAAAAGAGAGAGAGTCCAAGTGTTCCAGGGACTGCTCTGGTGCTGTTTCTTCAGCATTTGTGTTTGTCAAATAAAGGCAATGAACAAGAGGTTGCAACGGGACAAGCTTTCTGGCACATTGCACTAGGTCAAACAAAATTATGTTGGTCTGTCAAGTGGTAAGGAAAAAATGTGCCAAAGAAGTTGCTGAGGCTCAGATTTGGCAAAGGCGAAGTGCAGCCTAGATACCACAAGAGGGCAGCAAACCGCTTCTGTATATGGGAGGCATTGCTGCTGCACAGCTTCTCCATATATGCATAAACACCCCTGGTACCAAAATGGTATTTAAGTGTCTTGTGATATGCAAGACAACTTACCTTTAGCAGATGGCTGAGACGGAGACTTACATTCCTCCCATGCTCATTTAAAGACATCACATATTTATTACATTTATAGCTGAGCTTTCTTCCAAAAGAGCACCTTCAATGACCAGGCATCCCCAAGCTCCAGATGTTTTGGACTACAATTCCCATCACCCCTGACCACTGGTCCTGCTAGCTAGGGATCATGGGAGTTGTAAGCCAAAACATCTGGAGGGCCGCAGTTTGGGGATGCCTGATCTCACCCATTCCCATAAACCAGTCTTAAAGGGGCAATATCACCACAGTATCGTATACAGAAGCTGTATTGATTTTGGGAGCCAGAAGCTCCCAAAATCTGTACATTTTAGAGTAAGATGATGGTTTGAGCAAGGGACACCTTTTCACATTGCATTTTGAATCTGCTGCACTCCAGCTCTGGGGCCCCATCCAAGTACCAGAATATTGTGTTTCAGGAGATGACTTCAAGTAGCATCAATAATGGTAGTTTTGAGTTCCCTAAAAACTACAGGGCTGATCCAGAAACAGGACTTCTTCAAAATCACAGCAAGTCAATATTTCTGCTGGGATTGAAACTTGTATTGGTCCTGTTGGCCTTGCTAGGCATATCATGCCACAGCAGTGCACAGGGTTGCCATACTCAATAGAGGACAGGACTTCTGTGCCTTTAATTGCCCTGTTCTCTTTTGAGTCTGGAAACCTTAAAGAGAAACCAGCAGGTTTCCAGACTCAAAAGAGAGCAGGGCAATTAAAGGCACAGAAGTCCTGTCCTCTACTGAGTCTGGCAACCCTAGCAGTGCAGGAAGTTAGACTAGATGACTCTGGAGGACCCTTCTAACTCTAGAACTCTATGAAGTTTCCACACAAGCTTTAGTGCAGCCTACAACATCAGGTTTCTGACCATGCCTGGTGGTGTGTGGACATAATACTGGGAAGCCTACAAAGGTGCCAGAAGCACTGGATTCAGATATTTTAAGAGTCCTTCCTCTAATCTCAAGGTCTGAAATGTATGCTATTGCTTGGCATAAGATGGGAGGGGTTTTTGCTAAAGGCAGATTGTTAAAAATATTCATATGCTGGATTTTAATAGCTTGCTTTAAAATGTTGCCTGCCTTGAATCTAAAACATTATTTAAAGACAGCAGTCTTGCTCCAGGCAATGGCACTCAAAAGTGCCCAGCATGGTCTTCCAAGACTAAACAAAGCTGTTCATATTTGAGGTGTGATATAAACCACATGAGCATTTGGCTCAGAAGAAAGCTCTGTGCCTTTGGCAGTTGCATGACAGGCAAGCCTTCAACAGGTGATGCTTTCCTAGCAGTAGAGGATATGATCTTATTCCATTCCTTCCTGTCCTGAAATTACAAAACAAATTGAAAACTCTGCTTCTGGATGGGACAGTGGTGAGGGGAGTGAACTTAGCAATATTTCAGGCCAAAACAGGCTCCTTCACTTACTAAACATGCTAGGTGTCCTCTGTGCCTTTTAACAACTGGCAGAAATTCAGCAGGTAGGATTGCCAGACTCAATAGAGGACAGGACTTCTGTGCCTTTAATTGCCCTGCTCTCTTTTTAGTCTGGGAACCTTAAAGAGAAACCAGCAGACCCTTTGCTTGGAAATTAAACAAAAAGGGTCTGCTGGTTTCTCTTTAAGGTTTCCAGACTCAAAAGAGAGCAGGGCAATTGAAGGCACAGAAGTCCTGTCCTCTGTTGAATCTGGCAACCCTATCAGCAGGTGCAACTTTCCATGCCTGAAAGGGAAAAACCTTCTAACTGTTGGTTTATTCTTACTATGCAGCTGTGGGAGGATTTAATTCTCCCCTCGTTTTCCTCTCACTCCCTCTTCCCCAAGCGGAAACCACGGCTCTTTCCTATACTCATCTCTCCCATCCCCGCCCACTATTCCCAGCAGCAGAGGAACAGACCTGTCAAGAGTTTCCTGGCTTGGAGCAGCCAAGCAGTCAGTCACACAGGAAGCCATGTGACAGGCCTTGCTGCCGCTGCCGCCGCCGCCACAGTTCCCTCTGGTGGCCTCTGCTACAAGCCCTGTACTTTGAACTTGGGAGGAGAATGATTCACTGCTAGGCAACCAAATAACACTCACCAGCCTCTTCCAAATCTTGTCGCTTCAGCAAGATCCAGTGGCTTTATTCCATCTCCACACAAAGCCTTTCTGTTCCTTAGTGATGCCCTGTTTAGCCTCATGCCTCGTCCAGTCCTGTGGCCTTCAAGAATTTAACTCTAATCTGATCTATCTACATGAGCAACCACATGCTGGCTGGGTCCAGGTGCAAAGGTGAGGAGCATCCTTGCAGATAACATAACCTAGTCCAGGTCTTGGGAAATCCTTGGGGTTCACTTCCATTCATTATAAGAAATGACAAATTTGTTGTGCTGCAGGAGGTGCTAGGGAATTGTTCCTTACCTGTCCACTGTTGGGCTGGCAAGTCCCCTGATTTAAAGTGTTCACACTATTCTTAACAACAGTGTGCCCTAGACTAAGGGTACAATAGGTTCAGGAGTATAGAAAAATATTATTTATTTTATATTAGTAAATATTAACACTGCATCACATTTGCTGCACTTTATATGCTGATCAGAAGGTCGGCGGTTTGAATCCCCACGATGAGGTGAGCTCCCGTTGTTCGGTCCCAGCTTCTGCTAACCTAGCAGTTCAAAAGTACAGTATGTCAAAGTGCAAGTAACAGGTAGGTAGCCGTGTTGGTCTGAGTCGAAGCAAAATAAAAAAATTCCTCCAGTAACACCTTAAAGACCAACTAAGTTTTTATTTAGGTATGAGCTTTCGTGTGCATGCACGTCCGTGTATCTGACGAAGTGTGCATGCACACGAAAGCTCATACCTAAATAAAAACTTTGTTGGTCTTTAAGGTGCTACTGGAGGAATTTTTTTAAAGCGCAAGTAGATAACTAGGTACCGCTCTGGCGGGAAGGTAAACGGTGTTTCCGTGCACTGCTCTGGTTCGCCAGAAGTGGCTTAGTCATGCTGGCCACATGACTTGGAAGCTATACGCCGGCTCCCTTGACCAGTAAAGCGAGATGAGCGCTGGAACCCCAGAGTCGTCCGCAACTGGACCTAATGGTCAGGGGTCCCTTTACTTTTTATATGCTCCATCCACCTAATATAATAGGAATCAAGAGCTGGAAATGATCAAAATATCAGCTGGTGCAACTTTCTCCCGAAGGCAGGACCCAACCGCTCCTTCCCTACAGCAAAATCCAGATGACAGCAAAGAGCAGGGGCCTGCACTCCACTGGCAATTAAATGACTCCAGATTATTATCACAAACCAACAAAGGCATAAATTGAACTGGGGAGCATCAAATCCTTCAAGATTGCAAATGTATCTACTTTGGTTTCCAGTAGTGAACTTGGAAAGTCAATCTCCTGGGCTCTCCAGAGCCTGGGGGTGCAAGATATTCCCCCATAGGCACCTTTTAATGCCTGCTTCAGTTTCAGATGGAGTTGGAAGATTTTGCCAGGAAAGGAGGGGCAGGTGCTGAGTTATGTCATGGCCTCCCTTTGAGAAAGCCTTGTTTGCTGTGGGTCTCCTTTGATTTCAGATAATTGGGCTAGGGCTAAAAGGCGCCCCAGCCAACCTGAGGTCAACAAAAGCTGCTGGAGACCATTGGACTGTTAATTGTAGGTTTAAAAAGTAGTTTATTGCTGCTATGATGAAAATGGGGGGTGGGGCGGTAGCTGGCTTCAACATATTATTTTCTTCCCAAGGGTTCTCTGCGACTACCCTCTCCCAAGCAAGTGAATTTAATTTAATTAAATATAATTAACAAACATCATGCTGCTGATGCAATGTTTAAAAGGTGCATACCACGTCTGGCCTTGGGCCGCCTTCTTGCACATCAGCGGTCTGTAGCCTCCATGCTGGGCCAGACACATGGCCTGTGTGCACACTGGCTGTGGCTGCACCATGCTGAAGGATGAGCCTCCATCCCTGGGATAGAAAGCACCCTGATAGTTCAGTGTCCAATTTCTCCTATCCATTTTCATCACATCAGTATCCTTACAAAATTGGGCAACTGAAACCAATGAGTCAGCAGGGGGAACCCAGAACCATATTTTTGGATAAGCATTCCTTCCAATAAGCTGCAGGCTGCAGGACATTTTTGTGTACAGTGGTACCTCGGCTTAAGTACACAATTGGTTCCAGAAGTCTGTACTTAACCTGAAGCGAACTTTCCCATTGAAGTAACGGAAAGTGGATTAATCCATTCCAGACAGGTCCGCGGAGTACTCAACCTGAAGCGTACTTAACCCGAACTATGAGTGTAATTGGTTCTGGAAGTCCATACTTAACCTGAAGCGTACTTAACCTGAAGCGAACTTTCCCACTGAAAGTAATGGAAAGTGGATTAATCCATTCCAGATGGTCCGCGGAGTACTTAAACTGAAAGTACTCAAACCGAAGCGTACTTAAACCGAGGTATGACTGTATGTCTGACAAAGGGTGATTTATTTTCAAGTTGGAGTTAGGTCTGATTAAAAGATCACCCCAAAAATCATACTCTTTTTATTTTTTTGTTACTTGGTTGCATTGGCCCAGAATTAAGGGCCACCAAACTGGGCTTTGGGTCCAGCTGGGTCAGAAGCATTATTGTGTTCTCCCCTCAACCCCCACATGAAATCTACTTGACAGACCTCTCTGACATGCAGGGGACTCTGGGCATGCTCAAAGCCACCCCCACCCAGTAGCATAGGAAGATAGGGGCGGTAGGGGCGCGTCGCCCCGGGCAGCGCGATCCCAGGGGCGTTATCGCGGCTGCCTCGTGCTGGGTGTGCCGCCCCCAAAATGTGTGCCCCGCCCCGCCCCCAGAATGTGTGGCACGTCCCTGGGGGCAGTGCGCCTGCTCTCCTCTCCTGGTGACAGAGCATGAAGCTCTGCCACTGTCCCAACCCCCGCAAGGTCCATGGCACAACTTGGTTCTGCTGCTGAACAGTGTCCAGTCATATCTATAGGTCACCCACCAATAAGAGCAACCCAACACACAAATAAGTGTTAATGATAATTGTGTGATAGGTGTGCTTGGCAGCTTGGGTCCCTAAAGGGTTACTCTAACATTTGTTTACCATGCACGCTAAAAAAAACCAAGCAGCACAGGCCAAAGGCAGTATTTGAAGGAAGTAAAAAGGTAAAGGTAAAGGGACCCCTGACCGTTAGGTCCAGTCATGGACAACTCTAGGGCTGCGGCGCTCATTTTGCTTTACTGGCTGAGGGAGCCGGCGTACAGCTTCCAGGTCATGTGGCCAGCATGACAAAGCTGGTTCTGGCAAACCAGAGCAGCGCACGGAAACACCATTTACCTTCTTGCCAGAGCGGTACCTCTTTATCTACTTGCACTTTGATGTGCTTTCGAACTGCTAGGTGGGCAGGAGCAGGGACTGAGCAATGGGAGCTCACCCCGTCGCGGGGATTCAAACCACCAACCTTCTGATCAGCAAGCCCTAGGCTCTGTGGTTTAACCCACAGCGCCACCCGTGTCCCATATTTGAAGGAAATATCAGCACTCAAATTAGCAGGGGGGTGGTAGGTTGGTGCCTGAGCTTGTGACCTTTGGGAGCAGCCCCACAGCTCTTGTTTTCAGGAGACGACACAACAGAGGGGCATGATTTGACTAAAATAGGTTAAGGAAATGGGACTTGTCAATTTCATTAAGGGCCTGCCTACTTTTGCCCCCATCCTTTGTGAAAGACAGTAGCACATCCATTAACCAATTTAATAATTGAATTGACTCAAGCGGTGTATTCTCATGCAGGGAAGTGAGAGCTGTTCTGAAGGAAGTGACAGTGTCTGTATGAGCAAATAAATAAAGAAGAATCAGATGTAAATGTGTGATGGTGCAAATAAGGGTGCCTCCTTAACAGATTAGACAACTGGGCCAAAGCAAACAAGATGAATTTTAACAAGGAGAAATGTAAAGTACTACACTTGGGCAAAAAAAATGAAAGGCACAAATACAGGATGGGAGACACCTGGCTTGAGAGCAGTACATGTGAAAAGGATCTAGGAGTCTTGGTAGACCACAAACTTGACATGAGTAAAAAAAAAAGCTGGGCTGCATCAATAGGAGTATAGCATCTAGATCAAGGGAAGTAATAGTACCACTGTATTCTGCTCTGGTCAGACCTCACCAGAGTTCAAGAAGGATACTGACAAGCTGGAACGTGTCCAGAAGAGGGCAACCAAAATGGTCAAAGGCCTGGAAATGATGCCTTATGAGGAACGGCTTAGGGAGCTGGGTATGTTTAGCCTGGAGAAGAGAAGGTTAAGGGGTGATATGATAGCCATGTTCAAATATATTAAAGGATGTCATATAGAGGAGGGAGAAAGGTTGTTTCCTGCTGCTCCAGAGAAGCAGACACGGAGCAATGGATTCAACCTACAAGAAAGAAGATTTCACCTAAACATTAGAAAGAACTTCCTGACAGTAAGAGCTGTTCGGCAGTGGAATTTGCTGCCAAGGAGTGTGGTGGAGTCTCCTTCTTTGGAGGTCTTTAAGCAGAGGCTTGACAGGCATATGTCAAGAATGCTTTGATGGTGTTTCCTGCTTGGCAGGGGATTGGACTGGATGGCCCTTGTGGTCTCTTCCAACTCTATGATTCTATGATTCCTATTTACTGACGTCTCTGAGGGGTCTCATGTGGAAGTGGTGTTTTTTCAAAACAAGTTTTGTGAAAGTTGTGGTTTTGTGTGGAAGCCTCGCCTCTGTCACAGGGCTGCTGTCACCACGCAAACAATGGTGTTTGTACAGACTCTGAATAACTATTCAAAAGCAATGAAATTCCAACAGCCTAAAGTCCTGTGAAGACATCATAGCTCACTTGGCATATTTGATGAATGACAAGTTTTGAGGCTTTTAAGAGCTTTAATTACTAGACAACCCATACTCTGTATTAAATTTTTTTATTCTTTAGTAAGAATATTTTTTTGTTTAAATCACAAAATATTGTGGAAATATTTTTTATAGTAGAATTCATGAAGTGCTGGAAAATAATGAATAAAAAGATTGATTCCTATTATCTCTCATACTTAAACTGTTCTTTAAACAGCTAGTTTCTTGCAGACAGTATTTATTTATTATTATTTTAATAATTTAGGACAGCATAAGCTTGTACCAAGCAATAAGCATTGTAACAAAAGTGCAACTTTGTTTTTCAGCAATTCCTCATCAAAAGAGATATTTTTAAACTCATTGTCATTAACACATATCTTCTTCCTACAAAAATAGCATGTCGGACATCATTAAATGAATGTATTAACCTATTTACATACAGACGCTCTGTAGTCTAGTAAGATTAAAAAAGAAAAGGAAAAGGGACTAACATTGTTTAAAAACAGTGTTTGAGGCAAACAGGAGCAACAGCAATAGCAGCAAATTCACTCAAAATGACTAACAGACCCAGGCATATTCACTCATAGTCAGACTGTTGTGTCTCACCTCTTACATAACATTCAAGTGTGATTTCTCACAGTGCTACCTTGGCAACAAACTAAAAATATCTAGGCAAGGTTCTTGGCTTAAGCCTTATTAACAAAGCTTTAGCTGTGTGATTATCTGGTGTCTGGCAACAGTCTCCAGAAAGGGAAATTGGGATATCTGAAGACAGAAAAACCTTGCAAGGAATCCTTATCCCACTTTTACCCAGTTACCAACCCACCATTTTTAATTATGATTTGTAACCTCTTTTAGCTTATTCTAGTGGCTGTGCCTTTCAACGGAGGCCTCATGCACATATATTATGCAACTGAAACTTTTCAGTTAGCTTTTATCTCCATGCCAGGAAAAGCTACACTTTCTTTCACCCCAATTGACCAAGGAAGAATCACACACTGAGCTGATGCAGATTCCGATTCCGCTGTTCTTATTCACAACACGATGGTCTTCTGGGACCACTGTATGGACTGGCTGGGTCTTTTACTGCTTTTGGGAAGGCATACTCCTCTCTGGGACTGCTTGCTTGCGCACAATTACAGCTGGCTTGGGGCTGGTTAAAGGCACAAGATCAGGACAGTAAACTTATTTCTTCCTTCAGGATACAATCTAAGTAGGGAGTAGGCCCCACTGAAGACAGCGAGACTTATTTCTGAGTAAATAGGCATAGAATCGCATTGTTAATGGGGCGGGGTGTGTGTGTCTTTTTTTCTTTTTAGTCCAGTGCAGTGATGCTCCTTCACATAAAACAAGGTAATTTAATATCAGGAACACAGAAAAACAAAGCATTAAGACGTAGAAAAATGCACTTGCTTTAGCAAATAATAAACTACATTACACTGGGACAGTTCTTGCATCCCTCGAGGAAATGCCAGGGGTAGCTCTAAAAATGCAAGACAATAAAAATACATGAACAAGATATGTTCATGGTCTGTTTCTCAATAAAGTGCTAGCTTACCTTCATTTTTTTCTCCCAAACCCCATTTCCCCAAACGCTTAACTAACTAACCAAACTCCTCCAAGCATTGCATGTGGAAAAGGTAAAAGAAAGCCTATTGAAATAAATGGTTCCTAAGCTCTGAATAAAGATAAAATAAATTTGCTATTTGGCAGAATCAGATGGCAACTCCAGTGATTTCAATGCAGTTGCATTGCACTTAAATTTTACTGGCTTCTGGCCAATGATTCTTGTATGGAGCCACCAATTAAGAAGTCAGTAATAGAGAAGCAAATTCTCTGTAATTCTTAGGCTACCATTCTCAAGACAACTTCCTCTCATCCAGAGTAGCGACACAGGCTTCAGTTTGACCGTTCTGATGTAAGCAGTTTGCCTGTTGACTTGGGAACCAAGCTCCTCGGATTTCATTGAAACTGACTTCCAAGCAAGTGTTGTCAAAATTGCAACCTGGCAAACGAATCCTAGGTACTCAGTAGTACCCAAATCTACTCAATACAAGCCCCAAAGTGTTTACTACCAGAAAACCGAATCCTGGATTTCTGGACCAGGAAGCATTTTATGCTGAAGCTTGCCCTGCTAGGAGCACAATCTACTGTGGAACTTTCCTTTGCAAACCCCACTAAAATTCAAGAGTAAAATAGTTCCTGTTTATTTCACTGGGGTTAGTGTAGAGCTTCCTGCTGAGTTATGCCCACTTGAGTAAGTTCCATTACAGTCTATTCAATACATAATCATTATTAAAGTGCCTGCAGTTGGTATGGTATGGTATGGTATGGTACAGTATATATCTCACATCCTGACTCCCCAGTTCCAGATGGTGCAGCCCCCTGCCCTTTTCTTTAGGCCTTCTGAATTGTTAAGCAAACTTAACAATTTAGGGAGAACCTAATCTATATCTATATCTATATCTATATCTATATCTATATCTATATCTATATCTATATCTATATCTATATCTATCTAATGTATATCTATAAGGTCCATGTTTGTTACAGTCCACTTTTCTCTGAAACCTCTTGACCGATTGTGTTCAAATTTGGACACAACATTCTATTCCACTACCCAAGTGTTCATACCTGTCACAGGTAAAAAAATGAATTTGTCTAAAAAAACATAGCGCCCTCCAGTGGACATCAAAGGAACAGATGCCATAATCCCATCCCCTCCTCCTCCTCCCACCTCCCCATCAATGCCTCTCCAGAATCTCACTCCATCGAGAGCCAGGCCGGGCCCCGCAGGCCCTGCCTCCAACTGACCAGACGCCCCGAGAGCCAGGCCGGACCGGAGGCCGTGCTGCCGACAGAGCCAGGCCGCCGAGGAGTCCATGCCCATGCCCCAAGAGCCAGCCCGCCCTGGAGGCCACGCCATGCCCCGAGACCCAGGCCGCCCCGGAGGTGGAGGTTAGGGCTCCCTTGGGTGGGGGGTGGGGGAGGACGGGTCGGGACAGATCACATGGGTCAGGACGGGGTGGGGTGGGGTCACAGGGATTAGCCACAGCAACGCGTGGCTGGGTACAGCTAGTCTGTTAATAAAAGAAAAAGAATAAAGAGCCAGCCTAGTAAGCTTTCCCTTCAAGACACAACGAAACGGGGGTGGGGTGAGGGTTGCTTCTCATTCTTGGGAGTGATGGATCCTTCCTGTCAAGTAGGAGGCATGAGCTGTGTGGTTTCCTTTAGAAATGATGTCGCATCACTCAAGGCTTTTCCTCTGCAGACTGCAAATGCTGCTCTTGGGAAGGGAGGTCCTTGTCCCCACTGAGCCCAGCTGGGTTGCAGGAGGTAAATGGATGGGGGAGGGGCTGGCCAGAAGAAACCACATCAGTAGAGATTGCTGAGGCCAAACTGGCTTTCTCTCCTGGTACCAATAGTGAGGAGAAACAAGGGAAGGCCACAGCGGCAGCCGCTGCAGCCTGAGCTGGAATCCCTGGGTAGATACAGGGAATGGGAGTGACTGCTGCTGCCGGGTAAAGATATTTATCCAGGAAGGGCTGCATGTAGGCAGCTGCTGCTGAGGGGGAGATGAAGCAGAGAGGCAGGCAGAAGGGAGCAGCAGGTTGTTGGGCAAAGGGAGATCCTCCTCCCCCCAGACCTCCCAAAGCCACCAGGGAGCTGAGAAGGGCTGAACCAGCTGCTGCTTGGTCTGGGCTCCACATGGCCGAAGAGGCGCTGCTGCAATCCATCTTCAGCCTTTTGGCTGCTAGAGGTGCCTCATCCCCAGAGGGCTCCTGCTTGATCATCCGGTTGCCTTGCCTTTTGTCCCCTTCCGGTCTTCCCTCGCACTCACCGCCGTAGCCACTATCTGTATCCGTGTCATTCTCCCCACCAAGCTCCACACGACCCATCGGATGGTGGCTGAATTTATGCTTGCTACTCGCATTCTGAGTCCTCTGAATGACTGGCACACAATTTGGCTGGCTCTCCAGCTTTGGGCCAGTTTGATCTCGCTGCACACAGGAAAAGGCAGAGGAGGCAGGGCAGGGTCCTTGGCCTGGACAAATCTTTGGAGTCAGAAGCTGGGGGCTGGGGAGGAACCGTGGGCAAACAGAGTGCAGGTGGTTGATGAGCTGGGCACATCTCTGCTCTCTTGGAGTCCAACTCTCAAATCGGGAGAGGTACTGCATGACTTCTTTGGTGCATGTCTGGAATCCTGAATGGAAAGCATCCAGGTCAGATTGCAGAGGAGATGTCAGAGATCTCTCCCCTGCCAAGGGGGGGGGGGGAGCAGGGAGAGGAAGGGATGCAAAATAACAGGCATTAGTAATACCACTTGCATTAGATCTAGTGTGACACAGAATCTGACTGTTTTATTAATAAAATTCCTTTATAATGTAATTCCTCTGTCCTAAAAGTACTAATCTTCTAGCTCAAAGTTATCAATCTAAGACTCAGATTTATGAAATCATTTGGAAAAGGGTAAGGTATCTCAAGAGATAACATGTTAAGACTGTAACATGTAACACTTGCTTATTTGGAAGTAAGCCTCAAACAAAATGGGACTTACTTCCAAGTAAATCATAGAATTGTAGAGTTGGAAGGGATCCCAAGGGTCATCTAGTCCAACCCTCTGCAATGCATGGATATATGTTTCTATAGATATGGTCAGACTGCACAGCTGCAGTCCTTTTCACATGTACATAGGAGTTAAGGCCCACTAAATTTAAGGGGACTAAAGTTTGAGTAAACATGACTATACTGGTCACTGACTCTGAAGCAGTTCTATAGATTTCAATTTGGCAACTTAACTGTGGAGTTAGCTAACAGTTCACCAACTGCTAAGACTTTGTCAGTAACCAGATTGGCTGATTATGTCCTTCATAATCTTTGAGAGGGGGGGGGAGAGGGGGAGAGAGAGATACACAATGTCCTATGTTGTGCTTCTGCACTGGGCCTTTACTTACCATTCTGTAAAGCAATTATCTTCTGATGCTGCTGCTCTGTTAAGGCTGTTAAAGCTTTTAAGTGTTTCAATGTCAATTCCAAAACTACAGCTTTCTCCAGATGCCCTAGTGTCTGCAAAGGGAGGGAAAGGGGCACACAATCAAACAGAATCTTATATCCTATTTCTAAAACTTCACTAAGCTCACTTTGGAAGAAATACCGGTACTGTTTTATTACTGCCCTTGCTCAAATTGGTGATATTACCATACTGATAAATCACACCCATTTTGAAACTTCACAAATAAGGCTAATGTGTTTCTCTGACAGTTCTGCAGAAGTGCTGTCATATAAGGAATTTCTATTAGACTACTGGATGTCTTGGAATCCTAAAAAATCACTTTTAATTCAACCCAGTTTCAAAGGATGTACTCTAGAAAGTTTTATGGGTACCACCCTGAGACCTCTGGGTATAGGGCAGTATAATAATAATAATAATAATAATAATAATAATAATAATAATAAGTGAGGGTTAAGCACTGCTGAACTCAGTGACTTACTTCTAAGTCAACAAAAATAATCACACTTTTTTCTAATATGTACATCTTTTACAGTGCAACCATATCCAGGCTTAATCTAAAGTAAATTCCACTGTGCCAAATGGACTTACACTGAAGTAAGTGTGCATACTCTTCACTAAGAGTTTATGGTGTTCCAAAAATACCTAGATAGATGTACAGGCAAGCATATACACATGGACTCACACAGACTGGACTTACTGTCAGTTTCAGATGCTCAGGCAATAAATCTTTCAACTGACCAATACACTCATTAATCCGGTCTCTTCTTTTCTTCTCTATCAATCTATGTGGCAGTTTGTATGTTTCCTATTCAGGAAGAAAAAGGACAAACGCTCGTTTCACTATAACGCCAACCAGTACCTAGCCTTCTTTCCCATTTCAAGAGCATCTACTGGTATAAGCATCTCTCCTCTCCCTCCAGAACTGTTCTTTGCCAACATAAATAAAACTGCCCACTACAGATATCAGAAAGGAAGTGAATGAGGAAAAGAAGAGACCTTCTGCATAAAGTTGGGCTCCCATTTATCAGAAGCCCCTGCTAAGTATTGTGCAGCTGCTGGAGACCATCAAAAAAGCTGATTCTCTTACCTTGCTCTCGTCCCTCTTCATCCCTCTCTTGGGCTTGCACATATACAAGGATGGATAGCCCAGTCTGCAAGAACAGAAAAGGGAAAGAGAGACCCATTGCCTTTAACATACACAGTGGTCTCATTAGCTACTACTTTGCAAGAAATCTCACAAAAGTGGTGTATACAAAACTAATGTCTCACATCAAATGTAACTGATCTGCAGAAAATACACTATAACCTGAAAAAGAGACAATTCGCTTACTTTTGTAACCCAAGAAAATCCTTAATAATTTTAAAGGGTTAGAGAGGGGCATGTTCATGCTTAAAGCTGCCCAGCCAAAGAACCAGAGTTAACCCATCTCTTTATCTCCCCTTTCCTTTTGTATAAAGGAAAAAATAATAAGAAAAACAGGGTTTTTTTCTCCTAAATTAAAACGACAACAATAATGCAGAAGTCCCTGCCATCTGACCCTATTAATTCCCGATGCTCCAATAACTGCCTTTCGGGCAAAGGCGAGATCCCTTCATCCATGTTTGGAAGCAGCTTCTTGGGGGTGGTCGCCGCTTTGGACGGCTCCTGGGAGATGGTGCAGAGTCTTGGGAGACCTTCGGGCAACAAAGCCCCACAGTGGCCCGTGCAGCCTGGTCTTTTCTTGTGCTGCCTGCCGTCTTTCTGTTTCTCCTTTTTCTCGCCCGTCTTGCTCAGGGCGCGCTGGTAGTTTGCGTTCCTGCTTGGTTGTTTGGCCACCGGGCACGCGCTTGCCAGACAGACCAGCAGCACCCAGCTCACGTGCAGAACGTACCACGCAACCTCCCGGCTCCGGGATTGGGGAGAGCGCGGAAGGAGGAGGAGGAGGAGGGGTGGGCGGGGGCAGCAGGCGGAGCAGGAGAAAAGCCCAACTTGGCCCAAAGAAGCATCCTCTTCGAAACCGGTGTCTAAAACCGGGGGGAGACTCCGGAGCTTCTCGCAAGGAGCGCATTTTGCCTATTGCTCAGTGTCAAGGCGAGGGGGGTGGCTTGGGGTGATCTAGAGCCTCCCCGATGGAGGGGAGGGGAGTCATAAAAAAGGTCCTCCTGCCAAGCAGGGCTTTCTCAGGCTGGCAAGCGCGCGTGGGAATTAGCCGGGGTGAGGTTGGCAAAAGCCGGTAGAAGAGGGAGAGCGGGACCCGGTGATGATGAAGCCTGCCTTGTGAAAGGGAACCGCAGCCCTGTGTTGTGTCTGGTGCACCTGATCCCGCCCTCGCCTGCTGCCCCAGACCCCTTTCCTAGCCTACCGCTGGCGAAGGCGGACTAGTGCTCGTGCAAGCGCACGTTTGCCTCGGCTGCTGGCCCCTTAAAAAAAGAAAGAGCCGGAGCGAGCCGGAGCGCCCTCCTCTTGAATCCCATCTCAAACTGGTACGAGCACAAGGCTAGCAACGTGATCCGGCCGCCTCCTGCCGCCGCCACTGCGCTGCACTGCGAAGGGAGCTGCTTTCCTGCAGAGCGCAAACACAACCCGCGGGGAGCGGATTCTTTAGCTGCGGTCCCTCCCGGGAGACGCGAGGAAGCTCGCCTGGGTTTGCCGTTGGCGAGGGAGCATCCTCCCCACCCCCGCGAAATGCTAATAGTGCGTTAGCCCTGGATCAAAGCACTTCGGCACAGAGCTTGAGCCTTAGGAGCATATGGAAAGGGGCGCGGGGCGCGTCAAGGTCTTAACCTCAACTCACCCCCACAGAGGAAGCGAATGGGAAAGGTGGCTGGCTGCTGCTGCTGCTGCTGTTTCCTGTGCTCAGAGGCACGACTTTGTTGCTTCTGCTCCTTATGGTCCAGAGACTCCTCTGGAGACTCAGCCTTGCTGGACTCACAGGTGGCGAAGTGTGTGCGTACACGCGCGAGATCCAGATCCCAGGCTCGAAACGCGTCGCGTGGGATAAGAAAGCGCTTGCTTTGGCACCAGATGGCTAAGATTCGTTTCCTGAGCTTTGGATAGGGAACCATCGCATGGGAAGCAGCATCCCGAGCCCAACCCAGGTTGAATCAAGGCGAACTCCCACGTAAGCGTGCACGTGACTGCAGGACTAGCAGAGCATACAGTCCCCAAGCTCTTCCTTCCTTTTCCTTTTCCTTTTCGTGCGCGCACACTACAGAACATGAGCTGGCTCCGGTCAGGAATGGTTACAGTTTTCTGGTGGAGGAATCTGGTCTCTCCCATGCCTTTGAACGCCGCGCCAACGTGTTGGCCGCCGTCCCCTCGAGCCCAGGAGGAAACACGTTGCAGCGGAGAGCGCCTGCCTGCCTGCCTCGTCACCCCTGGCAGCAGCAGAGCCGCAACGTGGGCACATGCGGGCAGCTGAACTGAGCTGCACTGGGGGTGTAGTCGCATTGTTTGCAGCTGGATCTATATAACCCAGCGAAACGCTCCCCACTCTAGGGAGCCAAAGCCCCAGTGAGGCTTGCATGCAAGTAAGCGAGCATAGGATCGAGTTGCTCAGCTATTACTATCATCCGGGGATGATGCCTAAAAGGTCTTGCGAATAAGCAACGCCGACATGCAAATGACTCGGTATTGTCAACCTTGCTCTGTTTTCTAGCTGCTGAGGAAGGACGCTTTAGTTTAGAGCGTTTTAAAAGTTTTTTTTTTTAATGGAAATATACTCAGCGCTTCTGGAGGTACTGCAGAATATTTTTTTCCCCAAAGGGAAACGAAACGCTCTGAGAATGAGCAGAAAAGGAGAAGCCTCTTTTGCCGAGAAAATAGAGATGCACCTGCAGGCCCATTTCTCAAGCGAGGGTTGTGCGCTTTAGGCCAGGTCATCCGAGGTGCATCAAAGCTCAGCTACATTCTAAAAGATAAAGCGCTTTTAACACTGTGACACCAGATGGCGCTGTGGAGTTCCGTCTTTCACCAACGGAATTTCCCTGTTTGAAGATTACAACACGGTTAACTGAACCGCTCCTTTGAGGTGTCTAGATACAGCCCTGGTGTGCAGGCAGCTCTTGCAAGAAAGCAAGAAGTTTCAGAGGTAACCTTGATCTCCTCAGAGTCAAGAGAATTCCTGAGGCTGGAATAGGGCAGCTGTGACTCAGCTCTGAGGGCCATAGCTGCCAAGTTTTCGCTTTTCTCGCGAGGAAGCCTATTCAGCATAAGGGAAAATCCCTTTAAAAATGGATAACTTGGCAGCTATGCTGACGGCACCGAAATTCACTTTTCTCATAACTTTCCCTGGAAATAGAGGGTGAAGAAAGAAGAGCCGAAGAATTTGCAAGTGCAAATGCATTAAATCAGAATGTACTTTTACATGCCCAGTTTTCAACTGATTAGATAATTTTTAGAAAAGAAACAGTGTGGTCTCTTGGTGAGCTGAACTAGGAGAGACACTGGTTCAAATCCCTACTGAGACATGAAGCTCCGTAAAGGAAAAAAAACCCAAACCAAATCAAGGCGGGAAAAGGAATAAAGAAAGAAAATGCATTTTTGGCAGCTCCAGATAATAACTGTAATCTATATACACAAATACAATCAGTATGTGAGTTTGCAAGCACAATTACTCTGCTATTCAACAGCAAACTCCTCTTCAAATCAGCCTCTTGTCATTCCCCCCTGGAGAACCCCAGTAACCATATCTAAATATGGGAGGTTCTTGAATGCTTGAGATAGGTCTACTTTTTCTCTCTCTTTCACATACATGCAAGCATTCAACTCAGTAGTCTTTGTGCATGGCAGTGGCAGCACTAGAAAATAATAATGGGGGGGGAGTAGCACATAGAAGGGGCAAATGATATTTCTAGGTGGGAGGGTTGTGCCCTACATGTTAAGATCTCTGACAGAAAAATAAAAGTGTATGTCAATGACAGAAGCGCTGCAGGGGGGCAGTTTGCGTCCTTGCCCTCTGCTCCCTCTGGCATGGTCCATGATGCATAATCTGCATCCCTTTATTAATTGCCCATTTGGATTTATCTGCATTGGTGGCCTCATCAGATAGGCATTTCACAGGTAGCTAAATAATATTATGGGTTCGTTTTTCTCCCTGCATCTTTAGTACTTTACACATTGATTTCTGGTCATTTCTTTGCAGATGGACTATGGCATTAGTTTACACCAGGGGTCAGCAAGGTTTTCCAGCTGTGGGCTGGATCATTCCCACAGACGATTGTCCATAGGCCGAACATGCGCAGCGTGATGCCAGAAATCGCGTCTGCGCATGTCCGCGGCACAGGAAATCACTTCTGCGCATGCCTGGAAGCCGAAAATTGCGCCTGCGCAGAAGTGATTTCCGGTGTCTGAGCACCACTTGATGAGTCCCTGTGCCATGCTGCGCCAGTTTAGCACAGCGTACAGGGGACTTGCCGAGCGGGTGGCTCGTGGGCCGGTTACACGGCCTCTGTGGGCCGTATCCGTCCCATGGGCCAGAGGTTGCCGACCTCTGGTTTACACAACTGGCATCACAAACAGTTTTTATCAATAAGGATTTGGAAATCTACAAGGCGGATACTTACTACTATACTCCTTGAACATTTTAAATATATGGATGGCTGTATTCTTAGTGTTGCAATTTGGTATACAGCATATAGGAGAGCCCCTGTTCATTTTTAATTGTACATTTTTGTATTTCACTTCATTCCCCTGTCAAGAACACATTCACATCATCAGCAGAAATGACTTTATTCTAGCTTAATAAAGTCATGAGGAGGCTTTGAAAAAGTGATTTCCTCTTTGCTTATTGAAGGCAAAATTATTGTGTGCAAATTGTAGCTTAGAGCTGTAGTAACCTTCCAAATTAGCTAGTAAAGGTAAAGGGACCCCTGACCGTTAGGTCCAGTCACGGACGACTCTGGGGTTGCGGCGCTCATCTTGCTCTATAGGCCGAGGGAGCTGGCGTTTGTCCTCAGACAACTTCCGGGTCATGTGGCCAGCATGACTAAGCCACTTCTGGCAAACCAGAGCAGCACACGGAAACGCCGTTTACCTTCCTGCTGTAGCAGTACCTATTTACCTACTTGCACTTTGACGTGCTTTTGAACTGCTAGGTGGGCAGGAAAGTTAGCTAGTAGGAGGCACAAATTGTGGCATGGGATTGTGTTAGCAATGTAGGACCTTCTGCTTCTGAGGCAGAGGCTCCTACGTTGAGGGTAGGCAACAAGCAGTGTTTGTGACTGTTCACTTCTTGACTTGTAAAATGAGTGTCATGATGGCTTCTCGGGTCAAAGGGCACTGGAGAGAATTAAATAATAAATGTAAAGTACTTTGAAAGATGGAAGGTGCTATATAAGTACAGAATTAGAACTAAAATGGTATGTTCATGTCATGACGTATTTTGTTTTACTTGGTAAGAAATGCACAAAGTGAAGGTAATTACTCATAGGAAACAAAAAGTTATACTGTGATTAAATTAGGACTTTATCTTCGATGGCAGCAAATGGACAGAATAAATTGATATATCTAAGCATTTCAAAACTAACCTAATATTCCAGTTGATGCAATTAAATATTTGCAGATTGTGATAAATTAGTTTATTACACAAAACTATAATTACTTTCAAAGTCACAAAATAGGAAGCATGGGGGAGTAATTCCAAATATATACTGTTATTATCAGCTGTCTATTTTATCAGCAATAATTCAATGGTTTGGCAGCCTTAGATCACACTGTGTTGGAGAACAGGCAGGGTAAATGTCTGCCCGAATCACTAGAGACCTCCATCACTATTTGATGGAGCACCTCTCCCCTTACCTGCCTACTTAGACACTGAGATTTACTGAGCTTGTTGTCCACCCTTTACTGCCCCTTCTGTGGTGGTGCCCCAACTATGGAACTTCCTTGCCCTGGAGGCATGAGTGGACACAATACGGCCAGGAAGCCTTCACCTAGTTAAAATGCACTTGTCCCACTAGGCCTTTGCGGGAGTCATTCACTGCTAATCTGGGCTTTAGGATTTTCTGCACTGTGGTGTTGATTATTCTGTTATAATTATAAATGGTTGTATTTAATGAAATGAATCTGTTCTCATTAATTTTCATTTCCAGTAATATATACTGCATTACAAGAGACAAGCCGAAAGATTAAAAATTGGTGGGAAAATGTTTAACATCATAATTACTGATTATGATTGATAAATGATATTCCACTGCCAGGATAAATAGATATATTGTATGGATGTTGTAGCAAAATAAAAAAAATTAAGATGCCATACCCGTGGTATTTCACTCCTTGTGGGCATCAGTCTGTCTTGAGAGACAATGGAGTGCGCCTCTGGGGGTGAAGTCAAACTGCTGTGTTAGTTACACCAAAGTAACCTCTCTGGGGTGCAAGTCTGGCAGGGTGTGTGGAGGTTCTGGGCTGCCCAGACAACAAGAGCCCCCTCTTGGCCTCGCTGATGTGATTCAAAGGAGTGCTGGAAGGAAGCATAGAAGGTGCAATCCAACCATTTTGGGGACTCCACTCTGGATTTGTGGAGGGTTTACTCTTTAGCCTTTTCTTCTCTCTCTCTTTTATGCTGTATTGGATTTTTAGAATCATAGAATCATAGAGTTGGAAGAGACCACAAGGGCCATCCAGTCCAACCCCCTGCCGAGCAGGAAACACCATCAAAGCATTCCTGACATATGCATGTCAAGCCTCTGCTTAAAGACCTCCAAAGAAGGAGACTCCACCACACTCCTTGGTAGCAAATTCCACTGCCAAACAGCTCTTACTGTCAGGAAGTTTTTCCTAATGTTTAGGTGGAATCTTCTTTCTTGTAGTTTGAATCCATTGCTCCGTGTCCGCTTCTCTGGAGCAGCAGAAAACAACCTTTCACCCTCCTCTATATGACATCCTTTTATATATTTGAACATGGCTATCATATCACCCCTTAACCTTCTCTTCTCCAGGCTAAACATACCCAGCTCCCTAAGCCGTTCCTCATAAGGCATCGTTTCCAGGCATTTGACCATTTTGGTTGCCCTCTTCTGGACAAGTTCCAGCTTGTCAGTATCCTTCTTGAACTGTGGTGCCCAGAACTGGACACAGTACTCCAGGTGAGGTCTGACCAGAGCAGAATACAGTGGTACTATTACTTCCCTTGATCTAGATGCTATACTCCTATTGATGCAGCCCAGAATTGCATTGGCTTTTTTAGCTGCTGCATCACACTGTTGACTCATGTCAAGTTTGTGGTCTACCAAGACTCCTAGATCCTTTTCACATGTACTGCTCTCAAGCCAGGTGTCTCCCATCCTGTATTTGTGCCTTTCATTTTTTTTGCCCAAGTGTAGTACTTTATATTTCTCCTTGTTAAAATTCATCTTGTTTGCTTTGGCCCAGTTGTCTAATCTGTTAAGGTCATTTTGCAGTGTGATCCTGTCCTCTGGGGTATTAGCCACCCCTCCCAATTTGGTGTCATCTGCAAACTTGCTCAGGGCCTTCTGCTTCTATGAGTCATGTTCCTCCATACATCTGGGTCCTGTGTTGGGGAACTGACCTCCTCCTCAGGGATGTCCCCTGTCTCCTCCTTGGTGCAGACAGTGCGCTCTGCTGCATCCAAGGAAGGCTCCAGCTCTTTAATTCCCTGGAGCGTGGATACATGGGCCTGAAGCTGCTGGACCTTGCCTTCCATTAGGGCAACCTTCTCTTCTAGTAGGGCAACTAACTTGCAGTTGCTGCAGGTGTAGCTGCCTACATCCTTTGGCAAGAACACAAACATTGCACAGGAATTGCAGGTGACTACAGTTGTTCCCTCCCGCTCCATCTTGAAAAGCTTGAAGTCAAGGGGAAATGAAGAGGAGGCCTAGCTCCCCCCCCCAATCATTGTGTGAGACTTGTTACTCTAAATCTAAAAGATGGGACAAACTGCGCGCGCCGCTGCCTTCCAAACACTGACTAGCTCCGCCCACAGCTAGTCAACTGACTCACCAGAAGCCCCACCCCTCACTTCCAAGGTCACCTACAGGTCACCAGCCGGAAACAAACACACACACCAAATCGAAGAGGCAGAGCCAGAGTGTCTCCCAAGCTCAGCTCCCCTTGTGCTCCCTCCTCAGCCGCTGCCTTCCAAACACTGTGGTTCTATCGATTTCTGGTGAGGTGACCCCATTTAGATCTCCTAGGAGTATCATCTTCTAGTGATTAATGAAAGCCAGGTTTTCCCCATTGGGACAGCCTTTTCTTCTTATGAAGAAATTCTGCAAGGCGGTACAGGTTAAGAACTAGAGTTTCCTTCTCCTAGATGGGCTACCTTCCCAGGTTGATGAGCCCCATCTCTCCCTCACTTCCCTCTTCAGTGTGTGTAGAAACTGCCTTCTTAACCATTGGACACACTGTTGGTCTCACCTGCTCAATATCCTGGAGCTTGTCTTCACATGCAGGGGAAACTCACTGAGGATTTGAGACCCATCAGCTCCCCTCACCTGGTTTAGCTGGCCAGTGGAAACCATTCCTAGGGTGTGGCAAATGTTGCATGCTGACGGGTTCTAGGAGCCACAGGTTAGAGATGAGTAGAGGGTGGGGATGAAAGGTGAACAAAGTACCTCAGAAGGAGCATGGTGTGTCCCCCACCAGAAGGACTACTTCTCCCCTAACACCCTAACCATGCTAACAAGGGATCTATGTTAAGACAAATGTTTCACCATATATATGACTTTTAAGGGGGGGGGGTTGACTGGGGAAAGTAGCTTGAATATCCCAGGAAGGAATTCCAGGCCTAAGTGTTAAATATTTATGAAACAGTTCACATCCCTCATGGGTTGGTGCATATTTTCCTCATATTTTAGTCTCTTGTTTTTTCACAGCACTCCCCACTACCTGCAAAAAAGCTTTCTATATTTCAGAAAATATGGAGATCTAACTGAAGTTATGTGAATGAAAAGCATGTGAAATCACATTGTTTCCAGTTTTCTTGTTTCCATATGAAATTTAAATAACTGAAGAGAATAATGCTTAAGCCCTAAAACAAATTGACACAGTAATTTATTAATACCAAAGGCATCCTTCATTGTAGTTAAGCACCATAAAGAGCTGGAAATAGCATAGTTTCTCACAAAGTATGGCCAATATGTCAAAGGAAAGACTTCCTTGTTGCAATTTCAGCATGTATGAAGATCCTCTTTGCAGATGCCAACACGTGAAGACCATGACTTTGGCCTCTCACATAGGCTGCATAATTATTGTAAAAGCTCAAACAGTTGTACTTATTCAGAATATTTCAAAACCCATTATTCATGGTACACTGCCATGTGGATCTACCTGTGGCAGCATTCCTGTGTTGGAAGTGCAACAGCAGAGATCATTCCATGTGCAACTAAAGGGTTAACTATGTCAGTGTTGAAGTCAAATGGAGGGGTGGATTGTGTTGCTTAGCAACCAGGCAGAGTGGAATGATGTTTGCAGAAGTAGCACCTGTCCTGATTGCTTTTGCAGGTCTTCAGAAGTTTTCTCTCTCTGTTTAGTTAAATGTCTCCCTGCTATGTTACAAGGCCTGAAGTAGGGACAAAGCCCCTTTGTTCCCTTTCTCCTCAGATTATACATTTTCTGTTCAGTTTCCTCAGTAAAGTGTTCTCAGGATTTCTTTCCCCTCTCAACTCCATATGCACTACGTGGTGTCACTAACATACTGAGTATTCTGTGCTATGCAGTTTGTCAGGTCCCTTCCCCAGCAGACCAAGGCACAGAGGGACTGCAGTTACATTGGAGCTACTGTACTCCTTTTGTGCTCTGAGCTTGACTTGTAGCACGTTTGCCAAATAGGCCACCCTACTATTCTAATACAGTGGAACCTCGGTTTATGAACACCTCGGTTTATGAATTTTCAGTTTATGAACGGCGCGGAACCATCTGGAACGGATTAATTCATATTCCATTACTTTCAATGGGAAAGTTCGCTTCAGTTTATGAACGCTTCAGTTTATGAACAGACTTCCGGAACCAATTACACCCATGCTTCAGTTTATGAACGCTTCAGTTTAAGTACTCTGCGGACCCGTCTGGAACGGATTAATCCACTTTCCATTACTTTCAATGGAAAAGTTTGCTTCAGTTTATGAACGCTTCAGTTTAAGTACTCCGCGAACAGATTAATCCACTTTCCATTACTTTCAATGGGAAAGTTCGCTTCAGTTTATGAACACTTCAGTTTATGAACAGACTTCCGGAACCAATTGTGTTCATAAACCGAGGTACCACTGTATAGTTTATTATGTCCACCGTCTTTGTCCAGTGATGGGCAAGGTCAAGTAAATAAATAAACATTTGAAATGAATTAATGTTCCTGAATAGTCCAACATGCAGGGTGTTAATGAGTCATTGGCAACAGCTGTTGGCTATTTAATGGTTCTCCCCCAGGGTAAATCCATAGTAAACAACGACATTGTGCGGATGCTTCAAAAATGTGCACGAGGAGCATCTATTCCCACAACAAACACCCACAGAGCTTGGACAAGAAAGAGCTTTCCTGGACATACAGGTCAAAGCTCTCCCTCATTTAAATGTTTGCATTAGATTAGGCTGATATTGAAGTCATGGGGTGTGGGTAGGCAATGGAGCAACCCAAACATCTGTGCCGTAATTCTTTTAGAAATACCAATTGCTACTAAATTACCAGGAAACTTTAAAAAGGCATTACAGCTTCCTCTTCCTCAAATTTTATAAAATTTAATAAAACACGTTATTATTATTATTATTTAATTAATTAAATTTGTATACTGCCCTTCATCCAAAGATCTCAGAGCGGTTCACAGCATAAAAGCACAATATAAAAATATAAAATACATGCAGTACTTTGACCCTTGCTCTTTCCAAATCTTACTCCCCTTTTCCCGTTCATGGGTCTCAGCGTGTGCGGGAATTGTCATCCCACAACAATTCCTAACAGAGCGCGCAACTTCGAACGCCCCCAGGCAGCCGCCTCCTCCATTCTCACGTGCAAACCTCCCTCGGGCACGTCAGGCCCGCCACCCGGAGAGCTTGCGCAGGCAGGCTGTTGGCAGTCCGATCCCCCCTCGGATCCCCCCTCTTCTCTGGGCTATAAATGGCGCTTGGAAGCTCCGACAACAACCCGCTCCAAATGTTTCCCATATTTGTGCCGCCTCTTCGAGTCCAATCCCAGAAACGAGTCAGGGTGCAGCAGCCCCAAAGGCGCGGGGGGAACCAAGCCCACCAACCCCGCCTACGGGCCTGAAAAAGAAAAAGAAGAAAATCCCTTCAAGTAGCTGCTCCGCGCGGGCAAAGAAGAGACGGAAGCTCAGAGAAACGGCGGCCAGCCCGGCGGCGGAGCAGCCATGAAGGCGAAGGCGAAGGCGGAGGCGAAGGCGAAGGAGGGCCACGGGGATCCCCCGGCGGGCCGGCCCGAGGAAGCGCCCACGTGCTGCGGCTGCCGCTTCCCGCTGCTGGCGGCTCTCTCGCAGCTGGCTCTGGGCGCCTCGGTCTCGGTGCTGGGCTTCCTCATGGCCGCCATCAGCTCGTCTCTGCTAGTCCGAGACACTCCCTATTGGGCGGGCATCCTCGTAAGCAGACCCGTCTCTTTCCACCCTTCGGGGCGCCTTGGCATGAAACGCCGCACTAATAACGCCCAGACTAACTAACCAGCTGCCTGCCTGCCTGAGACCCGGCTCGGTGGGGCTTGAGCTCAGCTAGCTAACCTTTCAAAACAACTGGCCTGCTGTGGTTTCTTGTAACTATTTTCACATGCAAAAAAGGAAGTGGAAATAACGTGTTATTTAGAGCAAGCATCATAGGAAGCTGGGAAGACGGGGAAATAACACACTTAGATTTGCTGCGTGCATCGTTTAGCAGACTTATTATAGATTTGGATTGCAATGCAAGGATTGCTCCATGGCTGAAAGGTGGGGTTATATGTGGTTCTGGCACATGCGCGCCTGTACTTTTGCCAAGGGAAAGGGAATGAGAGGCAAGGGACGAGAATTAACGTTTTGATCCGAAATGACAGAGGAGAAGTGAATGAATGCTCCTGTTGCTTCCAGGCTGCGATGAGTTGTTGGTGTTTTTTTAAAGAGCTGCCTGTGATCTGCTTTGCGCTTCGCCCAAGCCTCCTTTGCCACTTGCCGAGCTGAAGGGTTACATTTGAAATTCAAATAAGCGAGTTTAGGGGGAGGGGAAGGACGGTGATATGTGCCAGTCCAGGAAATTCAGAATCGCCCAGCGACATGCTGCCTTGCCATACCTTGTAGCAAAGAGTAGCACGACTGACAGGGCTGTTTGTGATCATGTAAAACACGTGATCCACGGGGACAGAGAGCGCGAACCCAGCAAAGGAGTGCACGCTCATTCCAGGCATGGGAAGTAGGCCATGTGTATCGTTGTCTCTTGAGCTACTTTGCTGTATAATGGATTTTTTAATGCAGGGCCGGCTCTAGGGGAAAGCTGGGTGGTGTGGGGCGCCAGGGGTGGGGGCGCTGGGCTGCCAGGGGGGCGCTGGGCTGCCAGGGGGGCGCCGGGCTGTGTGCAGCTCCCACTCAGCAGCCGCGGCAAGAAATGGGGCAGGGCGGGGGCGCCGGAGCAATCTCCGCGCCACGGCGCCAGGGCACCCGACATGCTTAAGACGGCCCTGTTTTAATGTTTTGTTCAGTGCTCATTCCAAGTGAGTTCCTGCCAGATTCTGGGGGCTGATGATTCTGAATTTTACAAATAGAATGATCATCAGGGCCCACCACACTCGCATTGTTTTAAAATTCAATGGATTCTCCATGTGCCATATGCTACTGAGTTTATTATTTATATTAGCTTTGCCATGGTGGGGCGACAGCGGGTGGGGTGGACCCCCTGCTTGTGCCATCCACTCCCTTGCATCTGCCTTGGAGGGTGTTGTCTTACCAAGGCCCTCAGGAAGCATGAATGAAAAAATAAAGGGCAGAAACTTGGGCAAAATTAGAGTGAGCTGTGAATGTGGCCTTGTTCATCTCAGCACTCCTTTTCAAGTGCCAGAAACTCAGTGGGAGAAGCTGATAACCCAGCCGTATCCTGTTTGCATAACAGTACAATATTGCCCATTTTTCCTGATTCTTGGCTATGTTGGAGAATGGCATGCTGTAAATGTTTTTAATCTGATCCTTCCTCCAAGGAGCAAAAGGCGGCACAATGCAGCCTCTCTCACAGTGATATTCAGCTAAGTTTTTTTCAGATTACACCCACTGAAATTAATGAACATGGCTAAGGCCAATGATTTCAATAGGTCTACTCTTGAATAAAACTTAGTTGCACACATCTCTTTCCCTCTCTCCCTTCCCATAGCCCATTTTAGTCTGCAACCATGCAAAGTAGATTGGGCTGCCCTTTCTCATTTTAATTATCTTTCCAACAGTTCTGTGAAGCAGATTCAGCTGAGGAATTGTGATTGCCCAAGAGCACAGGGCAAATCTGACTGAGTGCAGATTTCAACCTTGTCCATGTTCAGCCCTCCATCCACCACATTTAGTTGATGGGAGACTATGCGAATGCAAGGATACCGAATCAGTGCCATCTCTATGACTAGGATGTAACTCAGTTGCAGAATATGTACTTTGCTTCTGAAAGTCCCATGTTCATTTTCTCACATCTCCTGGTCCTGCTGGGGTGGGGGAATGACCTTATCCAAAACCCCAGTCAGCTTCTGGCAGTACAGAGCTAGTGGCGTTGCAGCAGGGGGCGGGGCAGGGCGGCAGGGCGCTCCGGGTTCCATGTCTGCAGGGGTAACAAGAAGTCACCCTGAGGGGACTTGTGGCGGCATGAGCAGCCATCGTGCCCTTGCAGCCGCATGTGCAGCTGCGAGGAGAGGATCCCAGTGCCGGTGGCAAACCGCTATGTACAGTGCATGTGTGGCGTCGCACGCATGCGCTGTATGTAGCGCCGCTGCACATGCACTGTACTTAGCAGTTTGCCGGTGGCACAACTCCAGTGCCGTATGGATGGTGCCGGGATCCCTCCGTCACCGCTACAGCCGCAAGCAGAGGATCCCGGCACTGTCCATACGGCGCTGGAGCGGCAGCGGCAGCAAACTGCTATACAGCACATGTGCGGTGTGACTACGTACGCTGCATGCATCATACGTAGCAATGCTGCATATGCACCCTATGTAGTGACGCCTCCCCTGGGTGTCACGCCACCTTCCTTCACCCCTGGATGCAATCATGGTCTGATTAGTGTAAGGTGTAGGAAGAGTTCTGTTGCCTTCATGATCTGCTTTGAAAACAGGATGCTCTCCTTCCTTTGAGGTTTTTAAGCAGAGGTTGGATGGCCACTTGTCATGTAAGATTTAGTTAACATTCCTGTGTTGCAAGGGGTTGGACTAGATGACCCTCGGAGTCCCTTCCAACTCTACAATTCCGTGATTCTATGATGGGACAGTGATCCCCTCTCCTCAATTTGTGCCAATTGTGAATGCTGCTGATGCAATATAGACATTTAAAATCAATTCCATTTTCTAGCCAATTTAGGTTTTACAGTCTCTGAACAGAGTATTAAATAAGTGCTTTAGTTAAAATATCCAAATGTTTTCTATTTTCAATCAAGAACACTTGAATTAGATTATCACCCAAATTCAAGGCTGCATGTATACACTTGCATGTACAGTATGTCACTGGATTACTTGAGATGTGATAATTCATAGCCGAGTGTGTGAGTTGTCTGGGGGAGATATATGGGTTGATTTGGTTGTCACATTTATATCTTAATTATAGGAGATCAAGGTGGTTTGCTGCATGGCTCTCCTCCTTTCATTGTTCTAAGCCTATGAGGTAGAGTATAATGAGAATGTAGAGTATAATGGCTCAAAGGGCTGGATTATAATGGTGCAAATGCATGCAAGGGGCCGTCCAGGCTCTGAGCTTTCATTTAAAAGGAGAGAGAGAAAATATATAGTTCTCCTAGAAGGAAAGTTATGAAGCAAAATGGACAGGGAAACCTCTAAGCCAGTTTTTCCTCAAAATGTAGACCAGGACTGGGTCTTGGGGCAACTTTCAGTTGAGACTTGGTGCCCAAGCCTTGCTCCCCTAGCTATGCCTTTTGGTTGGACAATACTAAAGTTCTGGAAATGTAGTGCCATTTAGCAATTTAATCCCACATATACCCAAGACCACATCTTCAAACCTTTCTGACAATCTTGACCCCCCTCTCTCTCTCTGTTCTCCTCCATGCCTCTTGTTATCTCTGACATATGCTCTAGCTGTCTGTGTTTTCTAATATCTGTCCTTGGTAAAGCCTGGTCCTGTTTCTGTCTTGGGGAAATTTGGGTGCATACAACAACAACAACAACAACGTTATGGTGCATATGTGTACTAAAATTAGTTTTAGCCCCATCCCCCAAGCAACTAGAAGTTAAATGTGTGTATGTTGGGATAGTGACATCCTAGATTCCAGCCATATCTGCGATTTCAGCATAAGGGAACAAAATTCTGAAAATACTTTATATCTGAAAGCACCCTGCTTAATTTTGCTAACTGGCTTTTAAACCACAAAGACCAAACAAGCAGCATTACAAAGGGGGGAATTAAGATATCCTATGTCTGACTCTGAAAACAATATGTATTCTGGAGCAGATTGTGCTCCTCTCTGGCATCCGCTTATTAAGGCAGAAATGAGCCATGGTTCCTTTCTTGGCAGTGAAGCAGAACACAGAGGCAGCATGGTGTAAAATATCAGCATACTTGTTTTAGCAACATCCCAGTCAAGTGCGCTCTGCCCCCTCCCCTCCCTGCAGCACCCCACCCCACCCCACACACCAGTGTTTGATTCCACTTGGCCAACCATAGAAGAACTTTGAAACCAATACTTTTTTTCTGCAAAAATTAGCTGCACATAATAGGCTCAGCTCATCCCTGTTGGGATTACCTCAGGGGTGACTGTCTCCACGACTGCTGCTAACATGCTATGACAGAAGAGTGAAGGGAGAATGATAATGTGCTAAATAGAGCCTGATTTATTGAAGGGATCTTTGCTTTATTAGTGGCAAAACTGTCATACTGCTCCATGCTGAAAATCAAGTGCTTTAGTCCATTAGCAAAATGTTCTCAACATGCAAAAACTGGAACTGGGATTCATTACTCATTTTTTAAAAATCTTGACTTTCTGTAATAAGATTCAAAAATTTGAGAATAAAATATGGGATAATTTATGGTTTAACTGTCTTTTCTTTTTATGCTTTCAAGGTCATAAATAGGACTGTGAGGGTGGAGGGACAAGTGGAGGAGCTGAGGGTACTACCATTTATAAAAAAGATTAATGTCAGAATAAATGAAGCAATTTGAACACATTTCTTCTTTCTTTTGCTGGCAAAATAAGGGTATTGCAGAATTTTGGATTTTTGACATGGAACTGAACAGTGAAAAGGAAGGAGTAAACAATTTCTTTTTAAACTTGTGGACTAGGAGGGATGACAAAGCCGCCTGGTGGTAAAATTGTGTCTGGGCAGTGCCACTTAAAATGCCATGATCCTCCACCCTTCCCCACAAAATATCCCTGCACAACACACACACACCCTATATCAGGAGCAAGAATAGTGTGTCTGAAAACTTCTCTCTATCATTTAGGGCTCATTCACATATAATACCTTACCTTCCAAGTCCCGGACTGCAGAATCCGGGACCGGCAGCCGTGTGACACCGGAAGTTGCATTGACGCAACTTCCAGTGTCGCTCCGCCCATCTATGGGTACCAAAAATGGCCGTTGACGATACCGGAAGTCGCGTCTATGCACTTCCGGACATGCGTAGATGCGACTTTTGAAGCCGGCGGCGGCCATTTTTGGTGCCCATAGAAGGGCAAATCGGAAAGAAAAAAAAGGCCACCAGCAGGAGAAATTAACGGAGAAAAACGGGAGACGAACTGATACGGGGGACCGCTGGGAAAAGGTAAGTAAAAACGGGGGGTTTCCCGGGGATAACGGGGTACTTGGCAGCTATGATATAATACTAAAGCATATTTGCCATTTCCCCCGGGCCCAATTTGGTCTCCGCAGAGGCCATTAAACTTCATCCTGCATGGTGGGCCGAAATTCTAGCTAAAACCTTTGATGCAATCAATGCTACCGGCCTCGTACCTAGAGCGTGGAAGGAGGCCATCATAATTCCAATTTATAAAAAAGGCCCCTCGGATGACCCCGGGAATTACCAAAATATTAGCCTATTATCGATCATAGGGAAAATATACACACGTTTTTTGTTAACGAGACTGTCTCAGTGGGCTGATGAGTCCAATTTGATTGGACATGAACAAGCTGGGTTTAGACCTAACCGTCCTACTACTGACCATGCTATTATCCTATACCATCTGGCACGGAAATATTCAGCCCCTTGTCGTGGTCAACTTTGTGCCGCCTTCATAGACCTGAAGGCAGCCTTTGATAGCATCCCCAGAGTCCTTCTATGGGAAAAACCTGCGCGCTGGGGTATTGATAGAAGGCTTTTGTGGCTTATAATCCAACTGCACGAAGGATCGGCCACCAGGGTGCAACTTACCCCCGCAGGAGATCTCACTACGTTAAGTTAGTATCAATAAATAAAGGAGTCCACCAAGGGTGCATACTAGCACCCTACCTATTCAATTTGTTTATCAGTGATATGAGAAACCCACTAGTTGAGTCCCATGAAACCATCCATGCCCCCCGTCTCGCAGACTACCGCTGTCCCCTGCTAGTTACAGGTAGGTAGCCGTGTTGGTCTGACGCAGTCAAAATAAAAATAAAAAATCCTTCCAGTAGCACCCTAGAGACCAACTAAGTTTGTCCTAGGTATGAGCTTTTGTGTGCATGCACACTTCTTCAGATACACTGAAACAGAAGTCACCAGGCCCTTATGTATAGTCAGAGGGCGGGGTGTGTGTGATGGGAATGGGTGATGGGCTGATAGGAGTGGTAACCCTCTTGATGACTGTTAACGACTGTTAATGACTGCAATGGGTCTTGCGGAAAAAGCAAGGGCTGAGGTGCTAAAGAAAGCTTGATCATGTATAATGAGATAAGAATCCCATGTCTCTGTTCATACCAGGTCTCTCCATGCTTTTAAGCTTGGTAATGAGCTGCAATTCAGCAACTTCTCTTTCCAGTCTGTTTCTGAAATTTTTCTGTAATAAAACAGCTGCTTTGAGATCTTGTATAGAATGTCCTGGGAGATTGAAGTGTTCTCCTACTGGTTTCTCTGTCTTGTGATTCCTGATGTCAGATTTATGTCCATTTATCCTTTGGCGTAGGGTTTGGCCTGTTTGTCCAATATAGAGAGCTGAAGGGCACTGTTGGCATTTGATGGCATATACAATGTTAGAAGATGAGCAATTAAATAGTCCTGAGATGGTATGTTGGATGTTGTTGGGGCCAGTGATGGTGTTGTAGGGTGCATGTGGCAGCAAAGTTGGCATCTGGGTTTATTGCAGGCTCTGGTACCAGTGTCCATGTTAAGTCTGGTAGTGGTATTATTGTGGGTCAGGAGTTGTTTAAGATTGGATGGCTGTCTGTAGGCAATGAAAGGTCTTCCTCCCAGAGCTTGAGAAAGAGAACTGTCATTGTCTAGGAGAGGTTGTAGATCTCTGATGATGCGCTGTACTGTTTTAGCTTGGGAGCTGTATGTGATTACTAGTGGTGTTCTGTTATTTTCTCTTTTGGGTCTGTCTTGCAGCAAGTTCTCTCTGGGTATCAGTCTGGCTCTGTTGATCTGTTGTTTAACTTCAACTGTAGATCTCTTAGGTGAGATTCTCTGTCTGTAGAGTTGGAACAGATGTGGCTGTAACGTAGGGCCTGGCTGTATACGATGGATTGTTTGGTATGTTTGGGATGGTAGCTAGAAGCATGTAGATATGTTTGTCGGTCAGTTGGTTTTCGGTATAGGGTGGTGCCTATACGCCCATCCTGTATTTTTATAGTAGTGTCCAAAAATGTATTTGTTGCATAGATTGGTTCATTGTTAGGTTGATGGTGGGGTGAAATTCATTGAATGTCTGGTGGAAGGTGCCCAGTGTCTGTTGACCATGTGTCCAGATAATAAAAAATATTGTCAATGTATCGCAGGTACAAGAGAGGTTTGAGTGGGTAGGAGTTTAGGAAACGTTGTTCTAAATCTGCGGACGATGCGGTGATCCTTTCCTACTCGAGAATTGGTCTAAAGAGGACGCTTAAGATTTTTGCTCTTTATTGTCAATCTAATTTACTAACTATAAATCATTCCAAATCTAAAGTACTGATCTTCTCTAGAAGTTGGAAACTTTATAAGTGGAAGCTTGGCGGGAAGGCAATTGAACAGGTCCTTAAATTTCAATATTTACTTTCAATACAATATGGGATGGAAAGCACAAATTGAATATTTATATAACAAGGCCAAGGCTTTGTCCCATTCGCTGTTGCGTTTCTTTTTCTCTGAGGGGGCCCTGCATGTTCCATCGGCTTTAAAGGTATTTAATGTAAAAGTGGTTGCCACAATGGCCTATGCCGCCCCGTTATGGGTCACGCTGGCTAACCTTGCGCCCTTGGTGACGCTGCAAAACCAATTTCTACGTCGGCTCCTAAAGCTACCGTCGTGTGTAAGTAATACTTCCATATGCTTAGAACTGAAGATCCCTTCATTAGAATCTCTCCTATGGAGGCGTGTCTTTAATTCTTGGCTGACTCTCTGGCATAGATTATCCAGCCACTCTCTTATACAATGCCTATGGCGGGACGAATTTGCCAGCCCATGGGCTAGTAAAATCCATGCCAAACTCCTGTTTTATGGAATCTCTCCGTCAGATTCCCTAAACTTAGACCTTGCCTCAGCCAAAAGGTCCATTAAACAAAGACTGGATGATGTTGACTTACAGTACAATCTTATGACGGGTGGAGGGGTCTGTTCACCGCGGAATATTGGTATAACCCCAATTTTATCAGGTTCCAGCGTATCTTTCCTCTCTCTCTGTTGCATCGCATAGGTTTGCATTCATCAAAGCGAGATTTAATGTTTTTCCCTCAAATATTTTGAGTCACAGATTTTCCAAATGTCACATCTCTGCTTTATGTGGTTGTGACAATAGATCGATAGAATCTCTCCAGCATATAATGTTCAACTGCCTCTTGTACAGTGCGGCCTGCACAAATATACTGAATTCAATAATTCAGGAAATTGCGGATAAACCATCAGAGTCTCATCTTGCACTCGTTTTGCAAGACAAGGACTCGAACAGAACTCTGCAGGTGGCAAGGTTCTAAACCTTAGTTCTCTCCCACAAGAGATGAACCGGAATGCTGCATGATTATTGAAACCCTTTAATATATTATTTTATTCTATTATTTCTCGGTAATTTTACACATAGATAGACATTTGACTGCGTTCACCCTAAATGGCAGTGGTGTAACTTTTATAGAGATGCTGTCTTTCTTTGTCTTTGTTTTGTTTCTGAAATGCTGTTTTTTGATTTTTGTGTTTGATGTATTTCGCTTGTGTGGGCTTTTAGCTGCAATAAAGAATCTATCTATCTAGTGCAACCCTGTAATCCTGCCTATCATACCCCCCCCCCCCCGTTTTTAAAATGTAATTACAGTCTAGCTTTCCCTTTTTTAGGTCTGCATGGTGGCCTTATTGGGACTAGTGATGCTGTGTGTTTCTTACCAACCGGATGAGAAGACCTGCATACAATTTGCCATCAAGGTACATTGCCTGATACTGTTTTTTCTTCCTTTTTAACCTCAAATACATGAGAAGCCAGAAATAGTGGTGGGTTTCTGGAGATCAGAGTGTTGGCCTTTGTCCTGCCTTGCTCCTTGCCAGCGTGTAAAAAGCAACTCTGGGAAACAGGGGGGGGGGGCGCCGGAGGGATCTCTGAAGAACCACTGTGCTAAATAGGCTTAAGCCGGCCCTGCTCCTTCCCTCTTCCAAGCAGAACAGAGTTTATAAGTAGGCAAATAAGTGCAAATGTGATATGCCAGCCTTCCTCAACCTGGTGCCCTTCAGACTTTTTGGACTACAACTTGCATCAGCTCCAGCCTGCACAGCTGTGATACACCGATACAATAATTCAGCTTTTGCAAGGGTTCACACATTTTTACTGGGCTTGGTAGCTAACCATTGTTTTGAGTAGCCAAGATGACTTTGTTGCTTTACTTCTTTCTCTATGGAGGCAAAATGTATGTCCCTTTTGTACATGCTATGAAAATTCTTGGGAGGAAGATGTTGCAGCAGAGGAAGCTGCCTCATTCAAAGTCTATCTGGCTCAGTATTGTCCACAGTGACTGACCGGCAGTAGCCTTCCAGAGTTTCAGATAGGGGACATTTTCAGCCCTACCTGGACATGCCAACAATTGAACCTGGGACCTTCTGCTCTACCTATGAGCTATGACCTTTCCCCTAACAATATGTGTTTGTGTGCTTGGATAAACCCCTCTCTTTCTGCCCATCTATTCCCCCCCTGTAAATAATTTTCATTAAATTTCCAAATCAACAACAAATAAAAAACAAACACTTTTGCATCTTAAATCCCTGCTTATTTCAAATTGCTCTGCCAAGCTATGACTTCCCTCCCTCCCGTCATTCGGCTTCATTGCTTTCTCTTATCCCACAGTTTCTTTTCCCAATACAAGTAAATCATATTCGTAGGATTTATTTCAGTCCTGCTAGTGTCTTTAAACTTCTACAGTTTTTCTCTATATAGTCAATGAATTTACTCCAGTCTCTTAGAAACTTTGTCTGTCCCTGGTTTCGGATCCCACAGGTCAACCTTGCAAGTTCTGCATAGTCAAACATTTTCGTCTGCCACTCCTCAATCGTCGGTATCTCATGTGATTTCCACTTTGGGGCTAGTAATGTCCTCGCCGCGGTTGTGGCATACATAAATAGTCTCTTATCACCCTTTGCTATTTCTTCTCCCCTTAGTCCCAGTAAAAAAGCTTCGGGTTTTTTGGGAAAGGTATACTTACACATCTTTTTCAGTTCGTTATATATCATTTATCATATATATCATCGAACAGCTCTTACTGTCAGGAAGTTCTTCCTAATGTTTAGGTGGAATCTTCTTTCTTCAAACTACAAGAAAGAAGATTCCACCTAAACATTAGGAAGAACTTCCTGACAGTAAGAGCTGTTCGACAGTGGAATTTGCTGCCAAGAAGTGTGGTGGAGTCTCCTTCTTTGGAGGTCTTTAAGCAGAGGCTTGACAGCCATATGTCAAGAATGCTTTGATGATGTTTCCTGCTTGGCAGGGGGCTGGACTGGATGGCCCTTGTGGTCTCTTCCAAGTCTATGATTCTATGATTTCCCAAAATCCTTTTACTTTCTCGCATGTCCACCATATATGATAAAAATCTCCTTCTTTCTCTTTACATTTCCAGCATGTCTTACTACTCATCCTATACATTTTAGCTAATTTTACTGGTGTTAAATACCATCTATACATCATTTTCATTACATTTTCCTTCAAAGCAGTACATGCAGTAAATTTTATTGTTTCATTCCACAATTTCAACCATGTGTCATATTCAATATTGTACCCAAAATCTTTTGCCCATCTAATCATCACATCTTTCGTCAATTCGTCCTTCGTGAACCATTCTAACAACAGATTATACATTTTTGACAATAATTTTGCTCTTCCTTCCAACAATTCTATTTGAAATTTGGACCTCTCATCTTCAAACCCTATTTTCTTATCTTTTGCCAATACATCATTCACTTGGTGGTACTGTAACCATCCAGTTAACACCTCTTTTATTTCCTCATATGGTTTTAATTTCCAGCTTTTATCTGTTTTCAACAAAATCTCCTCATACATGGCCATCCTTCCTTCCATATTTAATTTCTTAACTGTTAAGACTTCTACTGGTGAAATCCACCATGGCATTTTTCTTTCCAACAGCATTTTATTCCTTTCCCAAACCTCATACAGTGTTCTTCTTATCACGTGGTTCGTAAAACCTCTATGTACTTTTGTCTTTCCATACCAGAGGTTGTCGTATCCTTCTAAATCTAACAAATCTGTATTTTCCAGTGTTATCCATTCTCTTAACCAACAGAGACAGGACGCTTCATGGTATATCCTCAAATCTGGCACAGAGAATCCACCTCTTTCTTTCTTGTCAATCAATAATTTAAATTTTATTCTTGGCTTCTTCCCCTGCCAGATGAATCTAGATAAAGTTTTTTGCCATTCTTTGAATTGTCTTGTCCCCTTAATTATCGCAATTGTTTGAAATAGGAATAACATCTTAGGTAATACCGTACGTTCATCTTAATAGCTGCAATTCTTCCCATAAACGACAACTTCAATCTATTCCATACTTTCAAATCTTTTTTGACCTCCTTCCATATTATTTCATAATTATCATTATACAGATTTATATTCTTTGCTGTCAGCCATATTCCCAGATATTTAACTTTTTTGGCCACCATAATTCCATATTTTTGCTGTAATTCTTCTTTTCTTCACTCCTCATATTCTTGACCACCATATTTTGTCTTATTTTTATTTAATTTAAATCCAGCCAACTGTCCAAATTTCTCAATCTCTTCTAATGCTTCTGCAACACTTTTGTTGGGATTTTCTAGGGTTAAAACCAAATCATCCGGAAAGGCCTTTAACTTAAATTCCTTTGCATCTTTCTGCCCATCTAAGGGTGCCATTTTGCATCCTGATGCCTTTGAAAAAAGTCTGATACTCCTGTGGAACAGGAAGTTGTCACTGCTGGATTCCAGAATTACATTTCTGGCTTATTAACTATGAATCCCAAAATTTGGGATCCCCTCCAAACCTGTGCCAAAGTTTTACAATTGTTTCCCAGTGTTTTGCAGTGCCCCACAAACGGAGTAGTTGATATTCAAGCCGAGGGTCATGGCTGTCACTAAATGGGGCCTTAAATTTCTGTGTACCATGGGCAACCTTGTTGCTATTTGTGGATTGCTGGGTTTGTTTTGGTTTTTTTGGCTCAGTAAATTGGACAGATTTATTCATTATTGATCTGGCAGCATGTGTACAAAGAAACCAAGGCATGATTAGGATTTTGTTTAAAGTATTGATTTCCCTCCCCCTCTTTTATCTTTTGCCAGTGGAACTGAAAAAGAGACATGTGTAGGATGTCCTTCACAGTCCTACCCGTCCCTTTCTCCTCTCCTCTATGTTTATGTAGCAATCACCAGCCTGTATTTATGTCAAGCTGTGAAAAACAGCAAATCCAAACTTCTTTGCTAGCTCCCTGTTTGGTGTGTGCAGTTTTGGAATTGCTTCTTAGTCTGCCATGTGACGGTGAGATCTCAGGGTAATCTCATGCACAAGCTTTGATCCCCTCCTTTGATCTCCTCATTCTGACATATGGAGAAAATGTTCTGCCCTTCCAGTGCCTGAAACCATGCAATAAACATTAACAGGGTAATAGCTCCTACCCCCAAGCCCACATGAATCTCTGTGTCACTGGGGATTGCCTTGAAGGGTGCCGGCTATACAGTGGGACCTCAGGTTACGAACAGCCTAGTTAATGAACTTTTGGGATTATGAACACTTCAAATGAGTGTTCCAGGTTGCGTATTTTTTTTGGTATACGAACGTACTCCGTTGGGGGTGCACTTCCGTTTTGAGTGCCACACTTCCGTTGTCTGGCAGCGGAGAAGGGGGTTGTCAAGGTGTTTCCGCAGCCGCAAGGGAGGGAAGCTGTGTGCCCGCCAGCCAGCTGGTTTGCAGGCGCGCACCTCCCCTCCCCATGCCGCTGCAGGAGGTGCGCACTCTAGGGAGCATTTCCCGCAGCAGCTTGGGGGGGGGGATCTGTGTGGATCCCAGTTCAGCTACTGATTGATAGATAGATTGATTGATTGTGTGACTGCGGAAATGGATAAAAGCCCCCCCCCCTCCAAACAATGACTATCATCAGTGCAGGTAAGAAAACAATTAATTTTTGTTTTTATCATCTACAATACTGTTTTATTTATTTTATAGTACAGTACATTGATTATTGCTTTCATTTTATGGATCAATGGTCTTGTTAGATAGTAAAATTCAAGTTAAATGGCTGCTTTAGGGGTTGTTTTTAAAAGTCTGGAACGGATTAATCCATTTTGCATTACTTTCTATGGGAAAGCGCACCTTGGTTTTGGAACGCTTTGGTTTTGGAATGGACTTCCAGAACGGATTAAGTTTGTAAACCAAGGGGCCACTGTATGTGTTTTACAGTCCCTGATGACCTAAATACTGCATTTGAAGGCATTTCTTTTAAAAATATCATAGATGTATCAATAGATAAATATCAATAGACGTACCAAGATTTCATAAGAATATGAGAAGAGCACTGCTGGATCTGACCAAAGGTCTGTGTAGTGGAACATTGCCCACAAGCAAGGCTCCGAGGCAAGGGATAGACCTCTCTTGCGCTTGTTTTCTGGCAACCGCCATTTAGTTACATACTGTCTCTCTGAACGTCAACTTTCCATATGGCCATCCTGCTAAAAAGCCATCGATTTATTTGTCAAACATATTGATAGGGTCACCTTCTCTGAGTCAAACTCGCTAAGGGGACTTCACACAATAAAATACTTTTTGAAAAACCTTTCCAACTACTACTACTATTATTTATTAAATTTATATACCACCTTAGTCATAGAATCATAGAATCATAGAGTTGGAAGAGACCACAAGGGCCATCCAGTCCAACCCCCTGCCAAGCAGGAAACACCATCAAAGCATTCCTGATATATGGCCGTCAAGCCTCCACTTAAAGACCTCCAAAGAAGGAGACTCCACCACACTCCTTGGCAGCAAATTCTACTGCCGAACGGCTCTTACTGTCAGGAAGTTCTTCCTAGTTCTTCCTAGGTGGATTCTTGATCTGATTCAGCAGAATCTTCTCTCGTTTGGTCTTATTTCCTGAATGTTCAAAGTGTTTAAAATATATTACATCTGTAATCTTGCAAAGTAGGCTTACTTTACAAGATGTATCATCAGCATACAGATTGAGAGATGAGGCTAAAGCTGAGAGATATTAACAAAAGAGAAGCACTATTTTTAACAAAAATATATTGGCTCCAATGAAGAGTTAGACTTGCAGACAAAATGCTAAATTATATGAGCCTGTTTTTTCTAGCATCTCCTTTTATTGGATTTTAGCATCTAGTCCTGCTGTCTTTATTTTTTGCCTTATCAGCTTATAGCATAGCTTACATCATAGAATCATAGAGTTGGAAGGTCCTTAGCCAATACTCTACGCTAGCTCTATTAACTGTTCAGAATCATCTCACTTTTAAACTCTGGTCAACTGTGAATACTTCTCTGCTCCCCCCTTGATTGAAGTTTGCTTTCTTGCCCATAGGTTGCAGCATCAAGTGATGGCATACATCTGTGAGCTAGACAAAATTTGTAAATGTCTAAAAATGCAGAGATGGATTGGTGAATTTTGACAGGTACCCATATGTGATTGGCAGTGCTTATTGGTGTTTGTCCAAAACATAGGAAAGTCATCACCTATTTCTTGGCAGGGGGTTGGACTGGATGGCCCTTGTGGTCTCTTCCAACTCTATGATTCTATTTCTGGACATTTGTGAAAGTCATCTGGGACTGTCAGAGTTCGTATATAAATGACAACCTTCACCAACTTGCAAACATTCACTGTAAAGCCCATGTAAAATTGCTTGTAATGCTAAAAATAAATTCATTGTGTTTCCTTTCCAGGTTGCCTACTTTCTGCTGAGCGCTCTGAGTCTGATTGTCTGTGTTTTGGCCGTAGCTTTTGCTGCCTACTGTTACTCACAGATCACACAGTTTACCTGCGAAACCACCACTGAGGCCTGTCAGTGTAAACTGGAAACAGTGGATCCCCTCAGCAGAACCTTCATGTACAAGAATGTATCCGACTGTACTGACATCACCGATACTTTCATCCTTTACTTGCTGATCCAGATAGTGCTTAACCTCCTTGCAGCAATCGTGGGCTTCACAGTGTGTTTTGTGATGTGGAAAGACAGGTACCAGGTCTTTTATGTAGGCATCTGGCTACAGTCATTAACTACTACGGAGGTCCAACAACAGAAAGTATAGGCATCCAGGCTGTGTTGAGAAGAACAGTAAACCATCACCATCCCACCACCCAATGGACAAAAAACACCATGCACAGCAAAGACTTCAGATTGACCCTAATAGAGATATGTCTAATTTTATTTAGTTCATTAGGTCAATTCTGTGTCCAGGGCAGCTGTCTATCAGCTCCATCTGGTACGCAGGCTGAGTCCCTACCTGCCCGCAGACTGTCTCACCAGAGTGGTGCATGCTCTAGTTATCTCTCACTTAGACCACTGCAATGCGCTCTACGTGGGGCTACCTTTGAAGGTGACCCGGAAACTACAACTAATCCAGAATATGGCAGCTAGACTGGTGACTGGCAGTGGCTGCCAAGACCACATAACACTGGTCTTGAAAGATCTACATTGGCTCCCAATACGTTTCCGAGCACAATTCAAAGCCCTTTAAAGCCCTTTAAATAATAATAATAATAATAATAATAATAATAATAATAATAATAATAATAATAATTTATTTATACCCCGCCCATCTGGTCGGGTTCCCCCAGCCACTCTGGGCGGCTTCCAACAAAACATTTAAATACAAAAATTCATCAAACATTAAAAGCTTCCCTAAACAGGGCTGCCTTGAGATGCCTTCTAAAGGTCTGGTAATTGTTGTTCTCTTTGACCTCTGGTGGGAGGGCATTCCACAGGCCATTTGGTCCAGTATACCTGAAGGAGCGTCTCCACCCCCATCGTTCTGTCTGGACACTGAGGTCCAGCTCCGAGGGCCTTCTGGCAGTTCCCTCATTGCGAGAAGCCAAGTTGCAGGGAACCAGGCAGAGGGCCTTCTCGGTAGTGGCACCCACCCTGTGGAATGCCCTCCCACCAGAGGTCAAAGAGAACAACAGCTACCAGACTTTTAGAAGACATCTGAAGGCAGCCCTGTTTAGAGAGGCTTTTAATCTTTAATCGATTATTTTATTCTTCTGTTGGAAGCCGCCCAGAGTGGCTGGGGAAACCGAACTAGATGGGCAGGGTATAAACAATATATTATTATCATTATCATTATCATTATTATTATATACAGTGCTTTTTTCTGTGGGTACGCATACCCCTAAACATTTTGTGAATCTTTGATACTTTTGTCCATTTACTATATTTATTTCCCTGATTTACAATGGTGATTTTCTTGAGTCAAAATGAGAATACCCCTAAGCATTTTTTTTTTAAAAAAAGCACTGATTATATATACAAACCTACAGTGGTTTTATACTAATTTTGCTGCCCAGGCATCTCCCAAAGAACCATGGGATTTGTAGTAACTTGCTGAGCATGTTAAGAATGATCAGTTAAGGATGTGTAGTCCCTTTCACAGAACTACAGGTCCTGTCATTTCCTGGGGAGAGGGAATGAAAGTGAAATGACCAGGTCTGTAGTTTCCATATGCTCCACCCGCCTATCCCAACCTATAAGATTAGCTGGATCTAAACTAACAGAAAATATTATATAGCTACTTCTGGTCCCAAAGCTGGCATATGAAAGACAGTACTTGACTAATAGCCAAATCCATATATTGCTGCTGTTGTGGCAAAAATTTCTATATTTGCATTCCCTCTCCTTTACCATCTCCATCACTGTAACACAGCTAGAATTGGTCATACAACCCCAAATCATCGCATTTTGCAGACCAGACTGTATGACCACATATGAAAGGTCACTTCTTGAACTTAGTTGGAGAAAAGGCGACGCTAGAAAACCTGATTTGCTTCCCTTTTATAGGGTTCAAAACCTGCCACTTGAAACAGCTGTGTCTCTCTACCTCATCTAGAGACAGCCATATGTAAATACTGCTGCAATGGAGTATAATATGTTTTGAGGAGACCCTTTCCTCCTAAATACATGATTCCATGCAGGCAATGAGACTTGCACTCCATTCTTCAACATATTCACCTTGAAATAAGCCCTTCTCATAAAAGAACTTATATTCCAAGTAAGAATGTTGAGGATTCAAAGCCAATTTCCCTTAACTGTATGTATTGTGGATCAAGTACTATCCTACACTCTATACTTGCATAGCTGGTAGCATACAAGGGCTAATCTATGAAAACTTACTGGTAGATAAATGTCCATTTTCGCTGCTGAGCTACAAAATCAACACTGAATTCTAAGAAATTACAAAAGATCCACTTTTCTTGGCTACTTCAGGACAACCTTTCTGAAATGAAAGGGCTCTCCCAACACTCATGGACACAGGGAGCATGGAGAAAAGCACTCCTTGGCCAGAGGTCTTCTGGTGCTGCTGTCCTGCAGATGCCAGCTTTTAGGATCACGGCAACAGAACATCTGCCTCATCACCTGACAACATGTCAAGATGGTGACTGTCTTGCCTAAGCCATAAAACACAGCCTTGCACAAACCACAGTCACCAATGGAAGCGCTGCACACTGGGATGAAGTGGAAGGGCTGGGAGAGACTTATCACTGTGAAAGCAGTGTTTTCTGGTGGTGCCCAATGCTCCAGACTGTGCCTTCATGTGATTGCCATCTGCGCCTTGCCAACTCAGTCCTGCTGCTCTGTGTGGGAAGCTGCTTGGAGCTCCGCCTGAAAAGCAGAGCTACAGTAGAACTTTGAAAACTCTGTACAAGACTAATCTCTCTCTCTCTCTCTCTCTCTCTCTCTCTCTCTCTCTCTCTCTCTCTCTCACACACACACACACACACACACACACACACACACACACACCTGCCAAATAGTGTGGCATTTTCTTGGAGCTTCTTAATATTATGTTTGCTACTTTGCCTGAAAAAGTTGCTGTGCTATTTATTCTATATTTAAAGCTCAGTCTACCAGGATCCTCCCCTGCCTATTGAAATCTCTCCAATCTCTACCCGCCCCCTGCTTATGTTTGGAATGTGTTTTTACATTTTGGTAAAGGGTGTGGATTGGGAAGGGGCCTGCAAGGGAGTCAGTGAGGAACAACACTCAAGGACTACCAAAGCATAAAGACCAGGAACTTTCTTTTGGAATAAGTTACTTAATGTTCTGCTTTCCCTGCATTCTAATAATATTCGCACTCTGCATGCACAAAAAAAGATAGAGAAATGGTGTGGAGCTAAACTGGCAGTAACAACTGAAGGACGCCTCTGGTTTCAGCTTCTGCCTGTCAAGAAAGACATGCTGGGAAGGAAGTGCAAAAGGCACCTGAGAAATGAGTGGCTGGGATCCATAGCTCAGTGGCAAGGCACTTGTTTAGCATGAGGAAGGGCCCTGGTCCTTGACATCTTCAGGTAGGGCTAGGAAAAGACCCCGGCCTGAAACCTCAAAGTCTTGCTGCCTGTCAGTATAGTCAGTAGTGAGCTAGATGGATTATGGTCTTACTCACCATAAGGCAGTTTCCTCTGTTGCTATGCTGATTGCTTCCAGAACTCAGACCCGGGTGTGTGTGTGTGTGTGTGTGTGTGTGTGTGTGTGTGTGTGTTGCCATCAGTCCTCACTGCCCCGGCTTCAGGCCTGCAAGCTGGTCGTTGTGGTCCAAGGTCCTCTACAATAAACAACTCCTGTGTGTTGCAGATTGGGATTGCAGGTAGAGCCCACCTCTGGAAAGGTTGAAGAGCACGGCTGTTCTGTAGCACATTTACACAGAGCTCTAGTTGGAGCTTCAATGTGACCTTTCCATTAGACACGACCCTGGAAAGTCACAAAGAAGCAGAGGAACCACTTGCCCCGTGGCTTCCTCCCAAGCTGCTAGGCTAATGCCCAGATGTTGGCAGTGTTTGGGTTTCTTTCCCAGCCCAGCAGCTAAGGAGGAATGAAATCCCTGGGAGGTAGTGGTTCTTTATTCATGCGCAGGTGTGTGGGCTTCTTCACCTATTACACTATCTGCACACATGTACAAGTGTCTGAGTGGGAGTGTGTACATTTATTGCTTTGCACAGCTCAACTATTTATACACACAGGTGCATAGACTGTACTCTTGTTGAATACCCTTATGCATATTTACCCACATTCAATTCCTGCCACGCCCCCCCCCCCCCAGCCTCCACTGGCTTACGAAGATGAATTTTTAAAGGAGTCTATTAATGTAACAGAATCATTCATTATTAACACCTGCCACAAACTACATACAATACACTTTAATCTGTGAGGTCCATTTATAATCATTATATGCACAATATATATATTAACTAATATTGGAAAACTTGCAAAATGTATACATAGCAGCTTTGGGGTTTTTTACTGTGGTGCTTTTCATGCCTTTGGATGCATTAAACACTTCAGACAGTTATTTTTAAAGCCATGTGTACAGTGTGTATTTTGTTAATTAGAATAACCATTTTATTTTCTTGGACACATGTCTCTTGGACACATCAGAGGCGGAGCTAGGTGCTCCGGGACCTGGAGTGGCATGCACCCGGGGGCGGGGCTAGCCACTCATGGGGCAGGGCTAGCATCCCAGGGGGCTGCTGCGCACTTCCCGGGGGGGGTGCCAGCTGCTGCGAGCCTCCTGGGGGGTGCACTCCCCATGGCATCCGGGGGGCGCTGCCCGCGGCAAGCGTTGGGGGTGGTGTGGTGATGTCACCCCCCTCAGGGATGGCACCCGGGGCGGACTGCACCCACCCGCACCCCCCTTTCTCCACTACTGGGACACATCATCTCTCTCTCTCTCTCTCTCTCTCTCTCTCTCTCTCTCTCTCTCTCTCTCTCTCTCGATGCAGGGGAAAGGTTCTTTCACCCAGCCTTTCCCAGTATGAACTGCAAGAGGGCTTAGACAACTCCACCCCCATTCTCTGCAGCTCTCTTCCAGCACACAACTACAGAGTTTTCTCCCTCCCTCTCTTACACACACGCACCACACACACACACACACACACACACAGAGAGAGAGAGAGAGAGAGAGAGAGAGAGAGAGAGAGAGAGAATAAATTCCAGTGATGTTATAGAACATATTTACTATCCTCACATTTCCTCAGGAAGAAAGCTTAAAATTCCCGTCAAATTTCCCTGTTAGGCAAAACTTAATGACCACTTTGGGGAATACACAGAACCAAGAATGTGCAGAAAGGTTGATAGTCTTATTGGAACATTTTTTTCTACTTAAAAAAAGCCCTTAGATGTTTTCTCTGAGCAAGAACTGCCAGGTGTCCACAGATGACATGTGCCCTCCTCACTAGTACAGTGGTACCTTGGGTTAAGAACTTAATTTGTTCTGGAGGTCCATTCTTAACCTGAAACTGTTCTTAACCTGAAGCACCACTTTAGCTAATGGGGCCTCCCGCTGCCACCACCATGCAATTTCTGTTCTTATCCTGAAGCAAAGTTCTTAACCTGAGGGTTAGTGGAGTCTGTAACCTGAAGCATCTGTAACCTGAAGTGTCTGTAACCCGAGGTACCACTTGGCACTTGGAAAATGTCTCGGTAAAAAATCCACAGTGCCAGAGAGCCAATTGTGCTTCCTTCTCAGTTCCTGTTTGTACTGGCTCAGCATCTCCACTCCCTGTAAACATTTCATGGGATGCCAGGATTCTGTTGGTGAGGCATACACCATTCTGTGGTCGTGTCTCTTTTTCTGCTCTTTTAGATGTGGAAGCTAATTTTTGTTATGACACACCCCATGACAGACTTTCTTATTGGCACCCAGGATACTTTATCAAAATTCCAAATGTTCCCACGAGCCCCAAAAAGTCGCTAACACCTGACATATATTATTACACAATCTTTGCTGCCCATTTTGTCCAGGTTGTGCCCAGAGCATGTGTCCTTTTCACACCATTCTCATTACACCACTGTTTAAAAAATCACTTTTAAATACTTTATTTGTAATAACCAGCCATTCATAATCATCAACCTCTTGTTTATTCCTAATAAGGTAAAGGTAAAGGACTCCTGGACAGTTAAGTCCAGTCATTTTCAACTATGGGGTGCATCACTCATCTCCGCTTTCAGGTAAAGGGAGCCAGGGTTTGTCCACAGGCAGCTTTTCCAGGTCATGTGGCCAGCAAGACGGAAGCATTTGCAACAGGACACCTTGACAGAAGCCAGAGTATTGTTTACCTTCCCGATGCAGCAGTACCGATCTATCTCCTCACGCTGGTATGCTTTTGAACTGCTAGGTTTGCAGGGGCAAAGGAAGCTCACCCTGATGGGCAAGGCCAAGAGGCTCGGTGGTTTAGACCACAAGGCCACCCCTAATATTAAATCTCATGGCTGCCATGCCAATGTCAGGCTGTGGGTCTTGGGAGGCAAAAATAGAGGGAATAAACGGAAGAAAGCAACAGGCAAAAAACTCACCTTTCTGCCTGTCAAGTAAGTACTTTATGGGTGACCTTGAGTGACTGGATATATAGAGGATGGCAGATTTACATTTGGCTTTCACAGCTCTGAGAAACGGGAGTGATTCATTGTTTGACCCAGTTTTAACAGCATGGCATGCAGACAGGGGCGTAGTAAGGGGTGTTTGGGCCACCCCAGGTGTAATCCTGAAGGGGGGTGACATTTGGCGTGCCCCTCCGCCCATGACTAGGTGCATGACTGCTGCAGCTCACTGTAGGCTTGGGAGTTGCGGGGGTGCCAGGGAGTTGCGGGGGGGAGAGACATTTGGTGCCCCCCGGCCCTGGGGAGGACCACAGCGCCGCGCTGAGATTGGCCCCTGGGGAGGATCGCACAGCCACACCGAGATTGGACCCATAGGCAGATTGCCCCACATGTGTGCCACTCCAGGTGCCGGAGCACCCAGCTCCGCCACTACCCGTAGACAATACATTTTTTAAAAAAACTGGCCCAAGGGAAAGAGAGGATTGTTACAAGAATCTCACTTCATCTAGAATATCGGGGGTGGAGGGGAGAAACTGCTAAGCTACATTTCAAAGTGGATCCAATTTGGACTCTGTTTACATACACATCAAGAAAGATGTTGTTGTTGTTGTTTAGTCGTTTAGTCGTGTCTGACTCTTCGTGACCCAAAGGACCAGAGCACACCAGGCACTCCTGTCTTGCACTGCCTCCCGCAGTTTGGTCAGACTCATGTTGGTAGCTTTGAGAACACTGTCCAACCATCTCAATCAATACCAGGAAAGATTCTAGAGCAGATCATTAAGCAAATGGTTTGTGAGCACCTAAAAAGGAACACTGTGATCACTAAAAGTGAGCATGGGTTTCTGAAAAATAGGTCATGTCAGACTAATCTGATCTCATTTTTTGACAGAATTACAAGCCTGGTAGATGAAGGGAACGCTGTAGATGTAGCCTATCTTGATTTCAGCAAGGCCTTTGACAAGGTGCCCCATGATATTCTTGTAAAGAAGCTGGTAAAATGTGGGCTAGACAATGCTACCCTTCAGTGGATTTGCAATTGGCTGACTGACCGAACCCAAAGCAATGACAAACCTAGACAGCATCTTAAAAAGCAGAGACACCACCTTGCCGACAAAGGTCCATATAGTTCAAGCTATGGTTTTCCCAGTAGTGATGTATGGAAGTGAGAGCTGGACCATAAAGAAGGCTGATCGCCGAAGAATCGATGCTTTTGAATTATGGTGCTGGAGGAGACTCTTGAGAGTCCCATGGACTGCAAGAAGATCAAACCTATCCATTCTTAAGGAAATCAGCCCTGAGTGCTCCCTGGAAGGACAGATCCTGAAGCTGAGGCTCCAATACTTTGGCCACCTCATGAGAAGAGAAGACTCCCTGGAAAAGACCCTGATGTTGGGAAAGATTGAGGGCACAAGGAGAAGGGGACGACAGAGGACAAGATGGTTGGACAGTGTTCTCGAAGCTACGAACATGAGTCTGACCAAACTGCGGGAGGCAGTGGAAGACAGGAGTGCTTGGCGTGCTATAGTCCATGGGGTCATGAAGAGTCGGACACGACTAAATGACTAAACACTACTACTACTACTACTACTACTACTACTACTACTACCACCATCCTATTTTCATCAGAGAAGTGTAAGGGTTAGTGTTATGAGATAGTAAACCAGCTTCTGGACATGCCCAGTGTCCCACAGTGAGATTAATTTGTATTTTTCTACTGCTGAAAGCGTGAAAGCTAACCATGAGCATGTTTGCACCAAGTAAGTTCCCAAATCTTGCAGTCCAAGACAGCTAGTGGAAGTGTTCCAGGTGACGGAGCTTTAAGCATTCCAAGTTTCCTGCTGTGCAAGGAATATTCTGCTAGTCATGAACTTCTGCCAAAGTTCATAAGGCAACAACATGTCAGGTAATTATGTTAGATGGAATTCAAAAAGAGAGAGAAACCACCCAGAACCTACATCCTCCCACTGTTGTCAAGCCTTCTTGATGACACATCATCATGGCAGCTCAGGGAGCAAACTTCTGCAAGTCCTCAGGACTTTTGCATTCATCCCCCACAAGTCATCCATGGACACTTCCTTTGCTCTCGGCTTGGCATTCATCAACTGGCTCCTTATGTGTCAGCCACTCAAGATGACAAGATTGTTTTCTCACAGAAATCTTCCTAACTCTGGATAATGAGCATTTTCTACCATCAATTGGGGGGGGGGGGTAGTCTCAGCATAATCAGATTTCTGTGACATTATGTTGTTGCATCCCCCAACCAAAAAAAGGTTGCAGATCATATTTCAATTGGTATTAGAGTCACAAACACCAAAGAAGCAGCAACAATAGTTCAGAGCTCTTATCCGTAACCACAGCACAATGCAACCTTGTACTTTTTCTTTATAATAAGTCAGATATCAAAACATTGAGGAGAAAAAAATAAAGAAAAATAATCCCAGCAATTGAATAAAACCAAGTTCAATCCAGGGTAGAAACAGCCTGGAAAAAGAAAAACGCATTTTGACACCCTAGGACATGAAGGGTAAGTCTCTCTGATGAGGATATTCCAACCAAAGGTGTGGAGAGCAGAGCAGAGCAGAGGCAGGTTCCCTGCCCCAAAGTGCTTACAATCCATGTTGGTTAGAAAAAAGAAGGTTAGAGATTGCCACCAAGGAATGGAAAACTGGTAGTGAGAGAATCTGGTGTTGTTGTAAGGAAAGACCTAGTGAAGCATAGGTGAGTCAGCAAAACCTTTGTTGAAGAAGAAAAAAGAGAAATACAGTGGAACCTCAGTTTATGAACACCTCGGTTTACGAATTTTCGGTTTACGAACGCCGCGGACCCATCTGGAACGGATTAATTCACTTTCCATTACTTTCAATGGGAAAGTTTGCTTCAGTTTATGAACGCTTCAGTTTATGAACAGACTTCCAGAACCAATTGTGTTCATAAACGGAGGTACCACTGTAGAATCCTGTGCCACTTTAAACACTGGGAAATTTATTATGGCATGAACTTTCACAGACAATGGCATCAATATTATCCCATAGCAACTCCCCTGTACTCTAGGGCTCCCTGTCTCCCACCCTACCAGTCCTAATGGGCACGAGCCAAGGGACAGGCATGGAAACATTTTGGCAGAAGCCATGGAGAGTAAGTAAGGCATGCCACAAAATTCAGCTAAGTGTGGTTTGGTAGATTCCTGGCTACATTGTAACAGGTGGAACTGAAGGAAAAGGATCAAAGCTCAGTGGGAGACCACACACTTGGTGCACACAGAGCCCCAGGTTCAATCCCTCTGCATGAAACCCCAGAGAGCTGCTGCCAGTCAGAGGAGACAATGCTGGCCTTGATTACTTGCCCAAACAAATTGCTCTAAATCCCCAGCTGAGGGAGGAAAGGCACATTATTGGGAAAGGAGCTGGTATGCTCTTTTTCCCCACATACTGATTCTTCCCTACAAATGTCACCTGGCCTGCCTCACATTCATATTACCTCAGCAGACGTGGGTTTGGGAGCAAACATTTGGCAACTAAATGTTCAGATTTTTCCCAGAGCGTCATTTATTCTGCTAATGAGGGTTTCATTTTGGAAAGTCCTGCATCTCTTTTCAGAGAAACAGCTGCAGGATGAGAGGTCATCTGCAAGACCTCTTGGTTTTCATTTCCAGCATCAGTGTGTCCTCTGGGAGAGCTGGATAAATTAAATGTTGTTCGGCTTGGCCATTAGAAAATACAATCTGCACACCACTTGATCTCAAATAATGTGTATGTAGAGATTGCCCTCTCTAACCGTGGATTGCCCTTGCAATTTTATAGCTCAAAAGGTGCTTGTCAGGTCATTATCTGAAGGCATTGCAAAGGAACATAAGAAAGAGCCTTCTAGCATGCCACACATTGGTCCATCCAGCTCAATATTGCTAAAAATGACTGGTAGCAACCATTGCACAATTTTGGAACGATGCCTTGGAATATTGGTACATCAGATATGGAATAGTACACTAATGGAAAAGCTATCTAAAGAAGTTGGGACGTTAAGAAATTCCAAAACATGAGACATATTGCACAAGACATTGCAGTATCAGTGCCTGGAGTCCAGCAACTGAATTCTGCCTCTTGGATTTGGGTGACTGTCCAGGCTTGTGTGTGTGTTTGTTTCTGACCGGTGACCTTGCAGGTGACCTTGGAAGTGTGCTCTCCCGGAGCACATGGTCTGAGGGGGTGGGGCTTCTGTGGAGTCATGTGACTAGCTGTGGGTGGAGCTAGTCAGTGCCTTGAGTTCAGCGACTGAGGAGGGAGCACAAGGTGAGCTGAGCTTGGGGGACACTCTGTAGGTTTTGCGGATTTGTCTTTCTGTCAACTTGGAAAAATACGGTAACTAGTCAGCACATCCATACTGGTGAAACTGATGGGAGTGGCAGTCCAATTTTTTGGGGAGGGCATCAGATTGGCAAAGACTGCTGTAAGGAAATAGGCCACAGACTGTCGTGGGAGGTGCAGGGAGTGTCATTTTTGGAACTTTTCATATATAAGTTCACTTTCCAGTAGTCTGCAAATTCACATGCAAGAATCAAAGGGGGGGGGGAAGGTGTGTTGGACAAAGGTGTTTTAGAAAATTGTGCGTTCTAGAAAGAGGCAGAAAAGATACCATGCACTGTGCTAGTAATCTTGGCAGCCATAATTATTCCCAATCTTGTTAATCTAGAAAGTGGCTTCCCCTTAACAAGTGTCAGCTTTATGCTACAAATGATCTCTGCTACCGTATGTAGAGCAAGAATGGAACACATGATTATTTATTTCTCCAATGGCCAGAGATACTTTCCATTTCAGGATGCAACAATGGACACCTGTCAATTGCTCTCCCACCACTTCAAACCTGTGCAATGACAGGCTGTAGGGAAGTGGAGGAGGAAGCAGGATAGGAACACTTCCTTTTCTCATTGAAAATTATCCCCAACTGTTACTTTTTTCTGTTTGCAAAAGCATAAATGTACCCAGGTGGTGCTGTGGTTAAACCACAGAGCCTAGGGCTTGCCGATCGAAATGTTGGTTCAAATCCCCGTGATGGGGTGAGCTCCCGTTGCTTGGTCCCAGCTCCTGCCCACCTAGCAGTTCAAAAGCACATCAAAGTGCAAGTAGATAAATAGGAACCGCTACAGTGGGAAGGTAAACGGCGTTTCCGTGTGCTGCTCTGGTTTGCCAGAAGCGGCTTTGTCATGCTGGCCACATGACCTGGAAGCTGTACGCTGGCTCCCTCAGCCAGTAAAGTGAGATGAGTGCCGCAACCCCAGAGTCAGTCATGACTGGACCTGATGGTCAGGGGTCCCTTTACCTTTTAAATGTTCAGAGACATAGTATTATTATTTGTTTGCTTATTAGTATTATCATCATCATCATCAACAACATCATCATCATCATCAGTGGTTACTATATATTACTATATAATTTGTATACTGCCCTATACCCGCAGGTCTCAGGGCAGTTCACAGGATAAAATCACAATATAAAAACACAGAATACATAATAAAAACAAAAAAACCAGAAACAACTGAATAACACCCGCCCCGCCCCACCCCGCCCCGCCCCCAAACCAACCCACACATTCAGCCAAAGGCCTGCTTAAAGAGAAATGTTTTTGTCTGGTGCATAAGGTGTATAATGAAGGTGCTAAGCAAACCTCCCTGGGGAGAGCATTCCACAGACATGGAGCCACTGCAGAAAAGGCCCTGTTCTTGTGTTGCCATCCTCCGGACCTCTCATGGAGAAGGCACACAAAGAAGATGCTCAGAAGATGATCTCAGGGTCCAGGTAGGTAAGGAGTATGGTAAACAGGAGTGAGAAAATATGTTTCTATTCTGATAAAGTTGTGAAAATAGTAATAATAGGCTCAGCCCAAATCTGTGCTGACCTATGGCAAAGAAAGCAAGCCATACAAATCCTACTAGTATTGTCTAAGAGCCACTGTATCTGAATTTTCCACCTGCCCTTTCTAATTACCAAAGTGTTGCACCAGGCAATAGTGGTGCATTGCATTTTGCAGTGCTTTTGGTTACACTGTTGTGCTGGTGGGGCATAACCTATCGTGCATCCCTGGTTTCCACCAACAGGGGACAAAAACCTTCCTTATGGCACAATGCACAGGATCCCTGCAATGTGTGTGTGATGTGTGCACCACGTGTGACATCACATGCTGGGAGGAGCCTTGGCATGGCCTCTGAAAGGCCCACAACTGCAGCAGGAGGGCCCGATGGCACACACAGCCTGCAACACATAGATAGCAAGGGACTATAGACACTGGGCAGGGAGCTGAAGAGACTTGGGTCACTGGTAGTCTTTTCATCACTCCTTCCTGTTGAAGGTCGTGGCCAAGAAAGAGAGAAGAAAATACTATGGCTGTGCAGATGGTGTCATCAGGAAGGATTTGGCTTCTTGGACCATGGTCTCTGCTCCTCGAAGAAGGACTTCTGGCGAAAGATGGGCTGCACCTCACAGCAGTTGGCAAGAATGTCTTTGCTAAAAGTCTGGAGAATCTGATCAGGAGAGTTTTAAACTAGATCTTGAGGAGGAGGGAGGGAGGCAACATTACAAACAACAGAAGAGCACCTGGCACTGGGGATAAGAGCTTAATTGATGCACAGGAAACTGAGGCAGGGCTCCAGAAACCTGCTAAAGGGCAATAAACTACAAGAAGGAAGCAGCTGGAGGGAATGCCTTGTGGTTTCAGTTGTCTCTCACAAATGCACAGAGTGTGGGAAACAAGCAAGATGAATTGGAGCTTTTAGTACAGGGTGGCAAATACGGCGTGGTGGGATGAGACTCATGGCTGGAATATAGGAATTGAGGGGTATATCATGTTCAAAAGGAATAGACCAAACAGGAAGGGAGGAGTAGCAGCATTATATGTAAATAATGTGTACATGTGAGCGGCAGCGAAGCACACATGAGTCCAGTTCATTAGAAAGGTTGATTTATTTCCAAGTAAAACACAGATAACTGGGAGCTCTCCACTTCCAGACACTTTCCATTCCTCAAGATGACTCAACTGACCTTTCAGCGTGGCACTTCCTTCTATGAAAGCAGTGGGGAGGTACCTTCTCCTTGGACGCTGTGACATCTCTCATCCCCTCTCCTGTGGCCCCCCTTTCTACAAGCTTGTAAGCTCATTGGTTCTGGTGCACTCTCTGAGAGGTATGTGAACGCTCACTTACTCTTCCTGGGAGTGTTTCCATGGCAACCTCTCTTAGGACCTCGCTTTCCTCTCCCCCTCTTTCTGGGCTGCCTTCCAAGACTTGCAGCTCTCTTTGCAGAGAGGTTCCTTCGCTCCTGACACTACACTTATGCAGAAATTCATGACTTGATCATGAAAAGCAGATTGAGAGTATATGGGTGAAAATTGTAGGAGAGAAACAATAGTGACTTTACTATTCAGTCTAGTTGTGTTGATCTGACGTAGTCAAAATAAATAAAAAAATGTCCAGTAGCACCTTGGAGACCAACTAAGTTTGTTCTGAGTAGAAGCTTTCGTGTGCATGCACACTTCTTCAGAAACACTGAAACAGAAGTCACCAGACCCTTACAGATAGTGGGAGGGTGGGGTGGGGTTTTTCTCAGAAGAGTGTAACTACCAAGTAAAGCCTGCCTTTCAGGGTTCATATCATGGACTGAAATGTGAGTAAACGTTTTGTTACTTTACTCAGAAAGACTTTCGTGTCTTTATTCTTTTAGGAGGGATCAAAGGGACACCAGGAAATAATCTTAACTAAGAGGTTCAAATGAATATGCAAACTAGCTTCAGCTACTGTATATTGAGGGGAATCTGCTCTGCTACATCGATTACTAGCGTGAGTGAAAGAAGGATAATACTTATTCAATATATCCTTTAATATCTTTATATTACTATCTTTAATATTCCCACACTGTCGTGGACCAGTTGTTCAACATCTTTATTTATCTTTAGATGTTTTCTCTGAGCAAGAACTGCCAGGTGTCCACAGATGACATGTGCCCTCCTCACTAGTACAGTGGTACCTTGGGTTAAGAACTTAATTTGTTCTGGAGGTCCATTCTTAACCTGAAACTGTTCTTAACCTGAAGCACCACTTTAGCTAATGGGGCCTCCCGCTGCCACCACCATGCAATTTCTGTTCTTATCCTGAAGCAAAGTTCTTAACCTGAGGGTTAGTGGAGTCTGTAACCTGAAGCATCTGTAACCTGAAGTGTCTGTAACCCGAGGTACCACTTGGCACTTGGAAAATGTCTCGGTAAAAAATCCACAGTGCCAGAGAGCCAATTGTGCTTCCTTCTCAGTTCCTGTTTGTACTGGCTCAGCATCTCCACTCCCTGTAAACATTTCATGGGATGCCAGGATTCTGTTGGTGAGGCATACACCATTCTGTGGTCGTGTCTCTTTTTCTGCTCTTTTAGATGTGGAAGCTAATTTTTGTTATGACACACCCCATGACAGACTTTCTTATTGGCACCCAGGATACTTTATCAAAATTCCAAATGTTCCCACGAGCCCCAAAAAGTCGCTAACACCTGACATATATTATTACACAATCTTTGCTGCCCATTTTGTCCAGGTTGTGCCCAGAGCATGTGTCCTTTTCACACCATTCTCATTACACCACTGTTTAAAAAATCACTTTTAAATACTTTATTTGTAATAACCAGCCATTCATAATCATCAACCTCTTGTTTATTCCTAATAAGGTAAAGGTAAAGGACTCCTGGACAGTTAAGTCCAGTCATTTTCAACTATGGGGTGCATCACTCATCTCCGCTTTCAGGTAAAGGGAGCCAGGGTTTGTCCACAGGCAGCTTTTCCAGGTCATGTGGCCAGCAAGACGGAAGCATTTGCAACAGGACACCTTGACAGAAGCCAGAGTATTGTTTACCTTCCCGATGCAGCAGTACCGATCTATCTCCTCACGCTGGTATGCTTTTGAACTGCTAGGTTTGCAGGGGCAAAGGAAGCTCACCCTGATGGGCAAGGCCAAGAGGCTCGGTGGTTTAGACCACAAGGCCACCCCTAATATTAAATCTCATGGCTGCCATGCCAATGTCAGGCTGTGGGTCTTGGGAGGCAAAAATAGAGGGAATAAACGGAAGAAAGCAACAGGCAAAAAACTCACCTTTCTGCCTGTCAAGTAAGTACTTTATGGGTGACCTTGAGTGACTGGATATATAGAGGATGGCAGATTTACATTTGGCTTTCACAGCTCTGAGAAACGGGAGTGATTCATTGTTTGACCCAGTTTTAACAGCATGGCATGCAGACAGGGGCGTAGTAAGGGGTGTTTGGGCCACCCCAGGTGTAATCCTGAAGGGGGGTGACATTTGGCGTGCCCCTCCGCCCATGACTAGGTGCATGACTGCTGCAGCTCACTGTAGGCTTGGGAGTTGCGGGGGTGCCAGGGAGTTGCGGGGGGGAGAGACATTTGGTGCCCCCCGGCCCTGGGGAGGACCACAGCGCCGCGCTGAGATTGGCCCCTGGGGAGGATCGCACAGCCACACCGAGATTGGACCCATAGGCAGATTGCCCCACATGTGTGCCACTCCAGGTGCCGGAGCACCCAGCTCCGCCACTACCCGTAGACAATACATTTTTTAAAAAAACTGGCCCAAGGGAAAGAGAGGATTGTTACAAGAATCTCACTTCATCTAGAATATCGGGGGTGGAGGGGAGAAACTGCTAAGCTACATTTCAAAGTGGATCCAATTTGGACTCTGTTTACATACACATCAAGAAAGATGTTGTTGTTGTTGTTTAGTCGTTTAGTCGTGTCTGACTCTTCGTGACCCAAAGGACCAGAGCACACCAGGCACTCCTGTCTTGCACTGCCTCCCGCAGTTTGGTCAGACTCATGTTGGTAGCTTTGAGAACACTGTCCAACCATCTCAATCAATACCAGGAAAGATTCTAGAGCAGATCATTAAGCAAATGGTTTGTGAGCACCTAAAAAGGAACACTGTGATCACTAAAAGTGAGCATGGGTTTCTGAAAAATAGGTCATGTCAGACTAATCTGATCTCATTTTTTGACAGAATTACAAGCCTGGTAGATGAAGGGAACGCTGTAGATGTAGCCTATCTTGATTTCAGCAAGGCCTTTGACAAGGTGCCCCATGATATTCTTGTAAAGAAGCTGGTAAAATGTGGGCTAGACAATGCTACCCTTCAGTGGATTTGCAATTGGCTGACTGACCGAACCCAAAGCAATGACAAACCTAGACAGCATCTTAAAAAGCAGAGACACCACCTTGCCGACAAAGGTCCATATAGTTCAAGCTATGGTTTTCCCAGTAGTGATGTATGGAAGTGAGAGCTGGACCATAAAGAAGGCTGATCGCCGAAGAATCGATGCTTTTGAATTATGGTGCTGGAGGAGACTCTTGAGAGTCCCATGGACTGCAAGAAGATCAAACCTATCCATTCTTAAGGAAATCAGCCCTGAGTGCTCCCTGGAAGGACAGATCCTGAAGCTGAGGCTCCAATACTTTGGCCACCTCATGAGAAGAGAAGACTCCCTGGAAAAGACCCTGATGTTGGGAAAGATTGAGGGCACAAGGAGAAGGGGACGACAGAGGACAAGATGGTTGGACAGTGTTCTCGAAGCTACGAACATGAGTCTGACCAAACTGCGGGAGGCAGTGGAAGACAGGAGTGCTTGGCGTGCTATAGTCCATGGGGTCATGAAGAGTCGGACACGACTAAATGACTAAACACTACTACTACTACTACTACTACTACTACTACTACTACTACCACCATCCTATTTTCATCAGAGAAGTGTAAGGGTTAGTGTTATGAGATAGTAAACCAGCTTCTGGACATGCCCAGTGTCCCACAGTGAGATTAATTTGTATTTTTCTACTGCTGAAAGCGTGAAAGCTAACCATGAGCATGTTTGCACCAAGTAAGTTCCCAAATCTTGCAGTCCAAGACAGCTAGTGGAAGTGTTCCAGGTGACGGAGCTTTAAGCATTCCAAGTTTCCTGCTGTGCAAGGAATATTCTGCTAGTCATGAACTTCTGCCAAAGTTCATAAGGCAACAACATGTCAGGTAATTATGTTAGATGGAATTCAAAAAGAGAGAGAAACCACCCAGAACCTACATCCTCCCACTGTTGTCAAGCCTTCTTGATGACACATCATCATGGCAGCTCAGGGAGCAAACTTCTGCAAGTCCTCAGGACTTTTGCATTCATCCCCCACAAGTCATCCATGGACACTTCCTTTGCTCTCGGCTTGGCATTCATCAACTGGCTCCTTATGTGTCAGCCACTCAAGATGACAAGATTGTTTTCTCACAGAAATCTTCCTAACTCTGGATAATGAGCATTTTCTACCATCAATTGGGGGGGGGGGGTAGTCTCAGCATAATCAGATTTCTGTGACATTATGTTGTTGCATCCCCCAACCAAAAAAAGGTTGCAGATCATATTTCAATTGGTATTAGAGTCACAAACACCAAAGAAGCAGCAACAATAGTTCAGAGCTCTTATCCGTAACCACAGCACAATGCAACCTTGTACTTTTTCTTTATAATAAGTCAGATATCAAAACATTGAGGAGAAAAAAATAAAGAAAAATAATCCCAGCAATTGAATAAAACCAAGTTCAATCCAGGGTAGAAACAGCCTGGAAAAAGAAAAACACATTTTGACACCCTAGGACATGAAGGGTAAGTCTCTCTGATGAGGATATTCCAACCAAAGGTGTGGAGAGCAGAGCAGAGCAGAGGCAGGTTCCCTGCCCCAAAGTGCTTACAATCCATGTTGGTTAGAAAAAAGAAGGTTAGAGATTGCCACCAAGGAATGGAAAACTGGTAGTGAGAGAATCTGGTGTTGTTGTAAGGAAAGACCTAGTGAAGCATAGGTGAGTCAGCAAAACCTTTGTTGAAGAAGAAAAAAGAGAAATACAGTGGAACCTCAGTTTATGAACACCTCGGTTTACGAATTTTCGGTTTACGAACGCCGCGGACCCATCTGGAACGGATTAATTCACTTTCCATTACTTTCAATGGGAAAGTTTGCTTCAGTTTATGAACGCTTCAGTTTATGAACAGACTTCCAGAACCAATTGTGTTCATAAACGGAGGTACCACTGTAGAATCCTGTGCCACTTTAAACACTGGGAAATTTATTATGGCATGAACTTTCACAGACAATGGCATCAATATTATCCCATAGCAACTCCCCTGTACTCTAGGGCTCCCTGTCTCCCACCCTACCAGTCCTAATGGGCACGAGCCAAGGGACAGGCATGGAAACATTTTGGCAGAAGCCATGGAGAGTAAGTAAGGCATGCCACAAAATTCAGCTAAGTGTGGTTTGGTAGATTCCTGGCTACATTGTAACAGGTGGAACTGAAGGAAAAGGATCAAAGCTCAGTGGGAGACCACACACTTGGTGCACACAGAGCCCCAGGTTCAATCCCTCTGCATGAAACCCCAGAGAGCTGCTGCCAGTCAGAGGAGACAATGCTGGCCTTGATTACTTGCCCAAACAAATTGCTCTAAATCCCCAGCTGAGGGAGGAAAGGCACATTATTGGGAAAGGAGCTGGTATGCTCTTTTTCCCCACATACTGATTCTTCCCTACAAATGTCACCTGGCCTGCCTCACATTCATATTACCTCAGCAGACGTGGGTTTGGGAGCAAACATTTGGCAACTAAATGTTCAGATTTTTCCCAGAGCGTCATTTATTCTGCTAATGAGGGTTTCATTTTGGAAAGTCCTGCATCTCTTTTCAGAGAAACAGCTGCAGGATGAGAGGTCATCTGCAAGACCTCTTGGTTTTCATTTCCAGCATCAGTGTGTCCTCTGGGAGAGCTGGATAAATTAAATGTTGTTCGGCTTGGCCATTAGAAAATACAATCTGCACACCACTTGATCTCAAATAATGTGTATGTAGAGATTGCCCTCTCTAACCGTGGATTGCCCTTGCAATTTTATAGCTCAAAAGGTGCTTGTCAGGTCATTATCTGAAGGCATTGCAAAGGAACATAAGAAAGAGCCTTCTAGCATGCCACACATTGGTCCATCCAGCTCAATATTGCTAAAAATGACTGGTAGCAACCATTGCACAATTTTGGAACGATGCCTTGGAATATTGGTACATCAGATATGGAATAGTACACTAATGGAAAAGCTATCTAAAGAAGTTGGGACGTTAAGAAATTCCAAAACATGAGACATATTGCACAAGACATTGCAGTATCAGTGCCTGGAGTCCAGCAACTGAATTCTGCCTCTTGGATTTGGGTGACTGTCCAGGCTTGTGTGTGTGTTTGTTTCTGACCGGTGACCTTGCAGGTGACCTTGGAAGTGTGCTCTCCCGGAGCACATGGTCTGAGGGGGTGGGGCTTCTGTGGAGTCATGTGACTAGCTGTGGGTGGAGCTAGTCAGTGCCTTGAGTTCAGCGACTGAGGAGGGAGCACAAGGTGAGCTGAGCTTGGGGGACACTCTGTAGGTTTTGCGGATTTGTCTTTCTGTCAACTTGGAAAAATACGGTAACTAGTCAGCACATCCATACTGGTGAAACTGATGGGAGTGGCAGTCCAATTTTTTGGGGAGGGCATCAGATTGGCAAAGACTGCTGTAAGGAAATAGGCCACAGACTGTCGTGGGAGGTGCAGGGAGTGTCATTTTTGGAACTTTTCATATATAAGTTCACTTTCCAGTAGTCTGCAAATTCACATGCAAGAATCAAAGGGGGGGGGGGAAGGTGTGTTGGACAAAGGTGTTTTAGAAAATTGTGCGTTCTAGAAAGAGGCAGAAAAGATACCATGCACTGTGCTAGTAATCTTGGCAGCCATAATTATTCCCAATCTTGTTAATCTAGAAAGTGGCTTCCCCTTAACAAGTGTCAGCTTTATGCTACAAATGATCTCTGCTACCGTATGTAGAGCAAGAATGGAACACATGATTATTTATTTCTCCAATGGCCAGAGATACTTTCCATTTCAGGATGCAACAATGGACACCTGTCAATTGCTCTCCCACCACTTCAAACCTGTGCAATGACAGGCTGTAGGGAAGTGGAGGAGGAAGCAGGATAGGAACACTTCCTTTTCTCATTGAAAATTATCCCCAACTGTTACTTTTTTCTGTTTGCAAAAGCATAAATGTACCCAGGTGGTGCTGTGGTTAAACCACAGAGCCTAGGGCTTGCCGATCGAAATGTTGGTTCAAATCCCCGTGATGGGGTGAGCTCCCGTTGCTTGGTCCCAGCTCCTGCCCACCTAGCAGTTCAAAAGCACATCAAAGTGCAAGTAGATAAATAGGAACCGCTACAGTGGGAAGGTAAACGGCGTTTCCGTGTGCTGCTCTGGTTTGCCAGAAGCGGCTTTGTCATGCTGGCCACATGACCTGGAAGCTGTACGCTGGCTCCCTCAGCCAGTAAAGTGAGATGAGTGCCGCAACCCCAGAGTCAGTCATGACTGGACCTGATGGTCAGGGGTCCCTTTACCTTTTAAATGTTCAGAGACATAGTATTATTATTTGTTTGCTTATTAGTATTATCATCATCATCATCAACAACATCATCATCATCATCAGTGGTTACTATATATTACTATATAATTTGTATACTGCCCTATACCCGCAGGTCTCAGGGCAGTTCACAGGATAAAATCACAATATAAAAACACAGAATACATAATAAAAACAAAAAAACCAGAAACAACTGAATAACACCCGCCCCGCCCCACCCCGCCCCGCCCCCAAACCAACCCACACATTCAGCCAAAGGCCTGCTTAAAGAGAAATGTTTTTGTCTGGTGCATAAGGTGTATAATGAAGGTGCTAAGCAAACCTCCCTGGGGAGAGCATTCCACAGACATGGAGCCACTGCAGAAAAGGCCCTGTTCTTGTGTTGCCATCCTCCGGACCTCTCATGGAGAAGGCACACAAAGAAGATGCTCAGAAGATGATCTCAGGGTCCAGGTAGGTAAGGAGTATGGTAAACAGGAGTGAGAAAATATGTTTCTATTCTGATAAAGTTGTGAAAATAGTAATAATAGGCTCAGCCCAAATCTGTGCTGACCTATGGCAAAGAAAGCAAGCCATACAAATCCTACTAGTATTGTCTAAGAGCCACTGTATCTGAATTTTCCACCTGCCCTTTCTAATTACCAAAGTGTTGCACCAGGCAATAGTGGTGCATTGCATTTTGCAGTGCTTTTGGTTACACTGTTGTGCTGGTGGGGCATAACCTATCGTGCATCCCTGGTTTCCACCAACAGGGGACAAAAACCTTCCTTATGGCACAATGCACAGGATCCCTGCAATGTGTGTGTGATGTGTGCACCACGTGTGACATCACATGCTGGGAGGAGCCTTGGCATGGCCTCTGAAAGGCCCACAACTGCAGCAGGAGGGCCCGATGGCACACACAGCCTGCAACACATAGATAGCAAGGGACTATAGACACTGGGCAGGGAGCTGAAGAGACTTGGGTCACTGGTAGTCTTTTCATCACTCCTTCCTGTTGAAGGTCGTGGCCAAGAAAGAGAGAAGAAAATACTATGGCTGTGCAGATGGTGTCATCAGGAAGGATTTGGCTTCTTGGACCATGGTCTCTGCTCCTCGAAGAAGGACTTCTGGCGAAAGATGGGCTGCACCTCACAGCAGTTGGCAAGAATGTCTTTGCTAAAAGTCTGGAGAATCTGATCAGGAGAGTTTTAAACTAGATCTTGAGGAGGAGGGAGGGAGGCAACATTACAAACAACAGAAGAGCACCTGGCACTGGGGATAAGAGCTTAATTGATGCACAGGAAACTGAGGCAGGGCTCCAGAAACCTGCTAAAGGGCAATAAACTACAAGAAGGAAGCAGCTGGAGGGAATGCCTTGTGGTTTCAGTTGTCTCTCACAAATGCACAGAGTGTGGGAAACAAGCAAGATGAATTGGAGCTTTTAGTACAGGGTGGCAAATACGGCGTGGTGGGATGAGACTCATGGCTGGAATATAGGAATTGAGGGGTATATCATGTTCAAAAGGAATAGACCAAACAGGAAGGGAGGAGTAGCAGCATTATATGTAAATAATGTGTACATGTGAGCGGCAGCGAAGCACACATGAGTCCAGTTCATTAGAAAGGTTGATTTATTTCCAAGTAAAACACAGATAACTGGGAGCTCTCCACTTCCAGACACTTTCCATTCCTCAAGATGACTCAACTGACCTTTCAGCGTGGCACTTCCTTCTATGAAAGCAGTGGGGAGGTACCTTCTCCTTGGACGCTGTGACATCTCTCATCCCCTCTCCTGTGGCCCCCCTTTCTACAAGCTTGTAAGCTCATTGGTTCTGGTGCACTCTCTGAGAGGTATGTGAACGCTCACTTACTCTTCCTGGGAGTGTTTCCATGGCAACCTCTCTTAGGACCTCGCTTTCCTCTCCCCCTCTTTCTGGGCTGCCTTCCAAGACTTGCAGCTCTCTTTGCAGAGAGGTTCCTTCGCTCCTGACACTACACTTATGCAGAAATTCATGACTTGATCATGAAAAGCAGATTGAGAGTATATGGGTGAAAATTGTAGGAGAGAAACAATAGTGACTTTACTATTCAGTCTAGTTGTGTTGATCTGACGTAGTCAAAATAAATAAAAAAATGTCCAGTAGCACCTTGGAGACCAACTAAGTTTGTTCTGAGTAGAAGCTTTCGTGTGCATGCACACTTCTTCAGAAACACTGAAACAGAAGTCACCAGACCCTTACAGATAGTGGGAGGGTGGGGTGGGGTTTTTCTCAGAAGAGTGTAACTACCAAGTAAAGCCTGCCTTTCAGGGTTCATATCATGGACTGAAATGTGAGTAAACGTTTTGTTACTTTACTCAGAAAGACTTTCGTGTCTTTATTCTTTTAGGAGGGATCAAAGGGACACCAGGAAATAATCTTAACTAAGAGGTTCAAATGAATATGCAAACTAGCTTCAGCTACTGTATATTGAGGGGAATCTGCTCTGCTACATCGATTACTAGCGTGAGTGAAAGAAGGATAATACTTATTCAATATATCCTTTAATATCTTTATATTACTATCTTTAATATTCCCACACTGTCGTGGACCAGTTGTTCAACATCTTTATAAATGACTTGGATAGGGTTGCCAGGTCTGCTTCCAAAAAATAGTGGACAAGCCGGGGTGTGTGTGTGTTTAAATTAAATTAAATTATATATTTCCTTACAAACATTTTAACATTTAAAACAATCACTTCAAAACTTTACTTAAAATTCAAAACATCAAATATATTATATATATATAAAATATTAAATTACATTTTACTTTGTTGTGTGTATTTTTAATTTGACTGCGCAGCTTTGATCAATTCTTTGTGTTTAAGGAATACATCTTTAATTTCAGTACAACGTTGAGAAATATTAAAAAATATAATTTCCCATGATGCTGAAAATTCGTTCAACGTTTTCTTTTGATACACAATATCAATATTGATGCACAATACTGCAACAGTTTCAATAAACTCGGACCTGGCTCTTTCTTGAAAAAGTACTTCCACTTTTCAAGGGATGAATTGCCCTGCAGATGAACATAAACTTCTTCTAAGGCAGAAATTTGGGTGGAAGTGTTGGCTGGAAGTTCTTCTCGCCATGGTGATAACAACCAGATGTTTGTCATTTCTTCTAAAGTTGGAGGATTATTGCAATCAATTAGATTGAAACAACTTCGTGTCTCATATACGGAATCGGTGAAATTATACCACTTTCCTAGGTACGCAATGGCTCTTTGATACACATGGATGGCTTCTTCCTTGAACTTTTGCACGTCATTCTCAGGCAAATGTTTTTTATGTAAGGCAAATAAAACTTGCATTCCAAAAAACTGCATCGTATTTTTCTTTGCAAAGAATCACGCAGCTTACACATGATAACGTGAAGATCACATGCAAGAATTTTCTTGCTTTCCAGCTTCAGTAGGGTGTCTTGCATTATTGACATGAAGAAGTGCGTGAAATAGAAATACAATTCTGAAATTGTTGGTTCATCGTCCTTTGCAAGTTCATTTTCCTGATCCGAAATAAGGTACCTTATGGCACTCATCAGATCCAAGAGAAATAAAATACGATTTTAGAGGTATCCAGTTTAAAAGTAGTCTTTCGACCGCTTTAAACAAACTTAACTCAAAAACTCAAAAAATGATTTCAACTCTTCTCGTTTCTTCGCAGAATTCGAAAATTCGGCAAAAACCTTCAGCACTGCATTTTCGATATCAAAAGATAACTGCTTTAATGCATTTTTGTGCTGTTGTGTAAAATGTATTATTGCAATGAGCAGCTACAATATGGTCATTTTCCAGCAATAATTTTTGGTAAACAGATTTGTTCACTCCATAATTGACCGATGCATTATCTGCTGAGTAAGCTGAACCATTATTTATTTCCAATTCGTTATCACTAAGAACTTGACACAGCTGATTTTTTATTGATGTAGAATCTTCGAAAGAATCCTTATAAAAGTATAACATTTTCACACACAGTCCTTCCTCACAAGTAAAATAGTGTGCAACAATGGGATACATTTTGTGATTTCCCTTGTTTGATGCGTCAGTGGAGAGAGAAAATGGAATTCCACTTTTACGATCAGTGAGAACCAACTCAATAGAAAAAGGATACAAAACCTCATTGACAATAGCTGATGATTTGGTTCTTCCACAAGACATGTTTTTTACAATTTCTGAATCATCAAAAATTTGCTTCATTAACTTAATACCGCAATCTTGAGCCAGGAAAGAAATATGGTGTTTTATCCCATGGTAAATTTCAGCCATTTGAGCTGCAGTCACTTTCTCACTGAAAGAGGAGTCTTTAACAATGAAAAACGAATTGATTCGCTTGTTGCTGGAAGCTATTTTCTCCTTATCTAAATGATTTTTTGTGCTTGCATGCTGTGTGACAGCTTTTATACCATTATATTCAATTGTGAACGATTTCTGACACAATTTGTTCTGTCGGTTTCGTTCTTGGTAATCCATGCAAAAGTAGCTTCCCAGGCTTTGGTGTATTTGCACACTCTCTTTCCTTTTAAAGAATTTGAAATATCGCCGCTGTCACTCTCATCACTTGACGCCATTTTAGGTCAGTCAACACAAGCTACAATACATTTTAAAAATGTTATACTGTACATAATTTTATAATCTTAATCTTAATTTAATCTTAATTTTATAATCTTAATCTTAGGGTCATGGGTTCGAGCCCCCATAGGTTTGATTCCTGCATTGCAGGGGGGTTGGACTAGATGATCCTTGTGGTCCCTTCCATTCTATACAAGTCTATGCTTCTATGCTTCTTAGGGATCCTTGGGGCAAAGCTACCCAAGTTCCCAACAGGGGTTCCTGTATTAGGGAGGCGATCCTTGGGGCAAGAATCTCGCTCCCTCAGGTCATTGGGCAAGTCTCCTCTAAGCCCACCTCCCCCTCCCACGCCTCTACCGGTAGCTGGTTTGCTGCTGCTCCTGCACGTCAGGAACAGGAAGAGGCGTCTTTTTCTTTCGCTCCTCTCCCTTTTGTTCTCCCTGTGAGTCAGGAACAGGCGGGGCAGAACTCTGGCAAGAGGCGCCTCCCCCCATTTTTTAAATGTCTTGTGTCATTAAATGTCTTGTGACATTGTTATTGAGTATGATTAATAATTTTTTCAGAGAATTGAGTTCAATGGATTTTCAATCTTTGTCTCATTCTTACTTATAAAAAAAAGACAAAACACGCTTCTCCTGTCCTTATTCTCTTAGACTGTAAAGCTTTAGATTACGTACCATTTCATCATAAAGCTTTTGAATAAAAAAATGTCCACTATTTTTTTTTTTTGGGGGGGGGACAGTGAACATAATGTGAAAAAAGCGGACTGTCCGCTCAAATAGTGGACACCTGGCAACTTGGATGGGGGACACCTGGCTTACTAGCTGCACATGTGAAAAGGATATAGGGGTCTTGGGGGACCACAAGCTTAACATAACTCTGTGTATGCAGAGGAGGGCAACCAAGATGATCAAGGGTCTGAAAACGAAAACGTATGAGGAATGGTTAAAGGAGCTGGGTATGTTTAGCCTGGAGAAGAGGAGACTGAGATGAGATATGATAGCCATCTTCAAATATGTCAAGGGTTGTCACATGGAAGAGGGAACAAGCTTGTTTTCTCCTGCTCTGGAGGGGAGGATGGAAACCAGTGGCTTCAAGTTACAAGAAAGGAGATTCCAACGAAACATACAGAAAAGCTTTTTGGCAGTAAGAACTGTTCAACAGTGGAACAGTCTACCTCAAGAGATTGTAGACCTTCTTTGGAGGTTTTTAAGCAGAGGTTGGATGCCCATCTGTAATGGATGCTTTAGCTGACATTCATTGCAGGGGGCTGGACTAGATGACCCTTGGGTCCCTTCCAACTCCAAGATTCTATGATGGAGCCCGTCATAGCCGCAGCAGGCCCTAATGAGTTAATCCCATCAAAGGGTTAATCCCAGCGACTTGGTGGGGCCTGCTGCGCCTGCAATGGGCTGTTTCGGATCCTCCCATTGCTGCAACGGGCTTTGAGCCAGCCACAGGCGTAGGAGGGCCTGACAGAGCCCACCTGGTTGTGGAATATTGAGGGGGCCCAACCCTTCATTGAAAAATTATGGCTACCTGGGCCCCCTGGGCCCCGTAGAGACGGTGTCCCTTCCCTCCTGGCAGGTTTCTTCTTCCTCTCCAACCCATCTAGGAGAAGGGGTTTGTTTGCCTGGCATTGCTGTTAACTGGAAAACACATTTGATCAGGTCATGTCAGTCTCCATCAAGACCACTTTTCATGCAATAGGATGAAATCATATGAAGAGTCAAGCACAGAGATATGTTAGAACAGCTGGGTGAAACAAAGAGTAGAAGTGGTTTTTCATGGCAATTACACCGCCCACACTAAGAACAGTTAAATGAAGGTTGGAGAAAAAGTCCCTTCCGGCATGGCATAGGAGGGGAGGTTGCGGGCACCCACGAGCGCTTCACGTGCTGGGGGGATGGTTGCCATCCCACCAGCCATAGGCTGGGGCCCGGGCCCGGTGCTCCCCGGCGCGTCCAATCCGGATGTCCCGGGGGCGTGGCTTGCTACCTTAAAGTGAGCGCACAGCTGGGGCTCAGCCTCTTTGTTCCTGCCCCCAGCCGCTCTCCCATGCAGTTTGCTCACAGCAGCCCTGCTGATTTTAACTGGACAACTGGACCTACTGTTTACATAGCATAATGGCTCCAAAGCGTAAACAAAAAGAACCTGCAGTGGCACCTCCTGCAAAACGTGTCGGGTCTGGGTCAGCAGCATCAGGTGCTCCAAGTGTAACAACGGTTACTATTTCACCTCAGGCTGTTGCTAACCTTTTCTCGGGCTTTCAAAGGTTTTTCCAACAGGTCTCACCTAACAGGAGCTTCCTTCAGAGGGGTCTCCAGATTGTATTCCTGATACGGCCACAAGCACTGGGGAGCGTCTGGGGACCTCAGCTTCCTTTGTCAACAGTCAATCCGGGCGCATAAGGACATGGTCCCAATCTTCATCTTCTGGGTGGGGTAATACTTCTCTCCAGCTTTCTCCAGGCATTCCCAGTTGCTTGCAGGGTCCCCTGGCCAGCACCCAGGTCAGGCCTAGTCAGGCTACTTCTGATACTTCATTGGATGATGAACTCCAGAGGCAACGGGAAGTTACCGGGGTGCGGGAGCAGTCATTACCTCCTCAGCAGAATCAGGCGCAGGTCGAGAAACAGGGAAAGAAGTCTAAGAAGAGCTCTCACAAGAAGAGCAAAAAGAGTAAGCCGTCAGACATGGAGGATGATTCAGGTACCTCCTCTTTGGATTCAGATAGTGATACCCCTATGGAAGGTTACTGGGGAGAAGGGGGGGGGATCTTGTAGGACTCCTTTGCAAGTCCTTTAACGGCACATTAGAATGGAAAGGAGGTGCACTAGTGAAAGATGTTAAGACTTCCACCTTATTTGCAAAATCTGGTATTGAATCTGCGTTTCGTCTTTTACCAGTTCACCCACAAGATTTTAGATGGTTGGGATTCAGGTTTGAGGGGGCGTACTTCATCGACAAAGCTATGCCAATGGGTTGTTCAGTAGCTTGTTCAGCTTTTTGGTTTGGAGGGCGTGGCTCATTACCTAGATGATTTTCTGTGGTAGTGTACATAATTCGGATTGTGCTTATCTCCTAGAGGCTTTTGCTTCCTTGGCCACGGAGCAGTCTCAACCATCACTTATTTAGGCATCAAATTGGACACCATTGCCCAAACATCACATTTGCCTCAAGAGAAATTGGCATCCCTTAAACAAATAATTTCTGAAATGCTTCCCCTCAAAAAGGTTACCCTTAGACAAATATAGTCTGTCCTTGGTCATCTTAATTTTGCTTGCTGCGTAGTATCCCCGGGACGTCCCATTTGTGCTAGATTAGCAAGATTATCTGCTGGACTCCGTGCTCCGCACCACAGGGTGTGCCTCAGCAAAGAGGTTAAGTCAGACCTTGAGGTGTGGCTAAGGTTTCTTGATAATTTTAACGGTGTGTCGTTGTGGCAGGACAATTTAAGGTTGAAAGTTGATTTTCAGGTTCAGTCAGATGCAGCTGGTTCCTTGGGATCCGGGGTTTACTTTAAGGGAAGGTGGTGCGCCCAGCAGTGGCCTCCCAGCTGGAAAGGAAAGCCTGTTATTCGTGATCTAACCTTTCTAACCTGCCGGCCACAGGGCACAGCAGTCCTTGCCTGGTGAAGGACACCAGGCAATTCCTTCATTTAAGGCCACCTTCGTCCTGCCCACTCCAGTCGCCTGGCCCATCATCAGTTTACGTGTGTGATGCGCAGGGCCATCGCTGCCTGCAGACTCCCTCCCTCTGAATTCGCTGCACATTCCTTTCGAATTGGCGCAGCTACAACAGCAGTACACATGGGCCTTTCTACGGAGAGGATAAAGGATTTGGGTCGTTGGAAGTCCAAAGTTTACAAGGGTTACCTCCGCTGCACAATGTGACTAGCAATCGTGTTTGGCATATCACTTACGTTCCTCTTTGCTCTGTTTTCAGGAGATACTGCTGTAAATATCTGGATGGTTGGTCACAGTATCATGCACTGGGCTCGGACTCGCACCTTTAATCAGAGATTGGGTCCCAATTTGGGGCTTCCACTACGGATCAAAGTCTCCTGGATTACAAGGAGAGGGATATGCTGGGACGAACTCCTGCCAGCTGTGAAGGCCAGGGCCGCCTCGCAAAATTCCCCTGATGTTTTGGTGGTTCAGCTTGGTGAAAATGATTTGGCCTACTGCAAAGGCGTGGATTTGAAGTTGAAGATTTCTAGGGACTTTGATGAACTGGTGGCCACCTCCCCAAATTTAACCATCCTTTGGTCTTCACTGCTGGAAAGACGCATTTGGCGTGACTGTCACTCCCCCGCGGCTATCAATAAATCAAGGAAGTTTTTGGATATGGCTGTGGCTAAAAAGGTGTCAGCCAGTCCCTTTACTGTGATGCTGGCATGCATCTTTCAAATGCTGGAAATGATGTTTGGCTTGCTGACATTCTCAATGCTATTAGGTATTGGTTACGGTTGTGAGGGTATTTTTTCCAAGAAAAAAAAATCCTTGGAAAAGACCCTGATGTTGGGAAAGATTGAGGGCACTAGGAGAAGGGGACGACAGAGGACAAGATGGTTGGACAGTGTTCTCGAAGCTACGAAAATGAGTTTGACCAAACTGCGGGAGGCAGTGCAAGACAGGAGTGCCTGGCGTGCTCTGGTCCATGGGGTCACGAAGAGTCGGACACGACTAAACGACTAAACAACAACAAACAACAACGTGAGGGTATTGGCGGTGAGCCCTTTAGGTTTGATTGGCGGTTAGGCATTGGATTATCTCTGAAAGGTCACAGGTGGAGGGGAGGTTGCTGCCATCACCTCCCCCAAAATGCTGAGGGGTACTCCCTTAAGGAGTCCGGGGGCGTGGCTATGTCTGAAGTCGTGGTAGGTGAGGGCCTAAGGCACGCTCCTTGTCAGTGGCCCCAGGGTAAGTTCCTAGTTGATCTGCATCGCAGGGCTCACCTAACGGTGGTTAACCCTTCACAGACTGACAGTACAATGGGCTGGAATTGGGTATAGTCGGTTAGATCCAATGCCTAAGCCAATACCTCTCTACATCCGTAAACAATAAAGTTGTGGCCTTTTATGCCTATTAACCTTATTCACCGGGTCCTGTGTCTTTATTTACTCATGGAGGGTCTGGGTATCGCCACGCAAGTTGTGAATAATTAAGTTAAGACTGTGTCTAGCACTTCCTCTCCTTTTCCAGTTTTAACTAGGCTACATAAGAGTGAACACTAAGTTGAAGTAGATTTGAAGGAACTAGATCTAGATTTGCTTTTCTAATTCTTTTAAGAAGCTGTTTACCAAAAAATTGCACACAGCTGCAAAGACACAAATATGTATAAAAGGAGAAAAAGTTTATTAAAAGTTACATTCAGCAGCAATGGGCATATTTACTTAAGTAGAAACAGTTACTTTTTCTCTCAGGTTTTAAATAAGTCTTTATTTGCCCTCCATGCCCATAAATATTTGAGGCATTATAGCAATCTGAGTTGCATTTAATAGCCATGCCCATTCATGCCCATTCCTGCATTGCAGGGGGTTGGACTAGATGATCCTTCCAACTATGATTCTAATGTGGGCATAACAGTGATTCCCCTCCCAGCAACTTAATTAAGAAGTCTCAAGGATCTGATACTTTCATCATGAGCTATGAGCTATGCAGAGCTTTTCCTGACATGGGAATGAATGCAGAGCTCCAGGGTTTGTATTGAAGTCCAATTATGCCTTGGAGTTGCTGGATCAGGACCTTAAACCTTTCGCACCCACACCTTGTACAAAATTACAGATTGATGCTCCTAACTTTAGGAAGTATTGTTTATTTGTATGAAAGTTTCACTCACCCTGAACATCCAGGCCCCACAAACTTGTAAAAAATTGACATTGTAAAAAGTGTTGCACATTTACAGCCTGAGACTATAGAAATATCTGTATTGACAGACTGGCTTGGAAGCTCTAAATATTGCAAATAGCATCATGGGAAACATTAATAGAATATTACAACCAATATTCCACGGCTTTGACCTCCATACATGGCACCCCTCAAAAATATATGCTTCACTCCAGCATATTTTCCAGGCTTCTTTCTGGGTGCCCAATCAAACAGGTCTTCAACCATTTGGGAAGTGGCAGCAGGAGAACTAGTTTCAGTCTGCACATTCTGTGCTAGGGTTGCCATATGCCAGGACCTCAAAGGTGGAAGTTCTGGAAGGGGAAATTTCTGGAAGGTGGTGGTTTGTCCTGGATCTTCGGCAAGTAAACCCAAAAATAGTGCTTGGGGGGCATTTTTGTTTTTTAAAAAAGCTCAATAACTTTGGGGTTTGTATAAATAAAGCTCAACCACTGGGGAATCCTGGTTTTTACTTTTTGAAATATGGTAACCCTATTCTGTGCCCCATGTGCACATGAATTCTTTGTAGGACACGGGAAGACTATGGAGGATTGCTGGTAGTGACCATGACAAGTGCAGATTGCACTCTCAACTGGGAATCTAGTGCACACAAATCAGGAGAGCAAGTTAGTATAGTCTTAAGTTTTTTACTTTTAAAGCGAGACTCTTAAAGCAAGCTTCAATAACAAAAGCACTAGCTATTTTTGGAGTTATATATCTATCTACCCTTTCCTGAGCAAAATTAACACTCTATAGGAATTTTATTATATTCCAGTATGCCCCCCCCCATCATCCAGCAAAATAATCATAACGATGAGTGCAAATGAAAAGGCTGAATAGGACTGACCTGTGCTTAGCTTTGAAAACAATATAAAGTGACCTCAAAACTACAAAGTGCTTTCTCTCCAAGAACCTAAAATATGTAGCCAAAGCACCAGTGGACACCATAATTATGTGTTTACAGTGTACCAATTTGTTCCAGATTTTTTAAAACTGAGCTTCCTGCCTCTGTACTTTCTTGCACTAATGCATGGGACAGGAAGGCACTGGAGGAAGACAGGGAGATACCCCTCTGCAAGTTGCTAAAGATCCTAGTGTTAATAAGCATGAAGGCAGAGCATTAAACAAAAATTCTGCACATCTACAAAAGTTTGCACAACTCCAGAATGGGCATAAAACCAGTAAGGCTTGACAAAGTCCCCAATGATATTCTCGTGAGTAAGCTGGTAAAATGAAGGGTTGAATGAGGTAACTGTTAGGTGGATTTGTAGCTGGTTGACTGACTGAACCCAAAGAGGACTCATCATGCAGGGTGCCACAGGGTTCTGTCCTGGGCCCGTTGTTCAATGTCTTTATAAATGACTTGGAGGAAGGGATTGAGATGATGCTAACCAAATTTGCAAACTGGGAGGCGTAACTGATGCCACAGAAGACAGAATCAGAATTCAAAATTCAGAAGACAGAATCTGAATTCAACAGATTGGAGAACAGGACGCAAGCTAACAAAATGAATTTCAATAGGACAAATGTAATGTTCCACACTTTGGCAGGAAGATCCAGATGCACAATTATAGGATGGGGGAGACCTGGCTTACTAGCAGTACATGTGAAAAGGATCTAGGGGTCTTGGTGGACAACAAACTTAAGATGAGTCCACAGTATGATGCAGCAGCAAAAATAAGCTAATGCTATTCTAGGCTGCATCACCAGAAGTATAGTGTTCAGATCAAGGGGTGTCATAGTACCACTCTATTCTGCCTTAGTCAGACCACACCTGGAATACTGTGTCCAATTCTGGGCACCACAATTTAAGATGGATGTTGACAAGCTGGAACGTGTGGAGAGGAGGGCAACCAAGATGATCAAGGGTCTGAAAACAGTCTTATGAGGAGAGCTGGGTATGTTTAGCCTGGAAAAGAGGGGACTGAGGGGATATGATAGCCATCTTCAAATATCTGAAGGGAGGGAGCATGCTTGTTTTCTTCTGCTCTGGAGGGTAGGACTCAAGCCAATGGCTTCAAGTTACAAGAAGGGAGACTCCGACTAAACATTTGGAAAAACTTTCCGATAGCAAGAGCTGTTCAGCAGTGGAACAGACTCCCACGAGAGGTGGTGGACTCTCCTTCCTTGGAGGTTTTTAAACAGAGGTTGTGTGGCCATCTGTCAAGGATGCTTTAGCCGAGATTCCTGCATTGAGGGAATTCGATTAGATGATCCTTGGGGTCACTTCCAACTCTAAGATTCTATGATTCTATGACATAATTTCAGTTCAGCTTTTTAAATTTTGAATCTTGTTGAACTTTCATTTTAGCATTTTAGAGGTTTCAATTACAGGGCTACACAAACAACACCAAAACACGACCCAACCATAAGTACTTGTAATCATTCCCAATGAGATAAACAGAAGTGTTTAAACACATGCTTCAACTCATCCTATTGGCTCTGAGGAAGACGTCTCTCCCCTTCTTCAGATTCTGCCGAGAATGATGCGATGTCAGGACATACCACTGTTCCCATGAAGCACTGTGTCCCAAATCACAAAAGGAATGCCTCAAGCCACCATCAGAATGGAACTTCATGCCACTGATTAAATTTTCAAAACCTTATAGGAAAAAATAGGGGGCGTCTTTGGCCACCATGTGTTTGGTCCATGTCCACTCAAACATTCTTCTACCTTGTGCCCCCTGAAGCATCCCCTGGGGGATGATTATTATGGCCAGAATGTAATTGAAATTTATACGATTTTGGAATGCAGAAACAAAGAAAATCATCAAATCATCAAATCTAGCATGTGGGGGCCACTTTATCTAAATTATATAATTTGGTATTTGAATGATTAGTATTAATAATTGTATCATAAATTGGTATTGTTATAATGAGGCTATTATTGGACTGTAATTGAAAACTAATTTTTAAAAAATATTTTTTAAAAAGCTTAATCCAAATCTGGGCTGAATTATTTGGTGTAGCATACCTAAAACCTTAACTGTGGGTGGATCCTGCTCCTAAATTTTAATTCTGGTTGATGAACTCCAGTCCAACTTTATCAATGCTGGATAAAATTGAAATTAGGAGAGATCCAGGGCAGGAGGATTTGCTTCAGGACCCTGCCCTCCACTCTCATCACTTACATTTCAGATTTCATAGAATCATAGAGTTGGAAGAGACCACAAGGGTCATCCAGTCCAACCCCCTGCCAAGCAGGAAACACCATCAAAGCAATTCTGACAGATGGCTGTCAAGCGTCTGCTTAAGGACCTCCAAAGAAGGAGACTCCACCATACTCCTTGGTAGCAAATTCCACTGCCGAACAGCTCTTCTTACTGTCAGGAAGTTCTTCCTAATGTTTACATGGAATCTTCTTTCTTGTAGCTTGAATCCATTGCTCCGTGTCTGCTTCTCCTTTGCTTCTCGCTTGGGTGGTATTCTCCTTTGTTTGAAGCTGCCTTCCACTTGAGAAAGCGTTTGCACACATTATGGGAGAAGCTGGCACATGGTAAAAATCCAGTGCACACCCTGGGGAAGCCTGCAACCTGTGAATGGCAACATCTGTGAGACCACGTGGAAGCTCCACAATAAACAGGGCACCACCCTACCAACCTTAGTTTGCCTTCAGCTGCCTGTCTTTTCCCTTAACAATCCAACTACCCGTCAGGTTCCTTCTCCTTAGTCCTTGTAGAACTCAGCACAGATGGGGACAGTTGGCTGTCTGCCTACTCTTGAGCTCCCTGCTTTCCACCATTCCAGAGCCAATGGGCACCAGCTACCCCTGCTGCACAGTGTGCATTTCTGTGGTGTAGGCAACGGTGTAGCTAGCCACTCGGGTACCCAGGGCAGCGTGCACGCTTTGCAGCCAGGGGCTGAACGAGTCGCCCATGGGGTGGGGCAAGCCAAGGCAGGAGCCTCTCTGCAGCCTCCCCCTCAGCTGTAGGGTGGCTGAGGCGGTGGGCAGACGCAAGCCCCGTGCTGCTCAAAACAGCAGGGCGGAGCTTGCAGGCAGTCTGCCCACCTCCTCCCCCTCAGGAGATACACCTGTCTCAGGCACGCTGCAGGCCTCGCTGTGTGGCGCCCAGTGCCCCCCCCCCGCCTCACCCAGCTCTGCTTTTGGATCAGGCTGATTCATGGAGGAGAGGGCAAAGTTGCAGGCAGCAATGCTTCTGGTTTCTGGAAATCACTCCAGGGGAGGGTGCAGTGGGTGCGGGAGTTATTTTTCCAAAAACACATCTTTTTGCTGTTTTGTCACCACACCCAGGGCGGCCCGCATCCCCTTCCTACGCCACTGGGTGGAGGTGAGGCAGAATGGAGATGTAACCAGCTCAAACAATATGGGCTGGAACAAGCAAGTACTTATACTGTGTAGCAATGTTTCTCAAACCTGGATCTTCAGCTGTTGTTGGACTACAACTCCCAACATCCCTGATCACTGATTAGGGGTGATGGGAGTTGTAGTCCAACAACTGCTGGAGGCTCAAATTTGAGAAATACTGCTTTATAGTATGGAATAGATTATTAATTCTTTCAGCTAAGGACTATTTACTCTGACTGGCAATGGCTCTCCAAAGTCTCAGACAAGAATCTCTCCCAGTCCTGCTGTTCGAGATTCTTTAAGCTTAAGCTGCCAGGGAATGAGCCTGGGTCCTTATACAAGCAAAACCTCTGAGTGACAGCTACTGCATGCCTACTATAAGAGCCTTATCATACGCTACCCTTACCAGACTGCAGTTCTTTTCCTCTTTACAGAGGTGCATAAATCAATTGGTTAACATTAAAACTTTTTCCATCAGTTCCTACTAGGGCTGGAACAGATTCTGCAGTTTGGCTTTCAGTTTATGCAGGCACTTTGTCAGTGAAACCTCCATATCCTCAGAGCAAGATGCAAAGGGAAGGTGGCTGGGAAGGACAGAGCAAGGCCTCAATCCAGGCACAATCTGAATATGGACAGTTGCAATCTATTATTGATCTCCTGCTGAGCTGATTCAATCTTTTTGCATGATTCAAACTAAAGAGGAGGACTAAGTCTGAGCTTGTTAAAGTGATAGAAAGGCTTGCAATTTGATAAGGCATCCAAGAAACAGTTTTCCACTTTATTCTATCAATAAACCCAACATACCATCATGTTAAGATCTGACCTAATAGTCTACACAACTCACTATAACATGTAAAAGGTGTGGGCTACAAGCCACTAAATATTGACCACACATATGCTTATTGAAAACTAACAAAAGGCTGAGCACCAATTCTTATAAATTATGTTACAAGCCAATGGAACTTGCAAAGTAAGTATTATGTAGAATTGCATTGTATGCAATTTATTTGTAATCTCACTGATTTAACTGCATTAGAATTGCATTTATGGCTTCCAAATTAGGATTGCTTTATTCCAAGAAGGAATAGCAAACATGATAATTCTTTTTTTCAAACTTCCCAGCACTGCTAATTGTTTCCTTCTTAGCTCTTATAATACGCAATCAGGCTACCTGTTTTGCTTTACAGGTATAGGTAAAGGGACCCCTGACTGTTAGGTCCACTCGCAGGCGACCCTGGGGTTGCAGCGCTCATCTCGCTTTACTGGCCAAGGGAGCTGGCGTTTGTCCGCAGACAGTTTTTCCGGGTCATGTGGCCAGCATGACTAAGCTGCTTCTGGCGAACCAGAGCAGTGCACGGAAATGTCGTTTACCTTCCTGCCAGAGCAGTGCCTATTTATCTACTTGTACTTTGACATGGTTTCGAACTGCTAGGTTGGCAGGAGCTGGGACCAAGCAACAGGAGCTCACCTTGTCACGGGGATTCGAACTGCCGACCTTCTGATTGGCAAGCCCTGCGTCCCTCTGTTTTGCTTTGCTCAATGCCTTTTCACAATTCTTTAGAAGCATTTGTACTAGAACACTCAGCTGGAGACAAGTGCATAGAGAAAGGCAATTTTACTTAGGAATAGTGCAAACTGCATGCCTTTCACTCTTATTTGTGAGTTCTGCACTTTTGGATTGTCAAAGGAAAGAACATAAGGCCCTGCTTATTGTACAACCCTGATTCTGAATTGGAAACTAGAGCTGATCTCCCTTCACCACAGCAAAGTCACATGAATTCCAAGCAGAACCAATGATGGCCACAATCTAGTGGATCAGAAGATGCATATTGATGAAATATTCCTGTGTCAGTGGGGAATCTGTTCGTCTCCAATTCCCATCAGTCCCATCAGCCCTAGCCAACATGACCAATGGTCAGGGACGGTGGGAGGCTGTCCATTCATACAGGAGGGGAACCCTATCTGAGAAACATTTTGTACAGGAAAAAGAGAAAGGAGGAGCTGAAGCCAAAAGAAATAGCTTTCCCCCCCTGTGGTTTATGGACAGTAGCAGTATCTTTACATTTTTTCTAGACAGTTCATCTCAAAGCTGTTTACCCCCTGAAATTAATCTCTAACACTAGTTCTAAAATATCACATTTTCTCCTCCTTGGATCATGAATTTTAAAACACAGTTAAAGACGACCATTAGTTGAATTCTCTACTTGCAGCCACATTAATAGGGAGCATCTAAATTCAAGAGTAAAGAAATCACTTCCAGTTAATGTTTTCAGTGGTTATGTACATAAATTTCAAGTTCTCCCAGCTGCAGGTCCATTGTGCTCTATTTTATAAATAAGGAATTGCACAGCTGACAGCAAAATTTCTATTAGCCTTAATACTTGTCTCTGCAACCCTTTTTTAAAAGAGAAAAACAATGCTTTTTTGAGGGTGATTTTGTTCATCTTTCAATGCAAATTAACTTGCCATAACATTATTGCCTCCTCCAATGGCATATTTACGGTAATTAGAATGGCAGGGGGAGAGAGAGCAAAAATTCCAAACAAAGATAACAAATGATGCTGGCCAGCAAAGGTGACAAGAAAGAACTTCTACAGATTCTGAATGCGGCTGTTGGATTCTGTGTTTCTTGGTTGCTCCATTAGTTTTACAAGGATTCTTACGGTGGCATTCAAAACAACAGAACCAAATTCTGCCATGCCTTTGCATCTGCCGGCAGCCAACTGAATTACAAGAGAGTAAATGAAGGTTGTACTCTCTCCCCCCACCCCTGCCAGTTTTAAATTGTTTTGCCTGAGGAAAGATGCAGAAGAGCTTCCCTTACCACAACCTTATCTGTAATATTTGAGCTGGTGGCCCCTTTCAATAGTGAAGAAAAAAACAGTTACAAATTGTTCCCAGAGCTAAACCATGTAAGATACTGGCACACTGTTATTTGTAACGTTGTAACAATAGGCGCTGTTCACCACTCTGGATCGAGAATACGGATGAAACGCTCTCAGTGTGGTGGCATGTGATGGTTCACGTGGGACGCAGCATTTGATCCAAGAAAGCCCAGCCTCTGCTTGTTTTTCCTTTGTTCTGTCATCTAAAGGTGGGGAGGGAGACAAAGACAAGATGAGCTCCTGACTCCTCTTTAGCAAAGACATGCAAGACATGACACTGTGACATTTATTTCATTTTATTTTGCAAGATAAAAAAGATGAGAAAAACCATCAAGGAGATTATTTTGAAACCGAAAAGCTAAAGAAAAAAGGGGGTTCCTTGCAAGTGAGTATTTTTAAAAATATATATGTAAATTCTGGAAGGCAAGTATTAACACATTAATTCGGGGCAATTTCCCCTTCCTCCCAGCAATTTATTGGCACAAAGATCCGAAATGTGCACCCGTACAGTGTTCTCATTACCCAGGGAAGATGGATTTTACTTTCCCTTCTCAAATCTAAATGTCTTGTTCAACTGTCTCAACTGTTGCTATCATAAATATATATATATGAAATGCAAGATTAAACAGATTTAACTACAATCCTACACACACTTAGCTTGGAATAAGTCCTATTGAACAGAATAAAAAAAACTTACAACTAAATATACATACTGTAGGACTGTACTGCTACAAGCTAAAGAGGAGGGCTTATTACAAGGGGTATTTGGGATTGAGTTCAGAGCCTGATTCAACTCTCTTGAAAAGAGCAAGAATTGGTCAGAAGCAGCTCCCTCCCCCCTCCCCCCAGTTCAACTTTATATGGAAATAAAAACACAGCTATTAACTTTTTTCTTTCTGGCAGAGTTTAATTAAATGTGCAGGCACAGTAGCTGCTTTTAAGCAGAAGAATCCTGCCATATTTCAGATAGCAAGCTTTCTGCAAGAACAGCAACCTGCACTTTGCCCCTTTTTTTGGAGGGAGAACTCAAAGGGATTTGCTTCACTCCCTGTGGTTTTGTGGGAAATTTCATATCAAAGATTACATTCAATGTAGAAATTCTCCCAGGACAGTAGCCAGCAAAGGGTCAGAAGGATGAGCACAAGGACATGTGTGTGGGGCGGAGGGGCTTCATGCTGGCGTTATGGTCAACTTGTACCAAAAGTAACAGAAACTAAGTGCACAACTGACTTGAAATGTGGATAGGTGGGACAGAGGCAGAAGGACCTAAATGCCATTCTGTCCCATTCTGCCCCATTTTCTGGGTTGGCAGTGACAAGCATGCATGTGATCGCACATAAAATTGTCACTGTCTGTATCCAAAATTTTCCAAGCAAGCAGAACTAGCAATGAATTTTATTACTTTAGCATTCCTTCCTCAAAGCACTATGATTGAAAAGCCTGTACTGTACAAGTTATTCCCTCTGGTTAGAAGCAAAATCTGTTGGTTACATCTCAGCCTGGCATCTTCCTCATATGGCAAACTGAGAAGATTTGTTTACATTTTTGCAAACATGCTGTCTGCTGCATTTTTTAAAACATCCGAATTGCCAAAGTGCCCTGAACAGCCTTGCTTGGGTCTCTTGATTTGGGAATGGTCCAAATATTTTGTGCACCCCATAATGGCAATTTGCATTCCCATCATGGTGCTGGACTGGATGGAGAGTTTCAAATACAGTTTTTATTTACGGTAGTTTGCTTTTTGCCACTGCTACCAAAATCAGATGGGTGGGTATGCTGGGGGTCCGTAAAAATTTGCTCGCCTGCCCCAGGCCAGGGGGTTAGCCACCTTTGTGGGAGCCAATTATAATAGATAAATGTAAGTTGTAATTGGTGTGGCTGAGAGGTAAGGGCATGCTTGTATATTTATTGAGACTAACATTGATTCTGGTGTGTAACTGTGATACACAGAAAAATGTACCAGTGTTTTCCTCTTCTAACAATAAATGTTAGCTTTATCTTTTTTAAAAAAACTCTGCATTGACATCTATCTAAAAGTGGGATTTATAATGATGTCTTTGTTAACAGTCAAATATATTTTATGTAACTGATTAATCAATCATTTGATACTTTACCTCTTTACATCCCAGTTAGGCACCAATCAGGTCCACAGCGCCTTAGCTTCAACAATGCTTCAAGACAACTCAACCAGATTAATCAACCAGAATGTTAGCTCTATGGAAATCTCCTCTTTACTATCTATTGCACTTAATTTCTGTGAAGCTGGATTAAGACCTCTGACAAAAGGCGATTTTTACTGGAAGATAATCTGTGATCTAGCTGAGAGGTTGATTCTTTTTACATGCATGAAGCTCTCTACTCAAACTCTGCTATGTAAAATATAAAGAAAGAACCAACCAACCTGTTCTTTAAGCTCAGCTAGTTGACTCGAGAGCTGCTTGACCAGGCTCATGGTGGACTCCAATCTCTCATGCAGGTTTCTGATTTCATTCTGTTCACTGTCACCTTCGTTGCTGACCAAGGACATGGCTCTCATCCGAGGGAACCAATCTAAATTCTTTTCCTGCACACACAAAAGTAGAAAAAAAATGTTAGTTGTGACTTAAATATAAAATGAGATGGGGTGGAGTAGAGTGGGTGATAGTCTGAATGATTTCTCAAGGATTCGCCCAACTGACTCTGACTGTAGGAGACCCAGGATTAGCATAGGAATTTATCTGTTCTCCTAGCCAACTGGTAGCTGCTTATCTGTAGGCAGTTCCTGTTAAATGACTCACATAACTGGTGCCTGCCCATGTTGTTGGGTCATTGAGATATTCTCCCAGCCACATGGCAGCTGCTGGTTGGTAGGCAGCTGCCAAGAATGAAAAATGTGAAGGTTTGCATCATACTTGTCATTGGCTTAAGCTCCCTATCCAATTTACACTCAGTAGCATAATGTACTGGTTTTCCGAGTGTGGGTTGGACCATTTGGGTGGTGGATATGGCATTCCTGGAGGGGGAACCAGGGTTCCAGGGAGAGAGGGGATTCTGAGGCAAACGGCTCCTTCCTCTTCACACCTTTGAAAATGTAGGTGTCTCATATGCATTCTAGCAAAGGATCCTTTAAAAAATCTATGTCATAATAATACTGTTACAAAAATCGAGTGCCCCCCAACACTCTGTTGAGCAGTAGCAAGATTCCAGGGGGTTCTCACCTAGGATCTGTATTCCTTTGGAGAATTGAGGCACAATACTTTAATAAATATGGTTTATTCATCTATTTACATCTTTATGGATTATGGAGAGTCCAGCTCTTGCAGGATGGTCATCTCAAGCAGGGGTTCTTCCCCATATCAGTGCAGCACTGCAGTCAAAGGCACCTCTCTCACCCAGCCTTCAGTCAGCCGCCCAAGATGGATCTCAGCCTGTTCTCTCCCTTCTTCCCAGCACCCCTTGCTCTAAAGACTCTCTTTACCTGACACCTCAAACACACACCCCATCACCATGGCAACTTCTCCTATCTCCAAATACCGTGTTTCCCCTTTTTTAAGACACCGTCTTATAACTTTTTTTCCTCAAAAAAACACAAGGTGTCTTATTTTCAGGGGATGTCTTAATTTTTTATTACCATTTTTATTATGGACCCACCCTGGGGAGCAACTTCCTTTAAAAAGAGACAAGGAAAAAAGAGCAAAGGCAGCGGTGAGGGAGACACTTTGTGCATGCTCAGAGACCACCCCATCCCCAGCTATAAACCCACCCCGGTTTTCCAAGACGCCTTTTCCCCGGCACTGGACTGGCGGGGGGATGTGAAGGGGGTGTCTCTCTGTGCATGCTCAGAGGCAGCCTCGTCCCGGGCGCCGCTATGGGAGTGGAGGGCACTCACCTAACCATGACCCAGATCCCGGCCACGACGAGGCGCCGTGTGCCGGCAGCGGACTGAGCCGGAGCCCCTGGTGCAGGCCAGCGTTGAGCTCACTACCGGCCCCGCCGAGCACAGCCACGGGCCCATCGCCCAGCCCGCCCGCCTGCCTGCCTCCCGCTTCCCTGCCCACAAAATTCCGGCGGCGGGCCATGCAGCCCATGCCGCTCCAGCAGAGCGGAAGGGGCCAGCAGCGCTTCCGCCGCCGTCCGCACCCCGGCGCCACAGAAGGACCCGCGAGCCTCCCGCCACCGCTCTGCCTTGGGCCATGCGGCCCACAACATTCCGGCGGCGCGGATGGGGCCAGCAGGGCTCCCGCCGCCGCCCGTCACCCTGGCAGGGCCAGCGGGGCTCCTGCCGCCGCTCTGCCTTGGGCCATGCGGCCCACAACGTTCTGGCGGCGCGGATGGGGCCAGCAGGGCTCCCGCCGCCGCCCGTCACTCTGGCAGGGCTAGCGGGGCTCCCGCCGCCGCTCTGCCTCGGGCCATGCGGCCCACAACGTTCCGGTGGTGCAGAAGGTCCAACGGGCCTCCGGCCGCCGCTCTGCCTCGCCGCTCTGGCTGGGCACTCCGCCCGGTGCTGCTGGACGTTCCGAGCGCTCGGCGCTGCGGAGCGCTCCACTCTGCAGCCGCCTGTTCCGGCGGCGGGGCGGCAGGCCTCCTCGGCCGGGCCAGGAAGAGGCCAGGCCGCTGGCTGGGCGCTCCACCCGGCGCTGCTGGGCGCTCTGAGCGCTCGGCGCTGCAGAGCGCTCCACTCTGCAGCCGCCTGTTTCGGCAGGTGGCTCGCCGCTGCAGCAGCTGGTTCCAGGCCCCGCTGGCTGGCTGGGGCGCTTGGCGGTCTCGCTGTATATGGTATGAGAGGTATGTCTTATTTTCGGGGGGTGTCTTAGATATAGCAACTCCTAAAAAATGCTGCCATGGCTTACTTTATGGCTACGTATTAAAAAAGGGGAAACACGGTAGCTGCATCCTTGGGACAATGAGGCTTGCACACAGAGTGACTTCTAAATGTCTGGACCACTTCACAGGCTACCAAACCCAGTTTCATGCTTGTAACTGCTTACAGGGAGCAGCCACCCCAATCCAGCTCCTCAAACGGCTCAGACAGCAGCAGAAGGAAAGGAGAAAGGAAGTGAGAGGAGGGGGCCGGGGCTCAGGCAGCATCCAAGAGCCCTTCCTGCAGCCTGTGATATCTTTCGACTTACAAACTGGATTAGCAAACTGAGTATAAGAGTGCAGGAGCCTGAGGGTAACTGTGAACTTTGCCTTCATATTTTCATTATGCCCAGTGCTAGGTTACTGGAAATGCATTTAAACACCTTTGTATTTAATACAGTTGGCAGCTTCTCACAGTTGTTGTTGTTGTTGTTGTTTATTCAATGAATATTCCACCCTTTATCTGAAGATCCAAGGGCAGTGTACAACAATAAAACATAATTTACATATCATAATAAAAAACAATAAAACTATCACAGGAAAAATTAATAATAACAGTCCCCCCCCCCCATTAAAAGGCCTGGGTAAAGAGGACGTTTTGCACTTGGCACCTAAATTATGTAATGATGGTACCAAGCAAGCCACACCTGAAAGGCCCACCTCTCTGAAGTAAGACTTATATAAAAGTGACTCACCACAATCATTTGAGCCACATAACTTTCGGGACCAGTGTATTCTGTTGGGTCTTTCACTCTGACCAGAACTATGAAGTATAAATAGTGCCACATGTTGTGTTCTGCCTTTATGTGCTCCTCAAAGGAAACTGTCTTATTATCAAATTTGTCTCGCTCAAGCCCTGCAAAAAAGGAGAAACACACAAACAATATTTCATTGGTTCCATCATCTTTGTCTTAATTGCAAGTTCTTTTTTTTTAAAAAAAACAACCCACAACAGAGAGAGAGAGAGAGAGAGAGAGAGAGAGAGAGAGAGAGAGAGAGAAAGTGTGTAAAAGCAGAGTCTTCAAGACCAACAATTTCATTAAGGCGTACATCATATATGATATTTATTTCTAGTATTTGTTTCCTGTTTTTGCAAAAAGAAAAAAGAAAAGGCTCCAGATGATGTACAATAAGAAAGAAATCTAAAATAAAGGGGATGGAAATGAAGTTAACATCTACCAGGCTGCCCAAATGTTCCCTATCCAATTTCTCAGAGGAATAACTTCTATAACAATAGATGATGACGAACAAGTGATGATGTTGAGTTTCAGAACTTAGGTTGGTGACCTGGGAAACAGCAAATGTTTCATGATCTGAATGAAAATCCCTTTGAATTTCAGCCAGGATTATAAATGTGTGGGTCTTTGCCAAATATCCCCTTTCCCTTCGTCCTCATCCCTTGAAACTTACCTTTCAGCAACAATGATTTTGTGAAAGTGGGGGCTGTTTGCTGGGCCTTCACCAATAGAGGGCTGCTAAGTAATTGATGGGTCATTGGCAAGACTCTTGAGAGTCTCATGGACTGCAAGAGGCTCAAACCTATCCATTCTGAAGGAAATCAGTCCTGAGTGCTCACTGGAAGGACAGATCCTGAAGCTGAGGCTCCAATACTTTGGCCACCTCATGAGAAGAGAAGAATCCCTGGAAAAGACCCTGATGTTGGGAAAGATGGAGGGCACTAGGAGAAGGGGACGACAGAGGACGAGATGGTTGGACAGTGTTCTCGAAGCTACGAACATGAGTTTGACCAAACTGCGGGAGGCAGTGGAAGACAGGAGTGCCTGGCGTGCTATGGTCCATGGGGTCACGAAGAGTCAGACATGACTAAACGACTAAACAACAACAACAAGACTCACTTGCCTACTTATTTCTAAGATTTATTTCCTGCCTTTCCTCATAAGGTCCTAGGTAAAGTTATAACACCACCAGAATACAATTTTTTTAAAAGCAACAACAACCAACCAACTCATCAGGTTAATTTACACTTTTCAGGAAGCCTACAAAAATATTTTTCAACTGTAAGGTAAGGGTAAAAAGGTGCACCTGCCAGCATATGACAAAAGGACGCAAGGGAGAAACGTGCTAAGAGGAAGGCAGGCTTGGCAAATCCACACCGTGATCAACTCCCGCCTGCAAACCAATGTCCCCACTGTGGAAGGACGTGTGGATCCAGAATTGGCCTCCACAGTCACTTACGGACCCATTGTTAAAATTGTGTTCATGGAAGACAATCTTACTCGGCTACGAGTGATCGCTAAAGAAGAAGAAGAATGATGATTTTAGACACACCTCTGTAGGGCGTTCTACAATTTTGGAGCTACCACAGAGAAAGTCTTCTGCTGAGCAGGAGCTCCTTGAATTCCCAACCTGGGTGGTCTCTGGAAAAGGAGGAAGTCTTGCAGATATTTGTGGCCACATCATGCGGGGCTTCAAATACCAATGTGAGCAACCTGAATTGGGCTCAGAAATAAACTGGCACCCAGAAATCAATCAATCAATAAGCTGATTTAGAATAGGAGTTATTTCCACTGCATTCTGGTTCAGCTGAAGTTTCCAAAGCATCTTCATTGCAATTTGAAGGTTACCAGACCACGGAGCCATAGCTGTGGCCGGAAAGAGCCAGTCCTAGTCACCAAAGCCCTCTGGACCTCCAGTGACAGTGCAGGTTCCAAAAGTATCACTGTTGATAATCTGCTCCTTCCAAGGAAGTGCAACCTTGTCTGGAACAGGTCATCTCCTTACCTTTTGGACCCGAAAACATGCAACGCCTCTATCTTACCTGGACTGGGCAAACTGTGATGGGTCGGGCGAGGGGTTGGCGAGGTGTAAAGTGGGGCTTGACAAGGGGGTTGGGGTTGGCAGGGGTGGGTAGGTGGGGTTGGCATGCACAGCTCCTACGTAAACAGGTCTGAAATAATTCAATGACGTACATGTTGAAGTTTGGAGAACCAGACCACAGGTAATAACTGAAAGTACCCGAACATAAGTTATTAGTAGCAATGACAACACAAGACTAACTTAGCTCCTAGAGCAAGTGAACACCAATGTAATCTTTGGACTGCCATTTGGTTTACTATTGGAAAGGAATAAGCTTAAAGAAAACTCTTTAAAACTGCTTTCCCCTCACCCAATTGAATAGCTTGCTAACACATACCACAGACGAAACACGTTGTCTTCAAGATTTCCTCTTTTTTTTGTTTTTCACTTCTGAGATCTGCAAATGTATCAATTATGACTCCAAAAATGAGGTTCAGGACAATAATGATGACAATGAAATAAAACAGGAGGTCATAGACAACTCGAGCAGCAAAGAGGGGCTCCTGAAATGACAATAATGTTTTTATGTCTTAAGTCTATCTGGCGGCGCCCCACCCCCAGTCTATCTGGCGGCGTGGTGCAAAGATCCCTCCGGCGCGCGCCCCATTTCCCAGAGTTGCTGACTTTTTAATGCCGGCACCTTTGCAGGGCTGGAGGAGGCAGGCAGCAGCTGGAGGTCACCTCCTCCTGCAGGGAAGAAGCGGAGGCTCTGGCCGTGGCACTGCTTCAGCGAGGCAGGCAAGGGTGGCGAGCCAATGTTGGGAGGCACCACACCCAGCCTCCTCCTATTCCCTGGCACCCGTGCCGCAGTGGTCACGGCAGGTGGAGGCTCCGGGCACAGTCCTGCTTTGGTGCGTCATGGCGGAAGTGGGCGAGGGCAGCAAGCTGATACTGGGAGGCACCACGTCCAGCCTCTGCCTCTTCACTGGCACCCTCCAGAACTTGCGCTGGGCTCGGGGGTCTGACGGTGGCAGCAGCATTTGTTCGGGGAAGGCAAGCACCACCACCGCCAGTCCCCCGAGCCTAGCGCCCGCTGCGCTGATCTCAGGGCACTGGCGGCAGCACTTGCCTTCCTCGAGCAAGCGCTGTGCCCAGTGCTTGGCTCGGGGGACTGGTGGCGGCAGCGGAGCTTCCTCTCTTGACTGCCACCTGCCTGCCTGCCTTCCCCAAGCCAAGCGAGCAAGCGCCAGCGCCGCCGCCAGTCCCCCGGAGCCCATAGGAACGCATTGATTAAGTTTCAATGCATTCCTATGGGAAACCGCAACTCGCTAGACGAATTTTTTGTAGGACGAATTGAGTCCTGGAACGAATTAAATTTGTCTTGTGAGGCACCACTGTATTATTAGTAATCCAAATTCCTAAATAATTTACTTAATTCATAATTTGTTTGTTTTTAAAATTTCATATGTATCATTACTGGATTATGATCTGACACTGATTTATTCAAAATCTCTGCTTTCATCGCAGTTAAAGTCAGTTTTTTGGAGGTCCATATTGCATCAATCCTTCCCCCCCCCCTGATTTCTTAGCTTCAGTAACGTAAGTAATAGCTATTTGAATGCCTGGAGTTAGCTAAATTAATGGACATAGTAAGACATAAATAAAAAAACGTAGTGAAAAAGGATTGGGAATTTCTGAATGAATGAAATGAAACCAAGGTTCAAGGGTGAATATCTGGCTGAGTCTAGAATGACTTTGTGAAGAGAAAAGGGAATGAATAGTGAGTTATAAAATAAATAAGACCAGATAATGATGATAAGGAAATGCAGATAGATAAGAAGAAACTGAAGGGAAGTGCTGTGTGGTTGGTGGAAGTCTTTATTTTGCTTATTCTGAGTATGGAAAGATGAACATGGTGTTGAAAAGAGGTTAGTTGAAGTTTTCTTTTTCTTTTTCCTTTCCCTTTATTCTTTATCACTATTTCTTTCTATACTTTTCTATTTCTATTTTCTATTTTCTTTATAATTATGAATATGTGTTTAGATTAGTAAGATTTGGAATTTTATTCTATGTTTCTTTTGATGTGATGTTAAATAAATTTAATAATAATAAAAGTTTAAAAAAACAAAAACAAAATGCTTACATCTTTAGAAGGCTTTCGGAGCACATCCCCCACTCCACCACCATTTCTCAGGCCCTGGTTCAGAACTGTCACAATACACATGAGCAGAGTCTCACATGTCCTCTCAATCCCATCCTCATCTGGTTCTTCATCTGTGGATGGAACACATGTATGTACATGATGCAGGATTCCACTAAGCTTTGACTAAGGGCAGAACTAGACAAATGTAGAAAACATGTGATTGCTGCCAAACTTTTAGTAATGAGTGGTAGAATACAATGCCTGACATATCATCGTTGTGTTGAGAATTTCCCCCATCCCTTCAAGCTAATCTCATTGTGATCATGTCATTCCATGCTTTTTCTTTTTCTGGACATTATGCAGAGAGAGGGGGAGAGGAGAGGTGGCTGCTTTTAGGGGTAACTATGTGTTCTGCATATAATCTCATTTTGGTCTAACTAAGCAGCAGATACTTGCTCAGGGAAAAACAGAAAATGTTTTGTGAGCATTCTACCAACCTAATTTTAAAGCTGGTATTGTAGTACTACAGTTCTCCTTTGAACATGCATCCATCATTGCTGTTAATCTTGTGGTAGGAACAGGGCCACTCTCTGAGAGAACAAAGAACAAAAGGTTGGCAATGGAATGATTTGTTGCAAAAATATATGTACAGGGTATCAGCAGACACATTAAAAATTAGGACAGAAATAGGCTGACAATTTCACATTTTGGAACAAAATTTCGGTTTCAGATATACTCACTTGAATACTTGAATAAGGACCTAAATTTAAATACATTGCAAAATCTGTGGATAAAAGTCTTTTGTTGCTTTATTTATTTGAACGAGACAGCTTGAGACATATCTCTACCTTTGTTTTACTTAACAACAATTATGTAAATAACATTTGAACTCCCAAATAATTGTGTGTTCTGGGCATGATAAAACCCAGGGGCCAGCAAACTTTTTCAGCAGGGGGCCAGTCCACTGTCCCCCCCATGTTGTGGGGGGGCCCAGACTATATTTTGTGGGGGGGGGGAATGAACGAATTCCTATGCCCCACAAATAACCCAGAGATGCATTTTAAATAAAAGGACACATACTACTCATGTAAAAACACGCTGATTCCCGGACTGTCCGCGGGCCAGATTTAGAAGGCGATTGGGCCGGATCCGGCCCCCGGGCCTTAGTTTGCCTACCCATGATAAAACCCATGTCACTAAATCTCTCACTTAGTGTCAGAAGAAAGAATGAAAGAAGACTATCGAGGAAGAAGACTAAAGCACTTGCAGTAATGAAGAGATCAGTGTTTCACATTTACAATATATCACAGGCATTTTACTGTTGCTTCTGCCTAAATTACAGAACTGGCATCAAATAGAACTGCATCTAGTTAGGATGAAATATATTCAAAGGCAGAAACAACTGTCAGATATGAAAATAACATCAATTTTAAAAAATCATTAAAGTATTCACAAAGAATGACAAGGAGGACACTGAGCTGAGGCATCTTCTTTTTAAATCCAGAATATTTAAAGAGTTTCAAGGATGAAAAGATTGTTTGATGCTCATTTGTAAATATGTATGGAGTTGAGTAAAACACTAATTTAACATTTCTAAAGTGAGTAAATGATGTATATATCAGCTTTATTTGATCAAACACCTATTTTGCCTTATGCATCACAAATGATGAATCTGTGCTGAAAAGAAAGGATTTGAAGGAGCAAAGTTCACAAAAGGATACTACCCAAATAATACTCAATTATCTATCTAACATTCTGTTGTCACTGGAATGGAGATGGATCTCATCTGGAATTAATAATACACGGCAGTGGAATCCTAAGGAACACCTTTTGCTAGGAGGAGCAATACCTGTGACAGGTGGTCTTTCCACCTCCATGATGAAGTCGTCTTTCAGGAACAAGAAGCCAACAATGGAGAAGAGATACACAAGGATGAGCGCTAAGACTGCAGTCAAAATAATGGAGCGTCCGTTCCGCGTAACACTTTTAATTACATTCAGTAAAGTCTCCTCTCTGTACACCAAGTCAAATAACTGCGGGGGGGGGGGGGGACCATAAAACAGAAAAGTGATCAGCGGTTGCCACCTGAACTCAAGTAATGCAATAGTGCAGACATTTTCAAACTCTGATCTGGGGGATCCCAGGATCAATTAAAAACTTACAGATTTCTCAATGAGAAAATCAGTAATGCAGGACAAGCTTCTGTGAAAGGCAGGTTGCCCACCAAGATCTATCCTCCCTGCCTATGTGCTGAGTGTGTTCTAGGATGTTCTGGCTGAGTAATGCAGGGGCCTAACAGATAGCTCAATGCTTTGCATGAACTTAAAAACCACTGAATGAGGGGAATAAGCAGCGCAATGATCTCGGCAGGCATTGTCCAGAGCTGGCCCAAGACACCACTTTCTGTCAATTCACATAACTAATCCTAAAGCATCAAGATTTTTCCATGGCATACAAATTGCTCTATGTTAATGATATTAAAGCAATCTTAACATCTGTAGGATTATTTTGTATGGTTTTATTTATATATTTTCATGTGGATGACTGCTTGTTCTTAGCTGTCTTGAATACTGGAAGCAGTTGAACAGAAATACTTTAACCAGTAAGTAACCACCTTCTGTATAGCCATATACATATCTGTCAATTCACATTGGGACAACAAAACAGTATTGCAATCCATCACAAAGAGATCCTAGGCACACAAGTTTAAAAAGTGGAAGAAAAAAATGGGACTGGATAGAGACACCATATGCATACCTCAGAAAAAAATATTTTAAAAGAACTCCACCCAACTAGTAATGTAATAACTATTACTATTAACAAATCCAGTATTATGGGTGAATCATCAATACTTAAAATGAAGATAGTCAAAGCGAAACAGGAAGCCTTTAGCTGCATGGTAACAGAAGCTGCATCTCCACTCGGATCTCCTTGACTGCCTTACGTAACTAACTACTCTTATGCAGCAAACTAGACCATGGCAAAAGCTGCCAGTGTTGCTACAGTGCTGATGGCTGCACCAGGGATGCATGGGCTGGGTCAACGACGAGCAGGAACAAATGTGTATGAGGGTTATAACAGCAAAATGGAGCTCCTCAGCAACCTTCAAAACCAAGGAAGGAAGGGGAGGTGTCCTGCTGATGGGTGCGGTGGCCTGGGATGGAACTCCCAAGGAAGTAGGGATTCCCCTTTATTTCACAGGGGAGCTGCAGAAAGAATGTGGTTGGTCAAGGGAGCCATGGACTCCAAAAGGTTGAAAACCTCTGCACTAAGGCATAAAGACAGAAGGCTGGCTCAAAATATTTTGGCTACTCAGGGAGAAAACCCAAATGACATTCATTAATATTGTATGCTTATTTATTATTAAATTCATATCCCATCTGAGCACTGGATAGCTCAGTTGGCTAGAGCATGGTGCTGATAACACCAATGTTGTGGGTTCAACCCCCATATGGGATAGCTCTATATTCCTGCATTGCAGGGGGTTGGACTATATGATCCTCAGAGTCCCTTCCAACTGTACAGTTCTATGAATCTATCATCCAAGGAACTCAAAGAGACACACACACTTACCCCCCTACATTTTATCCTCACAGTCTGCCCAAATCCAATTCAAATACATGTGCTCAGTACCCCTTTCATTTCAATGGGAGTCGGCCTAGTAGGCAAATCTGTTACCATGCAGCTCAAGGCTTCCTGTTTCATGAGCATGGAATTGATGCTCATGCATCAGATCTGTCCATCTCCTCCTCTGTCACCATGAACCTGAGATGGCAGCCTCACCTTCCTCAATTATAAGAGTGATATGATCTAATACTATGACTTCATTTCCAAGCATCTGCAGAGATGCCTCCAATGCATGCGTTGTATTCTACAAAAAGTACATTCTGCAAACAGAGGTGAAGAATACAAATAAGTAGAACATGGTTTTAAGTTCTTGTTTAAAGAAAGAAAGAGGGAACGTCAGTTTAAAGAATGTTCTTTAAACTTGCATCACTACTTTTGCTACCACTAATCACTGGTATTAAATCTGGTATTAAATCACTACCACTAATCAATGGTATTAAAATATGTACATATTTGTGTACATATGTACACAAACCAATAAGAGACACATCCTTCATGGTGTCAATCATCCTAAGATGATTGAATTGCACATCTAAAATGCAATATGGGTGTGACTAATGACCAACATATGTGGACAAACACTTGTCATACAAATAGTGTCAGAACACCAGGATTGGCTGCTATTCCCTGCTGAGCTGCATGATGTGAGAATTGAGATCTAACATGAAAAACTGCTCCTAGTGGTCTATTGTAGTTGTTCCCAATTAGCTAGGTACTGCAGACCCCCTGTTTCTCAAAAGCCAAGCCATTTTGAAAATGTTCGTATCTCTATGGTAGTTTTTGTTATGTGAATGGACCACCAACTGGGAACAACTGGTATACCACATACATATATAACGATACACTTTGGCACAATATTCAGAAAGTGCTCATAATCAAATGAGTTGTATTTTTCATTTTGGCAAAATAGCCACACTACAGAGATATACTCACCAGGAAGCTGTAAAAGAATTCGTGCACACAGAGTCCCAGCATGCAGACAAGGACATAGGCAACGTGGTAGAGGAAGGCCATGTCCATGACGACTGCTCTGTATCCACGAGTAAATGTGCCTCGATTCCCAACAAAGCTCACCAAAAATACAATCTTGTTACAAAGCTGGGGGAATGATGACAACATGGACAAAAATGGCTATGTTTCAATCATCTATCTCCTTAAAACATATCTCCTCAAACCATATCTCCTCAAAAACAATTTCAAAAGCAAAGTACAGAAGAAATATGGAAAAGACATTACTAGGCAGTCACTGTGTTTTATCCAAGACATTTAGAATACCATATTAACCATATTATTCCCCCTCTTTATATATAGTCAATCTTCGTTTTTGGGTTATGGCTGTGCACACTGGTGGAGCATGCATAGCGCAGAGGTTTTATTGAACGGATTTTCCAACTGCACAAATTCCCTATCACACACCCCACACTAATTTGTTTTTTTAAAAGGCTATAAGAGTCAATAGCTTTTATCTACTGATGATTCATTTATTTATCTGCCTTAGTTTATCAACTAACAGGTACAAAGGTAAAGGGACCCTGACCATTAGGTCCAGTCGTGAGCGACTCTGGGGTTGCGCGCTCATCTCGCATTATTGGCCGAGGGAGCTGGCGTATAGCTTCCAGGTCATGTGGCCAGCATGACAAAGCTGCTTCTGGCAAACCAGAGCAGCACATGGAAACACCGTTTACCTTCCCGCTGTAGCGGTTCCTATTTATCTACTTGCACTTTTATGTGCTTTCGAACTGCTAGGTTGGCAGGAGCTGGGGCCAAGCAACGGGCGCTCACCCCGTCACAGGGATTCGAACCGCGACCTTCTGATCAGCAAGCCCTAGGCTCAGTGGTTTAACCCACAGCGCCACCTGGGTCCCCTAACAGGTACAAAAGGAGGACTATTTTAAGGGTATTTACAAGGAGGTGACAAAGCATTACTGCTCGGAGATGGAGGTGAAGAACTGGAGGTTCTAACATGGCCAAATTGAGGTTTGGTTTAAGTATGGAAACTGAATGCATTCTACTTTTCTATAATTTGTGTACATGCTGTCCCTGCATTTAAGTGCTTAATAATCACATACTCTTAGCGTGACTATTTGCCCTCCCAAATTTTTCCAACTCCACATTATCTTCTTCTTTTTTTGGCCATATAATATTTTATTAATTTTTAACATACAACATTATCAACTGTTCACATTCCCCCCCAACACCACATATTATCTCCAACTGCCCACAAAAAAACCTTGACCTGGTGGGGTGAAGCTGTAGTGCTAGCTTCATGGTAGGTATGTTGCTGCTGTTTACCAGGACAGAGAGAGGTGAAGTGGTGAAGTTGGCATGGTGAGGGCACACCAGAAGAAGGACTGGATTGACTCCACAAGTGTGTCTGCACTGCGCTGACCTCCCTGGCTCCTTTGCTTCCTGGTAAGTAGCAGTGATACAGCCACTGGGACATTAGCGATGTGGCTCCACCCCACCAGTCGAGCAGCTTTTGACCAGGAGAAGCATTGCTTCATGAAAACTACTACATTGGCAGCTAGAACTGTTTCTGTTTCAGCTAAGGATCCCCATGCCCGGTTTGGTGGTTCTACAGATCTCAAATGAGCCAATGGAAAGAGAAGCACATCACAGTTTAATTTCATGGTTTTAAACTCCAATCTGAAATGGATGCAAGTGTAGAGTCTGAATTTACATCATTGAAGAGCAAAGGACTGAAGTGCTTGGAATAAGTAGGCCTAGGAATGTGGTGGCAGCCCAAATGTGTTTGCCCTTCCCCTTTCTTTTCTTTAATTTGAGTTGAGGCTTGAAATTGAACAGATTATTTGTACACCCTACTACCTTAGTTTTTTAATGGCACAAGATGAATGGAAAAAGAGACAAACAGCCAACTTTAGAGATAAAGTGAGAATCTGACCAGACATGGGTTAGAGCTCCATGTCAAGCCTACCAAGTGGCGATAGAGACAGCGAAGAGGACCTTCTTCACTGCCCCATTGCATCTGCAGAAAACAGCAGCAGGAGACTCTTTCAGGTGGTTCACAATTTAACAGAACGACCTGCGTCATTGGGGCCTGGTAAGGACCCCAAGATCTCCTGCAATGTTAGGGAAGTTTTTAATGTGTGACATTTTAATGTATTTTAATCTTTGTTGGAAGCCGCCCAGAGTGGCTGGGGAAACCCAGCCAGATTGGGGGGGGGGTACAAATAATAAATTATATTATTATTATTATTATTATTATTATTATTATTATTATTATTATTATGCAAAGTTTTTGCAGATAAAATCCATCAGATTCGAAAAGAGGTAGACTACACAGTGGGAGCAGGGCTGGGACGGGAGAGTGCTGGAGTCTTGTCTAGTAAAGTTGCGTGGGATCAATTCCAATCTGTTACATCCGAGGATGGGGACAGGCTGCTTGGACGAGTTAAACCAACCACCTGTCTCCTTGATCCTTCCCTACCCTGGCTCATAAAAGTGAGCTGGGAAGGACTGGGTGATGGACTCTGCAGGGGTGGTGAATGCTTTTGCAGTTTTTTTGCAGATAAAGTTGCTCTGATTTGGAAAGAGGTAGACTCCACCATAGGAGCAGGGAGAGTGCTATAGTCCTGTCTAGTCAAGTTGCATGGGATCAGTTCCAACCTGTTACCTCCAAGGATGTGGACAGGCTGCTTGGACTAGTGAAACCAGCACCTGTCTCCTTGACCCTTGCCCATCCTGGCTAATAAAAGCAAGCTGGGAAGGGCTGAGCGATGGGCTCCGCGGGGTGGTGAATGCTCCCCTCTCTGAGGGAGCCTTCCCAGGCCCACTGAAAGAGGCAGTTATTAAACCACTTCTTAAAAAAACATCTTTGGACCCAGCCAATATGGCCAACTATCACCCAGTCTTAAATCTTCCATTCTTGGGCAAGGTGATTGAGCGGGTTGTTGCTGAACAACTCCAGGCACGCCTGGAGGATGCGGACCATTTGGATGCCCTCCATTCGGGATTCAGGCCTCATCATGGGACTGAAACTGCCTTAGTTGTGCTGGTCAATGAACTCTGGTGGGTTAGGGACAAAGGTGAGAGCTGTTTCCTAGTCCTGCTGGATCTCTTTTGGGAGGACAGGAGATGGGCAGGAATGGAGGACTCCCTGGTCCTGAATGGGACAACTGTGCCCCTGAAGGACCAGGTGTGCAGCCTAGGAGTCATTTTGGACTCACAGCTGTCCATGGAGGCGCAGGTCAACTCTGTGTCCAGGACAGCTGTCTATCAGCTCCATCTGGTACACAGGCTGAGACCCTATCTGCCCGCTGACTGTCTCACCAGAGTGGTGCATGCTCTAGTTATCTCCCGCTTGGACTACTGCAATGCGTTCTATGTGGGGCTACCTTTGAAGGTGACCTTTGAAGATGTCAAAGAGAAAAACAACTACCAGACTTTTAGAAGACATCTGAAGGCAGCCCTGTTTAGGGAAGCTTTTAATGTTTGATGGACTATTGTATTTTAATATTTTGTGGGAAGCCACCCAGAGTGGCTGGGGAAACCCAGCCAGATTTGGGGGGGGTACAAATAATAAATTATATTATTATTATTATTATTATTATTATTATTATTATTTGAAGCTTCTGGGAGGTTTGGGCTGGGTGTTAATCAGAATGCGGATTATACCCTGCTCTACCTCTCCTTTAAATCGGAACCAGTGAAGGTGGTGAAGTTCCAATGTGAGTACCTGGAGGTGGTTGGAGGATGGATAGCAGCTAACAGATTGAGGTTGAATCCTGACAAGACAGAAGTACTGTTTGGGGAGGGCAGGGCGTGGGCAGGTGAATGGGGCAACTGTGCCCCTTAAGGACCAGGTGTGCAGCCTGGGAATCATTTTGGACTCACAGCTGTCCATGGAGGCACAGGTCAATTCTGTGTCCAGGGCGGCTGTCCACCAGCTCCATCTGGTACGCAGGCTGAGACCCTACCTGCCTGCAGACTGTCTCGCCAGAGTGGTGCATGTTCTAGTTATCTCCCGCTTGGACTACTATCTTTGAAGATGGCCTGGAAACTTCAACTAATCCAAAATGTTCTAGTTACAGGTAGGTAGCCGTGTTGGTCTTGTGTAGTCGAAACAAAATTTTAAAAATCCTTCCAGTAGCACCTTAGAGACCAACTAAGTTTGTCATTGGTATGAGCTTTCGTGTGCATGCACACTTCTTCAGATACACTGAAGCAGAAGTCACCAGACCCTTATGTATAGTCAGAGGGTGGGGAGGGGTATTACTCAGAAGGGCGGTGGGAATGGATGATTGACTGATAGGTGTGGAAACCCAACTGCTTACGACTACAATTGGTCTTACAGGAAAACTTTACGACTGTTTATGACTGCAACTGGTCTACAGGAAAAAGCAAGATAATTTTTTTTCCCTTCCCGGAACTGAAAGAGCTACATTGGCTCCCAGTACGTTTCCAAGCACAATTCAAAGTGGTGGTGCTGACCTTTAAAGCCCTAAACACCCTCGGCACAGTTTACCTGAAGGACCATCTCCACCCCCATTGTTTGGCGTATACAATGAAGTCCAGCTCTGAGGGCCTTCTGGCGGTTCCCTCGCTGCAAGAAGTGAAGTTACAGGGAACCAGGCAGAGGGCCTTCTTGTAGTGGCACCCGCTCTGTGGAACACCCTCCCATCAGATGTCAAGGAAATAAACAACTATCTGACTTTTAGAAGACATTTGAAGGCAACCCTGTTTAGGGAAGTTTTTAAACATAAAAAAATATGTTTTATCATATTTTTAATATTCTGTAGGGAGTCACCCAGAGTGGCTAGGAAACCCAGCCAGATGGGTGGGGTATAAATAATAAATTGTTGTTGCTGTTGTTGTTGTCATCGATTTAAATGGGTTTTAAAGTACTTACGTTAGCAGCACCAAGGAGGATCAATGTAGGCCCAAGGCCAATAGTGTATATGGACCTGAGCATTACCGACACCAGAAATGGGCGAATACCAACGGGTTTAGGGAAGAAGAAAAGCAGCAATGTACATATGCCGACTGCTATCCAGAGAAGAACTGAAAATAACGGAGAAAGTGTGCCTAGAAAGAAAAAGAAAGAAAAAGTCATAACTTTATAAAGTAAAAACTGCATTACTGATACAATACCAGTGTCCTGTCCAACTCCGGATGTATAGGAACAATTGTATTTACATATTCATACTTTTTCAGTCATAACGATGTAGAAGATAAAATGAGCAAGATGGCAACAAGGCTGGGAGCCCTTTTATTGTGCTTTTAGCAGTGTCTTGATCGGCAGACATTTTTTTTTCCTGCAGTGAAATGATTTCTGCAGATCAAGCTGTGGCAAAAGCACTAAAGAGGCTGGGCCATTCCCAACTGCAGGTGGGTACCTATCCTGTAGGTAAGTTAGTGTGGTTGTTTCTGGAACACAGTCAGAATCCAGGAGCTGTTGAGGAAGTGACTAGGCTCTCGACACCAGTGTTTCCCAACCTTTTCCCAACCATGGCCCCCTTCCGACCTTGTTTCCTTAGGTGTAGCCAAGGGGGTGGGGGGCAGCTGTCCCCCCAAATATGTAAAAATCAATACAAATCTAAGGTTCTGACCCCCCCCCCAAATTCTGGCTACACCCATGCCTCCTCATCCTACTGGTAAAAAGCTAGCTATTCAAATGTTTTGTTTGTGAATAGAACATGTTTGTTTTATTTATATATACTTTACTTTTTACAAAATACAATTACATAAAATGATAGGAACATAATGAAATATTGTTGAAGCAGAAAAACATAGAATCATAGAGCTGGAAGGGACCTCAAGGGTCATCTTTTGAGTGCAACCCCCTGCAATGTAGGAAACTCAGCAGATGGCCCCCCCCACCTCTGCTTAAAAACCTCCCAAGCAGGAGAGTCCAGAACCTCACGAGGGAGATCCATCTCCCATGTATTATAAAAAAAGTAAATAACACTTATGTGACCCCAGTTATTTGACACAGAGGGGGAAAGCTACAGATAAAGTCCAAAATGTGAACAGGGAGTTCTGTATATATGGGGGAGGGAAAGTAAAAAGCTAGTAGTCCTCATTGACCTGGTGCAAAAAAGATCTTGCCATCCGCAGGAGTCCTGGCTGCCTAGAAAAAACACTATAGCCCAGGCATCCCCAAACTGCGGCCCTCCAGATGTTTTGGCCTACAACTCCCATGATCGCTAGCTAACAGGACCAGTGGTCAGGGAAGATGGGAATTGTAGTCCAAAACATCTGGAGGGCCAAAGTTTGGGGATACCTGCTATAGCCCCCCCCTTAACCTTACTCCCATAAGGCCCACTGAACTCAGTGCGGCTTTCTTCTAAGTAGACACTTAATTATTTGCAAGTCAGCAGCACCAGACGACCCCACTCAGCTAGACGCTGGGGTGGACTTCACCCCCCCCCCCACACACACACCTTGAAGAGCAGGGCTGACGCTGGGGATGGGCTGCACTCCTTGGCAATATCCAAAGGCCCTGATCTGCTACCTGCTTGCATGGATTGCACCCCACGCCTTGCAGAGTCAGGCCCAGGCTGCCACCAGGCCTAGCACTGGCGGCAGCAACAAGCAGCTCTGGCTCGCCCAGCCCTACCCATTGCCACCCCATCACTGCACTTACATGACCTGGGGCTCTGGATCACAGGCTCTACTGGTCAAAAGGGGAGCCTCAGCAATCACCCTCTCCCGATTTTAAAAAAAAGGGGAAAAAATCTTCCTCACTTCCCTCTGTGGTTCCCTAGCCTTGTGCTGTGGCCATTTATGCAATTTTCACCTGTGGCCCCCTTGGAACATCCTGGGACCCCCGCTCTAGGAAACACTGCTCTACACTGCCATTCCTGGCGTGCCTTGTGCTGTGCTGTAATAAATAAACAAAAGCTGCAAACTTGGGCTAAGGTCCAGAGAATAGTAGAAGTGGACCCACGCATGCTTCAGTTCATAATAAAAGTAGAAGTGGATATGTTTATGTGTTGTCATAGTTTGCAGGAAGAAGGAAGACCCTATCGCACAAGCTGCAGACTAGCTAAAGTTGCTTTTAAACATGCTGTTAAAACTTCGCTAAAGGGATTGGTAAAGGGATATAAACCCTTCTACCTCTCGGTCATGAGTTCATAATGAGTCCAGTTAGTAACATGACCAGAAATGACTTTCACCTGATAAGTTCATGTGAACCACCATCAGTGGAGTGAATCCAGTTTCAAGGAGAAACACGTGTTCCTCATTAATACTTCCTGCACCACACTTGAAGATTACAAACACTCTTCTTGGCAGGCTGGCTCAGCCAAGGATTAAAGTGCAGTGACCTCGAGTCTGACCTATCCTTCCAGCCCATGTGGTGCTGAGCAGGCGATGGCAGAGCAACGAGGGGTCACAGCTCAAATGAAGCAGTTTTTGTCCCTTATGGTCCTATCCTTACAAGTATCCCAAACACTTGAAGATGAATAAACGCCAAACAGAAAGTTGGGGGGGGGGAGAGAGAGGACTGTGTGTGTCTTAATGCTTCCCTCTAAGTAAAATAAATCCTTGCATACAGAAATACAGTACATCAGAGAAAAGGCTACGTGTGTGTGTGTGTGTGTGTGTGTGTGAGAGAGAGAGAGATTATTTATATGCAGAGAGCATTCAAATAGGCAAACCCTTGGCATGTATATCTAAACTGGCTCTTACATGCTTGTTTTTAAAATTCTTTTTTTTGGGGGGGGGCGACCCTCTATTCATGCAGACATTAACATTCACCTGCATGGTTGCCTGGCTAGTCTTAGCTCTTAATAAATAAAGCTGCCACTTCAGCGATGATGCAACTCCCTGTTTTGTACTCCATATAACCTTTCTAGCCCTACTCAGTATAATTAAAAGTATGTGAACAATTGGCATGGGTACGGTTAGACATGTTCTTCCCCTCCCCCAAGAAAACTAGTCCTAAACCAGAAGAGGTATTTATTTCCCTTTGCTCCCCGCTGACCTGCCCACACATTTTAGGTGCTGAGCTTAACCTATTAATTCCAAGAATACTGGAATTAATGTACTTCCAAGAGCACATGATGGGAGTTATTCAGCTGCACTGAGCTGAAGAAGGCAATCAGAACATATGACAGGAGCTAATCATATGCCTTGGGGGATGTGAGCATCTTAATGAGCGTGTCGGCGCAGGACTTTCTGAATGAAATGAAAAAGAAACTTTAAATCAAGCATGTGACACCCAAACCTCTCACTTAACAATTATTAGCACTATTCCCCCCTTGCCCTATCTGCTGCCCCAAACACCACAAATTAAGATATCTCACTTTTAAACACTTGCAGACATTTTTTAAAACAATTTCTATTGGTTTTTAAATTAATACAATAACCATTAAACACTTAGCCAGCAGTATAGCTAATCGTGTGTGTTTTATCCATTGTCTCTAGACCTACACTTACACATTCAACATTCAAACATATTACTTCATGTAACCTCTCCACTGAGAATATTGAGCAGTTGGTACTGTATAAGAAGGTCTTGATTTGGGTCATTAGCATAGTTCAAGAAAGGGCTCCACGTTTCTCTATTCGTTAGGCCTTCAATTGCCCTCCTGTGTCTAGTGAGACTCTCAGACCTTGCTGTATCCCAGATATCATTTCCCCCTATGTTCAGGGGTATTTCAGCCTGGTTCTTCCACTGCTGAGCTATCGCTAATCGTGCTGCGGCCAGTAAGAAGCCTACTAGTTCATTGTGGCACAATGTCCAAAGATAGTAGGGCTGAGGCAGGGTTTGGAGAAAGGGGTTGGCCTGTGATTGTGGATATACATAATGGAAATTACTCTCTTCCAAAAGGGTCCTGTGTTCTTCTGCCGAGCAATGGGATCAAGGATTTGATTTGAAAAGCAGCATAGTTTAACATTAATTTTGGCATTCCCATCCCATGTCTCTAGAGAGTTTTGTTGCTTATCCTAGATTTTTTGCCTCCTGACACATATGCATTGAGTTTGTTTTGCCATCTCTTTCGCTGAAGAAGAGGGATGGGAATAGGCAAAACTAGAAAATATATATATAAGAAAATAGGTAACACTGGCTCCAGGTTTATGCTGGATTTTGAAAATTTAGAAATGAAATTGCTTACCTTCATCGCCATCATCTCCAAATGGGTAGAAAAGAGCTACTGCCAGGTTGATGAAAACGGCCAGATTGAAAGATATACTCCCCCAGAGGGAAATATGCCGGGAGAACCAGAATAGAGCTGGATTATCTGGGGAGGGAAGAGCAACATTCTCACAAGGAAACAGCAGAATTATGATAATAAAACAAATTTAGGCTCTGTTCTCACAATGAAATGAGGCCCCGGACAGTCAGTCAAGGTCATTAGACAAGAGGCTGCAGAAGCAGCTGCTGGATGGAGATGGAGCTGTTCTGCCTGGCCTTTGGGCTGGACCCAGTCTGACCCCTATGTTTTTCTCCCTTTATGGTTTTGATTTGGGCTACTTTAAAAATGAGGCTGCATTTTAAAAAAATTAAATTTAAACTGTATTTTAACCCGTATTTTAATTAATTGCTTTTCTTTCTTTTAGTTTGTTAGTTTCTTCTTTAGTTTCAGTTTGAGTATTTTCAGTTTAAGTACTCTGCGGACCTGTCTGGAACGGATTAATCCACTTTCCGTTACTTTCAATGGGAAAGTTCGCTTCAGGTTAAGTACAGACTTCCGGAACCAATTGTGTTTGTAAACTGAGGTCCCACTGTATGTCCTTCCCAAAACAAAAGGTAGCAGCCAAGACAGCAGTCCCTCCTTTTCCTAACTCATGTGTTATTTTGTGCTTTAGTTTTTAAATATGTAAAACAGCAATGGACCTGCCTGCAGCTCAGGTTTCTGCATATACAACCAAGTTAATGTTTGGCATAAAGAAACAACCCTTGAGCACCAAAGCCCTTTTTTGCAGCAGACCTGCTAAATAACAATAGTCCTCAGAATCAAAAGAAGAGAACTAGAAGGTCTTAGGAGCTTCATATATTTAAAATCATCAACTGAAAATTCTCTAAACACTGCTGGACATTGGAACATTGAGCATTGAGGGTTGAGGCATGGACACCTGGACACCCTTTTGCCTGTTCTTATATACCCTCCAACATTTCTCCGATGAAAATAGGGACATCCTAAGGAAAAGTGGGATGTTCCGGGATCAAATCAGAAACTGGGATGATTTCTCTAAATCAGCGATGTCCCTGGAGGATCTGATCTCAATACCCCTTTCTGCACCAAGAACCAGACCCAGTAATAATGATATAGTATCCATGTAGGGATGCAGGTGGCGCTGTGGTTAAACCACTGAGCCTAGGGCTTGCTGATCAAAAGGTTGGCGGTTCGAATCCCCGTGACGGGGTGAACTCCCGTTGCTCAGTCCCAGCTCCTGCCAACCTAGCACTTCGAAAGCACGTCAAAGTGCAAGTAGATAAATAGGTACCGGTTCAAGTGGGAAGGTAAACGGTGTTTCCGTGTGCTGCTCTGGTTCGCCAAAAGCAGCTTAGTCATGCTGGCCACATGACTTGGAAGCTATACAGCAGCTCCCTTGGCCAATAACGCGAGATGAGCGCCACAACCCCAGAGTCGGTCACGACTGGACCTAATGGTCAGGGGTCCCTTTACCTTTAATTCAAGTCACTGTTGAAAGGTTTGGTCAGGGTACATACTGGAAACTAGATATAAATCTGATGGCCACATATGCAAGTCTTAAACTCATCTTTACTATGTGGCCAATTACTGAGCCAGCACTGAGAGACTACCCACATTGCCTGAGAAATTATGCTGCCCATTTTGGATTTGCTTTTTCAAAGAACTTGGTCACCACTGGCTCACATCCATCTAGCTGTGAGTCCTGCAAGTCCTGGTGGAATCTATACACATATTAAAAAATGCTGTGAAAATGCTTTAATGTTTTGAAAAATACATTGAATTTTGCATAGCTCAGTTGCCACCTAGTGTCACATTTGTATATTGCACTTTACAAAACATTTAAAATGTTTTATTTGCAGCTGTGTAGTTGAGTCCCTGGTCTGTGCTTCTCTGTCTGGCTCATTTTGTCTGGCCTAGCAGGGCAGGGCCCTGAATGACGAGGGATTGTAGTTGGGGACAACATCTAGTTTTGGATAAGATGCACTGCTTTTGCTGCTATTTGGCAGTTTTGTATTTTATTGTTAGGCACTGTTTCAACATTTATTAATATTTCAATAAGTATTGTTTGTTTTACCTATTAGTATTAGTATGGCTATTTGTTTAAAATGTGTTCTGTTTTGTAATGGTTAATGAATTATCTTGAAATGTTATATTTTTATTCCTTATGTTGTGAGCTGCTTTCAGCATGGTTTTACCATGAAGAAGTGGCATACAAATAAACTATAATGATGATGATGATGATTCTTATCATGCTCCTGGGGATGGCATAAATTAATAAAGCTTTTCTAAAGTGCTTTACATACATTATTATCTCAGTATTCTTTATAAGTTACTTATAATGTAAGTTAGCATTAAAGGTAAAAGGTAAAGGGACCCCTGACCATTAGGTCCAGTCGTGACCGACTCTGGGGTTGCGCGCTCATCTCACATTATTGGCCAAGGGAGCCAGCGTATAGCTTCCAGGTCATGTGGCCAGCATGACAAAGCTGCTTCTGGCAAACCAGAGCAGCACATGGAAATGCCGTTTACCTTCCCGCTGTAGCGGTTCCTATTTATCTACTTGCATTTTTGACGTGCTTTCGAACTGCTAGGTTGGCAGGAGCTGGGACCAAGCAACGGGAGCTCACCCCGTCACAGGGATTCGAACCGCCGACCTTCTGATCAGCAAGCCCTAGGCTCAGTGGTTTAACCACAGCGCCACCTGGGTCCCTATAAGTTAGCATTATTATCCTCTAATTATAGATGCAAGTTACTGGCTTGCCTGAGTTCATTGCTAAGGTGATAATTGAATCAGGGTCTTCTCATAACTACTGAGCACAGCAATTTCAGATGGAGACACACACACACACACACACACACACACACACACGGGAAATTAGAAATCCTGTCATGATTTGGGTGCCATTAATTAATTAATTAATTAATATTCCCTACAGACTATCCCACATAGACAGGTATTGACACTAATTGTCACTGTTCTTTATGGAGAGAGATGTGCTTGTGGTCTTCAGGTAGAAAACTTCTGAAAGAGATTCTGCTATTAGAGTCAGTACAGAGCAGCTTTTCAGATTTCACTTGTGACTAAGCCCAAGTCGTTGTTGACTTCTGGATCGAAAAGGCTCTCTTTTTTTCTACACAGTATCACATGGACACACAGAAATTCTGCTCAGAATCCTGACATACACTGCTTGATCTCAGAGAGTGGGACAAACTTTGGTTTATATCTTGTGGCTCTTCTCGGGGGGCCTAAACCACAAGCCTGGATTTGGATGACACACAAAGCCAATTTATGGCTTAGCTTGGTGCTGAACAACATCAAAATGACGAGGGAAGAAGTAGCCACAACCTTCTCTCCCTTGTGTTCACGCAAAGCTCTTGTTTGACTTCATGTAGTGTGTGAACTAGGCCAATAGCATCATCAAGTTCACAAATTCTTGTACTTACTCCTGATTTTCTTTTGCCACTTCATTTCATTATACAGATCCTCTGTCTGTTGGAAAAAGTCATTCACTTTGCTTCCTTGTTCATCTCTCTCGGTAGTATTGAACACACGGTACTTGGATTCATGCGTGAGGAATTCACAGATATTTGGCACAGGGAAGACTATTTGTTCCATAGTCCTATCGTGACGCACAATCTGCAAATATATGTTTCTCACTCAGATGCATACAAGGTTTGAATATCATAAATAAACTGATTCTTGCTTCTATGGGCTGAGGAAAGGGACAAATAAGATGATAGATACAGCTAAATTCTATCCATCTTCCAGACAATGTAATTTGGCACAGTTGCAGTTTGTCTACAAGTAGGAAAGAGGGAAATATTAATTTCAAGGGTAGCAAAGTGATTGTTCTTTAACAGATACTCTGCAAGCTTCACTTTGGGAGATTTTCAACTTCAATCTTTGCCCTCCAAAATCCTAAGCAGAAAGTAGACAGAAATGTTTAGAAAATGATGCATCCCCAAAGCACAGCAAAGCTTATTTTTAATTATTTTTAATTGCAGAAAACAGTAAAATGCTAAGCATTACACAATGATTAAAACAATTTATTTTTAAATAAAGTAACATGAGCTGGAAGTGCTGGTGAACAAATGGGTCTTACATGCTGCCAGAAGTGGGAGGGGGGCTTTGCCTCATGCCCTCCATGCACAAAAAACAATGTACCTGCATGTGATCAGTGTCCCCATTAAAAAAGGGATGAGCAGGTTTTGTGAGTGGTACCTACTCACATGCAAAGGTAGTCTCTGCATCTCACACATTGGGCTACCCTGACCTGGTTCGCATGTAACACTAAGCCAAGAATGAGAATTAATGGTGAGAATTTACTTACCAGGAATGAGCACTGCAAATATCCAGAGCTAAGCTGTATTTTGGTATAGCATTGCGTTTGAACTTGGGCTCATGGTTTGTCTCACTCCAGATAAATCATGAATGGTAAAGCATGATTTGGCTTGGTATTACATGTGAACTGGGCCTCTGTCTATTGAGAGGGGATAGAGAAGAGCCAGAGGTTCTCTCTAACTAGTGTGGCCCTGAATGTCTAAAAAGCAATATACTGGCTGTATTTGTATGTAACATTAAATCATGGTTTATCACTACGGTATGTGGAAAAGCTGTGGGGAGTCCAACAAAGCATCAGGTTCATCTGCTCACCTCTTCAGAGCAGCTATGAGGACCTCTGCCCTAGAGGCTCTATCCTATTCACATGCTCCAGGGCTAAGGACTGAAAGGGTGTCCTTCCACAAACCAAGGTGGACCAAGGTTTATCAGCTGGAATGCAACGCTACAGTGAAGGACATATATTATTATGCAGGGTGAAGTCCTTCCACGCTGATTTGTTTACTTGCCAGGACAAATTTTCCCCACAATTAGCATTCAGAAACCGAGCAAATAGTCTCAATGTTTTGCCATCTGGACACTTAATCAAGAAGATTGTGACATTCCAGCTCCTACTGTAAACACCTGAAATTTAAGGTTTGAAAAGTGGCTCCAGTTTGGGCCAAAACTGATACACAAGGTAAACTATTAAAATGTCCCGGTAAATGCTAAATTCATTCTATACTGATGCAAATGATTCAGTTTTGACTATCTTGATAAATGGGCTCAACACTTTCTCAGCTGCTCAAGCTTCTTGATGCAAGTTAAAACACCAGTTTTATGAGAAAAATGCATTTCTTTGCTTGTGGCAGGATCCCCCATGCAAACCAGTTTAAAGACACTGGGATCAGTGTCCTCAGAGCTAAAATCTTAGAAAAGCAGTGCTCATTTCAAAATCCCTGGCATGGAATTCCCATGCTCCAAGTCTAAAAGTAGTTTGCTATAGTCCTATGAACATAAGATTTGCCTTGCTGGATTACACCAAGGCCCTTTGTTTTGTTTCCAGCAAAGGTCAGCCAGGTTGTCTAGACCAGCCTTCCCCAAGCTGGTGTCCTCAGATGTTCTAGGCACTAATTCCCACAAGTCCCACATGTTCTAGGCACTAATTCCCATGCTGGCTGGGGCTGATGAGAGTTGTAGTCCAAAACATCTGGATGCCACCAGCTTGGAGAACACTAGTGCATTAGGACATAATGGTGCTGGCCCCTAACATATGTTACTTTGAAGTATACTGGTGCTAAACATGGAGACTGCATTTAGTCATCATGGCTTATAACTACTGTGCTGTTTTTCTAGAAAATGAGATGCCATGAACCAGGGGTCTAGCATGTGGAGGGTCAGGGGCGTGGCGTGGCTGCAGGCACAGATTTTTGAAGAGGTGCCACAGGGCACAACCAGGCACCCCAATGACAGGTTCCCTCATCAAGACCAGAGCCATGAGGAGGCAAGACAAAACAATCCCGGGCTGGGCCTTCAGGGCTAGGGCGGTGCTACCACATCCTTCTGCTCATGGCCAGCAAAGGGACCCCTTGGCCAGCTGAGAGGGAGGGGGAGGGGGCACCATTGCTGCCGCCCACCAAGGAGAAGCAAGAGGCTCTGGCAGCTGCCTCCTTCTTCGTGAACAGGGTGCCATAGCCTTCAGGTCTGCCCTCCTTGCTGGGCAGCTTCAAGCCTATTTCTCCCTCCCCTCACTGCTTAACTCTGTGCACACTGCCTAGTCGCCCCCCCCCCCAATCTGCTGTCAGACCCCTATGGCTTGGTCAGTGGAGAGGGCTTGGGTTGCCATGGCCATTCTCTGTGCCCTGCCCCTGGGCACCGTCAACCTGCCCTATGCCACTGCCATTCTCTGCCCTATGCCCTTGTTCTCTTATAATGGCAATGGTGCCCACTTGAGAGGTGAGTTCTGGCTGAAGAAAAGCCCTGCTAATCACTAATTAAAAATCAAATAAAAAAGAGAACAACTCATTAACGTCTCTTAATCCTTTCAAAATCCACCTAGGCTAGTGGCCACCACCAAACCTTGTGCTGGTAATTTCTAGATTAATTGTGTGTTGTGTGAAGAAATACAGTATTTATCCATGTATAAGATAAGGTTATTTTATTTTTAAAAACATGCTAAAAATTGGGGGTCGTCTTATACACGGAGAGTGGAGAGGTGGGACAGGTAATTGGTGACAGCTGCAAGCATGAGATTGCGGGTGATTGGTGGGCACGGCAAGGTCTGCTGGCAATCGGGTGGGCGCTTGGCGCTTGCTTTTGGCGAGTGTGCAGACGATTGGTGGATTCGTCGATGTGCGTGTGGGTGAACGATTCTTGGCCAACTCCCCCCCCCAAAAGCTCAACAACTCTGGGTAATCTACCCCCTTTTTCTCAATTTGGAGTCCCAAAAAAGAGGGGGCATCTTATACATGGGGGCATGTTATACACAGGAAATTTTAAATAAAGGACTGGAAATTATCTCCAGCTTCATCTACTCCACTCCCTGCAATGGCAAGATTCTTAACGAGATGGCTAACTTTGACATTCATGGAACTGGGTGGCCCAGAGGCATTTTCCAGAGGTCCAAGTGTGTGGACTCTACATGTTATGCATTCAGTGAACAACACTTTACCTCAATCTGGGCTGTGTGATTAGCATAGTGCTTCAAAGCATCATCTCCTTCTTCTGGATCAGACCCAGGCTTCAGCATGTGCTGCAGTATTTTATTGTGGCGAGCCAGCTAGAAGGCAAAGGGTGGAAACTATTTGATTCAGTCCCTGTCAGAACCCTCTCAGATTGCCGCATCTCTGCTTAACCCATAAACCCATACTACATATTCAGTGAGTAAGGCTCGTTTCTTCCATCAGTAAGAATAAAAATATGCCCTTCCTCAAAATATGCCCATCCTCTTCTACACAACTGTTAAGTGAATCCTGTCCTCCATTGCATCCAGTCACCTTTCACTTTATACATCTGACGAAGTAAGCAGCAGTCCACAAAAGCACATGCCCAATACAGTCGTATCTTGGAAGTCGAACAGAATCTGTTCCAGAAGTCCATTCGACTTCCAAAATGTTTGAAAACCTGCGGCTAATCAGAAGCTGCAAAAGCCCCGTCAGACATTCAGCTACCAAAAATTAGTTCGCAAACTGGCACAGTCATTTGCAGAATGTTTGAACACTAAGCTGTTCAAAAACCAAGGTACGGCTGTACAATGTGCTCATGTTAAGGATTCCTTTAGACCCTTTGCCATTTTTGCTAAAACACAGTTCCCCTTCTCCACAGTGTATGTGTGTCCTGGGAGGTTGTGTAAGATCTTGTGTTTGGTTAAGAATTCAGTGGCTGGAAAATGTTGAATGAGGGTGCCAACACTTACAGTTTGAAAAGGTACATTAAAAAAAGGGAGGAAGGAAAGGCAAAGCAAGAAAAGCAAAGCAAGATGGAATTGGGTAATTTAAAAAAATATTTTTTAGTTAGACTCCCTGTAATAACAGTTATAAAGGTATTTCCACTCTCTGTGTCCCATCAAGGCTGAATAGTGCTTTCTATTATGCATGTAGCAACTTCCCTTCCAAAATCTAGTATTGTTTTATACTCTTTATACCTTACCACACAGAAAACAATTGGTTAACAAACATGAAAAACAGCAGGGTATGAATCACTGAACAATGGGAGATCCTGGATTCACATGTTGAGAGGTTTAATTAGGCTGATTATGTTTTCTGTAGCAACTGAAAGAGCTAATCTTTCCCTAGCAAGCAGTGGCATGGATTGGCCACTGGAAGCCAGGCCTAACCTTCCTTTTGATTCATTTCTTCAGATAATTTCACTTGGCCCAGGCTGGGATTGGCTCTGGTATATCTGTCATTGTTTGTTAAGTCCTCTGCCTTGTCCATCCTTGAGTTATTTCCCAGTGTCACCTTGTTGACCTACTCCATGCTCTTGCCTTCTTTCTGGACACGGCATGCTATGTGAGTCCCAAGACACCTACAGTGGGTATCAAACTGGTGATCTGAGGGATGTCGGATGAGGAGTTAACTTGTGCATCACAACCCTGCTCTGAACAAATGAGGGACCTGCAGGGAGACCAGCCCACACCAATGTAAGAAATCTCCTTGCACCAACAGGTCAGAGGTGGCATTCCCAGAATATGGCGAGGAGAGGACAGGGGTCCTGCTCCGTCAATAGTTTCATACAACTATTAAAAGTGAAGGGACCCTGTTTTATTTTCTATCTGCCTCCTTCTCTAACCCTGGTCCTCATAACAATCATTTGTGTCACAGTGGCGCTGGTGGCTACTCTAGAGTAACGACTCCTCACAGCTCTGCATTTTTATCCTTTTATTTAGTGCAGTCTATTTACAGTGCTGAAACAGTGCTATGTACATGTTGTCAGTCGGGTGCAGAACCTCCGAATGGAGATTCCCGCGTTTTCCTCCAGCAAAGTAGCCTGGGGATACTAAATCTCCGCCCCGCCGTTTCCTGCACAATTCCGGGGTCGCTGGGATCGGTCTTCGTCCCGCGTTTTCCCTACTTCCCCCTTCCTTTCCCAAGTGGCGCCTAGGCTCAGCTACCTTGCCTGAGCCCTGGCTTCTGCTTCCTGATTCCCCACTAGAAACATCCCCCTCCCCGCTCCCACTTGCGCTGGGCGAAGAGCTTGTGTTTAAGATGGGAGGGGGCTGTCTATAACTTCTGTCCCTCACGATTTGTTTGTTTAATCAGTGTATATAATGCTTAACTGAAAAAATTGGTGCTTCTAAACTGTCTCTAAAAGCAGCAGGGTCAGCTTTGCCCACTCAGTCTGAGCACCTAGCCCTGCTGCCACCATTGTATACAGATGGCCTTCATCTCCTTCTCCCTCACTGCACCCTCTACTGAACATGATCCAGGTCTGACAACATCCTTGTTGACAAAGGTCCGTATAGTTCAAGCTATGGTTTTCCCAGTAGTGATTTATGGAAGTGAGAGCTGGACCATAAAGAAGGCTGATCGCCAAAGAATTGATGCTTTTGAATTATGGTGCTGGAGGAGACTCTTGAGAGTCCCATGGACTGCAAGAAGATCAAACCTATCCATTCTGAAGGAAATCAGCCCTGAGTGCTCACTGGAGGGACAGATCCTGAAGCTGAGGCTCCAATACTTTGGCCACCTCATGAGAAGAGAAGACTCCCTGGAAAAGACCCTGATGTTGGGAAAGATGGAGGGCCCAAGGAGAAGGGGACGACAGAGGACGAGATGGTCCACCAACATGAGTTTGACCAAACTGCGGGAGGCAGTGGAAGACAGGAGCGCCTGGTGTGCTCTGGTCCATGGGGTCAAGAAGAGTCGGACACAACTGAACGACTAAACAACAACAACAATATATATATATATTGTTTTTAATATAATATAAATGTTTTTGTTGTTGTTACACTTGGTAGGTAGCACTGGTGGTCTCTTTTGTATTTCTGTATTTTGGATCTACTAGCAAGGCAAATTTGCTGCACCTAATGACTTACTCCTTTCCTTCCACTAATAATTACCAATTAACTCGGATTACTACTGTATGCTTACTAGAGAACCCAGGGATAATATTTTGCTACCACTCAAAAGAAAAAATGCTTTTCTCTCTCAATTTTTAAGAACTTTATCAATGAAAGTGAATGGCCAACTGTGCTAGACGATCAGGAGAAAGGTTAATTCAAACTGATATTTGTATACTGTGAAGACACATCAATATCATGTTGTGTAAATTTCTTTTAACCATAGCAGGTGACAAAAGGAGTTTTCCTGATGCCCTTGAGCCATCAGGAGAGAGTTGGGTTTGCATAGGTGATCTCAGCTAATGAAATGCCCAATTACTGTATAACAATGATTTAGATCAAAAGCCACCTCCTCTGGATCCTAGAATTCAACAGCCCAACCACTGCTGTGGCCTGACAAGTGAACATCATTGTGTACATTAACAACAAATATGACAGACTTTCCAAAGAATATGCATCCTGTTAAAAGCACAAGAAACCATTCTGCATTACTAACTAGCACCCATTACACCTGTATGTAAAATACATATTTTAGTCTATTGGAATGGCTCCTAGAACAGTGGGGTGAATTCTTTCCCTTGTGCTTAGCCTCACCTTTTTATACTGGAAAAGCCAGAGGATCAAAAGGGGAGAAAAAAACGAGTGTGGGAAAAGGAGGTTGGGGCAGGTGATTGATTCAGCAGAATAAAGTAGTGTAGCTTTGCACTGCTTTTACCTTTTGAGGAGGAAGGTGTGGATGGCATTGTATGAGGTATGTTTGAATGCACACATTCAAGAGTTAGGTATGTTTGAATGCACACATTCAAGAGTTAGGGCAGAACCACCTCTCTGCATAAAGGGAAATGGCATTCCATGTAGATTAGACTAAAATCTGCTCCTTTAAATGTTGATTTTTTACATGCAGGGCATTCCTCCCCCCGTTTTTTTGAGTACTGAAATGCCCTCCCCCCAAGCCCAAGTTGGAACAGTCAAAGAAAGGCTTCACCACATGATTTTCCTGATTGTATAAAGTGGGCCTTAGCACTTTCACCCTGTTTTTTAATGCTACACTGTTGATTGGCACAATCCAGTTCTATTATAATCCAGGAAGTTGTGCCAGTGAAAGAGAAGACTGTATCCCAAGCCTCTACTACTATTAATGCAAATGGACAAAGCCTCTTCAAAGCCAAGGTGGAGATCCCAATGCTTTTCAGATGTTGTTGGACTATGTCTCCCATCATCCCTGTCCATTGCCTGGCTAAGACCAGCTGGAGTTGCAGTCCATCAACATTGGGAGGCCTACTTTAGAGCCTACTGTGTCGTGGTGGCAATAAAATGCACGATGCTCAACATGTTTTGTATGAATGCCAACAATAAATGGAAGAGAAACCTCTGAACTTGTGAAACAGGTTGCATTCAACCAAGTCCTACTCAGAGTAGACTCACTGAATTGAATGAACCACAGTTGGCCATGTCTACTAATTTCAACGGGTCTACTATGAGTAGAACCTATCTGAATCACACCTGTTGTATTTTCTAACACATGTCTCTGTTTCAAGCATGATTTGGAGCTTCTCCTTTTCTTTCCCTTCCTCTTAGCGTCACTTGCTCCTTCCTTTTTGTTCTCCTGAAATTTGAGGCACTGTTAACAACAGACAAAACAGAGCACTGGAGAGACCAAGAAGAGCAGGCAGGTTTGGCCCCTTTGAGCTTCATCCATCCTACTGAGTATCTGCCATTCTCTCATATAGGAAAAGGAAGGACCTGCATCTGGAGAAATCGGCTCCCTGCTTCTGATAGGATGACTAGACTACCAACCAATCCTCATCTCAGGGAGGGTGCAATGTGCCTCCATGCACAGGACACACAAGGCACATTGCTCCCTCTCCCAAGCCTCCCCCCCACCTGCAATGCCCAAGCCACATGCATCTCCCCAGTTATGACAACAAACATTTACCAGGCAGAGGGCCTTCTCGGTAGTGGCACCCGCCCTGTGGAACACCCTCCCATCAGAGGTCAGAGAGATAAACAACTACCTGTACCTGACATTTAGAAAATACCTAAAGGCAGCCTTGTTTAGGGAAGTTTTAATCTGTGATATTTGATATATTTTAATGTTTGTTGGAAGCCGCCCAGAGTGGCAGGGGAAGCCCAGCCAGATGGGCGGGGTATAAATAATAAATTATTATTATTATTATTAGTAGTAGTAGTAGTAGTAAACATTGCTCAAATCATGCAAGTTACCTTTTCCTTTTTACTGGAGGTCATAGGAAGCATCTAGGGATGCTGTATGCAACAAACAGGTTGCATTTCCCATCAGTTCTGCCGCTTTTGCCAGTATTTTACCATGGCGAATGGAAATGATGTTGCATATGCTAAACTCACATACATGATTCAGCCACTGTTACAGGGGTAGTGGCATTGCTCTTGATGGAAGCAGCAGTTTTAGGGGGGAATAAAGTTAATCATTTGTGATCTATGGAAACAGTGACCTTAAATGGCAGGTGGAAGTAGGATGGAAAAGAGAGGAAAACAGTAACACAAAAACAGCAAGCAAGAAACATATGAGAAGATGCAGTACAGGAAAATACTGAGAAGAAACCATAGCTTGTGTATGGGAGAGTAAACACGTGTGTCTTGCCAATGTCTCATCTAGGAGCATGTGGTGCTATCCTATCTCCCACATTACATTGCAACATATTGATATCCACTCCTTTTTTTCTTTAAAAAAAATGTTTAGGGGCACTCTCATTTTCCTTCTCATATTGAAATACTGCCCCTCAATGAGGCCAAACTCAGATTCACAAAATGTTTAGGGGTATGCATACCCCTGCGTCCTCCCAGAAAAAAACAACACTGTTTATATCTTTCTAAGCACGGAAGGTCAGCAACTTACAATAATGCTTTCTGCTTTTGGTAAGATCAACCACAAGTAAGAGCAGGAAAGGATGTGGCAAAATGCAGAACTGGCTACTGCCTTTTAAACAGCAACAGAAACCAAGAGTCTGGGTGCCCCCAAAATAAACTGTCATAACAAGGCCGAGATAACAAATAGAGGAACATGAATTTAGTTTCTGCGGCTTCTTGTAATCACTGCAGAGATTGCAAAGCTTTCCTGGGGCCAATTAAAATCCAGGAGATTCTCCTGCTGGGACTCAAAGGCCAAGGTAAACTATATGAACTATGGCAAGCTTGTAGAATTTGCAGCTCATCAGCCAAGCACAGGCTAGTAGCTTACCGGTTTGCTAGTAAAACGGAATTATTGTGTTGTAAAAGGATGCATGTCTAAAAAGTGTGTCACCAACACGAAAGGTTTGGAAAGCTCTGGTGTATATGGTGCCACTTCGAGTTGGCAGTGCTGCTCAACTAACACTCAGGAAATGCTGACATAGGGGCTACATCACATAAAGTAATCATCTCAGGGATTGCATTCTCATTATTTGGTTATATGGGACGATCTTCTGTGGGATAATGAGTTGAGAAAACTCTGCTAATGAAATCACAGCCTGTGGATTGTATCCACTGCTCTGCAGGCATAGTGCCACTGATGCAACGGGACTTCTGTCTCATCTCCTCCCCTCGCACGCCCCCAAAATCTGCCCCAGAGGGCCCCCCAAGTGTCTGGAGGTGATTTTGAGGGGCAATGGAAGACTAGAGGAGAGGAAGAGGAATTTCCACTGTGCACGCAGAATGCTGCTGTGCCAGTGGAGCTGCAGTGTTGCATACTGCTGCACCCCAGCTCCCCACCTTGAAATAACAGCCGTGTGGCCAAGGATGAGATGCATTTGTTGTTGTTTGGCATACAGGAAGCCTATCAAATGCATTTTTCCAGCTGACTGGCCTGCTTTTTCAGGAGAGATGGGCAAAGCTTGATTGGTATACAGGACTCAGCTAACCAAGCTACTTTCTTATGAAGTCAGAAAATACCGCGTCTCAGGAGTGCAATGGATCCAAATCCCACGACTCCTGTTGAACGCTGCTGCTGCTACTACAATGGCGATAGGTTTCTCCCCTCCCTTATCTGGTGGTGGGCAGCAGTGGAAGGCGGTCCCTGCCTCCTTTGCCACCTAGGGGGTCTCTGCCCTTTGATTCTTTCTCATTTCCCAGGGTGCCTCCAATGTGGTTTGCTGCATGAGTGTTGGCAATACTGGCACACTGCTTGGGAATGCATTGCAACAGACCAATATTTCACAGACACACAGAGAAATATTTTTTTGTAACAATTTCCAGTGGTAAGGTATTAGCTAACTTCAATCCCTTCCCTACTCACTCGGGACTAAGCCACACTGAACTCAGTAGGACTTACTTTTCAGTAGATGGGTATAGAATTAAAGCATTCACAGGGTAACAGAATGCAATACCTGATGAGCTAATATATAGATATTATGTCCAACATCTTTTGGTGAAATATCGTCACCCCCATTTTCCTCATCATGTTCACTCTCCAGACCTTGACTGTATGCATTCTTCATTACATCCACCTTCAAAACAAATTGAAATGCAGTTGACATAAAATATACTGATGCTAGTTTCAAAGTAATAAATCAAATTTGCATTCAAATCAAATTTGGATTAAATTCAACAGTTCATTTCAGAGAGGATATACCGTTACTTTTTTTTCAAATCAAGAGGAAATGTGCAAAAGTTCATTGGAGTGTGTGGTGGTGGGGGTGGGGGTCTACTTCTCCTGCATACAGTGGAACCTCAGGTTCGTACTGTCCTCCTTACGAGCACTTCGGGCAACGAGCTCCACTATCCCAGAAGTAGGTGCTCCTGGTTGTGAACTTTGCTCCGGGATGTGAGCAGAAGTTGCGCAGTGGCGGCGCAGCACCCCATTCATGAAAGTGCGCCTCAGGTTAAGAATGGTTTCAGGTTAAGAACGGACCTCCGGAACAAATTACGTTCGTAACTGGAGGTACCACTGTATAAAGAACTTTCAGTGGGGGAGACGGAGTTAAGTTATTAAGCATAATGGTGCCCATTAAAAGGAAAAAAATAAGTGGACACCAGAGTTTCTCATTTCCAAGTTGCTGATCAATAGGGGTATCCAACTGCTTGCCTCCAGAGAAATAAATAATGCGTAAAGGTCAGATAATCTTTCTTTTATCAGGAAACATCACAAAGAAGGGATTTTTTTTGTTTTTTCTTGGGGGTAAATCAGACAATGGAAATTTTAAGAATTTGGGGAACCAAAGTATTACAGGAAAAGTAGTCTGTATGACAAAAATGTTGACCAGATTTTTCTCTGGTGAGAAACTGTGAATAAGAGTTATTTGAGCTATTAAATCCTTGGCCAACAACTAATTTTTGAAATGAAGGAGGGGATGAAAGGCCATGATTCTCAGACATGTGGGGTCTACAGCCTTCATCTTTTGCTTCCCTTATTCATATCCACTCAGTATTGACACTGGCTGGGAGTCAGCAGTGGAGATCCAGGCTAGAAGTCTGGCGGAGACTCTTGTCACTGTCATCTCTCTCTCTCTCTCTCTCTCTCTCTCTCTCTCTCTCTCTCTCTGTGTGTGTGTGTGTGTGTGTTGTATGCTGGAAGAGAGCTGCAGAGAATGGGGATGGAGTTGTCAGAGCCCTCTTGCAGTTCATACTGGGAAAGGCTGGGTGAAAGAACCTTTCCCCTGCATCTTGAATTGTAAAGAAAAAGCAGCTGATCTGAACAATAAAAAGAAGGTGAGAGGGTGGAAGCTGAGGTTAAAGCAGGCATCCCCAAACTTTGGCCCTCCAGATGTTTTGGACTACAATTCCCATCTTCCCCAACCACTGGTCCTGTTAGCTAGGGATCATGGGAGTTGTAGGCCAAAACATCTGGAGGGCCAAAGTTTGGGGATGCTTGGGTTAGAGGAATGTTGGAGAAATCCCCAAATACTAACATTCAATCAATAAAATGCAAAGTAATGCATAATTTGCTGGCTCATCTTATTTATTTATCAAAATCATTTTATCAATATCAAAATCATTTCCCATTCAAGGATCCCAAAATGATTTACAAAATGAAATCCCAACACTAAAATATTAAAAACATGTAAAATCAAAGTAGTATTAAAATATACATTAAAAATCTAAATAAAATCAACAACAAACGATAATCACAGTCAGCAATATACACAATGCCAAAAATGAGCCAATAACCCAGTTGGGGAAAGCCTGAGCAAACAGATGTGTTTGTAGCAATCTTTGGCTGCAGGGAATGTGTTTCAAAGAGTTGCACTGCTACAGAGAAGACCTGCAAATAGCATATGGTAAAAAACGTCACCACTAAGAACTCCTCCTCTGATGATCTTAACATCCTGCCAAAGGCCTACATAGGGGAAAGCTATATTTTAGGTCTTCTGGTCCTGAGCTGTTGGCTTTATATGTCAGCAACAAAGCCTTGAAAATGGCTTGAAAATGGCTTGGTGGCTAACAGGCAGCAAAAATACCAAAATTGTATTAATTTGGAGCTAATTAGTGTAATTGGGTTTATATTGGAAAATAATTGATAAAATGGCTATAACCTATGTTGGGCCCTTGGGACAGCACAACCTCTATTTGCAAGGAAGCAAAAATGTTTTATTGAATTTAAGCCTACAGTATTTTATTTTATAATACAGGTTTTTATGGTTAACTTAGGTTCTTCGGCTTGTAATGTTCTCCCAAGAGAGCTTGCTGAAGTATGATAATTTAGTTAAGAAAACTATTATAGAAAATAATGCTTAGAATGAAAAACAGTAATGAAGTCATAAAGACAGACCTCTTTAAATGCTTGACCTGTTTAAATAACTATTTGTGACTTGCGGCTCCCATCCTGATGTGACATCCAGTCACTGTCTGGATGCCGAAACCATTAAGCAATATCAGATAATTTATTTTACAAAATGATGGTGACATTTTCAATTAAAAAGATAAAAAAATACAAATATTTACTTACCAGCTCTCTTGGTCTCATGTTGAAAAGGATTCTTTCAGCATTTTCGCTGTCATGCCTGCTTTCCATAATAGCCAACAAAAGCTTGGAGGCATTATTCTGAGAAGACAGAATTGAATTGATGCAGTTAATTTTTATTTCATGAATTAACGATCCCTGTATTGCTTTAATTGATATTGCTAGGGCTGCTTTCTTCATTAGATAAGATTTTAAACTGCTTGCATTTTTTGAAAGACATAACACCAGTGCAGTGTATAGCTAATTAACTGATTTCTTTGCAAGTGTGTATGCGGAATAGATCAGATCAGAAGAATCTTTAAATGCATCAGCCACTAGCTATTGCAATAAAATAAAATATACTGTAGATAGAGGTAAAACCTAACTATACAAAGTACATTTTGGAGGTTTACATCACTAATCAAATAATTTTAATTTATTTTAATTGCCCCCACTAAAAACCTTGCAGTTTTCTCTGTCACCTGACCTGGTCATCTAGAAGGACGGACAATGGTTAAGCAAACCGGCATGGGCAATAATAGAGGCTTGCACTCTTTCTAAAGATTTGAGGAGTGAGATTATCATCCCTCTATTATTATTATTATCCCTCTATTACTGACTCAATACTGCCACCTCCACACAGACATGACTGTTTTTCCAGCAGAATTTTTAAAAATCAACCCTCAACTACAGCCGAAGGTGAAAGTGCAAAAATGCAAAAGTGAAAGCGTGTCTGTATTTTGTAATTGTTTAATTTTGCAAATAGGGTGCCAATGTGTCTAAATGACTAGGTGGAAAATCATACCATGGACAAAATTTCCTTATTGTGGCCAAATTATTCTGTCGCTCAATATCATATAGGTGCTGTCTAATTAAATTATTTGCTTTATGAAACGCAGTGTTAATAAACTTTTGTGGTGATAAACCAGAAAAGTAAAGCTTTTTGTTGACAGTTTTAGTCCAAGTACTCTCATGACAACCTTGTGATACCAAGGGTAATGGACCAGTGGGGATTAAATTCAGGCGAAGCCAATAATTAAACATCCTATGCCAAATCTGTAATTCAACATAGGGGAGGTTAGCCTCTAAACACAATGAAGCATTTGGAACACAGGATGGAACAGAAAAAAATTGCCTTAGGAACTTAGATTGAACTGCTTCAGTAGATCCAAGGTGAGCCCTGTCCAAATCTCAGCCCCATACAATAACTGTGCTGGGGTTTAGCTCTAAACACTTCAAGTGCTGGTGCTGTGGGATTGCCAGAGTGTCAGAATTTTGGAGCTCTGAGGTGCTTTTTCCTTTGCATACAGTATTTCTGATGTGCTCCCCATGACCCTGTTGACTGAAAAATAAGGTCGAGGTATTTAAAGACTATATATGGGCCCTATAGTTTCTTGAAAACACAATGACTTTAGTTTTCTTGTAATTCACAGCCAGCTGTTCCCTTTGACAGTATCCTGCAAATTCCCTCATAAATCTTTTTAGGCCCATTTTTGTTTGAGATAGAAGTACCACATCATCTGCGTATAATAATATAGAGATGGGTTTTTTGGCCAATTTAGAGGTGTAATAGGGACCCAGGTGGCGCTGTGATTAAACCACTGAGCCTAGGGCTTGCTGATCAGAAGGTCGGCGGTTCGAATCCCTGTGACGGGGTGAGCGCCCGTTGCTTGGTCCCAGCTCCTGCCAACCTAGCAGTTCAAAAGCACGTCAAAGTGCAAGTAGATAAATAGGAACCGCTACAGCGGGAAGGTAAACGGTGTTTCCATGTGCTGCTCTGGTTTGCCAGAAGCGGCTTTGTCATGCTGGCCACATGACCTGGAAGCTATACGCCGGCTCCCTTGGCCAATAATGCGAGATGAGCGCGCAAGCCCAGAGTCGGTCACGACTGGACCTAATGGTCAGGGGTCCCTTTACCATAGAGGTATAATACTCTGGGGATGTTAAACTCTGGACAATATAATTTATAAATAAATTAAACACTTAGGAGCTAGGATACAACCTTGCTTAACTTCCTTTGTGGCTGGTACAGATCCTGTGAGCTGCCTATTTGTAGAGCAACGCGCTTTCAGCACAGCGTTTTTATATAGACATTTAGTCAAGAACAATAATATTTTATCTATACTTGAAGAGTTCAGATTATCCAACAGTCTTACTCGAGAGACTGAATCGAATGCAGCTTTCAGATCAATGAAAACTGGCTCTACCACCTTTTGCTGAAATGTATGCTGAATATATGGCAGGCTGATAGGGCGTTAACTGTGCGCCACCTGCCAGCTCATGTACACAGTACAATCCAAGTGCAATATACGCACGTAAACACATTGGCCCCAAACATGCAATCCATATTGTGTTCATGGAACAGCTGCCAGGACATGAGCACACATGCCAGCACTCCAGCTCACCCTGTGTTTGCTACACACACTTTTGTGAATGTGTGCACAAACCTCATATTAAGAATTTGGAAATATTTGGGTTCAATATTTTTAAAATCTCATGTACAGTAAGTGCAAAGCTTTAGCTTATGCTTTTTGGCAAACACACCGACCCCCGAGTGCATATCCCATTAGGAGTGTGTTTTGCCCAGGAAGGGAATGCTCCTTAGTTCAAAGAATTGACTGCAGGCGATGTTTTTTAAAGAAATGCATCATGCAATATCATGCAAGCTGACCTCCTGCTACCAGCACAATTGCGGAATACTGCAAGAGGCAAGGTGGCAGCAAGGTGAAAGTGCAACTGCAGAGCAAATCCAGTGCTCCTGCTGGTACATTTACACCACACCAAACTTGTGGCTGCCTTGCCCCTTCCAGAAAGCTGCTATGATACTAGTGGTGGGAGGTCAGGCACATGCTGGCCCCCAACCCCTACTGCACCAATGTCAATCTGAAGCCCAGTTCTATGAGCTGCTGTGCAAGTAGAGTGGCTTGTGAGTTTGAGCCATTGGATACTAGATGAGCAGAGGTGATTAAGGCTGAAATCCGAGATATGCATACCTAGAAGTGAGTTCCACTGAACTCAGTGGAACTTATTGATGAGAAAATATGTATAGGATAGCCCTGTAAATGCTGTACCTTCAACTGAAGCACTAGGTCCATACGGTATTTTCCAAGAGGATTGATATCATTCAGGATCAGGGCAATGATAATGTCTATGCCATTAGACTCATGTGTCGCTATGCAGGACTAGAACATAAAAATAATTATAAAGACAATAGTGTATATATTGCAAATTTTCAGATAACAGCTTTCAGCTATATAATAATTATTTGGGGTCTTAGGTGACACAGTCTGAGCAAGCAACAAACATATGCAAACCCACCCCAAAACACCCCAAAAGAAATTAAGCCCCCCTTTTTTCAAAGGTTATGTGTTATAACAGCCTGAATTCTACTTATTCCACAGCAGCACTAGCAAATGTAATCTAAGAGCTAGATCAATAACTCTGTAGCATGGAGCAGCGCAGTGTCACTCCAGAATCCTGAAATAATATTTCACAAATTTTGTAAATACTCTAAAGAAGTACAGAAATGCTATGTATCGTACAAGGTCCAGGGCTGGGTCTTAGTTAAACTAAGACCTTTGCCTCAGGCAGAAAGGTGGGGTACAGAAAGGTGGCAGCTGGCATGTTTCCCCCCAACTCACCACCTACCCACCTCCATTTAGATAGATAGATACTGCTGCTTTGCAGTGCAACACTTTACTATTCTCAAACTTTAAATAGTATTTTGTGCCACTATGACAGAGTAGCACAGACCCTACAGGACCCCCTCTCCTACAATGAACAGAGCTTTCTAAACTGTGTGTCGCGACACTTTAGTGTGTTGGCTGTAGTGTGTAGATGTGCCATGCAAATGCTCCCTGCGCTCCTCCTGGGGCTGGAAAGGGGTTAGTTGAACCTCTGGTTTGCTAGTAAAACTGAATTACAAGCTATTGTCAGGAGGGGCTCTGAAGAGCCTGATACAGTAGCAAAAGGAGGAGGAGGAGGAGGAGGAGGAGGAGGAGGAGGAGGAGGAGGAGGAGGAGGAGGAGGAAGGTCAGAGCATGTAGGGGCAACATACAGTGCAGCAACAGCTGTGCCTCAACCAGCAAAACGTCTTGTTCCTGTCCCTAGGCAGTGCCATGGCTCAGTGAGAGAACCCATCTTTCGATGGCAGAAAACCCCAGGTTCAATTTCTGACAACACCAGGCAGGTCTGGGAAACCCTGGCAGTCAGAGCGGAAAGTAGTAAGCTACATAATCTAATGGTGTTAGATTATGTAGATTTCATTATCAATAAATCACTTGTGAAAGGTATTCAAGGGTTTTAGATCATATGTGGCAGTCAATCAATAATATGGTATTATGGGCATAATCTACCCAGAATTAAGCTCCTAAAAACACGTACAGTATTAGAAGATTTTTCAATTAGAAAAGAACAATAATTAACTAATGTTTCAGCAACTAATTTGGAGAATATTTATTTCCAATGGGGGAGAGTTAAACATGTGAAATGAATGGGATTTAACAGGCTTTGTTAGATCATTACCATAATACAGAACATTAAGATTAATATGTATTACTTTGGTACCCAAGAATTGTTAGTGTTGCAAAAATTGTTTTGCAGCTTTACAAGTTGTGACATTAAAACTTTTGGACCACATCCAAACACAAGGGCATTTGTAAAGGCATTTTACAAATTAAAACTGTTCCTGCATTGCCCAGTGATAGGTTTTGTGCTAAACACTCAAAACCCAGTCCAAACCTTCAACATTTATAAAGCCTGAGAATTCTCAGAATGATAAACTGCTAAAACCTTTACAGCATAGCCAAGACATCTGCTAAAGAATTATTAAAAAGAAAAGCTAGAAATCAATCAATCAATTAAAACCTTTATTGGCATCATCTACAAACATTTAAAATAAATAGTCCAGTATGATCACATCACCAACTCATCAGTACAATCACTTGCCAAAAGGGAGGGGAGGCCAGCAATCTATTTCACCTCTGTGGGTCTCCAACAGGGGCAGGATCCTGTAATGTACTTTGGAGACAAAAGATGAAATAGAGGAACAGTCTTGGTATGTTCCTGGTCTCTCCCCTGTAATAGGAAGCGTGTAACCTTTATCTCCGGTTTCCAATTTGGAATACATAGTTGGTCCAAGTATTGCTGGAGGATATCATCATACATTTTGCATTTAAGGACCATGTGAGCTAGAGTTTCAACCAGGTGGGCGTCACATGGGGCAGATCCTGTCTCCTTCTGCCATCCCTGCAAACCTACCCCAGAGGAGGTTAGAGGGGTTAGCGTTGAACCTAGCCAGCGAGAAAGCCCTTCTTTCTTGCGGGTTGAACAGAAATTGTAAATAATTGGGATTAGATTCCTGCTCCCAAGAGAGATGAAAATAAAGAGGGGAACATGTTTTCCTCGCGGCTAAAGTCAATTCTGTTGCTCTATGTCCCATAACCTAGTTTTTAGCATGGCTTTGGTGGTTGGAAAAGCCCCGGCTCCTAGGAGGTCCTCTGAGAGCCCAAGTTGTCGTATCTTTGTATAGAACAGTTGTAATCCTGGGGAGGGGAAGGAGTCTGACAGAACTTCGCTTAGTAAGGAATCTTTATCTGCTGAGAAGCAAATGCTTAGCCAGCATAAAAGAAAACTCATCCAGGGAGCTGTCTCAAGCTTGTGTTGGCCTCCCTCTAGGCACAAGGCTGCATAGGGTACACAGCGTGGGACAGCAAAGATCTTATATATATATAGAAAAGCTGCCTGCACTCGCTCTAGTGACTGCATGAACCCTGACATCCAGATTGGAATTCCTTAGAGCAGTTGAGCTCTGGTTTTAGCATTAAAGGCCTTGAGGGCAGAAGGGATGTGTTGGTTACCTCTTGTTGCTGAGAAGCACGTTATGGCCTGCATAGACAGCTTGCTGGCGTTTACCAGTGCTTCACAGTGCGAAGACCACCGGAGCCTGTGATGGAAATTGATCCCCAGATATTTGAATTTGGGAACCTGTTGGATGTGTTTCCCACCAAACCATCATTTTGCTGACGAGCTGGAACGTGTCTAGAAGAGGGCAACCAAAATGGTCAAAGGCCTGGAAACGATGCCTTATGAGGAACGGCTTAGGGAGCTGGGTATGTTTAGCCTGGAGAAGAGAAGGTTAAGGGGTGATATGATAGCCATGTTCAAATGTATAAAAGGATATCATATAGAGGAGGGAGAAAGGCTGCTCCAGAGAAGCGGACACGGAGCAATGGATTCAAACTACAAGAAAGAAGATTCCACCTCAACATTAGGAAGAACTTCCTGACAGTAAGAGCTATTCGACAGTGGGATTTGCTGCCAAGAAGTGTGGTGGAGTCTCCTTCTTTGGAGGTCTTTAAGCAGAGGCTTGACAGCCATCTGTCAAGAATGCTTTGATGGTGTTTCCTGCTTGGCAGGGGGTTGGACTGGATGGCCCTTGTGGTCTCTTCCAACTCTATGATTCTATGAGGCAGGCAGGATAAAGGTTGATAAAGGTTAACTTTCTGCAGATGGGCTTTGGGGCAGTCCTGGAACACAAGTGGGTTGCTCAATAGTTTGTGAGACATCTGGCCGGTTAGGCATTGTGTTATCTATCAGGAAAAAATCTGGTTGGTCCACGGCTGGGGGCAATCGCTGCTCAGTGCTTGGGGCATCTGGCTTCCTGGTGAGCATCTCCTGGTCGAGTTCGGATAATCCCCCAGATATCTGTGTAGTTTCTGATCTTGCTTGCTCAACCTCCGCAACTATGGGCAAGGTCTGTTCTATGAGGAGAAATGTGGATAAAGTTTCTGTGGTGTCAAACATGTTAATTCGGCGTATAGTTGGATCCAGCTCCTTAATCTGCAAACGTCTATCTTGATTGGGTGAGTCCCTTCCCAGGGGTTTCTCCTGATGAAAAGCCAGTATCTCCTCTTTTCCAGGCCTGCCATTATTCATATTCCTGCTGCCCATGCTAGCAGATTCATGGGGGTTTGCCCTGGGCTTGAGGAAGTCATGCATCGAATCTTGGATACAATTTGTTATTTCTTCAGTTTTCTCTAGTATGGAGTTAATTTGGGTTATGTTTATTGATGCTCTTTCCTCAACATTCCTAGGGAGCAGAGATTTCTTTGCAGTCACTCTTTGGAGCTCTCCTGTATTGACTACAGCTGTGTTAGTACCAGTCAGCGGCGCTGGTAGATTTCCACATTGGCTTAACCTTAAGGGTGGAGCAAAGCTTGGGACGGGGGGGGGGGGGTTGCTCAGGGGCTAGACGATTTGCCAGCCTCTGTATAGCTGGAAGTAGAGGTACTGCATCCAAGTCTGCAAACACCCTTTTGAGTATGATGTGGAAGCGATTCAGGAAGCTGCAGATTTTAGGGAGAAGCAGGGGGATGGCATGATTTTGAAATTTGAGAAGTAGCTTTGTTACTTTTGGATGGCTCAGCAGTTTTTCCAGCGTTTTTAAGTCCAGAGAGCCTATATCCAGTCTCAGAAGTTCGGATAAGGAGGAGCAGACTCTCAATCTGGAAGATCATCGTCCTTTGTTCTCCCAGTTACAGTGGTGCCTCGCTTAACGAATGCCCTGCAAGATGAAATTTTCGCTTAAAGAAAGGATTTTTCTAGCGGAGGTTGCCTCGCTAGACGAATTCATTTTACGAAAAATTCGTCTAGCGAATCGCGGTTTCCCATAGGAATGCATTGAAATTCAATTAATGCGTTCCTATGGGCAATTTTTTTTAAAAAATAATAATTCCAATGCATTCCTATGGGATTCACTAGACAAATTTTTCGTTATAAGAATAAACCCGTGGAACGAATTAAATTCGTCTAGCGAGGCACCACTGTATTTTGGATAATCAGCACTATCTGATCCAGCTGCAAACACCTCCTGGTATGGGGGGACGGACCCTTGGGCTCCTCCTGGAGGTTGTAAAAAAGCTAGAAATGTGTTTCTTGGTTTCATTGCCAATGGGGTGATTAATTTGTTTTTATTGTGTTTCTGCAAAGACCACCTGTGCATTCTGTTGCCACACACATCTTTGCTTATATACGAATGTGAATGCATGTGCATAAACATGCTTTCTCTAAGAAAAAAATATTGCTATGGTTGTCACCATGATACTTTATGATAGTGACCATCTTACATATGCACACACATGCATATATGTACTTTAGGGCAGGAACAAAGATGGTGTGGTTAAAGACTCAGAGTGGGAAGCCCTGCCACTCCAAATACCCAATTGTTAAGGGCTGCCAGGTTGTCACCAGGGAAAACAGGTCGATCACGATCTACTGGTTGATCGTGGGTGCCCCTGGTTGATCCTGTGATCAACAACTTTGGCTTCCTAAAAAAAGCTCAACAACCAAAATCCAATGGGTAGATCACTGCCATTTTTTAACTCTTGGGAGTTGGACATGCCTGACCTATGACAATGCAGGAGGAAACAGTGCAGATGCTATGCCTGCTACATGATCCATCTCTGGTCCATCCACTCTCTCTCTCCTTTGCTTGCTTTAGTGATCAGGACATGGAAGGATGATGAATGGAAGCAAGATGGAAGCAAGGGATGTTCAACTGCTACAAAACCTCTCACTCAATCTTTAACATGAAAGTAAGTAAGTAAAACTTTAATACGGTCAAAGACCAGCAAATTTAACATGAAATGTAAAATCAGGTTCACTAGGTTGCAAACTAGCAACCCTACAAATACCAATATTAACTGATAACATAACCAGAAAACTTACCTTACATGTGTCCACTCAACCACTTAAATTTGTGGAATTAGCACTGCTACAGGTGCCACATAATACCTGTTATGCATTTCAAAGGACTCAGCCATTTAGTGTGGCAGCACCTACACTTTGGAACTCCCTGCATACTGAGCTCATGCAGGAGTCTTCACTCTACTCTTTTCAGCGCCTGCTAAAAACATTCCTGTTTAAACAAGTCTACCCACTTTGAGGTTGTTGCTTTTCAATCAAGCAGTGTATAAATTTTATAAAATAAATAAACATGCAGTTGAAAAAATACACCAGAAAAGGCCTGGCCTAGTTTGAAAAAAAATATCTTTCAGACCTGAGTTTCCAATGGCATTTGTTGCAGCATAAAGAAATGAAGCACAAAGCAGCAGGTATTATCCTGCTATTAATTAGGTCATGGCACTTTTAGGATACAGATCAAAATTCAGTAAAGATTATTCAATAGAAGTTTTTAAGTTACCTGGTTTTCATGGCATGGACCTTGACAATATTCAGTCAAGCTTTCAAGTGTCTGGTTCACCAGAGCTACATTCTTCTCATTGATGTACAAGCCCAAAAGTCCTAGTCCACCTGTTGTACTTCCACAAATGCAATCCAAAAACTGAAGTGTCTCACATACTAGGTTGTAGTTGGTCTTGTTGTTCTGATTTCTTAAAAAGTTCTGAAAAATAGGGGGGGGGATCATATGCATATGCAGACATCATATTAAACATGCTGGTTCAATTCAGTCTGGCATTATCCAAAACCATTGTTAAAGTAGCTTAATTATTGCAATTCCATGTGATGTCTGAAGTGATATTCACTGGTTTGCCACCAACTGATAAACAAAAATTGGAAACCACAGTTTGAATAGGTTTTGTAAACTGTGGTCTGAACTTAGCATAATTTTGCATTATTGCATTATTGAATTGGCAAACCATAGTTACAAACCCAGGAAACTCCCTTACAGTGAGTCGAATTATTTATCTTTTTTTAAAAAATCATTTTTGTTGGTTTTACAAATACAAAATACAAACAGAGAATAAAAAGTATATCTAGATACTGTAAAGCGATTATCTGAATCTCAAGACTTGCCTCCCCCAGGAGTCTATCAGTCTAGTTCAATATTGTCAACAATGACTCTCCAATGTTTCAGGCAAGGAAAGGGTCTCTCTTAGCCTGAACTGGAGATGATGGCAACTGAACCTGGATGCAAAAGGACCATTGCTCCACAGCTAGAAACTGTGCTATCACAGAACCAGGAGTGGATTTGGGAATGTTTTGGACTGGGGGTTGAGCAGATAGAAACCAACTCTAAACCGTGTTCTAAATTACAAAGCTTGCAAATTATGGTCTGAACTGAGCCAATACTGAAAACAAATATGAGATATGAAGAACAAACTGTCACAAATTAGCAAATTTTGCATTATCATAACTCTCCTCCAAATTAATTTCCAGGGTTGAAAATAAAAATATTAAAGTCATTCAAATCAAGTAATATTTCTAGGGAGTAGCACTGAATTTTTTTAAAAAAAAACCTTTAAAGCTTAAAACATGTTAGTACACTGACTGCATAAACCATATCAACAAGTTTATTTAAGTTTTTAAGATAAATATGCTCCCTTATCTTCATCACTTTTTTTGAGAATAAAAAAAACTTTATTCAGATTCTTTTAAAAAAATACAAATACAAATACATCTACAAACACATAATCAAACTTAAGCCACCCAAAATAAAGCATTAAATAAATTAAGTAAATTAACTTAAACTGAATTGTACAAAATAAACAAAATAAACATTAAACAAATTAAGACAGATCCCGAAACACAAATTCATAAAATATAAACATAAAAGCCTATACAATAGTTACAGGTAGGTAGCCGTGTTGGTCTGAGTTGAAGCAAAATTAAACAATTCCTTCAGTAGCACCTTAAAGACCAACTAAGTTTTTATTTTGGTATGAGCTTTTGTGTGCATCCGACGAAGTGTGCATGCACACGAAAGCTCATACCAAAATAAAAACTTAGTTGGTCTTTAAGATGCTACTGAAGGAATTTTTTTATTTAGCCTATACAATATAACTTAAAATTGACTTCCAATCGTTAGTATATCATTTCCCTTAATATATACACATAATTTGCTTTACCTCTTCTAAATTGGAATATAAAACTAATTAATTCACCTTTTCATGTATACATATTCTCATGTGCCATCTTAATCAAAACAAATCACTAACTCTGTTTTTATACCTTCTTTTTTGAAATAATCTTCAACATATTTCCATTCACCTTTCGATCTTAGCTTTGGTATATTCTTAATTGCCGCTGTCATTCTTGCCAAATTCATAAATTCTACTAATTTGATCTGCCACTCTTGGATTATAGGTACATTCTCCCCCAGGCCCGGCCCTACGGCCAGGCTGGGTGGCGCAGGGCACCAGGGTGCCCTCCCGCCAGGGGGGGGCGCCGCATAGCCGCGCCCGGCAGCCACGCAGCAGCGCCCGGCAGCCAAGCTGCGCCCGCCTGCCGTGCTGCGCCCACCCGCCCACCACGCAGCAGCGCCCGGCAGCCCAGCTGCGTGCTGAGCCCGCCTGCCCGCAGCGCTGGGAAACGGGGCGGGGGGGCCACCGGAGGGATCCGCCGCACCACGGCGCCAGGGATGCTTAAGACAGCCCTGTTCTCCCCTTTCCAGTTCTGAGCTATAAGTAATTTCGCTGCTGCGCAGGCATACAAAAAATATTTTCCCTATCTTCTGGTATATTTTCTGGGATTATACTTAATAAGAAATACTCAGGTTTCTTTTTGAATGTAATTTTCAACATCTTTTTCAATTTCTCATATATCTCATTCCAAAATTTATAAATGTTTATACACTCCCATCAACATGGAAAATAACTGCCCACTTTCTCCTGGCACTTCCAACATTCCTTTGATTCCGTTTTAAAGATCTTTGCCATCTTTTCTGGTATTAAGTGCCACCTATACACTACCGGTAGCTTAATCATATTTTCTTTAATTCCAGTACATGCTGTGAATTTCATAGTTGATCTCCATAATTTATCCCATTGAACTTTATAAATTGGTTGTCCTAAATCCTGGGCCCATTTCGTCATTACAGTTTTTATCTCTTCATCTTTTAATTCCCATTCTAATAGGAATTTATACATTTTCGCTAATGGCTCAATGGAATCATCAACTAAAATTTCCTGTAATTTAGATCCCCCCCAATGAATCCTATTTCTTTATGTTTTTTAAATAAGCTCGTTATTTGGAGATTATGTAACCAGCTTGTGCAATGTTGCTTAATTTGTTCAAATGGCTTTAACACAAGTTGGTCTCCTTTTATTATCAATTCTTAGCCATTTCCTATCCTTACATCGGCCACTCATCATATTCATCTCTAATGGTGAAGCCCACCAAGGTGTTTTCGGTTCAATTAGATGTTTATATTCTTCCCATATTTTAAACACTGATATTTTAATTATATGATCCGTGATTTTTTTTATTTCCCCTTTTTTTCTTGTAATAAGTATATGCACACAAGATTTTTAACAAGCAATTCTTCCCACAATATGCAGTCCCGCCCGGGGTCTACCCATAGCTGCCAAGTTTTCCCTTTTCTCACGAGGAAGCCTATTCAGCATAAGGGAAAATCCCTTTAAAAAAGGGATAACTTGGCAGCTATGGGTCTACCATTTAAAACTTCTCACATTCAGGCTTGAGGAATCTTCCAGAAGGAATTTTCGTAAAGTTTCAGAGGAGAATTCCAAATAATATTGTAAGGGTGTAAATTTTGATAAAAGGGGTAAAATAAGTCGAGCTCATTCTTCACTATAAAATTCGCAAAATAAAAGGATATGAGTGACAGATTCCACCTTGTTAGCCATGCAGGGGCAAAGGCACTCATGAATTGGCCATACAGCACAGCTGAGGGCATTGCCTAGAAAAGCCACTTCCGCGCTTGCGTCGGAGGTGGGGTTGTGGGCCTGCCCGACTGTACCATCGCGTAGGGGCTGAGAGTTCAGCCCCTGCGCGATGGTGCGCTCCCGCCTGCGTCACACCCCGACCAGCCAATGAGGCTGGGCGGGGCGGGGCCACACCGTTTAAAGGCAAGGGGCGGCTGCAAAATTATGCCATGATTTTAGACATCTATAATTCTCCGGGATAAAGGCATCTTCTTGTTGTAATTCAGCATCGTGAAGTCTCTAAGTAATGATTATTTTTGCCTTGTTCAAAGTTCCGTTAAAAAGATCTTCAGGATTTAGGCCAATTTGTTTGATCCTATTAGTTATTTGCGTAAGCCAGGGTGGATAGGGAACTGCGGCCAGTAAGTGAGGCAACATTCCCTTTGGATTGTAATGAATTTTCAACCAGAGGGATATTGCTTGCTCCCAGACTTTTAATTCGACTCTGGGAAGTCCTGCCTCTTGCCTTAACACTGCATTAGGGTACCAAACAGCGATCTTAAAATTTTTGATTGTACTGTTTCAAGGGTCTTAAGATTAGCAGAAAGTCCAATTTGAGAGCCGTACAAGAGTTGGGCTAAAGATTTTGCCTGGAAAACTTTTAGGGCTATTCAGCCTTTCCTTCTGAATAATCTAAGGGTGGCATTTGCACTTCTTCCTGCTGAAGTAGCTGATGTGGTCAGGTGTGTTGAAAATTTAGCATTATAAGAGAAGGTTATGCCTAAGTATTGGAAGATCTTAGTTTGTTCTATGGCGTTCCCCCTTCATAGTCCAATTGTCTTTCTTGAAAGAGCGGTCGAAATGAACCATTTAATTTTAGCAAAGTTAATTGTTAACAATTCAGTGTTACATTGGTCGCTAAACTTCCCTAAGGCTTGTTTCAAACCAACTTTAGTTTGAGAAAGAAGAACAGCGTCATCCGCATACATTAGAATTGGTACTTTTCTACGACTGGAAAACACGGGGGAAGGGAGTATTGATTTCATGACAGCATGTGATCAAATAATTAACATAGATATTGAACAAAAAAGGAGCTAATAAACACCCTTGTCTAACTCCTCTTTGGACTGGGATTCCTCTAGAAAGTCTGCCATCCTGGGCGTCATTGCAATGTGTAGTTTGTCTTGCTTTTGCGTCCGACTCCTCTCCATGATCTCCACCATAGAAAAGGGTGCCAATACGGAGTTCCGCAGTTCCATGCTGCTTTTTTAATTTCAGCGAGAGACCCGTACTCTCGTCTTTTTGGGGGGTTTAATCTTACGCCAATCTCCCCCTATATTTATCACTGTTAACAGTTCGCCCCAACTTAAGTGGAGCACCGTTTTTCAACCCGCTCACTAGCGCACCCTTGCCGGAAGTCCCCTTATCTTCATCACTTATAGGCAACTAAATTTTACTCAGAGTGGATTTATTGAAAACAATGGACCTAAGTTAGTCATGTCCAGCAGTGGCCAGTGAGGCAGCCTGGGTGAGGCACCAGTGCTCTCCTGGCTTCCCAAATAGCAGGTTGCTGGTGTTTACTGAGGTACAGAGTGGGGTGCAGGGTGCTTGGTGTGGTCTGTGGTAGTAGAGTCATTCTGGCACTCCTAGTGCCACACACTGCATTCCCCTCAGGAACCATCATGCATAGAGCATAGACAAACAGCTTTGCAAAATATATGGTGGGTTGTTTTAAACTATTTAAATTTCATTGAGACGTAGGGTAGAAAGCATGGGCTGCAAAATATCATGAAAAATAGCTTCAAAATTCTCTCAGATGTTTTAAGGCCTGCTCATACAATGAGCTTCCTCCACTTGTATTACTTTCATATTTCTATGGCGGCTACTCCATTTGCAAGGTTAGGGATAAAAACAGTCAAAAGCATACCTGAAGTTCTCGATTGTGATTCTCACATAATAACTGAAGAAACCTTAGTATTGGTTGCATAATCACAATAGCAGGACTCATTGTCATTTCTTCTGAAGATTTTTCATCTACATTCCCGGCATCTGTTCCAGCACTCATGAGATCTATTTCTGGGTCCATTTCTCGGCGGTATACGCAATAAGCTTTAGATGTTGCCATCGAGGCTTCTGTTAATTGCCCCTTCATTCCTTCTTTCAGATGCAGATTTGAATCTCTTACTATACATAAGATAACAAATAACCAATGAAAATCAATAAAAAGGTGGTAGACTAATGACCTATATTATAGCAAAATCTTCCCAACACATGGTGGCAGGCATGAATATGAGTCAAGATTTTGGCAAGGAACACATTGAGAACCCAATCACAATAGCCAACAGTGAGGATCAAATTGGAAGATATTTGGCGGTGGAAGTATTGATTCAAGGTGAGAAATATTTGTTTGTGGGAGTATACGCACCTAATGAAGGGAAATCTCTTTCTTTAATTTCTTTAAAAAGCTCCATGAGGAACTGTTGGAATATATGGACTATACAGTGATTTTGATGGGGGACCTGAACACAGTGGCTTCTACTATGATGGATAGATCACAAAGGCAAAAAATATCTAATGAAGGCAGACTGCCCAGAACTTTTTTTGAGATGTCAGACAATCTGGACCTGGTGGATATTTGGAGATTGAGAAATCCATTAGAGAAAGAAAGTACATTTTTCTCAGATTCACAACAATCATGGTCCAGGATTGACTATATATGGATAGCAAAGAATGTGGCAATGAAAGTGACCAAAGTAGACATCTGCCCTAGGACGCTTTCAGACCATAAGGCAGTAATGATGGAATTGAAGCTATTTATTCAGGGTTCGTTTAGATGGAGAATGAATGATGCTCTGATGAGAAATGAAGGAATAGTACATAAAGCTCAAGAGACACTTAAAGATTACTTCAACATGAATCTAAACACAGAAACGGAGTTAAAGACAATTTGGGATGCCAGCAAAGCGGTGATGCAAGGATTTTTAATACAGCAGAATGCAATTAGGAAGAAACAGCAAGATGAGAAAAAGATAAGGTCTTACAACAACTAAAGGACAAAGAGAAGAAATTGAAAGGCCCAAAGACAAACAGCTACAGAAGGAATTCAAGCTGTTACAGGTGCAGTTAACTCAAATAATGAATTTAGAGATTGAGTGGAAAATAAAAATGATGAAACAAAGAAGTTTTGAATCTGTGAATAAATGTGGAAAATTGTTGGCATGGCAATTGAAAAAAGACAGAAACAGAGCAACATTACAAATATTAGGATTTAGGATAGATCCATTGAGAACCCAACTGAGATAAGGAAGGCCTTTCAAAAGTATTATAAACAACTGTATAAACAGGAGAAAGAGCAGAAGGAGAAAATTGAACAATTTCTGGGGAAACATGGACTACAAAAAATCCCAATAGACAAGAGAACGCTACTTGATCATAGAGTAACGAGACAGGAAGTGGAAGATGCAATAAAGCAGCTGTCATTAGGTAAATCACCAGGACCAGATGGACTGACAGCAAAATACTACAAAGTTCTAAAAGAACGGTTGATTGAACCACTGACAGATCTGTGTAATAAGATACTTGGAGGAGGCAAGGCACCTGAGTCTTGGAAATAAGACTCTGATACCAAAACCAGATACTGATAGAACACAGATGAGAAATTACCGCCCAATATCCCTTCTGAATGTGGATTATAAAATTTTTGCTAGTATTTTGGCATCAAGATTAAAAGGAATATTAAGAGATCAGATTCATAAAGATCAAGCTGGGTTTTTACCCAATAGACAATTGAAGGATAATATTAGAAACATTGTGGATATATTAGAAATGTTAGAAGTAAAGAAGAATACAAGTGCAGCTTTAATTTTTATTGATGCCGAAAAAGCGTTTGACAACATCTCGTGGAGGTTTATGATAAGTAACTTTGAGAGAATGGAAGTTGGGAAACAGCGAGTCCTCCAATGGGGAGGAGGAGGAAATGGTAAGTCCGGTGGGAAAGGGGGGACAGCGATGCTAGCAAAGACCCCCTGCACCAAATTCACCAGGAGGGCTCAGAAAGAGAGACACAATTTCCATTGCCTGGAGCGCAGAGACGTTAAGCGCAAAAAGAGGGGAGGCCGCGCCTGGGGGTGCCCAAGTTCTTCTGTTGGGCTTGTAACAGGAAGGGGCCACTCCTGGATTCTGCGAGTGACTGAGACGGATGTATTTTAGTTAGCTCTGCACTGTGCATAGTATGCACAATAAACCTGTAAAAATCCAGGTTGGATTCCAGCGTTGTTTACTCGTGAGTAACCACCTCACACCCATTACACTGCCTTTATCCTGTAGTTGTTTGGACTGTTCTGAGTCTGCAATGAAATGAATATTGGTGATGAAATACAGCCCCCGTTTTCTTTACCTCTCTTTTTTGGAACTGAGATGGTCAGGTCATTGTCATCGTCTTTCTTTTTGCTGCTCAAATCAATTGTGTTCACTGTTACAGTTGATCGGATTTCCTGCTGGGCCATTTTCATTCTATCATACAGAACTTTGAAAAACTTTTCCGATTTTTTCTGCTCATTCAGTTGCTGGTAAAAGGAATACTGAAGGGGGAAAGTAACCTTTTAGATATCAGCAGATTAATAATGGGAAAATATCTGCTGGACATACAAATAACACATTACAGCTTGGCAAACAAAGTCTATAGGTGGTAGTTAATAATGTCTTATGCCAGAGAAAAAGAAAGCCCACATAGAAATTTGCTTTATTTCCAGATCTGCACATCAAAGTCATTAGGAATTGTTACCACTAGTGAGCACTAGCAAAATGCAAGGCTGATGGGTTATTTCTAATGGTGCCAAATAAATATTGTCAATATCACCCAGACCACAAGAAATTCCTTTGTTTTGTCAGATCAAGGTCCATCTAATCCTTCATTCTGAATCCTACAGTAGAGCCCTTCAGCTTTGGGTCACTAGATGTTGTTAGAGCACAATCCCATAATTCCATGGCAGCTTTGCCAATGACCAGAGATGGTCAAAGAACTTCTGGGGACCCAGGTTGAAGGAGGTTGTCCTACAGATACCTCTGGATGCTTGCTCTCCATGAATTTGTGCACCAGTAATCCCCTTTCTTTTCTTTTTTAAGTCATCTAAGCTGGTGGCCAAAACCAAATTTACAGTGATATTTTCCATAAGTTACTGATTTGTTGTGTGAAGTGCTTATTTTCCCTAAACCTACTATAAATCACAGTTTTCACAGCATGGGGGGGGGGAATGCCCCTCTCCACTTATTTCACAATTTTATAGACTACCCCCCCCCCCAAAGTTAGCCTTTCCTTACACGGGAGGTGCTCCAGCTCCCTGTTCAGTTCAGCTGCCCCTTTATGCCTTTGCCACCACTAATACAGCCTTTTAAAGATGGAGGTGACCTGAACTGTGCACAGCATTGTATCCAACTGTTGAAACTGGTAGTGGCTCTCCAGAATTTCCAATGGGTGTTTTTCTCAACCCTGGAGATGCCAGGGATTCAACCGAGGGCATTCTGTGTGCAAAGCAGGTGCTCTGCCCCTTAGCTGAGCCCCTTTCCCAGGCCTAAATTGGACGTGTCCATTGATTTCAATGGGCACATTGGATACAGCCCACAGTATTCTAAATATGGCCACACCATGGGATTATAATACTTTAAAGTCCTTTTCCTAATAAATCCAACACTAGGATTTACCTCATCACTGAGTCAGTGGTGTTTCAATGAGCTTTTCATCATAATTACAATGGTGTTTTTTTCCTGGTGGACAGATCAAATTATTCAGATTGAAACCTTTCTTTAAATTAATTGATTAACAAGCAGGGCTGGCACCAGACCCAGGGGCAAAGGAAGGCGTCGTGATACCCGGGGCGGGCATCGCATGCGCGGTGGTGCTATGTTTTCCTTCAGATACCATCTGAAGAAGTGTGCATGCACACGAAAGCTCATACCAATGACAAACTTAGTTGGTCTCTAACCTATTTTGGTTAGACATATCATCTTCCCTGCAGCATCAAGCTCAGAGGAAACCAATTCTGTCAACGTTCAGCAGGTGCTGACTGTGCTTGGCATTTTATTGGCTGGACCAGATGCCATCACTAAGCCACCTCCCCTTCCTCAGTCAAAAGAGCAAAAGAACTGGCAAAAAGCAACAACAGATCTGCCATGCAAGTGTGATATTTGGAAGGACATTAGAGGGGAAAGAGCAGGTGGTCTGCTAAAGCATGAGGGAAGGAATACAGGCACGCCAAGTGGTAGGGGCTGAGGGGCCTCCTTTTCCAAGGAGGGGGCTGGGCTCCTCCAAAATCCTGTGGCCCACTCTGCCTCCCTGCCAATGTCAGGTGGGGAGGAGCAGGCTGAGGGTGGAGCCCATTCCCCACCAGGTCCGTGCAAACGGCATCATCGCAACAGCAAGATACCCGCGAGCGCTTGGTGGGGGTGGGATGTGTCACATGACATGCAACGTGACTCATCACATAACGTGCCCCCACAATGTGGGGGGGCAAGTCAATGCCCTTGGAAGCGTAAAGGCCCTAGAGTGGGAGGCAATGCATGTTTCAGGAGTGAAGGCAAAGGGAAGAGACGCTCACCTTGAAATGCACTGACTCCGAACCCTTCAGTTGTTTTCATATTTGAACAGGTTTTCAATATAGAAAGAACAAAGCAATAGCAAGTAAGTACCTGGATCTGTGTGTTTCCACCTTCAAGCAATGCAATCCCAAGCAGGATGGCTTCAGAGAATATCCTGTCATTTTTGGTACTAACTATGACATCCGTGACAAGTTCTGATGCACCTTCTTTATCCAGAAGGCACTGAATATCTTGCATTGACACAGCAGACTTATCTGAATCGTGTCCTGAAAAGCTACCTGGAAGAAGAACAAATAAAAGCCAAGATTCAGATACATCCTTGGTACGTGTAATTGCCTTATTTTCTTGTATTCAATATCTGGCTATAACACTTGTGGACACACTACTATACTAACATAACATAAGAGAGTGCCACTTTTTAAAAATAAAAGTAATCAAATAATCAATAGACTCTAATATGAATCAGGGCTAAGCTCTAAAACGCAGGAGGGAAATGAAAATGAGAGCACCTACCGCAGGGGATATGCTGACTTGAGTGTTCTGTTTTTATTTAAAATTCTAAATCCCTTTTGCTTTAGATTTACTAATGAAGAATGCATGTTCAAGAAATCTTAACAGTTGAAGGCACAACTGTTGAGTAACTGTAAGTATCCATCTTTGGGGGGGGGGGAGCAGACCATAGCTCTGTGGTAGTATACATTTTTTGCAAAGCACGCACTCTGGAGCAGAGGTGGACAAACAGTCTGACCTGTAGCGTCCTGTCTCCCACTTTTCCTTTAGAACGTAAGAGGCACTTTGCACGATCAAGGAAATGCCTCACCTGGCTTTCTTTGTTAGAAGATCAGCAACCAGCACAGGTGCTGCTATGGGATCCATCAGAAATAGGTCTATACTCCTCCAAGAGATTTTTGTAAACTTTTGACCTAACCTGGCTCTACTTTAACTGCTCCATGCCCATGGTGAGCCTCTGTAAATCTAATGTTAGTGGCAAGGTCAAGGCTGTGTGCATTCTGCCACTGTACAAAACCAAAGCATGCTGGATGCAGAATTCAACTTCTTGGGGATTGCAGCTTTTATTTTATTTTATTTTTAAAAATGTACATAAATTAGCTAAAAGCAGTCATTAGTATCACTTAAATCAATAAAATTTATGCTAGTTGTGACTAATTGCTGCTGCCCTGTGCTCCAAGTTTCTAGCCCTCATGGCTTTGCAGAGAGGCCTGAAAGAATATGAAGAATGTCATAAAGATTTTCAGTGTTCAGAAAGCAGGGGCTTCAATGGCCACCAAATATAGTTTCCCCCTCTTGACATAAGTATGAATTAAGCAAAAAAATTAAAAATCGAAATTGGCTTAACTTGTTTACAGAGGTCACAGATTTTAGTTTTGTCTTCTTGCAAAATTAGTGCAGTTTTTGTATCATTAAGTTAAGTTTGTTTATAAATCTGTTCTTGCCTTGGTAATGGACTGGATGAGAGCCAACAAACTGAAGCTCAATCCAGATAAGACTGAGACACTGTTAGAGGGCAGTTCCCTAGACCAGATGGCTGGGAGGTCATCTGCTCTTGATGGGGTTACCCTCCCTCTGGAGGAGCAGGTACACAGCTTGAGGGTCCTCCTGGATCCTTTGCTCTCACCCGAGGCTCAGGTGGCCTCAGTGGCCTGGGGTGCCTTCCATCAGCTATCTGGGATAGCCTAACTACTGTTGCCTATGCTCTGGTATGCTTAAGGTTAGATTACTGCAATGCGCTATACATAGGGCTGCCTCTGAAGACAGTTCAGAAACTTCAGGTACTGCAGAATTCAGTGGCCAGGTTGCTCACTGGAGCAAGATGGTTTGAGCATATTACACCAATCCTATGTCCTTTTAAAATGTGGTTTTTTGGGAGTGGGGTGGGGTGGGGTTGTTGTTTTTATTTTGGTTATGTCTTTTGTGGTTTTATATTTGATTTTAGTCTGTGAACTGCCCTGAGACCTCCTGCTATATCAATTCAATAAATAATAAGTACATTTAGGCCAAAATCTAGTGTGGCACTGAAGGTGCTTAAGCCTGCTGAAATCAATGGACTTAAGTATGTTGCACTCTCTGTTGGAGGGTGGCATTGATTTTAAAATTAATCTTAGTGCTGAATGCACTAAGTTCTGTGTAAGGCTTTCAGGTCAGGTCAGGTCAGGTCAAAGCTACCACTTTAACCCTGTAATCAGATACCTTACTTAGGAGAAAGGGACGACAGAGGACGAGATGGTTGGACAGTGTTCTCGAAGCTACGAACATGAGTTTGACCAAACTGCGGGAGGCAGTGGAAGACAGGAGTGCCTGGCGTGCTATGGTCCATGGGGTCACGAAGAGTCGGACACAACTAAACGACTAAAAAACAACTTATCTAAAAGTAAGTTCCACACTGTGTGTACAACCCTCCACACTCCAGGGACTAAATCCCATTGAAGTCAATGGGGCTCAAAACTAAGCAGACATGGACAAGATTTCACAGAACATTATTTTGTTTGAAACCCCCTTGGTTTCAAAAGGAGAGTTACTTTATCCCAAGGAAATCAATGAGTGTGTATGCTCGATTTTTCAAATTGCATTTTCCCTTGCTTGAGATATACTCAGTTTTGAACAGAAATAGTTTCTTATTGTAGATGTTCAACAACTGATTTGTTAATTATAATTATTTACCGTACCTCCTCCTTGCATTGCTTTGCTGTAGTTGCTGGACAGAGGACCGTTCACACTGGTTCCATAGTCACCTTTGAAATAGCGATTGAGAAGTATTTTCCTCAGGTTGCTACCCTTTAAGAAGATAAAAACAGTAGGAAAAGTCACAGTTTTTTGTAAACACGCCTGTAAGCAGTTTCATATTCTTGACTCTTTTGGGCTATAGCTCAGCAATAGAATGTCTGCTTTGCATGCAGAAGGACCCCGTCCCCATCCCAGCATCTCCAGGCAGGGCCTGGAATGTCTCCTGTCTGAAACTCTGGGGAGCTACTGCCTGTCGGCATAGACAATACTGAGCTACCGGTAGATGTACCAAAACATGTGACTCAAGAGAAGGCAGCCCCCTATGCTCTTTTCATGCTCAGAATCCACAGGAAGATCTAATTCCTCCCATTCATAGCTCATATATGCACCTAGTCACATACAGCCAGGAAGTGCTATGAAAGAGGGACGGGAGGGGAGCTGCTTCAGGTTGTGGCAGATGTTCTTCTGGAGACACCTCATGGTTCTTGGGGATTTTAACAACCATGCCAACATGGCTGCTCCTGAATAAATCTGGCCCTACTCTTAGCTGTAGACATGCCTTAGATCTGATGTTTAGCTCTGTGGGCATGGGTTTGTTCAATTAAGTGGAACAAAAGGAGTGTCATGGTTAGATCACTTCCTAACTAGACTTCTCAGTGACCTTCTCCTATGCAGGGAGGTGGGACTGATTTGAATTGTCTGCTCTCACCACTAAGTGGATCCAAATGATTTTCAGGACCAGGACTTGGAGACCTATACATCCCACATGCCTATACATCCCACATGCATGAACAAATAGTGCACCCCAGTGGTTTTCAACCCTGTGGTGCCTTGAATGATGGTCAGGATGCCGCAGGTAACACCAACCTTTGTCCCTCTTTCCTTCCCTCCCTCCTCTGATGCCTTCTCATCTTTCTGCTTCCCTAAGGCTTGCACAGCTGTTTATTGCAGCAGCCCTGGCAATAAGTTCCGCAGGCAAAGGGTGCCTTTGGGAGGCACCTCTCTTTGGGGCAGAAGGGAGGGGTAGCTCAGAGCCCAGGGGCGGCGGCAGCAGCAGCCCAGAGGACTCCCAGGGAGAGGGGAGAGGAGGCTGAGGGAACACTCCGCAAGGGAGGGTATTTGAAAAAGGCGAGGGGCTGGCAGCTCTGCAGGCAAGGGGTGACATAACTGAGCCCCTCATGGGTGCCGCAGAAAGAATGTAGTTGGCTTAGGGAGCCGTGGACTCAAAGAGGCTGAAAACCTCTGCTGTACCCGATAACAGTGGTCTTCAACTGATGGGCCATGGCTGATCCAAGGTGGGTTGCAACAGTAGCTAAAGAAATTAATAATGATGATGAGAAAGCAAACATACATCCTGTTCATCTCAATGCTTTTACCCACATTTAGGAACACAAGTTCTCCCCATCTGCTGGTCACAATGACTAGAATGACGTCTAACACTTTATGTGTGTGGAATGTAAATAGCGCTCAGCTGACTCTAAGTTCTTATGTAACAACAGTAGGACACATAGTATAGCTTTGAAGAGACGGCATAAGAGTCTTATTGTTGCCCATTAATACCATTCTTTTGCCTCTGACAATAGTTACAAGGGATATAAACAAAGGCTCAGGGAAGCAACAGTAATTTATATGTGGTTTTAAAGAGTTCTAAGAAACAAGCTCATTGACAGCAAGGGACAAATATTTCTAGGAGGAAAATAATGTTTTAGCATAAGTCAAGAAGGGGAAATACAAAATGTTGCCCCTGCATCCAGTTTTATTATATTCTAGTTGTATCCGGGGGGGGGGGGATACCCTCTTGATTTTGTAAGATTCCCCTCAAAGGGATATATATCAAGTCATCCTCAGCTAAATTAGGAGGGTGCTCCTAGCACTCTAAGGAAGGACTCTACTGACGCATATTTGAGTCTGTTAGATATCCTCTGTGAGCTACAATATACAAAAGGAAGTGTATCGTCTCTCGCAATTGAAATCAAACCTGTTTAAATGCTGTTGTGTACCTTGCACTTCCCACCATACCTGTATTTTCTTGGCAAGGGTGCCCACAACTTGAAAAAAAATGATCGGAATCTAGGGCCTGTTTTGGTGAGCTATGTCAAAGAGTGTATGCTCAAAAATTTTCAACGCTATTAATGGCAGGAAGTATAAAACTTCCTGGTATAAATAAGGGCTTTCTGCCCTTGCCTGTTCACTAGAACAGAACCTGCTGTGCTTCTGGTTCCAACTTCCTCCTACATCTAGATCTAGTTTCTTTATGTTCCCCTGCCTAGATTTGAAGAGAGACACCCATTGTCAAAACCTTTGCTTCCTCTGTTTTCTCTGACAATTTGATTGAAGGGCCTGTGCATTGGGGAAACAGAGACCCATTGTCAAGCCCTGCCACTCATTTTTCCATGCCTCTGTTGTCTTCCCCAAATGCTGAAAAACTGATTGTATGCAACATGGGGGAGGGACCTCAGCAGGGGAGTAGCCCAGGAGTCCTAGGATATTTTATTTTTATTTTTACAGTAAAGGAGTGGAAGGGGCACAAGATATCGGGTCCAGTAAAAAAAATTCCTGTGTGTGTGTGTGTGTGCACTTGTACCAGCATGACCTCAGCCAAAGCTACCCTGGCTGGTGCAGCCTAGGGAGAAGCTGCATCAGTCAGTGCAGCCTCCTCCTCCAATGGTGGCTCAGACACAGAAGTGCTGCAATGGAAGGAGGAAGAAGAGTGGTTGACACTCAGTGCCAAGGTAGATATTGCCCCCCCCCCCTGCTCTGGTGTAAGTCAACTGACTCATGTCACAGGGTGGGATGAAGAAACACCCGTCCTTTGGTCCTGTGCTCTGAGATATCCAGGACTGGGATCAGAAGCTAGGGTGGTTTCTTTCAATCCAGAATGTCTCTGTTAAAATGGGTCAGTTGCACGGTATGACCCTTCCTTCCTTCCTTCCTTCCTTCCTTCCTTCCTTCCTTCCTTCCTTCCTTCCTTCCTTCCTTCCTTCCCCCATAGAATTCCAAGCTGGGACAAAGTCACAAACTTAACAACACTGACTTTCATCCATCCTGCCTCTGTTTAAATCTGTTATGCATTAAGTTCTCACCCTGGGCCAGCAGGGGGATACTGTATATAGTTTCCACTCAGGTCCTCATCAGTTAGTTTAGGTGGGAAAACCTGGGTGGTTGTTGTGTTACAATGTTGCATTATTGCCAGCCGGCTGCCTATCAAAGGAGGCCGGCTGAGCTGTTCTGCCATTTCTGTTCCAGCTTCCAAATAAAGAGCTGCTTTGGAGAAACAGCTGGGTCGTCTGCTATGTCAACCCACTATTTAACACTGGCGACGAAGGTGGGATTTGATGGACATCAGAGCACAGCCAGATTCGGATGCTCACCGAGCGGAATCACTGAGCGGAATCACTGAACAGAACCAATTCAGAGCTGACCGTTCTGGCTAGAGCACTGTGTTCCATCCATCACCCTCCACGTCGGCATTGGAATCATGGCTTCACTCGTGCCTCTACCGCCGTTTGCTCTAGCCTCTGAATCCTGGGACTCTTACCTAGCTCGGTTTGACTGCTACCTCCAAGCAAACGAACTGACAGCAGGGTCAGAAGTGCGTAAGCGAGGCCTCTTCCTCAGCCTCTGTGGGCCCAAAGTGTTCGAGGCGGCCCGAGCTTTGGTTGCGCCTCTAGCAGTCCAGACAACACCATGGGACATGCTTAAAGAAAAGCTCCGAAACCACTACGCTCCCAAGCCGTCCAAAATTGCAGCCCGCCATGTGTTCTACCACTGGAACCAGGCAGAGGGGGAGTCAATTAACAACTACACTGCCACCCTCCTAAAGGCCACAATGCACTGCGAATTCCAAGACTTAGATGATGCCCTGATGGATCGAATCGTCTGCGGGGGTCCGGGACAACCGTCTGCAATGGCGTCTCCTCACCAAGCCAGACCTAATGCTGCAGAAGGCCATGGAGGAGGCTGCGGCCTCAGAAGCTGCTGAACTCTCCACCCAGGAGATACACAAGGCCAGCAGCCTGTGGCTTGCTAGGAAGACAGTCCCAGTGCATCACGAAGAGGCCAGCAGTGATGAGGATTTCTCCAGTGAAGACGATGATGTGCACCAGATGAAGCGTGAGCACGGGAAGTTTAAACAGAAGTCCAAGGGCCAATCAGAATGTGCCGGCTGTGGAGGCAATCATTCCCATGTCAAGTGTTGGTTCAGAGATGCCATCTGTCGGCGATGTTCCAGAAAGGGCCACATCGCTAAGGTCTGTCAATCGGCTCTGTCCGACACCCCCCCCTTCGCCGTCTCGTGAGTCCAAGTCTTCACTCCGGTCCGCCAAGGAAAGCTGTTTTGCCTTCACCAACTGCCATTGCCCGTCCGGAACCACGATTGGCCAAACTGACTCACCTACGTGACGCAAGCTGCACGTCACTGTGCTCATTGAAGGAGCTCCGTGTGACATGGAAATCGACACTGGGTCTGCCATGTCCATGCTGTCTTGGAGCACCATCAAAAGACTCGTACCCAAGGTGTCCAAGAGGCAACTCGACTGGCACCGTATACACCTGAGACGTCCCCGTGGTAGGCGTCGGCCGGTTCCGAATCACCTTCAAGGATTTTTCGGGCCTGTTCCGACTGGTGGTGGTCGAAGGTCTGCGGCCAAGCCTCCTAGGGCTAGACTGGTTTGATGCCCTCAGGTTGGAAGTCACTGGCATCAACTGCACCTCTAACACAGAGACTGAAGGTCCGATCAGAGACTTTGCAGAGGTTTTTGACGGCACCTTGGTACAGGTACGCCCATCTCCTTTAGCCTTGATCCACAAGTCGCCCCCATCAAGCTAAAGCCATGCTGGATTCTGTTTGCTCTCAAAGCTAAGGTGGACGAGCAACTTGACGAGCTGGTCGCGCAAGGAGTTTTGGAGCCGGTTGACCACGCCAAGTGGGAAACCCCCATAGTCACGCCTGTCAAGCCGGATGGTGTGCCAAATACAAGTGCACTTCAGCAGCACGTGTACCCAGTTCCCATGCCTGCTGCATTCTCTGGGTGAGCGTAAGGTCTTTGCTAAACTGGACCTTGCCCAAGCCTATCAACAACTGCCTGTTGACAATGCCACCACTGAAGCTCAGACGATCGTCACCCACCAAGGGGCGTTCCGGTGCCGTCGGTTGCAGTTTGGGGTGAGTGTGGCTCCTGGCATCTTTCAAAGCCTTATGGAGCGTCTCCCTCAACAGTTTCTGGGCGTGGTGCCATATTTCAATGACATCTTAGTGTCCACAGACTCACACCAGCAGTTGTTTGAGTGCCTCTGCGCCGTGCTGACCAGGTTCCAGGAGGCCGGGCTAAAGGTGAAGAAGGAAAAGTGCCAGATTGCCGTTTCACAGGTGGAGTTCCTGGGCTACCTTATCGACGCCTCCGGCCTTCACCCAACAACATCCAAGATCCGGGCCATGCAGCAGGCCCCCATCCCAAAGAACAAAACTGAGTTGCAGGCATTCCTGGGACTGTTGAACTTTTATAACATGTTCCTGCCCCACAAAGCGACGGTAGCTGAGCCTCTCCACCGACTCCTCAGCACAAAGACACCTTGGTCCTGGGGTCATCGGGAGATGGCGGCCTTCAAAGTGGTCAAGGTTCTCCTTTCATCGGACAGTGTGCTGGTACAGTACAGTGAAGCCAGGCCGCTGGTCCTTGCCTGCAATGCAAGGACATGGCATCGGCGCCGTCCTCAGTCACCGTTTTCCAGATGGAAGGGAAGCACCACTCGCCTACTTTTCCAGGATGCTATCTCCGGCCGAACAGAATTACAGCCAGCTTGACAAGGCGGCACTGGCATTTGTGGCTGGAGTGAAGAGGTTCCATGAATACCTCTACGGCAGGACTTTCGACCTCATCACTGACCACAAGCCGCTCCTGGACCTCCTTGCTGGTGATCGACCAACTCCTCCGGTCCTCTCGCCACACATGCTGCGATGGACTGTTTTCCTGGCTGCCTACTGCTACCAGCTCGTCCATCGCCCAGGAAAATCGCTGAGCCATGCCAACACTCTCAGACATTGCCCTCTTCCAGAGCTTGTGGAAGACCCGGCTCCTGCTTCCTCGCTCCTCCTGATTGAGGACCTTCCTGCAGCACCAGTATCGGCTGCCAATGTGGTCTCCGCTTCTGCCCAGGACCGCACCATCAGCCATGTGCTCAACTGGGTGTGGAGGGGGTGGCCGTTCACAACCAGGCAACACCAACTCTCAGCTCATCGCGGCTGTCTGCTGTGGGGAGACTGTCGTGATTCCCCAAAGACTCCATCAACGTGTCCTTGAGGCTCTGCACATTGATCACCCAGGAATCCTCAAGATGAAGGCGTTGGCTCGGTGTTACGTCTGGTGGCCTAATATGGACGATGTCATCACTTCTTGGGTTTCCACCTGCCAAGCGTGCCATGAATCGAGGCCTGCACCGCCGGCAGCTAAGGGACACACCTGGGAGACACCCAAGACACCCTGGTCAAGGGTGCACGTCAATCTTGCTGGCCCCTTTCACGGCTGGACCTTTATGGTAGTGGTGGATGCCTATTTCAAACGGCTGGAGGTGGCCCTGATGCCCTCCACCACTACCAAGGCCGTCATACCGATGCCCTCCACCACTACCGAGACTCGGGAACAGACACATACAGAAGGTGACGCTCAACCTATACCTCCCTCACAAACTGCGGGTGTGGAGCCAAACCAAGCCGTTTCAGAGGGTCTGCCTCTGACCACTGCCGTGCCTGACCTTCCACCAAATCCGGTCGCAGCCATTCCGTCCACAGCAGTGGATCCAGGGAACTTGGGTTCAACAACGCCTCTGGATGCACCGCAGCCTCAACAAGACTCGGGCAGCCCCCCCCCCCGGACACTGGCACCAGTCCTTGGCAGTCCTGAAGGGTTTCCAAGCGCCCAACTTAGTCTGAGTTTTATGGGTCTAGAACATTTGCTGATGTACATCTTTTGACATGGGCAAATCCATGCATATATGTACATCGGCAAATGTTCTAGACCCATAAAACTCAGAATAAGCAAATATCGCTCCAGGATCCGTAATCAGATTATGGAGGCGCCACTTGTTGAGCACTACACTCAACAGAGTGTATGCAGCGTATACAGAGGGTGGTTTTTTATTCTTTGTAATATGGAAATTACCTCCAGCCCGTTTTCACCGGAAGAACAACGATAGACTTCTCCTCCAACAAGAATCTAAAGTTTATTAATCTCTTTAACACGTTACATCCTGGGGGTTTGAATAATAGGCTTGACTTTACAGCATTCCTATAATTAATCTTGTGCCTTTGGACAGCCTGTAGTTAAACCATGCTACTGTATCTTTAAATTGTCGCAGCACAATTCAGCATCTTTAGATGTAGCACTATTCCTTTAATTTTTCAGTAGACCACACCTTACTTTTCATTTAAATGCTGCAAACAGATTGAGCACGTTAGGCAAACACAATTGGTACACTTTGACCATGAAACTATAGGTAAGCTGTCTCTGTTTGTTATAAACTGTATAATTGCCTATGTATAATTTTCTATGTAGAGATGATAAAATGTATCATAACGCTATAAGATATGTCTGACGTAGGATCTTTTAATATATATTCTAGCTGATGAAGAATAAACGAAACAGGGCCTCGTCCTGGATTTGAAAATCATTTCAACTGGAATTTGACTCATTACCCTAAGCAAAAATCAGTTTGAAGAATTCATAATTAATCTCCTTCCTGGCCCGAGTTCTTGGAACCTTTTCATTTGATTGCCTGATTGCACCAAGAATTCCAATTTCTACAGTATTTTCAACTCTGAAAATGGGAGCTGAATTCCTCTTGATATTGGATACAGTCAAGGCTTTCTTTCTTTCTTTCTTTCTTTCTTTCTTTCTTTCTTTCTTTCTTTCTTTCTTTCTTTCTTTCTTTCTTTCTTTCTTTCTTTCTTACACCTGCAACTCAGTTCTGGCACCTCTCAGATAGGCACCATTGCCATTATAAGAGAACAAAGGAGGTGTTCATTGTGAGTTCTGGTACCTCTTTTTCTAGAAAAATAGCACGGGCTCCAGCTCATGGTTAGTGAGGAGAGAGCTTAACCATGAGTCTGGGATCAGGCACCATGCTCAGCTTAGCTCAATGTGGTGAAGCTGTAAAAAGGACAAAGAAGGGGGGGAGCAGCTGCAAGCACCCCTCTAGAAGCTCACATATTTGTGTAGTCTTGGTAAGCCTTATCAGCTGCCTTGCCAGACATCTTTGGGAGAGCAAACGACTAAGGAGTAAACCCTATACAAATCCAAAGTGAAGTCCCTAAACTGGTTGGATTGTACACCTTGGACACCTCCTTCCGGCAACTCCTGCAGCCAAGCTGGTGCCAAACATCTTGCTCTGCTTTCCTTTGGACCACATCAGCCAGGCTGAGAGGGGGATCTCCTGGCAACAGCTAAAATATACCTATTCCTGGAAAAATATGTACCATGTGATTATTGGGGGGGGGCAGTAGGAAACTCTAGCCCTCTGAACGTTTACACAAACGTAAATGGGATGGAGGGGAAAGTGTAGGATGGAAGCCTAAACCCCTTGATAACTTTTAGAATGATTTCCCTTCCTTCAGTTTGTGACAAACACTGGGGCTCCAGTCTTGGGAAGGTGAGCCAAAAGGAGCAGCAACTGGCCCGATCAAACAGATTTGAGCTTCTCCCTCCTTCCCATTGTGGTTCCCACCCTGCCCTCACCAGCAACTTGCTGATCCAGATTTCTCACTTTCCTCCCCACCTCCACTGACAAAAACATTACTGTGTTTACCGAAAATTACCGTGTTTTCCCAAAAATAAGACACTCTTTATTTCCCCCCAAGAAGACACACTATGGCTTATTTTCAGGGGATGTCTTATTTTTTAATTACATGTCCAGCCTCGCCTGTTCCTTGGCACCCTCCAGAACTGCGCCTATCACTATCTCTTATTTTCGGGGTATGGCTTATATTGCGCAAATGCTTAGAAATCCTGCTACAGCTTATTTTATGGGTATGTCTTATTATCGGGAAAACAGGGTAGAGGAAACTTGGGGCTGAGCAAGCGTGGCTGAAAGGCCTCCTTCATTAAAGGAGAGGGGGCTTCAGTCATGTTGCCATGTCATGGGTCTCATGAGGGGAAGGGGACAAGTTCTCTCTTTGAGCGATGATGCTCTCTCTCTCCCAGTTTGAATGCCTCAGGAGGGCTCAGCCAGCGGGTGGGACTGTCACCCCCTTCACCATCAACAAGTGGTGGGGAAAGGAGAAGTAGTTTCTTGGGAGAGAAGGACTGAGAGAGAAACATGAGGCTTTCAACTGCTGCTGCTTCACTGAGAGACAAAACGGCTTTATGTGAAATACCGGTATGCTTCGGCAAACTTGGGAGGCTGAGCAGGAGGGCTGGGGGAGGCCATTTCTCTGCCTTAAGGACAGGCTGGCTGCCAGCTCCCTTGCGCCTGGCTGCAGCTCCTGACCCAGGAGAACCATGGCAGCATTGCCACCCCTCTACTTGGCTGGTGCGCCCCGGCAGGCCTGGCCAAATTTGCACATGTGACTGCCCCCCCCCAATGTTGGGCCCAACTTGTGCCTGATTAGTGGGTTGTTCCCTAGAGCGGATGCCTGGGAGGTTGCCTGCTCTTGATGGGGTTACACTTCCCCTGAAGGAGCAGGTTTGTAGCTTGGGGGTCCTCCTGGATCCTTTGCTGTTACTTGAGGCTCAGGTGGCCTCAGTGGCCTGGTGGCCCAGCTATGCCCAGCTATAGGGACAGCCTGTTGTCTATGATACTGCCAGTCACTTTTATTGGTTGACCCCCTGCTTGTAGCATCACAAGGGAGGGCAACATACTGTATATTCCTGCGTATAAGACTACTTTTTAACCCAGGAAAATCTTCTCAAAAGTTGGGGGTCGTCTTATACGCCCAGTTGTCTTGTACGCCGGAATATAAGTATATCTTTCTGTCTGTTCTCTCTCTGTTATCCTTATTTCCTCTGTTATACATCTGCATGCTGGGTGTATTCCACAATTCCCATTTATTTCAGTAGGAGATAACGAAATACATATAAAACATCAGTAACTGAAATAAACAGGAAGGAAACTTCAGCCAGATAGTGCTTTGTTTTTCTAGCTTTTATTACCGCAAAAGTTTGTATTTATACTGGACTGTGATTTGTTGAAATCACAAAAGCCAGAGAGGGTTTCTATAAGATTTTCAGTGGTCAAAAACTGGATTGCCCTGGATTGCTCATTGCCCCTCTCTGTTATTAGAAGCAGCAAAATAATTCAGGCACTCCTCCAAAGGAGCTGGACAAAATGAGAAGCTTATAGCAGCAAAAGGAAGTGCTCTGCTAATAAAGAAGAGGCTAATTCACTTGGGAGCAGGCAAAAAACAGCCTTTTTAGTTTACTTTAGACTTTCAGCAGAAAAACAAATTTGTAAACCTGTAAAAGAAACTGATAATGGATTGAAGTGTGTTGAGTTTCCAATGTGAAGCACAGAGCAGTTTTATCTGGCCAGATCAGTGCTTCACAAGCATATAGCTGAAAGATTTGTGCTTATATAAAATTTGACAAGCAAGCTGTTGGCTCATAATATTAGATAGCCTTTTTTGCATTTAAAGTTTTCCTAAACTGCTGCACTGATGGCAGCTGAAATACAGGGAAATGGTGCAAAAATACTGTGGTTTAACTGTAAATGTATTTTAGCCTGCACTTCCCAGAGTTTTCTAACAGTCTAAAGTAAGGGTTAGGAACTGGCAGCCTCCAAGGCTAAATCTGGCTTGGATCACAATATGCCTCTTTTCAAACAGCAACTTCCCCAGTAGTTTGGGGCTGGCAGGACTCAGCAATCTTAAATAGCCATTTAAAAAATGTCCCTTGAAACAGGGGTGAATAGTGTGTTGTCTTCTATACGGTGTTGGACATTAACACCCATCAGCTCCAGCCAGCATGCTCAGGTGTGATGAGAGTTCAACAACATATGGCAGGCAAAAAACTAGCAAACCTTGCCTTAGACCTACAAATTCTAGGCTAAAGAGACCAATACTACAAATAATAAAGATAGCCAATTTGACCTTTAAGAAAAATTCCCACATTCTATTAGGGCAACATCTCTTCTCCAGAACTCCAGGGGACAGGGAAAACAGAGGAGAGTGTGGAGAGGAAATTTGTCTTCATAGTGAAACCATGGAGTCTGCAATAAGTTGCAATCTTAAAATGGAATGTGAAAAGACGCAGCAGACATTCAAATGAGACCCTGTTAGGTGCTCTGCAGGTTTCAGGTTACACCCAGGCGGGCTGGAAAGATGGAGCACACAGTGGTTGCTTCCTCTAAACTTTTTGCAAATCAGCTTGGAGAAACAGGAAAGAAACCTTTAGGAGTAAGGCTGTGGATTAAGTGAATTTGCCTAGAATAGTATAATAGTCATGTGTTTCAGCAGCTTGCCAGTTTATCCAGTTTGGGTAGCCTTTGTGGTGACTCCAGTGTGGGAAGAAACAATAAGAGGGACCCTTTCCTATACAAAGTCACATTCCCAATGAGCCAACAGGTTTGTGGGAAGTGGTGATTCAAGTGGGGAGCACCTGGAATGAACGATGAGGTGAAGTAACTTGGACTTTCATGGGCACAGCCAATGGGGGGCAGCTGCCCAATAATACAAATCAATACACATAACATGTTTTAAAGTTGAGATCAAATTGTGGTTGTACATTTTAATTATGCATGAGTTTTATCAATCATTTTATTTCTAAACCACTGAGAAGCTGTTTTTGCATATAAGCGGTATAGAAATTAATACATGATAAATGATCATTTGATGGTGACTACAATGTAATGTAGGGACGCGGGTGGCGCTGTGGGTTAAACCACAGAGCTTAGGGCTTGCCGATCAGAAGGTCGGCAGTTCGAATCCCTGCAACGGGGTGAGCTCCCCTTGCTCGGTCCCAGCTCCTGCCAATCTAGCAGTTTGAAAGAACGTCAAAGTGCAAATAAATAGGTAAATAAATAAATTAAATAAATTTAAGTAAATAAATTTAAGTAGGTACCACTCCAAGCGGGAAGGTAAACGGCGTTTCCATGTGCTGCTCTGGTTTGCCAGAAGCGGCTTTGTCATGCTGGCCACATGACTTGGAAGCTGTACGCTGGCTCCCTCGGCCAATAACGCGAGATGAGCGCGCAACCCCAGAGTCGGTCATGACTGGACCTAATGGTCAGGGGTCCCTTTACCTTTACCTTTACAATGTAGTGTAAGACAGCATTAATAAGGCATATCACTATTAGAAGCACCTCATTCAGAAGAAGGGTTACAAAAAAAAATAAGGGGAAAGGTTTACAGAGCGAAGGGAAGAAATAAACCCTCATCACATGAACTTATTTCCACAGAAGGAACATTCACCTTCACTTCACAGTTTTCCTTTCTACTGTATTCTGCCTTTGGGACAGGATCCAAACAAGGGAAATCATTACAAAATTATGTCTAGATTTCAAAGTTGAATGTAAAATAACTATCATTAAATTTCCAATCAGTAATCCATTTTTGCTGCCTGACAGCCACTATTTCATTGTGATGAGTCTCCAAGCTATTCTTCAGGATAATCAGAGCAATGTTTGTGCTCATAACAGTGTGTAAGGATGACAGAGGTTTGGTTTTAGTTGTAGAGCTGCCACCAAAATTTAACCTAAGGTGAAATTCTGAGTGAATTAATGGACTATTCCTTAGTTGTGGCATTTGAGGAACTTTACAGAAAGGTAATATACTGGTAGTTGTAAAAGGGCTGCTGAACTTGCTTGGATGCAGTGATCAGCCAGGGTTGCCATATGTCCAGGAATTCCCGGACATGTCCTCTTTTGGGGGTCTTACATGCACATCCAGGGGGGATGTTACATTTTAAAGCAAATGTCCTGGATTTTGGTTTTTTAACAAATTGTGCCCGGGTGGCTCTGGTTCAGGCTCAGGCTTGGGCTCTGGTGTGGGCAGTTCAGGCTCAGTGGTGGGGCTCTCGGGTGACTGCCCTAAAAAAGCTATACAACTTTTTGTGTCCAGATGTTTACCTCCTGAAATATGGCACATCTATTTTGCCTGCAAAATTGTGCATTACTGAAACAAACCAGCTTTTTATTTAAAAAGATGAAGAACTGGTTATTTTGTCAGTTGCATATGCTTTATAACAGTGATTTAAAAGAAATAATCATGAAATAAACACTAAAAATGAAACCAAAGCAATAATACTAACTAACAATAATACTTTACAGGTAAAGGTAAAGGACCCCTGGAGGGTTAAGTTCAGTCAAAGGGGACTATGGGATGCAGTGCTCATCTTGGTTTTCAGGCCAAGGGAGCTGGCTTTGACCACAGAGCTTTCCAGGTCATGTGGCCAGCAGGACTAAACAGCTACTGATGCACAGAGGACCATAACACATGCCAGAGCACACAGAAATGCTGTTTACCTACTTATCTACTTGCATGGTATGCTTTCAAATTGCTAAGTTGGCAGAAGCTGGGACAGAGCAAGAGGAGGTCCACCTGCCAACCAAATCCAAGCTGCTGACCTTCCAAATGAGACATCGGGTGTGGGGCAGGTTAAGACATGGCTGGAAAAGAACAACCAGGAACTTAAAAGTGCACTTTTTGGAAAGTGAGGGTCCCTCTTAATGCTGATCAGCTGGTAACTGTTGACAGAGAGCCCCACTGGGATCAGCTGCACTAAAGCATTCCCCTTCAGGAACTCCCTAGGGCGGCCAATGGGGCTCTCAACACTGATCAGCTGCTGAGAATCATCCATTTTGTTGTCCAATTGCAAACAGTATTCAAATGGACCTCCATGGGGTGGCTCTCAGTGTCCATTGGCTGATCTCAGCGTCAATCAGCAGGGAGGCGGACAAAGGTCAGGTGCTGATTCCACTAATTTATCTTCCATGGAGCTATCCAGAGAGGTTGCACACCCAACTCTGGAAAGTGTGAATGATACTTGACACATGAAATCTGCAGGTAGACTTCAGGGAGCTGTGATTGGCTGCAGCTCCGTAGCCAACATTTGTGTTATGCTTTATGGCTCCAGAACAAGCTGTAACCAAAGTTTGTGTTGTGGTTTAATGCTCCAGATGATGCGCCAAGCAATAGCAAGGTCAACAAAAGGAGCAGAGCAGCACCAGGCCAAAACACATGTTTCTTTCTGCATTATTTGTGAAATGACCCTCAGAGCCTACAATCAACGAACTGGTAGTCAATCCTAAACATCTTCCATTGAATTAATATCAACAGAAAGGGGCCCAGATACTAATGTTGCCATTTCATGGAAATGCTACTCTTATCTTGGGGTGGGGTGGGGGGTTAATTATTAGCCCTATGCAAGTCATTTTTAAATAAAGTCCATTCAGCACTGCAGCCTTGTGCCTTTAGACCAACCCAAAAGACATGGTTGGATATAGTTGGGAGGGAGGGAGGGGGAAAGAGACGGGGGGTCCTGCATTCAATTATGGTGTAGTCCAATCTACAGCTACAGCTACTTATTGTCAGAGTTGCTGCAGTAAGTTTAATTCCCTGATGATAATGAGCAGTCACTGAACTGACTGCATCACCAACTCGTTAAATCAAACTAGCACATCTACTCATTAGCCAGAGATTTAAAGACTGGAGTTAAATTTAATCCTTGCCAGTTAGCAGAAATGTGACATGTGACATTTTCTTTTCTTCTAAAACAGTATTAGCGGGGCTTTATTTGTACTTTAACCCATTACAGTCACTTCCTGATTTAACCATGAGGATATTAGGCAATGTCAGCTATATATTGAGCATTCATTCTGATTCATGAAGCAAATGTTATTTCATTCTTTCCAGTGCATTTCACCATCACGTTCCTTGTCGCAGAAAGTCCAGGTTGGGGGACAAGGAGTGGGTTTGTTGCACAAGACCCCCCCCCCATCAACTTTAATTGCATAAGCTGAATTGAATGCCATTCTGACTTGGTGGCAGTTGGAAGCAGAGCCCACTCCCACAATGGGGGTGAGAGATACTGTTTGGAAGCCTGAGAGGACATAGAACGAAACAGAGTGTGCTCTAGGAACTGCCTGACTGCCACTACTGACGGTGAAAAATAAAAACCTTCTTCTAGAACAGGCATCCCCAAACTGCGGCCCTCCAGATGTTTTGGCCTACAACTCCCATGATCCCTAGCCAACAGGACCAGTGGTCGGGGAAGATGGGAATTGTAGTCCAAAACATCTGGAGGGCCAAAGTTTGGGGATGCCTGTTCTAGAATGACTCGTGAAGGACTGTTTTGTTTCCAGAAATACTGAAGAGGTGATAGAAATAACTCTGTTGAGCCACGTGGGGTTCTCATATATTAAAAAAAGAAAATAGAAAACTACTAGCGCATCACCTGTATTCACAAGTGTCAATGCCTGCAAACAAACGTCCCTTGCCAAACAGACAAGCTATCAAGCACCAAACCATCCATCGCCCACCAAGCCCTGTAGAGAAACAGCCCAGAGCCAGTGAAGCAGGTGGATAAATTCAATGGCATAATGTGCAAGGGCTAAATTCCTTTCAGGGTGTGCCCTGGCACAAAACATTTTATTCAGTCTTTATTTGGTATGGGAAAGGTGGAGAAAAGGGAGACAGAAGGAAAAGGGGAGATGAAATCATTTCTCTTTTCTTGTTTTGCAGCCTGGTTGCATAATGCTTTAAACTTAAACCTTCCTGGTGGCACCACAATGATGTATAAGCAATGCAAAAATAACCCGGCTAGAATTACAAGAAGCAATTTATCAGTTCCTGTGCAGCAGCTAATCAATCCATTTGCTTTCTAGCATACAACAGTGGGAAGCTTATCTCATGCAGACTCACAGATCCTTCAGAAAGCAGCCTAATTGAATTTTAGAGCTGAGAGCATTGCATGACACGTGGTGCGTCTCCAACAGAGCACCGTGCCAGACACTTGCAGGCGTTACATAATCACAGGCTGTTGTTGGCTGTGAGTGCTCCACTCTCTGCCGCCTCATCAGCTTGGCAGCTGGTGTCTTCTCCAATCATGCCCCGTGGCTTCAATCTGCACACACAGCCTTCACATGGCCAATCACATGGGTTTTTTTTTGGGGGGGGGGCTTCCACAAAAGAGAAAGGGGGAAAAACCTTCCAAATCTCCAGCTCATTAAATTACTCAAAAAGTAAGGTAAAAAAAAGGTAAAGTACTCCTGGACAGTTAAGTCCAGTCGAAGGCGACTATGGGGTTGCGGCACTCATCTCGCTTTCAGGCTGAGGGAGCCGGCGTTTGTCCACAAACAGCTTTCTGGGCCATGTGGCCAGCATGACTTCACTTCAGGCACATGGAGGACCATGACATGTGCCAGAGCACACAGAAACACCATTTACCTTCCCGCCGCAGCAGTACCTATTTATCTCACACTCGCTGGATCAGTACCTTGTTCTGGTGAGTGGGCTTGCACGTTCCTATGACCCTTGTGAGTGATGCTGTTGGGAGTCTCGGGGACCCAGCAGGATCTCCCAAGGTGGTAATGTCAAAGAGGAGGAGCTAGACAAAGAATGATCCAAAAAGTCCTCAATGGCAGAACAGGCGGAATATAACAAGCAGTATGTTACAACAGCTGTGAAGGCGGATGACGGCTGTAGCAGATAAGAATCTACTGGTCATCATGATTACTCATGCCATCGGAATAGAGCCTTACTGCAAAGACTGTGTTGGTCAGTGTGCACTGATCTACACACATAAAACAAATTAATGTGCAGGCATCTTCCAAAAACCCATCCCAAACCCAAAAAAGTCCCATGGAGATTGGCAAATGGTCACGGGGGCAGGATCGTGAAATTTGGAAGCCCCCAGTCATGAACCAGCACATGGGCTGTGGATACAGATTCAGTTGCTCTGAATCAAGGAATGAGGAAGTTGAGTAGCTCAGCAGCTGTATCCATGACTCTGCAACCCTACTTAGGATCCACTCTGCTCAACCAGAAAAGGGGGAGGGGCTAGAAAAGGTGCCCTAAACATAGTCTGGCTCCCTTTTTCCATGACTGGATTACTGCACCCAGTGGGGTCACCACCCAGCTGTCATAAAAGACAATTGAAGAATGACAAAAGTCCTTACACAACTTGTGCATATATTAAAAGCAAGGGAGACAATGCACAGCCTAAGCCAAAACAAGTTTACTCAGAAGCAAATCCCACTGATATCAATAGGATTTGCTCCATTGTTAAAGGTGCTTAGGATTGAAGTCTTAATAAACTTATTGCAGGGATGGAAAACCTGTGGCTGTTGAGATGCTGCTAGACAACAACTGCTCTCATCCCTGACCCTTGGTCATGCTGTCTGGAGCGGCTGGCAGCTCAAGTCCAGCAACATCTGGAGGGCCACAAGCTCTCCATCTTTGCTGTATTGAATAATAATAAAAGGAACTGAGGAGCACTGTGTTAACTTGAAACCTCAAAGCTAATACTGAGCTGAAAATCTCCAGCTATGGTGACTCATGTTAAAAGTGGCAAAAGCTTAACTATTCTCATTGCTGTAGCCAGTGCAAACTAAAAAACCCATTAGAATAAGGCCACTATACTGTTTTTATTACCCTTACTCTTTAGAGCAAGATCAAAGATTGGTATGTAGGAGCATCATGCTGGTTTCATTTTTTTGATTACTGACTCCCTAGGTCTATCATAAATATTCATTGACCATCCTTAATGCAGTGCTTCATATTCTTCTCACTGCAGATTCTTGTGCAATCCTGAGTTACGGAACAGGAGGCTATCTTTTATAGCAACTATAAATGTGTGACAATCAACAGAAAACAGCACAACCAACACAAATCTTTGAGCTGAATTCAAAACCAGTGTGGTGTCACTGCACCTTTTCACCCTTCTCAGGGTTGAATTGGTTTTCTATAACAAGATATCTAAATTCTTATCATGTCTAGATGTCGATTGAAAGTATACATTCAGCAATCACATGGTCATTTTTAAATTATAACACTCCATATATACATCCTAGATCATTAGCCTTAATGCCTTTCTACTGTTGCTCATATTTCAAATCCTGCTGTAAGCCATGCAGAGTGGCTGGGGAAACCCAGCCAGATGGGCAGGTGAATAACAATAACAATAATGCAATTCTCCACCATAACCAGGCCTTTAGCCTTTAACTATCTGTGGCTTTTTAGGAGTAGGTAGGATGTTTTTAATGTATTTCTTTTTCCTCTTGTTTTAATGTATCTTTTGAATTATGGTGCTGGAGGAGACTCTTGAGAGTCCCATGGACTGCAAGAAGATCAAACCTATCCATTCTTAAGGAAATCAGCCCTGAGTGCTCTCTGGAAGGACAGATCGTGAAGCTGAGGCTCCAATACTTTGGCCACCTCAGAAGAAGAGAAGACTCCCTGGAAAAGACCCTGATGTTGGGAAAGATTGAGGGCACAAGGAGAAGGGGACGACAGAGGATGAGATGGTTGGACAGTGTTCTCAAAGCTACGAACATGAGTTTGACCAAACTGCGGGAGGCAGTGGAAGACAGGAATGCCTGGCGTGCTCTGGGCCATGGGGTCATGAAGAGTCGGACACGACTAAACGACTAAACAACAAGAACAACAATGTGGCATTTCTTTGTCTGGTTGTAAGTCACTTTGGGTTGCCCCTGAGCAAGATAAAATGACTGACAAATAAATAAATATTACATTTCAAAGAGCAGCTCATTTTAAAAGCATTTGCTGTGGTTCCTTTTACACTTACACATACACACACACTCATAACAACCAAAAATATGGGTGGTCCTCAAGAGTAGCAACCACAATGCAGAGGTGGCCAACTGCCTCCAACCCTCCCACCCTTAATAAATAAACCAGCCTGCTGCTTTTCTTCTAGGTCACCTCACTCAACTCTCCACTCTCCCCCTTTGACTTTCAAACTCCTGTAACCACAAGCTGGGGGAGGGGGCCACCCATTTCCCCTCTGGCACAAACCCACTCCATTTGTCACCTTAAAAAACCCATATTTAGTGGGCCATTACTAGCCTAGCCTGGCTTTACCAGAAGTTGAATCCAGGAATTAGAAGGGTCTCAGTCTACACCCTACTCACCCACTCCCAAACTATTACCCGTATGCTGTTTGTTTTTGTGCCAGCAGCGTTCCATCCTTCATTGGCACCCAGGGTGTGTGTGCATGTGACAGGATCACCTAGACTGGAGCACGGCAAATCGCCCACCACAACTCATTTTCTAAAGGACTGCCACTGCGTAACGGAGATCAACGGGAGGGCCGTGCAGTTCCCAGCGCAAGGCAAGGCACACGTCAAGGTGAAGATTGAGGGTCAGCATGGAGGTGGACTCCGGATCTGGATTCACCATCGTGTCGGACCAGACCACGAGGACATTCTTCCCCGGGGGTAAGTTGCCCCCTCTGGAGCCCATCCCGGCAACTTTGCAATCATACTCAGTGGGCTGCATCTATGTTATGGGAATGTGTGCTGTGAGAGTACAGTTCCGGAACAAACAGGCTATGCTCAATCTGGTGATTGCAAAGGGTAGTCGCCCCAGTCTCCTGGGCACTGACTGGTTCCCTGCCCTGGGACTGAGTATATCAGGGCTTAATTCAATCCAAACCTGCCCTGAGATGAGCGAGGCATTATGCAACGAATTTGCTGGTCTCTTTAATGGAAAACTGGGTTGTTATAAAGGGCCCCCAGTTGACTTCGAGTTGGACCCCGGGGTAGCCCCAAACCGACTCAAACGAAGGCGAGTGCCATTTGCACTGCAACCCAAGATCGAGGCAGAGCTGGATAAATTGGTCAAGCAGGGAGTTCTCTCACCCGTGGACTCTGCTAAGTGGGAGACTCCAATCGTCACGCCCCTTAAAGCAAATGGGGAAGTCAGGATCTGTGCAGATTACAAATGTACTATCAATAAGGCACTCAGGGGAAACTCCTACCCCATTCCAGTCGTATCACATCTGTTAGCTAAACTGGCTGGGGGCAAGGTGTTCACCAAAATTGACTTGGCAGAAGCTTACCAACGGTCTTGCCATTTTTTGATGATGTTTTAATTGCTGGAAAAGACCTACAGGAACTGGTTGAGCTTGTCTGTGCAGTGTTACTCAAGTTCAAGGAGGTGCGGTTGCAACTGGGAAAGGAAAAATGCAGTTTTGGGGTACCAACTGTGGATTTTTTGGGGTTTAAAATTGACGCATCAGGCATCCACCCCACAGATGCTAAAATTAAGGCCATCATCGAGGCATCACGACCACAGAACAAGATGGAGTTGCAGTCATTCCTGGGACTTATTAACTTTTATCATTCATTCTTACTCCAGGCTGAGACTGCCACAACAAGGTATCTCGCCCCTGAAGATCTGGTCTGGGTGAGGAACTATTCACGAGGTCCGTGGTGGGTGGCCGGTGTGATCACCTGGGCAAGTGGACCTGTGTCCTATTATGTGACCTTGGAAAATGGGCAAGTTTGGAAGAGACATATAGAACAGCTGAGGCGCTGGGCGCTCAGCAGGGAGAAGTCAGATGCAGAGAATTTACAGACGGAGGATAATTCATCCCTGGCTAATGACGCACAGCTGCGAGACCAGAGTGAAAATGGCCCAGAGGTGCAGTCACCAGGGGCTGCAGCAAATGAACCAGGGTCTGCTAGTCCTCATGATGATGAGGTACAGGTAGGGGACCCTGAGCTGTCTGGGACTCCATCCCTTCCTGACAAAACCACTATAGCAGCCCCTCCACCGCAGATAATACCCAATCCAGTACCTGTGACACCTGTTGTCAGGAGATCAAGTAGAAGTTGTAGGACCCCACAGTACCTGAGGGATTACGTCTGCTGTGCTCACTAGGGGGGGGAGTGGTGTTGTGTATTGAGTCAAAGGATTTTATATCTGTATTACTATTGTCTGTATTTGCATTAGGGTAAAGTAACTGCCTTTTGGTTCCAGAGGGTACAGCTACTATTGGTTCATTTAAGCTGCTGTATTTGGATCCTCTGTCTTATTGGTTTCCTCCAAAAGGCAGCACTGTGCTTGCCTCAAAAATGTCTCCCTTTCTAGCTAGTCCCCTGTCCCTATAAATGTAGCTTTCCTTTCCTCAGAGCTCAGTCTTGTTTGCTTTAATAAAGAAGTGTCACTAGAGAACTGTCTCCAGCATAGGTGCAGGGCCACCCACCTGCAGGGGGGGCAGCCGCCCGTGGGGTGGGGCAAGCCGGGGCAGGACGCTCCACAGGGCCTCCTGCATTGCAGGGGGCTGGACTACATCTTCATGGTTCCTTCAAACTCTACAATTCTATGACTCACAGTGCCAATCTGCACTAATCCAGTTTTACAGAATGAATAAATCATATATTTGGTTTTTAAAACGAAAGCTTGTTAACAGTTTGCATTCTGCATTCTCTCATGATATTTTTTGTTTAAAAAACTGTTGCTCGATTATCCTGTTTCTGCACAATGTTTGGCATGTGATAGACTATGCATACTTTTGGCATTTGGATCTAACGTTCAAGGAATTCCCTTATGTGGGATGTTTCCCTTTGTCACCCACTGGTGCAGACCAGCATGTTCTGATGTATTTATCAGGAGAAATTGCAAGGTTACACAATGGGCAATCTAATGAGCAATTCTTCACCACTTTCAAGCTCTATTAAAACAACAACTGTGATTCACACCACTGGGAAGTGAGGGAAAGTCTTGGGAAGTGATAGAACATTTCACAACTTTTGCATCGTTAATTATGTTTCTGAAGTGAGAGATTCAGTGGGTTAAAAAAGAAGAGAAACAATTCTCGGTCTGAAAAATATTAACAAGCACAACCGCTCTCTTCACCACAGAAAACAACTGGGGTCATATAAGGTCCCTTGGTTCACACCCCACAAGCCCCCTCTAGTGGTTTTCTCACATCTCAGCTTTAGCACACAAACTGTGAAGTGTTTGTGTTCTTGTTCTAAATCAAACTAGTTGTATGAAGGTTTTGAAAAGTCCTACACCCTGATTCAGAAGCCTCTCTTGTATTAGAATGGGATAGCAACTGACTAGCACTCATAGAAGCTCAGTATTTAGGATTATAGAAACACTGTAATTTTGAAGACTCTTTCCAGTCAGGAATGGCTTTGGCACAACCCCTTAGTCCTCATCCTCTGCTGAAACTATGCCTAGTATGTAAAATCAACTGGATTTCTATTTTTTCCTGCTTACCCTCCCCTCCCTCTTCCATCTCTCCTTCCCCTGTGTTGGACTTCACACTGTAAGCCCTAGAGGTGCACTCCATTGTCTCCTGAGACAGATGGATGCCAAGAAACAACAACGACAACAATGTGATTAGTTTAATACTTACAATTTCAGGGAGTCCTGCCCCCCCCCCCCGCAGCAGTCAGGAATCAAAGATTCAGGAGTGCGAGGATCCTTGCAACAGGCAAGGATTCCTGTTGCAAGGATCCTCACACTCCTGAATCTTTGATTCCCAGAATAGACATTAGTGGCCACACTAAGCCAGGGAAAGGATATGACTAGGATATATGGAGAATGACATGGAATAACTTAGCATTTACTAAGAAACAAATCTTCCCAAACAATTATTTTGACAGCAGAGCTTATTTCAATGGTAAGCACTTCTGCTAGACTTCCTCATATATACAGTATTAGTTCTCTGAAAATAGATCCTAATGCAGCTAAAATGGCACCATCCATATGAAAGAAAGAGGCATCAGCAGGCTTGGGAAACACACAAACTTTGCAGACGTCCCCCCCCCCCACAAACACACACAACTTGAGGGGGGGGAATCCAAGGAGGGCTCAGCTTGCTCAGTAGCCACAGGCTATTGCAATACTGTTTAGGAGGGGAATGGAAAATCAGGGGGAAAGAAGAATGCAATGGGGTGTCCTAAGAGAGGGCATGGTTGGCCAGCACCCTGAATAGGAGCATTCCATATGGCAGCATTTTGCTGCAGATTCCATTTGTTAAACTCATATTCAATGAATTACTGAATTAGCATGAATGTCAGCTTAGCTTATCCATATATGTACAGGGTGCCAATCTTATGGTAATGATAATCACTACTTGTCTCCTCCTTTTTGCAATGGGAGATGGTTCAAACTGTGGACATGGACACATTCTAGCCATGACATTCCATAAGAATATGTGCAAATGTAGTGCATGAAGTCCTTGTCATTCTCTATGCATTTAAAAAGGTAAAGGACCCCGACAGTTAAGTCCAGTCGCAAATGACTCTGGGGTTGCGGCACTCATCTCGCTTTAAAGGCCGAGGGAGCCGGTGTTTGTCCACTTCCACAGACAGTTTTTCCGGGTCATGTGGCCAGCATGACTAAACCGCTTCTGGCAAAACCAGAGCAGCGCACAGAAACGCCATTTACCTTCCCACCAGAGCGGTACCTATTTATCTACTTGCACTTTGATATGCTTTCAAACTGCTAGGTGGGCAGCAGCTGGGACCGAGCAACGGGAGCTCACCCCATTGTGGGGATTCAAACTGCCAACCTTCTGATCAGCAAGACCAAGTCTCAGTGGTTTAGACCACAGTGCCTACATACACCCACATCTTTATGCATTACATTACTATAAATAGGGCATGAAATACCACAGCTAATATTGTACAACAAATATATTTTTGCTCTTTAGATGAAAGAGAACAGACATACCTCTTCCACAAAGCTTTCCTTCTTGTCAAGCATTTCTTGTAATGTCTGGAGAATTTTAATACAGAGTTTTTCTTCCTTCTCCATTAGCCTTTTTGTATGATTTATCAGCCTTAAAGTAAAACATGAGACAAAATATCACACCAAATGGGGTTAGTCTCATTTTGATGATTTTCTAATCCAGGCATCCCCAAACTGCGGCCCTCCAGATGTTTTGGTCTACAACTCCCATGATCCCCAGCTAACAGGACCAGTGGTCGGGGAAGATGGGAATTGTAGTCCAAAACATCTGGAGGGCCGAAGTTTGGGGATGCCTGTTCTAATCACTTGGATACTTTTCTTTATATTGTCAAAAACTAATGAGGTTTATGCTGCACAACCGCTTTATAAATTGTTAGGTTAAATGTATATGGCTTCACATTTCTACTAATGCAAAATAATGCATATCTAACTACATATAAATTTGTAATTCTTACACAGATGGCCTTGACCAGTGGTTCCCAAACTCACCCCCACTCCAAGAACCACATGAAAATTGCTAAGGGTCTTAGCAGGTTTTTGATTTTTCTGCTGATTACAGCAATGTTAATGAACTGTGTTAGAAAACTGCGATTTTTGTTGTAGTTCTATTGCTTTTCATATCTTATATATTTTACTTCAATGTATTACAATTTGAAATCCATAGAATGAAATACAATATAAGAAATGTAAAAAGCAATATATATCAGTCTATATATCAGTCTATTTAATGCAATGGATGTGCCAACCCCCATCTTCAACCATAACTTAGCAAGCATGCTGTGGACCACCTGAGTGAAGTTGTGGTCCATGGATCACGGTTTCGGAATCCCTGGCCTGGCCTAAACAGATGTTAGCTAACTTTTCCAGAAGAATGGGTAGCTCATTGGGAGCTCAGCACTACCCCATTACCAGACAAATCTATTTGGGAAACAACTGGGTCCAAGTCCGGCTTTAAAGGAAAAAGTCATACCCACCAATGGAGAAGGGAACAGACTACCTGTGATTGGTTTATCTTGTTTTCTAGTTTTTCTTTAAAAAGAAAAAGTTGAATGGTAGCCATAAAGAGGGGCAGGGATCACCATGCATGGGGGTGGGGGGAGATTAACCTGCCCAACCTGCCCAGTAAAAATGCACACACCCACCTAAAGCTGCTATTTGCCCCTTGAGGAAGGCTGCCATTGGTTTGTTGGCATAACCATCAACCTTTGTGTAAATGCTACCACCTCAGCTTTGCAAAATATGCCAGTTGTTGTAGAAAAAGGAAAATTGCCAAATTTCTTTGCTTCTCCAAGTTTGCTCTGTTTAAAATATGCAGATTTCCTCAAGGACATCAATTAAACACTTTAACAAGTCAAGACCAAGTACAGATAGTGGAAGACTGAATACACTGCAAGTTTAACAATATATAATAAAAATCAAGGAAGATATTGGTTTTGTCTCAGTCCCCAGATCAAATGCTTTAACAAAAGGAATTAAATGCATATTAAGTTTCACTGCAATATATTTAAATTTAAATACTCAGAACATTTTGTAATCCTTGTATATCTATTTGATTTTAGAAAACCTGTGTGGTATTAAAAGGTTCTACAGTTACATAGAAGAAAATCCAGCACACATTGCTTTGTCTTTCTATTCATTTCAGCTATTTACAGGGCTGTTTCCCTAACAGTTTTCAATTATTATTGTTGTTGTTGCTGCTGCTGTTATTGTAGTTATTATTTTTATTTTATTTGTACCCCGCCCATCTGACTGGTTTGCCCCAGCCACTCTGTGTGACTTCCAACATATATAAAAACATAATTAAACATTACACATTAAAAGCCTTCCCTATACAAACTAACTAAACGTTATTTTGGATCACTTGCACACCATTGACTGGGAGAATTGGTGCTCTGGTGCCTGCCTCATCCCCTACGACTCTGACATCCGATGTATCTTTGATGCAAGTGGAACCAAGTGTCTTTCACTATGATGACTAAGGCAGCAGAATAAACCGCAATGGGTAAAACCAAGACAAGCCTTGTCTTCAATAGCTTCAGGCACTTACTTGGACATGAAAGCCCCACATCTGATTCTAGCATCACTTCCCTCAGGGAAAAGAAGTTCAGGGCTGTGCAATACATCAACCAACACCGAAAATTCAGCCTGCATCATGGGGCTGAACTGCTGTTCCAAGGAGGCCACAACATCCTAAAAAAATAAAACACCAAGAGGAAAGTGTCCGGTTTGGTTGGAACTGGTTTAACGTCTGCAAATAGTTTTCCAATCATGAAGTACAACAAATCCTCATTTTTCAACATTTCCCCCAACCTGTGATGTGGACTGGGCTGAAAAATAGTAGTCACATACCACAAACACATAACACTCAGGCAAAGTGTTAATTTAATCCAGTCACTCATACACACATGGCCACTATATTTATAACACGATGTTTTCACTAGAAGTCTATCTATGCAAGAACATAACAAATGGTTGCCTAATCTGACAAAGAAAGTCTTCTCTGGACAGAATGGCTCCTTCTGTGGGAGGAAGTAAACCATTGGAACCAACTCATAGAATCATAGAATCATAGAATCATAGAATCATAGAGTTGGAAGAGACCACAAGGGCCATCCAGTCCAACCCCCTGCCAAGCAGGAAACACCATCAAAGCATTCCTGACAGATGGCTGTCAAGCCTCTGCTTAAAGACCTCCAAAGAAGGAGACTCCACCACACTCCTTGGCAGCAAATTCCACTGCCGAACAGCTCTTACTGTCAGGAAGTTCTTCCTAATGTTTAGGTGGAATTTTCTTTCTTGTAGTTTGAATCCGTTGCTCCGTGTCCGCTTCTCTGGAGCAGCAGAAAACAACCGTTCTCCCTCCTCTATATGACATCCTTTTATATATTTGAACATGGTTATCATATCACCCCTTAACCTTCTCTTCTCCAGGCTAAACATACCCAGCTCCCTAAGCCGTTCCTCATAAGGCATCGTTTCCAGGCCTTTGACCATTTTGGTTGCCCTCTTCTGGACACGTTCCAGCTTATCAGTATCCTTCTTGAACTGTGGTGCCCAGAACTGGACACAATACTCCAGGTGAGGTCTGACCAGAGCAGAATACAGTGGTAATATTACTTCCCTTGATCTAGATGCTATACTCCTATTGATGCAGCCCAGAATTGCATTGGCTTTTTTAGCTGCTGCATCACACTGCTGACTCATGTCAAGTTTGTGGTCAACCAAAACTCCTAGATCCTTTTCACATGTACTGCTCTCAAGCCAGGTGTCTCCCATCCTGTATTTGTGCCTTTCATTTTTTTTGCCCAAGTGTAGTACTTTACATTTCTCCTTGTTAAAATTCATCTTGTTTGCTTTGGCCCAGTTGTCTAATCTGTTAAGGTCATTCTGAAGTGTGATCCTGTCCTCTGGGGTGTTAGCCACCCCTCCCAATTTGGTGTCATCTGCAAACTTGCTCAGGATTCCCTCAAGCCCATCATCCAAGTCATTGATAAAGATGTTGAACAAGACTGGGCCCAAGACAGAACCCTGTGGCACCCCACTAGTCACTACTCTCCAGGATGAGGAGGAGCCATTGATGAGCACCCTTTGGGTTCGGTCAGTAAGCCAGCTATAAATCCACTGAATGGTAGCATTGTCTAGCCCACATTTTACCAGCTTCTTTACAAGAATACCATGGGGCACTTTGTCAAAGGCCTTGCTGAAATCAAGATAGGCTACATCCACAGCGTTCCCTTCATCTACCAGGCTTGTAATTCTGTCAAAAAATGAGATCAGATTAGTCTGACATGACTTATTTTTCAGGAACCCATGCTGACTTTTAGTGATCACAGAGTTTCTTTCTAGGTGCTCACAGACTGTTTGCTTAATGATCTGCTCTAGAATCTTTCCTGGTATTGATGTCAGGCTGACTGGGCGGTAATTGTTTGGGTCCTCTCTTTTCCCCTTTTTGAAAATAGGGACAACATTTGCCCTCCTCCAGTCTGCTGGAACTTCGCCTGTTCTCCAGGAATTTTCAAAGATTATTGCCAGTGGTTCTGAAATCACCTCTGCCAGTTTAGTAACAGCTATGTAAGCATTTATTTTCAAAAGACAGAATGTTTACTGTGCTGCCACAACATTATGCTAACATCAGATATGCCAGCATACATTTTGGATGAAAGCATCATTCAGGAGGAAGGAAGACAAACTTCTGTCACTGACCTGAGAGAGTGAGAAACCACCATAAGGGGGACAGGAGTTCAGTGTGGACGGATGGAGAACCAATCTATCCTACCACTTCTCTGTCTCTGATACTTACCTATTGTTAGTGGGCACCTCTAAGGACCCATCTAGGCTCACATTCCAATTGGCAGCCTAAAGCGCATCAATCTAGGATTTAGCTGCCGATCTCGTCAACTGAGAAAGGGGAGAGCCTATGATTCAAAACATAATCCCTGAGCCTTACACCTTAAGAGTAAAAGGGGTTGAATTCAAATTGCATGGAAACAAGGGCTGCCTCCTTCCTTTCACGATGGAAGAGCACTGAGTCCATCAGTTTTGTAGGTTGTTTTTTTTTTAATGTAGTGGGAAAATTTGTAGAAAGAGAGATATAAGTGTGACTAAACCTGCTGTGCCACAGAAGTATCTTCAATATACATAATAAATAGTTGCATTTTCCAATATGAAAGTCTTGACTTCCCCAACACTCTAGGCAGTCCATAAAAAGTCAATGGGGGTGAAAATTGGCTGCTTAGTTTGTTGAGCAGTTTTAAGATTCGAATTTGGAAACTCTTGTGGATTTTGTGGCATGCTGGTCCTAAGCATTGTGTTCTCCAACACCTCATACACATTTTTTTTTAAAAACCCAATAATATACAGACTGTAAACGTGCCATTTTCCACCACACCTGTAGTTTCTCAATGATATTCCTGTAATCCCAAGCCGGTCCTCCAAGTGCTTCTTTAAAGCGAGGTCCGCTGCGGGCAGACATTCTCCAACCCAGCACTGCTCTCTGCACCATATTAGAATGACTCTTCATGAAGAGTGTATTAACTTGGCTGTCCAAATCCACAGGGATTGCAATTCCACGGTTCTTTGCTTTGGAAGAAAGCATTTGGAATAGAAAAATCTTAGTACAGATGCAAACAGAAATAAATAATCCAAGTAAAAGGATGGCATATAAGAAGGGAATGTTGCTGAAAATGGAAATTTTGTGTGTCACACTTTCGCTATGGAGATAGAAAAAAGACTAGGCTTGCAACAGACTAAACTTCTGGAGGGGGGGAGAACCCACTACTGCCTAAGATTCTCCATGGGTGTAGAGTGACATCACTCTGTATGTTGCCACCTCTCTAAAAAAAAGTTATATACTGTATTCTACATTGTCTTTTTCTGCCTCTGTGTTTTGTGCCCTCTTTCTCTTCCTCTCCATGTTTTGCATTTCTTTGCCCCCACTCTACCACTGGAAACAATTTGAGGGAGGCAGCCAAAACATTATGGCAAAAGAGGGGAGAACTTAACACAACAGGCATTCATAAATGTACAAGGCAAACACATACATAAGTACTGTATATAAACCACGTTTCTGAAATACTACAGGAGAGCAATCCTGAAGTCATTTTGACACTCCCAAATTGACCTCAATATATTTCTCTGCAAAGAGGGAGGAAATGGGGAAAGTCTTCCCTTTGTCTGTTTAGGGAAGCTTTTAATGTTTAAAAGACCATTGTTTTTTAATATTCTGTTGGAAGTCGCCCAGAGTGGCTGGGGAAGCCCAGCCAGATGGGCGGGGTATAAATAATAATATGTTGTTGCTGCTGCTGCTTACAAATCCTGTCTTAAGGGCGTATTTGTATATGAATAGGGTGAGCCTGTGACCTGGATTCAGAAACTAAAATTATTTACCATCTTGGTAAGTATTTACCATCTTGGCTGCCCATTGTAAAGCAATCAGTGACCATTAACAGATATCCTGGCAGACAGGATTTCTGCTGTAGACCGCCTCCTTCTGTGATGTATGTATGATGTTTCAGGGGGGTGGTCCCGAGCTACAGGGTGGGCAACTTCAAAAGTCTATATAAGGGCTTCCACACCATTGTTCTGGGTTCTATCCTCCCTCCTGTGGGGACCCTGTTGCAACAGTCAATAAAGATCAGGCTTACTAGTCGCTTTGCTTCTCAATATTCTCTGGTTGGCATCTGTTATTTTCTCCTAATGATAGGGAACCCACTTAAGGACTCTATACAGGCTCCTGGATACCCCATAAGGGAAAAGGAGCAGGTTTTTTTCTACAACACTATGAAGAGAAAAAAGAACAGTTTTCTGGAACTTCCAGAGGACAGTGCCTATCTGCACCAGAGGAGGCAGTATTGCAAGTTTGATGAATGTATTAGCTATAGGCACAGAATCTCAGGGAAGCTGTTGTTGAGAACAAACATCCCCCTCCTAGAGAATTTTGGAATAGAGAAGTGGCAGCCTTTGCCTTTTCTGAAATAGTTGTGAGTGTTTTAAAAAAGGAAGTTCCTTTACTCTATTAGTTACACATGTTGGCATTTAATCTTTAAGGCCTGTGTCCTGGGAGACCAGGTAAAAATTTCACTTAAGCCATAATAATAATTGGAATGAAATTGGCAGAATGGATTTTTGAAAATCACCCTACATATATTAATTGGCTTACCAATGCCCGGATGACTGTGTTGTTAAATACTGTTTGGGGTTAATGGCCACTCTGAATGCCATTTTCTTCTGACTCATGTTTACCATCTCTCTCTCTCCTCCCCCATGCAGGAAACCATTTCACACATCTGATGAAGTAGACTGTAGTCCACAAAAGCTCGTGCTTTTAATAAATTTGTTAGACTTTAAGATACTACAAGATTCCTGGTTGTTTCTGATATCAGAAACTAACATTGCTACCCCTTCAGAAATAGTATATCCAGGAATATATGAATAAATTGTAGAGCACGAGGGCTGAAACAATCGCATTCCTACAGATCTTCCAGGCATTATTTGAAGCAAGCAAGCCACTTTCTTCCATCAGTGGCTGAGCAGCCGTCAAGCGCTATGATTTTTCAAAGACTTTAAGCTAATTAAAACTATCACAAAGAAAGCAAGTGAAAATGTGTTCCTTTCTTCTGAATGGTTCTTAAAATGTATAATTCTATTTGTAATTAAGGTTTGAATCGATTGTCAGGGGTCGCAGCTGAAGTTTTGAGCTGTAAACAAAACCTCTGTCTGCTTATCATAGTAGCTTGTAGGAAGCTTAACTTTCATTTGTTCCACATTTCATTATTTAAAAACAACATGAAACATATGTTCCCTTTTCAAAATACCAGCAAAGAAATATGAACATATATATTTATTTTTATTCAAGTTATTACTGACTTCTTTATTCGACAGCATGTGCCGATTTCTTGTACTTTTGTACCACACTAATTTATTCCACAAGCATGCTAGTTTGTTGTTCCTGTTCGGAAGGTTTCTGAAACGATGCAGAGAACTTGTAGAGCAAAGTGGGGTTAAACCCCCCCCCCCACACAAGATTTAACTAAAGATGCCACCAAAAACCACATGAACCAGAATATGTGCTGGATTTGAGGGTTCTACTTTGGGCAGACTAGAAGTACGGTAGTTAGCCAGCCATTTTATTTACATATAATAAATAATGCTTGCATGAGAAAAAAATCAAATACGAGAATGATCTCTGACACTTCCTCAAACATACACACAATTTCCAAAAGGCACAGAGTTGCAGAGGGAATCATATGGCTCCTATAATCTCCTGGCCAGGGGTATATGGGCTGTTAGGGGAGGGATGGTACCTCTGGGGGGGGGGGACATGTGGTGCTCCCTATGGGGTAGTTTGTCCACCTTTGGTCCCAACCCTGGAAACTCACTTGGAAACTCACCTGTGGCTCCTAGAAACTGTCAGCATTCAACAGCAGCCACAGCCCAGGAATGGCTTCAACTGGTCAATTAAACCAAGTGAATGTAGCCAATGGGAATCAAAGACTCAGGGAGTTAGGGACTGTGCCTGAAAACAGGATTGAGCTGATTGAGCAGAAAAGACCAAGAGGGGGTCCAACGGTCAAGAAGGTGATTTCTGCACGTGCTGTAGAGAGAAGTGAAGGGCAGATGGGGCTCATCAACCTGGGAAGGGAGCCCATCTAGGAGAAGAAAAACTCTGATCTTGAACCTCCGCTGCCTTGCAAGACATCGAGAGAAGAAAAGGAGCAAATCCTACACAAATCAGGAGTGGAGACCCTTTTTGAGTCCACGGCTCCCTTAACCAACTACCCCCGTGGGACTCAGGAGCCCAGTTATGGCATCCCTTGTCTGCAGAGCTGGCAGCCTCTCACCCTTTTTCACACCCCTTCCCTGGTGGAGTGTTCCCTCAGCCTCTTCTCCTCTCCCCTTTCTTTGAGAGTCCTCTGGGCAGCTGTTGTTGACGTCCCTGGTCTCTGAGTTGCCCACCCCCACCCCAAAGAGAGGTGCCTCCACACACTGCCCCAGAGCCACCATTCGCCTGGGGAGCTTGCAGCCAGGGCTACTGCTGCTGTGGCAACAAACAGAGGGCATCAGAGAAGGGAGGGAAGGAAAAGAGAGACGGAAGCCAGTGTTGCCCATGGCACCCCTGACTATCATTCAAGGCACCCTTGGGTGCCATGGCACACTGGTTGAAAACTATCCAACTGTCTTAAGGCAGTCCTTCAGATAGTTCGCACCTTCTATGCTTCCTTCCAGCACCTTCTGAAGCCAACCTGGTGCTTTCCTTTGAATCCCATCAGCGAGGCCAAGAGGGGGCTCTTGTTGTCTGGGCAACCCAGAACCTCCATACACCCTGCCAGAGAGGTTACTTCGGTGCTGTTAACTAACACTACCAAACCCTTTGTCACGTAAATCCAAAACTGGTAACAACACAGACAACGTAACAGGTTGTATGTAACTATATAAATTCTTTTTAAATGCGATTCAACATATCATATCAAAATATATGGTTATATAGACCAACTTATCATATAAACGAAACATATTATGAGAAGTTAAAGTCCAGCAGATTGATCAGGAAATACAATCTATCTTGCCAATAAATTATATTATTTATTATTATTTTGGCAATATCCACAGTGTGGAATTAACTAACATAGCAGTTTGACTTCACCTCCAGATGCGCACTCCATTGTCTCTCAAGACAGACAGGTGCCAACCAAACCCCTGGCTCCTGGGCCATGCTTGCTGGGACTGATGGGAGCTATAGTTCAGCAACATCTGGAGGGCCAAAAAAAAACCAATCCTAGTTTAAGGGATTGTCTGCCAGATGCCTCAGCTTTAGCTATGGTTAACATTTACTAAGCTTAATGTTAAATATAGGTTAGTGTTATGTGTGAACCAACAGCACTTTTGGCCAAATGCCAACTTTGTGCCCACTCCTGCCACCCAAGAACCAGGAGGGGAGGAGACGCTGGGTCTCAAACTCTCCATCGCACAGACAGCCTCCAAAGTCTGCCACAGCAAGTGGCAGAGCTCCTTCAAAATTTGGAACACTGGATTAAAATTAATGGCATAAACTTAATCAGACTATTGAAGTTGCGGTATGAGGTTTGAGTGATGATTCCTGCTGTAACTGAAAATGGAGAGGAGTAGATCTTCTCTTATTATTAATGCTATTATTGTTGTTGCTTACAGCTTGCAAGGGCTTTATACTTACGCCTTCTGGATTAAAGGAAAAAAAGGATCACAAGTGAGGTTTATTAGAGGAAAATTGGAAGTGTGTGCAGGTAAAGCTCCAGGCAGTGTGAGGCAGAGTGATGCTGTCTGATGCTGTCAAAACAATGGAAGGAAGGGGAAGATGTGATGGGCTGCTTTGGGGGGGGGGGGAGTTTTACCTATCACCTGCTCAGCTTCATGAAACTGAAAGAACTTAACGAATAAGACCGAATGAATTTTAAATAATTAAACAATTAGGGATGTTAATTAAAGTTTGGAGTGCCAGAAAATGTAGATGAGAACCTGATGGAAAATGGCCAGCAAGAACCAGTATACTCTTATAGAGGCAAATTGAGAAATTTCAATGGAAAGTCATTGGCTTGGGTCTGCTTGGTTTAAGGGGAGGGCGACTAAAGATTGAACTGTTACAAGTTTTCTAGGAAAGACAGTCTGCCTTCCCCTACTATTATGGGCTGACTGTTAAGGCGCTATGGGAAAATACCAAGCTAGGTGGTCATCGCTGGAATTTCCTATTTTAGAATGGACAGCAACAGACCACAAGAGGAGATACTTGGATTGGGCATTTAAGAGGTCTGGACAGAATGCACCGTGCAGATAAGAAGAAAAGGGAAACAGCTAGTAAAAGTGAACTATTGGGTTTTCATACATAGTTTATTTTAGAAATGATAAATACTGACTTATTGTGTTTTTGATCATTTGTGGAGTAACCTCACTTGTAGATATTGCAAATGTTAAAATATTGTACATGCAGGAATTGGCAAGCTGATAAACAAGTTTTTTAAAAACTACCTACTGTAATAGAAGGTTAATTGTAAGGCATGTGAACTAGAAACAACTAGGAAAATAAACAGCAACAAGAGGAAAATTTGGACACATCATGAATGGAGTGTGGGAAACCAATTTTGGGGGAAATTGTATTAAATTTGTCTTAATTTGTGGTTAATTTGGTAAAATTTGGAAAATGATTTGGCCCCAAAAAGGAAATCAATCCCACTTACTGAACAGCAACACCTCCTCCCCAATCAAATTGTATGTATTTTATTTCCTAGTAAAAGGGGATGTAATGAGCTGCAAGTAGTTTGTAGGGGGCAGCTGGCTACTCTTATTTATTTATTATTACATTTATATACCAACTTTCCTCCACGGAGCTCAGGGTGGCATACACACCCCTCCCCCTTTCTGTTTGATATTCACAACAGTCCTGTGAGGTAGGTTAGGCTACGAAATGGTGACTGGTCCAAAGTCACCCAGTGGGCTTCAGGACTGAACCCAGGTCCTATCTGATATATGCCAATAATCTTGAGTCATTGCCTTCCCCTCCCGTGACTCATCAGCTGCTATGAATTTGAATGGAGGATAGAAGGGGGAAAGGCAGTCCAGACTGAGGGCATCCAGGCCAGCCTGATGAAACACCAGGTCAAGCCAGTTCAGTCTTACAGTAAGTGTTGCCCTTGCCTGCCAGGGAACCAGCAGCAATCAGGGTAAGATTCTTCTGCTCAAGTGTCCTGCAGCCATTCTATAGGGCAGGGGTCAGCAAACGTTTTCAGCAGGGGGCCGGTCCACTGTCCCTCAGACCTTGTGAGGGGCCAGACTATATTTTGGAAAAAAATATGAACAAATTCCTATGCCCCACAAATAACCCACTCATTTCAAAGGAGATTGCTCAAAGGTTTCCTGCACTAGCAATTTGCAGGATTTTACTTTCCTAGAAGTACAGTGGTACCTCGGGTTAAGAACTTAATTTGTTATGGAGGTCCGTTCTTAACCTGAAACTGTTCTTAACCTGAAGCACCACTTTAGCTAATGGGGCCTCCCGCTGCCGCCACGCCGCTGCCGCACGAAACAGTGAAAGCAAGGAGTAAAATCACCTACCAACTTCAGCTAAAGTTTTGATACAGGACTCTACTGAAGATTTCTGCACTGGGTTTGGCCAGGTACAGTTGTAAATTCTAAACGCAGACTGCAGTAACTGGATAAAAACAGGCTGATGTGTCTGAAAGCACACAAAAAATATGTTATCAGCTCAAGCATGTTTAGATATTATGATCTAAGATATTTATACAATACAGTAAATAAAAATTGCTGTGTGTTTTAGCCCAATACAAACACGTGCACTGCTACTGATTTCACATACTCCATGTATGATTGCACCAAGCACTCTTCTGGAGGGGTGCATGAGGGGGAAGGTGAGAGCCAGGCTCTGCTGGCCTAAGGGAAATCTGAATGGCGGATTTGGGTAGCAAGAGTATAACTTCTATGGGGTCTGGCATATGTGAAGATTGTCACTCAAGCCTAGCCATGTCAATCGCTCTATCACTCGCTGCCATGATGCTTTTGACTAAGGGCTAGGAAAGCTAAAGCTATTCTAGGCTGCATCAACAGAAGTATAGTGTTCAGATCAAGGGAAGTAATAGTCCCACTCTATTCTGCCTTGGTCAGACCACACCTGGAATACTGTGTCCAATTCTGGGCACCACAATTTAAGAAGGATGTTGACAAGCTGGAACGTGTGGAAAGGAGGGCCACCAAAATGATCAAGGGTCTGGAAACTAAGACTCATGAGGAGCACTTGAAGGAGCTGGGTATTTTAGTCTGGAAAAGAGGAGACAGAGAGGAGATATGATAGCCACCTTCAACTATATTAAGGGCTGTCACATGGAAGAGGGAGCATGCCTGTTTTCTCCTGCTCTGGACTTGAACCAATGGCTTCAAGTTACAAGAAAGGTGATTCCAACTAAACATTCAGAAAAACTTTCTGACAGTAAGAGCTGTTCAGCAGTGGAACAGATTCCCATGAGAGGTGGTGGGGTGGACTTTCCTTTCTTGGAGGTTTTTCAACAGAGAATGGATGGCCAAGTGACATTGATGTTTATCATAATAATAATAATAATTTTTTATTTATACCCCACCCTCCCCAGCCAAGGCCGGGCTCAAAGTGGCTAACAATAGATATAAAACAACTGATTAAAATACAACTTAAGAACAAGACTAAATACATTAAAATTAAAATTAAAAATGCAGCCTCATGCGGAAGGGAAAGGGAAAATGGGGGAGGGGACAGGTTGGCTCCAGGCCAAATGCCAGGTGGAACAACTCTGTCTTACAGGCCTTGCGGAAAGAAATCAGGTCCCACAGGGCCCTGGTCTCAGAAGACAGAGCATTCCACCAAGTCAAAGCCAGTGTTGAGAAGGCCCTGGTTCTAGTTGAGGCTAATCTGATTTCCTTCGGGCCGGGACCTCTAAGGTGTTACTATTTATGGACCTGAAGGTCCTCCACGGGGCATACCGGGAGAGACGGTCCCATAAGTACGAGGGTCCTAGCTAAGGGGGTTGGACTAGATGACTTGGGTCCCATCCAGCTGTTAAATTCTATGATTCTAAGTCTTTACCTGGAGGCTTGTGCTGTTGTCTGAAAATGGAGAACTGAAGAAACCACTCACTATGCTCATTACAGATTCTGTGACATACTTCTCCAGAGATGCATCTGCATGTTTTCTGTCCGTGGTTGTGTTACAAACCTAGAGTAGACAGAGGAACTGCATGAAGAATGAGTGAAAACAGCAGCTCCCATCCATCACACACACACTTTTTTTTTCAATGGAAAAAATGGAAAACAAAAAACCACCATCCCTCCCTTATACAGTAGGTGAAAACAAACATGGAACAATAAAGCTCAATTTCCTAACATTCAGATCACTAACATGAGTCACTTTTTACATTTAAAGCAATTTTTCAGTTATCATGAACACATGTTTGGTTTCCTATTCTGTTTTTTAAAAAAAAATCAAAAAGGAAGATGTTAAAAAGAAGACAACGAAAAAGGGAGAATTCAAAAGGAAGAAAAGGAAGAAACAAAACATTTATACTGATGGTACAGAAGGGTTAATGGCACAAGGATGTCTTCATGTCATGAAAATGATGTATAGATGGTACCTGACACCGGTAAAGTTAGCTAAGATCTACCATAAACATGCCAATAAGTGCTGGAAATGTAAAAAGCAAGAAGGTACTTTCTTTCACATGTGGTGGATGTGCCCCCAAGTGAGAGACTTCTGGGAAAAGATTTATAATGAATTGAAAAAAGTGTTGAAAAACACATTCGTTAAGAAACCAGAGGCCTTCTTACTTGGGATAACGGGGATGATATACCTAAGAAAGATGTCACTTTTTTTCTGTATGCCACAACAGCAGCAAGAATTATTGGCAAAGAATTGGAAGAATGAAGAATTGCCAACTGTGGATGAATGGCAGAAGAAACTGATAGAATATATGGAACTGTTTGAGTTGACGGGGAGACTCCGGGATCGGAGCGAAGAAGCAGCAGAAGAAGACAGGAAGAAATTCAAATTTTATTTGAAAAATAAGCATATAATAGATTGAATTAATGGAAGTGAGGGAGATATAAAGAGGTTGTAGATAACACAAGGGTGTGAAATAGTATTGATAGAAGATAAGGATAAATTAACTAAGAAGTAAGATATAGAATGAGTTTATAAGGATAAGATATAAAAGATATAGCAATAAGGTAATATTGAGGTAATAATTAGAGCTTACATAAGATTTAGAATTTACTAAGTATGAAATGCAACGAACCGCAGTAGGAGGAGGAAAGAGGAAGTCATTAGATTAGAAACATGGGCTATAAGTACGGTAAGAATTTTTGTAGTTTTGTATTTTTTGTGTTTTGTATTTCTTTTTTGTGTTTTGTATTTTTGTATGTTTTTATTGTTTGAAAAATCTTTAATAAATATATTTTTGGGGGGGAGGGACGTCTTCATGCCTTCCATTCCTCAGTCTGCATGGAGTTCTATGTCATCCTGCCAGATAACTGAAATTTATCATCTGTTCCTGCTTTTTAAGTAAACTATTCATTTATGAGCTACAAGATCTAAGAGGTATTTCAGCCATTCTTCCGTAACAAGACACCTGGGGGATTTCCTCCTCTGTGGAATGATACAGTGCCATACTTACAGCCACAAAGGAAGAGCACAGCAGCTGCTAAAACGGGCTGGATGTGCATTCATCATATGAGAGGTCAGTTGTGAATGCACTGCTGGAACCAAATATGTGCAACAGGTGTGCACTTTTCTGCACAGTAGTAAGCAGCACACATAATTTAAAACAAGCGATTTAGGTCAGGAGTGCCAACTTGAATAAAATATTGGGGGAGGCACCCCACACAATTCATCACAAAACACACACCATTTGAACGACAGTGTTCATCAACTTGTGATCCCCCTCAAATATTTTATTGGGGGGCTGAAGGGGCATTGGCCCCTAGAGTTGGCTCCTATGATCTACATCAGGCATCGGCAACCTCCGGCCCTTGGGCTGGATACAGCCCATGGAGGTCATTTATCCGGTCCACGGGCTGCCCGTGAACCGAGTCGCCTGCTCGGCACCCCCCCCCATGTGCTGCGGTAAACCGGCGCAGCGCAGTGCGGGGACTCGTCGAGCAGCGACGGAAATCGTGTCTATGCAGCCGCAGTTTCTGGCGCTGCGGACATTTTGGAAATGGGCAGCCAACACCGGAAATCGCTTCTGCGCAGCCACTGACATGTGCAGAAAGATTTCTGGTGCTGCGCTGTCCATTTCCAAAATGTCTGCAGCACCAGAAATCACTTCTGCGCCTGCGCGGACCATGTCCAGCCCATGGACGATAGTCCGTGGGAATCCTCCAGCCCACGGGCATAAAAGGTTGCCGATGCCTGATCTAGATCAAGTGAAGGTCTCTCCATATAGGTTGGCCAAATGAAACTCCCCAGCTATTACTGAATTGCATGTCCTCCAAAACTGTGAAAACTTTAGTTCTGCATAAGACTAAGTTTAATGTAGAGCAGGCACCCCCAAACTTCGGCCCTCCAGATGTTTTGGACTACAATTCCCATCACCCCTGACCACTGGTCCTGTTAGCTAGGGATCATGGGAGTTGTAGGCCAAAATATCTGGAGGGCCACAGTTTGGGGATGCCTGATGTAGAGCTTGTCCCACAAAAGATTCTTCTGCCCTGGACCACTGTGCTTCCCATTAAAACATGTGATGCCCTTCTTGGGATATAATATTAGACACATACACGTGGAATACTGTGTGACTCTCACACACACACACACTGAGAGGATGTCATGCTTAAGGGATTAGGCTCTGAGTAAACATACTTAGAGTAAGGATATCAAGGCACAAAATATTATGATGCACCTGAGGAGAAAACCTTCTCTCAACAAAATCTTCCTGATTTGCTAAGGACAGGCAGCAGCTGAAAGCAATAAGGGGAAAACAGGTGGAGCAGCAGCAACTGAAGGGTCCCGTCTCTAAATGATTGGGGAGCTTTTCCAACATTCATTCTTGATGCTAAACGCTTACTCCAAGTCCTGAAAGCAAGATAAAAGTTATGTATTCGAAACATATGGTCTGTGCCTCCATCTAAAATAACTCGCTTCTCCCCTCCCTGCTGCTCTGAATAAATCAATCTAGAAGGGCCTGGGTAGCTTGAGCCACGCAAGGCTCCATGAAATTAGAAGAGAAGAGAGCCCTTTTGACATTCTGCTCTAAGGGATGGGCTGGGTAGCAAGAAAAATAAGGAACAGAGATATAGAAGGAATGTTATCAGACAGCTTTCAGAAATGCTTTCAAAGGGAAACACACACACTTTGGGGTGAATTAAATGATACCACTGAAAGTTAGGAGTAATTTTCTCTTATTTTACTTTACAAATAAGTGACTACCTCAGCATAGCTGCCAAGTCTCCCGCTGAAAAATGTGGGATCAGCAGCGGCGCGGCACTGGAAGCAACTTCCGGTGTCGCTCTGCCCGATTTCTGGTGCCCAGACATGGGCAGAGCAGCACCCGAAATGGAGCCTCCCTGGCAGGTAGGAAATCTGGGGGATTTCTGGGATTTTTTTCTATTCGGAATAACAGTGGGAAATGGATTAAAATCCGGGGAGACTTGGCAGCTATGTACCTCAAGCATCACAATAACTTGATGCAAGGCAACATTAGTCATGTTTGCTAAAGGGTCAATATGGATTTTGGCAACAGACCTTTGCACCATGCCACATGTGCTGATTCTACACCTGGGGCCAAAGAAGTGTTTGCATACACCATGGGAGACACCAGGGCTGGATGCCCTCCCGACCGGCTGCCGGGGGCTCTCCACCTCTGGTGCAGCATGAGATAACAGCACAGACTTTAGAAGCCTGTGCACGCTGTTCCAGCAGAAACGCAACAGAATCACTGAGAGTCTTGTGAGAAACATATTTACAGTGTTTATTAAAGCAAGTCAGAACAGAAGGAAGACACGTCCGATCACCTTCGTGTTCAAGCAGAACAGAAAGTATATACAAACAGAAGTTCCCAGCATGCAATGCCGATGTGGAATGCAAAGGTGGAATGGAAATCCCAACAAGAAGGTCTGTGGATATTCCTCTTGGGAGGATGGCACTGTGCCAGTTGAGGAGCGCACAATCTTTCTTGACAAACATATTAGATGGGGGGGAGGGAAGGAAATGCTGCCCTCTGTAAATTGGACATGTTAAAGCACAGTAGCTGGAGGGGACGGGACACACCCAACCCTTAAATTAGTAATAAAAAATGCCACAGAGGCACACTGGCTTTCCTGCTGTATAAAAAGAGCAAGAGGGTTGGGTTGAATTCATGCTACTCAGATACTGGAGTCTAAGTTCAGCTAAGGCATAAATGAGGCACCAGAAAGTCTGAGAAATGTCTTCTGAGAAATTTCATCTCTACTTTCAACTGTCACTTAAGAACTATATGGAGCCGCTGAAAATACGTAAGCACTTGCTTTTCTAATTGTTAGCTTTAGAAGATACATCCAAGATGGCGCCGAGAAGGGCAGCCATGGCTTTTGCTCTGTAATGTACCTGGCTTTTTTACATGCTTATGAATGTTTTTAAGGTGCTGTTTCACTGCTTTACTGTTTTAAGAGTTAAGGAGTTTATGGTTTTATGGCTCTTACTGCCTTGTATGACAGCGTTGTAGACAAGGATTGGAGATAAGGACTGCTAAGGAGTGAGCCGTTAAAGCCAGGAAAGAGGCCGCTGCCTAACAGCCTAACTGCCTAACGGAACTGTTAAAGTGAAAGTGGTTTTTTACTATTATTATCACTGCTTCTGGCTTCTGGCTAACCACCCCAGATTACATTTTCCAGAGTTGAGATTTTAAACATCAGAGCAGCCTGTTTGTGTACTTACGCTCCAATTTTAAGTAAAATTGCAAAGACGTTTAGGATGAAGGAGTTGTAGCTCCTTGCAGGATCTGGATATGATGTCAAAAAAGTGCTAGCGCTTTGATTAAGATACAAAGGCGAGGAATGAGATAGGCTTTACCATCTATATACCTCTCAAATCTTCACACTCTTGACAATAAAATGAATGATCTGCACCTTATTAATCAAGGAAACTCAAGGAAACTCCGATATGCTAAAGAGGAGGGTTCGAGGAAAGGAGACAGAAATTTGTACAACCAAGCTAGGAGCGCACTGACGAAGGAGATTATAGTGGCAAAACGAACCTATGATTCGGACTCAATTCTCAAACATGTCTCGGCTACTCTTTGGAAGAATTTACAGAATGTTTCTGAATATAAGAGAACATCTTCTTTGTGCCCCCTCGATAATCCGTGCCTGGGGCCACTGCCCCTCTGGCACCCCACATCATAGGTCCTTCATTCCAGGGACTCATGAATTTGAAAAAATACACATAAATTTAACTTAAAACAGAAACATAAAACTCCATTCCACTGCCTTTAATAAGGATTATTAATGATTCAATATTAATCAATATTTAATGATTCATAAAACTTACCCTTGCCATATCAACAAGAAAGTTTTCAAATAGTTTCCAGATGTGGTTACTGGTGTAGATTTCCTTCATTTCAACCTCAGTGTCTACATAGCAATGATTGACAAAGTTCACATATGCTATCTTCACCTGGAACATAATATTGTAAAAAAAGAATCAGGTAAGCCAAAGCCACTACATATGTATTTTCTTGTAGTCCATAAAATACTGAGCCGGTTGGCATGTAATGGCTTACAACAAAAGTGCAGACCAGAGGAGCAAAACAGACATCATCTCTTCTCCAAGAGCCCAAATATTTGCAATTTAAATATTTTGATTGGCTCAGCTTTATGTGTGAAGCAGCTCACAGTCAAGAAGACTGGAAAGTCTGACCATATTGTGCTTATGATTTGACAGCTGCACTGGATCCCAGTGCATTTCCCAGCACAATTTGAAGTGCTGGCTTTAACCTTCAGGACCCTAAATGCTTTGGGACCAGGTTATCAGAAAGACCATCTTCTGCTGTATTTACCAAACCAAACCTTAAGATCCTCTTTGGATACCACAGGAACACACCCGCATCTTTTCTTGTGGTAGCACTGCAGTTATGAAGCTCACCTGGCACCATCTTTGTGGTCTTTCTGGAACTGGGTCTGACCCTTTTGTTTACCTACTTAAGAAGTCCGGAGCTCTCATTTTTAAAATCTTTGATTTTAATCTTGGGACTGTTGAGAACTCTTGTATTTGTGGTATTTACTTAGTTTTGATGATATTATTTATTTATTTATTTATTTATTTATTTATTTATTTATTTATTTATACCCCACCCATCTGGCTGGGTTTCCTCAGCCACTCTGGGTGGCTTACAACATATCTAAAAACATAATACCGGTAAAAACACAAGTCCTTTAAAACTTCCCATTTGATAATTTTAGGTTGCATTTTATGTTTACCCTGATTTGTAGTATTTATTTTAAGTCACCCAGAGAACTTCAGTATTATGGAACTGCATGCAAATAGTGGAAATTAATAAGGCAACCATCTATGGAAGTGGAAGAAGGTCAACATGTATGTTTCAATATGTAATTTCAGTCTTCTACAGTGAAGTCAGATGCAAAGAATTCATTCAACCTTAGTACAATCTCCTTATGCTTCTTTAGCAATATTTTTATTTTTTAATTATATATCAGCGAAACTGCTATTCCCTGCCTTGTTCCTGTCTCTTAATATACTTAAGAAATGTTTAGGAATTGGAGTGTTGACGTGTCCAAGGCCTATATCTATTTTGTACAAAGACACTTAATAGCACAAAATGGCAGCCTGGCTTAGTTTAAGTGGCAAAACACAATTGCTTGTATTATTTCCTGTTACTGTTAACAAATTACAACCTGGTGCCACATTTGTGTGCGGTGTGGAACAAGGGAATCAACACTTCATTGTTTCATTCAAAAGAAATGTCTTGATTTACTTCTTTGTTAATAACAGCTTAACGCACAATAGAACCTGAGAAGCTGTTTTCAGCCTGGCATGCTGTCTTTATTTTTTTGTTTTTAAAAACAGGCACTGAAAATATATATATACCATGGTACCTCTACTTACGAATAACTCTACTTACAAATGGAGCTCCATCCGCCATCTTGGATGCAGTTTAGATAGGATTTTTTCTACTTACGAATTTTTAGATAGGGTTGCTTCAACTTACGATTTTTTTTCTCCCAACGCATTCCTTTGGGATTCGACCACAATTTTTTTCGACTTACAAATGTGCGTTCGGAACGCATAAAATTCGTAAGTAGAGGTACCACTGTATATAAAAATGTAAACTGGCCATGTCTGTTGGTTTCCACTTTTCACCGAAACCGCTTGAGCGATAGCGATGAAATTTGGAGAAAACGTCACATGCCACTATGTGAGTGTTCTTAGCTACATGGGGTATACAAATGTCACACCTGTGCAAGCTAAAACCCCGTTTTTAGGACCTAAAAAGTCAGCCAGGAGACCCTGTCGAGCATGCTGGGAAAAGACCCAGATTACAAAACATTGCCCTCTAGTGATGGCTACATTGGTACTGCAGCTAGAAAACCTTCCCTCTCCACAGCACCTTGGCTCGCCTTCGCCCTCTATCGGCAGCTACACTGGTACTGCAGCTAGAAAACCTTCCCTCTCCACAGCACCTTGGCTCGCCTTCACAGATTAGGCTGAATGGAAGTGGGGACTTGCCAGGGTGGGGGTGGGGGGGAGGGAGGAGGGGGTGGGATACGTCATGGATTGGGACAGGGTGGGGGAATCACAAGGATGAGCTGGGGTGGAGGGAGGAGGGGACAGGATAGCTCATGGGTCGGGACACGGTGGGGCCACTCACAGGGATGATCTGAGGGTGGGGGGAGGGGATGGGATAGCTCATGGGTCAGGACATGGTGGGGCCACTCACAGGGATGACACAGTGGTGGGGGGAAGAGGGGATGGGATACGTCATGGATCAGGACAGGGTGGGAGGAATCACAGGGATAAGCCACAGCAACGCGTGGCCGGGCCAGCTAGTATTCTCATAATTATGCTTCACATTACACTTGCCAGCCTCCACCGCCATGGCAACCACCACTGTAGCCATCAAGAGAGAGAGGTAGGATGGGACTGGGAGAGTCAGGGAGGCCGCATAGAAGTGCACAGCCCAGTCCAAACCCGATCCGACCTCTCTAGTGACCGGTGCGAGGGAAGTGGGCAGGGACCCATCGGGGAGCCACCCTGGGAGAAGACGGGCACTGCGTGGGCCCTCCCCTGCTGATAGAGGGGTGCTACTGGCAGCTGGAAACAGACACAGGATCCAAAACATTTTTTAAAAAATCCTTTCCCTTAATTTCCTTAATGTATTTTTAATGCATTTTTTCTTTTTTCCCACAATTTTTAACCTCCATTTTTTCTGATAAGAATTAAAATGGCGGTGCCCATAAAGGAGCCCTGAACCAACAGGGGCCACTTCCTGGGACCGCCACTTCAGCCCTGACTCCCCCCGCCTCTCTCATTTTTTAAAATTAAATAGTGGGAAAAGAAAATAGAATAAAATAAAAAAGAGTCTTTATTTGTGGGGAGTCTTTCCTGCCCTCAGCCACCCTTTATTATCTTCATCCTTTTTTAAAACAACAACAAAAACCAACTTTTTTTCTACATTATTGTGATTGCCATTGTTATTTTCCCCTTTCTTTTTTCTTTCTCCCTTCCCCCCCTTCCCCTTTCCTTTTTCTCTTTAAAGAGAATACATATACAGTGGAACCTCGGTTTATGAACACCTCGGTTTATGAATTTTCAGTTTATGAACGCTGCGGACCAATCTGGAACGGATTAATTCATTTCCCATTACTTTCAATGGGAAAGTTTGCTTCAGTTTATGAACGCTTACTCCGCGGACCATATGGAACGGATTAATTAACTTTCCATTACTTTCAATGGGAAAGTTCGCTTCAGTTTATGAACGCTTCAGTTTATTAACAGACTTCCGGAACCAATTGTGTTCATAAACCGAGGTACCACTGTATACATATATAATTCGATTTTATTTCCCCCCTCACAAAGGGGTTTTCTATATACTTTTAATTTTTACTTTTATTGTTTGATATATATACCGTGTACTACTTCCAAACACCACCAGCTCAACATCTTCAGTTTTTCTTCCCTTTCTGTTCCTTTTTCCTTTTTCCTGTCCTTCTTTCTTTACTCTTAAATTTCTGGTTGACTGCGCCATCTTCCCCAGTCGGAGGTCCGTTCAGTGGAGTGGACCTCGGCGCTTCAGAGGTGGGGGGAACTGCTCCAGCGCAGCGGACCCCCCTAAAAAGCCCCAAATCGAGCGTTTTGGGGACTGAACGTCTGGTAGGTGCTATTTGCGGGCTCCCCCTCCCTGGTTCAGCTCTGTTAAGCCCTGAGAGCGAGAAGGTAGAGCCGTGGTGCACAAAGATTGCTAACTCTGACAGCGCGAATGTCACAGATGGGTGTTGGCTACTCCCGAGTAAGCACTCCACACATCCTCTGGATTTTCAGAGTTTTATTGTGCATGCTATATACAGTGGTGAGATGTCTCAAATCATGTCTGCTCTGCATGGGGCAGAAGCCCACAATGGCGTCTCGTGGGCTCTGACCCCCCCTTTTAAGACTGGGCATCCAAACGCCCCTCCTCCTTGCTCTATGGGTCCTCCGTGGTCCCAAAACAGGCTCCTGAGGTGCCGTTCTACTTACTCCCTCCTTTCCAGTCCCTGCTGAAGCTAGCTCCACCCCTGCTTCCCTTCTCGCAGCCTGGAGCTGAGCCTTCAGGACTCTGCAGAGCCCTGGACCATTCTTAACCCTTCCTGTTCCTGATTTTCCCTCCCAGAGTTGCTGCTGCTCTCCCATCTGATGGAAGTAAGCAGAGTGGGCTGCTCTCTACAAGCCCTCTCTCTTACAGCGAAGCTGCGAGACTGGGAGGCAGCAGCGGTCAATTCTTCCAAGGAAAATAAATTTTACAAAAAGAACAGACCGTGAGTAATCTGATCCATTGGATTTAAATCTGGAAAATTTGGCCACGGGAGAGAAATCTAAAAAATGGGAGTCGATCTCTACCCACTGAGAGACTGGGAAGCAGTAACGTGCCCCAAAGCCAGAAAGAAATTTGGAGTGGTTTAAACCTCCAAGGAATGAACCTATTTTCCCCTCTGAAGGCAGGGGGAGGGGGGAGTCTTCTTTTTTAACAAAAAATCCCTGCAAAAGTCAGTAATTGGGAAGGGGAAAAGCTTATCTTAACCCTGGAATCGGCACCCCAGGAGAATCAGCGAGACTTTATGGAGACGTTATAAAGGAATGGAATGTGTTCAGTGTTAAGAGGATGTGAACTGTTACAATGAAGAGAATGGATATGTTTGACAGCTGTCATTAAAAATTGCAACTGTTCTTTGACTGAATGGTTAAAAAGAACTCTAAGTTTTGGAATATGTCTATGGAAAGTTTTTGAGCCAACTTGGATATAACTTTGCTCTATGAGACTGAAACTCCATTATTCATTGTTCTCTAATCTCGACTCTGCCCTTGAAGCTGGAAAGAATGTCAACATCCGGAGCTGCACCTGGTTTTCAACAGACAGTATTAAAATTGTTGTGGGAACTCACAGTTGGGCAGCACCAGATCAGTTTGGACTTAGAAAAGAATAATAAATCACTGGAGGAAGAGGAAGAAGGATTGGAAATTAAAGAAAGTATAGTGTATGAGAGAAAAAATGAACAACTAGTTCCTGAGGACAAAGGGAAATAACCCAAAGAAGAGAAAGAAGAAAATGTAAGACAAGGAGAGAAAACTTATCAAGATGTACCATGGAACTATGCCATCTCAGGGACAGAAGAACAAGAACTATTTTGGGGATTGATCTTATGCGAAATTAGGGGAAATGTGATGACTTGGGCTTGGCAATGGAGAGATTTTATGGAGTTGGGGGGGGCAGAGGGAGGGGAGGACAAAAAGTTGGGATTTAAAACGTGAGATTGGGAGTGGAGTGAAAAAGGAAATTGGTTTTTATAGGACTGGATAAAAATGGGATTTGAGGCTTCCGGTCTACCGCCAGCGCTGATCAGCGAGGAATCCTCAAGCTCCAAGGTTCCTGGCGCTGTGAGGGAGGGGGAGAGCCGCGAGAGCAACATGGCCCCCCAAAAGAACCCCAGATTGAGCTTTCTGGGGGCATGAGAGCTCGGCTGCACCCAAAGGTGACTCCTCTGCTCACCAGAAAGCTCTCTTTGAGAGCTCCAAGTTAGAGTGGAGTTGCAGTAGCGGGCGCCATTTTTGAGTCAACTGCTACCCCCACAGAGCGAAGCTCCAAGCTGGCAGCAGACAGCGGTGGATGTTTCCACCCCCCCCAAAAAGGATTCGGAAGACATTGGACACCGTGAGTAACAGATTTTTTTTATTTTTTAAAAAAATTCAATTGAAAAGAATTGGCCACAGGAAGAGGTTTAAACAGGAAGTCGGTTTCCCCCATTGAGAGAACGGTGATGCAGTTAACTTGCCTGCAGCCGGAGAGTTTGACAGGACTTTAACAACTTCCAAGGATTGGTCTTAAAACCTTCCCCCTGAGGCAGGGTAGAAGGGAGAAGGAAGGATTGATAACATTAAAATCCCTGTAAAAAAATTAATTTGGACTGGGGGAAGCCCCCCGGGAACTGGAGACGGGTCCCTGGAAGGATCAGCCAGCCGCCATTATGACATCACAATAGGAAGGAATTTGTTTACCTCTTTGAGGCTGAGAACTGTTAACTTTGAAGAGAGAGCAAATATAAGGCTGTGTACAAGAAGTTTGATAATGCTCTTTTCAGAAACGGACACAAGATTTTTAAAATATGAACAAGAATTAAAAATGAGAGTTGAGAACCAGATCGGACATAAACTTTGTTTCTGCGGTTTGGAAATACGAACAGTGCCACTTCCTGCATTGTAATCTCTGCAGCTCCCATGGAATTTGAGACAAACAGGATGTCAGTAGACACAACATCATCTGGCTCTTCAGACTTTGTGGATTATCAAACTCCTAGAACTGATTTTGGATGTGAGAGATGAACTGCAGCAGAACAATATAGAGATTCGCAAAATAAGAGAATTGTGTGGAAAGTGAAGGTGGATTGGTCTCAGTAGAGAATGAACCGAAGCAAGAGGAACAAGCATCATCCGGGGGCATTGTAAATGACTTTGCAGAAGAGGAGGAAGATCCATCAGTCCTGGACAATATAACTTAAAAAAGAGGAGGAAGATGTATGGAATACTGTTCCCCCAGTTGGAGAGGGGGAACAAGACTTGTTTGATTCAAGGAGTCCTCAAAGAAGAACCAGCATGGAATAATGTCCTCCCAGTGAGAGAGGGAGGGCAGGATCCATGCTCGGGCCTGAGCTTAACTGGGGGGGAAATTGAGATAGGGCTGAAAAGTGGAAACATAGCTGGATGGTACTGTGCTATAGTTAGAAAATTGAGGGGGCAGCAGGGGACAAAGAAGGGAGAGTGGTGGACAGGTGGCAAAAGAGTGGGAATAGGGTGAGGAGTAACAATGGGTTATTTTCTGATTTATTAAGATGGTCCGAAACTGGAACGTTTTATGGAACTGGTTGATACATCTGGGATATCCGGAGTCCAGGGGAAGGGGGGTAGAATTAGATAAATGTGGTTAAAGGTTATTATGATAGAAGAAATAACATTTGAATGTATGGAAAATTTTGGGGGTATAAATTGTGAGGCTAAAGAATTAGAGATGGATGGGGAAATTAAGTTAGATTTGGATTAATTAATGAATTACAGGTTGAGGATAGTCGATGTCTATTTTTCTTTGAGTAGATTAGAATTGGTTGGGAAATAATGGGGAAATTGTGTCAGAATGATTTAAGATGATAAAGGAAAATTGCTTAATTTAGATTTAATAAATGGACCCAGTGTGGGGGGGAATCGAGGAAGTCCACAATATCAAGTTAATGTAATGAAATGATATGCTTTCTCTTTTTTCTTTTTTGATTATGTTTTCTTTTTGCTTTTTTGTTTGAAAATGTTTGAAAATTAATAAATATTATTTGGGTGGGGATGGGATTTGAACTTGGGCTATATTATGGAACTTGCTGTATCAATTGGGGGAAAGAGACCGGGGGGGGGGGGGGAGGCAGAAAATAGATGGGAAAAATAAAAAGGTAAAAGTTATATGTGAAATTAAAGGAATGAGTAATTGTATTAAGTTTTCTTGGTGGAAATATTAGGCTAGGGTAAGAAAAGTATGGTATGAATGTGATAAATAGGTTTAGAAATGTGAGAAATTGACTTCCACTTGGGGCGCTGTAGAAGATGTAGTAGTCCCACAGGGTAATTAGAGGCTGTAATGGGGGTAAGCAGCCTCCCGAAATCTTCACGAGGGGTACAGGAAGACACAGTCTCACCCACAGTTGCCCATCAACCAGCTTCGACTTCGGAAGGAAGGAGGGGATCGGGGCACTGGATGGAAAGCTCCCCGTGGGAGTCTGGATCTCCTGGACGCTGATTCTACGAGCGAACCAGGCTCCACGGCTTAAGAGAATAATTGGATATAATATAAGTTGTGGACATGCTTCAGACGAGGAAGGAAGATTTATTCTGCTAAGCTCAGCCACTGAGAAAACAAAGGATAACAGAGGAATGTTTACATCAGAGCAAGAAATGGTATGTGACAGAGCGGAAGGGGGGGGGGAGAGAACTGTGCTTTACTATATACTATATACTTAACAAAGCTCCCTCCAGAAGAGCCGGTCGGGGAAGATGGGAATTGTAGTCCAAAACATCTGGAGGGCCAAGTTTGGGGGTGCCTGATATAGACTTTGCGAATTGAAAATATAAATGTATAAATAATCAAAGTTTGTACTTTTGGACTTGCCTGGAATGTGGCTAAAGACTCCCTAACTCAGGCACCCCCAAACTGCGGCCCTCCAGATGTTTTGGCCTACAACTCCCATGATCCCTAGCTAACAGGACCAGTGGTCGGGGAAGATGGGAATTGTAATCCAAAACATCTAGAGGGCCGAAGTTTGCGGATGCCTGCCCTAACTCATGGACATCAAAGAGAAGCTGGAAACTTGTGGAGAAATTTATGAGACATGACACAGTTACAAATTAGAGTTCGCCATATTGGAAACAAAGCCAGCTACAATACCAGCCAAAGGGGGAGTGAGCCATAAATAAGACATTAGATGTGTGTTTACAGTCCTGACCTAGCAAAATCTCCCCTGAAAAGGCTGTATTGAGTAGCAGCTTGGAGAAATCATCACAGAGGCTTCAAGATTTGATTTACTGGGATTGCTTGAAGATGGCGGCCGCCGGCTGTGAAAAGGACTTTTGGATTTCTGGACTGACTTGACAAGATACCAGCGTACGAAGAGACAGTGCTAACCTTACAGAAGGGAATCATGGTCATAAATTCACACAGGATCATATACTGTTTGGTTAAACTTGCTTGCTGGAATAACTCAGTGACTTGAAAGAAGATAGAGGGATAATATTAGATTATTGGATAATGTCAGGGAGTTGTTGCAGCTACTCACAAGTAAAGACGCTCTAATCCGTTGTGTCTTTAAAGGTTTTATTGTGCATACTATTTACAGTGCAGAGATAGCAAAAAACATGACCTCCTAGTCACTCTCATAATCCGGCAATGGCGCCCTTCTGCTTTGGGGCCAGCATAACAACTTGGGCACCCCGAAATGCCACCCCCTAGCCCTGTGTTTGGGCGCGCACCTCAATTCGGGCGCAGGAAGGAGCTGTGCCCCTTCTTCCCCTTGCTGGCTGGGGCAGTGCCTGGGCTCCGACGCCTCCCTGAGCCGTCCCTCCTCCACTTGTTGTTCAGAGTGGTGCAGGGGCTCTGATGCCTCGCTGAGTCCTTCCTTCACCGTCTGTTCCCCAGAGCATTGCCAGGGCTCTGATGCCTTCCCTCCTCCATCCCGCTTCCCCCTGACCTGCTGCTAGCACTGTCGCTGGGCGAAGTGCTGGTCAGGATGATTTGGGGGGGAGGCTCCCTGTAGGGAGTCCCCCTGACAGATAAAATCTGGATTATATGGAATAGAAATGCAGGGACTATAAGAGGACTAGTCCTTCTGAGCATGGGAAGTCAAATTAAATTTGTATAATTTGGCAGAAGATTTGGATTAATTGTTTAATTGATATTTGCATAATTTGTATATTTTGAAAATGGATTAGATATTTAAATTGGAAAATTTAATAAAAATGTTTATTAAAAAGAAGTATGAGAAATTGAGAAATTTTAGGATAGCTAAAATTTGGGATGGGGGGATAGGAGTAGGTGGACAATAAGTTAAAAAGAAAAAAGAGAAGAATGTTTTATAAATATGAATAAGCTTAAAATAAGAATGGGTGTAGATAATAATGGATGAAATTTGGATATATGAAAACTGCTAAGGATAAAAACAAAGGGTGGGATTTGAGGAAGTCCTCAAGACAATGTTAAGCAAAATATGAGGTTAAGAAATAATTGATAGGTTTGTTTGTATTTTGTTTAAATGTTTTATGCTATTTTTAATATTTTGTGTATTGTCAATGACTTTTGTTTTGTGATGTATTCTGTATTGTTTTTGTTTTTCTTGTATGTCTTATTATAAAATGAACAAATTTTTTGGGGGAAAATAAATAAATTTCCTACACCTTCCATTCATCTCCTTCATCTCTCTTTTCTTTTCTTTTCTCTTCGTTCCCCCCCCCAACTAATAATAATAGGAAGAAGGAGAAGGAGAAGGAGAATAACATACCTACATACATATATCTCCCCATCCACTTTCAATAGTAACCCCCTGCCCTTTTGTGGTCATCTACTTCAGGGTGAGTCCTTTAAAAGAGGCCCAGTGGGTAGAGTACACATGTTCCACGGAGCCTCTCTTAGAAGACTCACCACTGCAGAAGTGGAGTGGAGGCTTCACACTGAGAGATCCCCACCTCCACTCCTGCTTGCACGTAAGTAGGAGCGGGAGCAGACTGAGTGCCTGGCTGGCTTGAGGTGGGGCAGGAGCTCTCAGATGCAGCTTCTGGGCTGCCTCCACCTTCCCCAACCCCAGCAACTATTCAGCCTGGCTGCCTTCATGGGGTTGCGGGGATCTGATGTGGAGGTTGGGGCTCCTTTAAACTTCTCCCTTGAGGGGAGTGCAGCCACGAACCCCTCAATGGAAAGTGTGGTGGAGCCTACACCTCCCCAGCTGAGCAGCCCCGATCCAGCTCCTGTTCCTGTGCAAGCAGCAACGCGGCCTAGTGGAGCAGCCCGATCCCACCCCTACTTGCCTGCAAGCAGGAGCAGGCTGGTGGGGTGGTGGCAATATCTCTTGTCTGCTTGCTTGCTGCCCAGCCTGCCTTCCCTCACTAGAAAAATGGAAGTGTGGCACTCAAAATGGAAGTTAGAACAGAGCACGTTCGACTTCCAAAAACAAGGACTGAATGAAATGCACTTATTCCAATAGAGTACCAGTAAGAGAATTTTTAACCCCTTGTGGCGACAAATCAACAAAGACTTAAGGAGATGGAACACCAACTTCACTCTCACAGACAAAATAGCCATGATCAAAATGACCACCCTCCCAAAATTAACCTACGTTACCTATTCCAAACCCTCCCAATCTGGATCCCCCCAGCCCAACTTTGCAAAGGGCAGGAAAAAATACAGTGGTACCTCGACTTACGAAGGCGATCCATTCCGTGGCGCTCTTCGTAAGTCAAAACCTTCGGTTGTCGAAGCGTCCGTTTTGTGCATGTGCGAAGCGGAATTTTGCGCTTCTGCGCATGCGCCGACTGCATGTGCAGCTTCTCGAGCGTGGGGCGAAAAGACTTCCGGGTTTGCCGACTTCGGAAGTCGAAACCTTCGGATGTCGAGGTACCACTGTACACTCATTTATCTTCTCACACACACAAAAAAGAATAAGTCCCAAATACCTGCACCTCCCCTCCTCAGAAGGAGGATGGGGAATCCCCAACATAGAATCATATTACATCGCCAAGCAACTACGCTACATAATCCTGTGTATCCTAGAAGACGAGACAAAACAATGGGCACACCTGGAGAGAGACACAATTGAAAATACACCCACCACAGTATACCCATTCCTCCCAAACAAACTAAGGAAAATCCCCACAACACTAAACAGGTTTACACAGACCATGCTTAAAGAATGGAAGAAAGAAGCTGGCAAACTGTCCCCAACACCGTCCCCACTAAACCCCCTGGCTCACCGCCCACTGTTCTACCATGCAGCACATAACTTCCAGGTAAAATCCTGACAAGCCACCTAGCAGACTTCTACAAAACTAACAAAGCCACATTGACACAAGAAATACAAGACAAACAAGGCCCTGGCTAACACACCACCAATTACATGCCTCCTTAAACAATCCAGTAGTAAAACCAGCAGCAACTAGGCCCTAGACAACCTTCGGAAACCTCCTCCTCACCACAGAGAGACACAGCAAGGGGGTGGCATCCACAATATACAAAATACTGCTCCGAAACCCCACAAACCCCCTTGACATAATTTTAAAAAAACAATGGGAGGACGGCATAGGCTATAAAGAACCCCACCCAATGGACTAGAATGTGATCTGAATCCCCCTCTTTTCTTCCTAACCTAACACCGTATGCAACACTAATGTCTCACAACAAATGAAACTGATCTGTAGAAAACACAACTTGAAAAAAGAGACAATGCACGTATTTTTGTAAACTAATACAGTATTTAATAAAAATATATTATAACAAAAACAACGCTTCACATGCCGTAAAGTCTGGCTTACCTCAGGTATGCAGTCATCATGAGTCACCACTCTCACTATGTCATCTAGTGGAAGAAGGGAGTTACATTTTATTTCAGTGTAAACGTTCTTCCCTTCTGTACATGCTGCTAGCAGTTCCACCAGGGTGATGTGGTAAACCAAAGGGCCGCTTTCGTCCACTCGGTCCCGCTCAGAGCACATCATTTGGAGGAGGATCGGAAATGATGCTCTATCATTGTAAAACACCAGCACATCTTCACCCCCATTAACTAGCTGAAATTATAAAAAGAAATACTTGGCATCTGTTTAAATAGTTCAGTCCCCCACCCCACCTCAAAGCACACACACACATACACATCTTCTACTCATCACATAAAGCACAGTATAACTGTGTAATATATAACATTTATAAGCAACAAGATTTCCTGGGGACCACTTAAGAGCAAGGGCACCAACTGGGGGGCAGGGGACTGAGGGCCCCTCAAAAGTATATGCTCTACCACTGAGCTAAGTAAGGCCCTTCCCCAATCAACAGGAAATCAGTGGCAACGGTGGGTGTGGAAATTCAGCTGATGCACCACTATTTGCATATCCTTTCCCCAATTTTATCTCCTATCCTCTCCCTTTGTGTTTCCCCACATTGTTGAAATTCAGAGCTGGGTCTTTCCTGTCACCCTGAGATGTAGCAACACTGAAGGATAGCAGCAATTCAAAAGCACAGTTCTCTGTACATGAGAAAGTGTCAATGAAAGAGGGATTCAGTAGACTGAAAATCTCTTGCTCAGGGCCACCTACACATGCTCAGCACATACACATGCTATACACTTCTTGAGGATAGGGACCTATCTTTTTTCACTCATATAGAAACTGCTAAGCGCCTTGTAACATGATGAAATGATGATAATGAAGGTGTAGAAGAAACTGCATGCGTGTATCTAGTGTAGCTGAGTTAACAGACCTCTGTCATTACTGTATCTTGGCACTTCTTGACATATTTGCCGTCTGCCTTGACAATGGTTTGCAGAAAGCGCAGATATTCCACGTGGCGGCCATGCGTCTCGATGCAGTGCACAAAATGCTGTACCACCCGCTCACTAATTTCATTGCACAGATGGTAATTGTTTGTGAAGATGTGCCGCATGGTTTCAGCCTCAAGAAGCTAATTTAAAAACAATCAAAAAGCCGCTCAGAAAAACAATGAAGAATTTCACGAAATTCTGACTGAAGTAGTTAGAACACATAGGAATAGCAACCACATAATAAAACTGCACTGGTAGAGAATGCCAGAGAAAGCTGCAGGAAGGTAAATAAAATAGATCTGAGATTTCATTTCTTGTGTTGTTTCTCAATATAGCTGTAGCTGCATGCCTGGTGTCGCCTTGGTCCATTTAGCTTAGCATTTTTTACAATAAGTGGCAGCAACGCTCCAGGGTTTATTTCCCAGTCCTGCTTGAAGATGTCAGCGATTGACCTCAAATGTTTTGAATGCAAAGCAGGTACTCTGCTGCAGAGACACAACCCAAGACCTTTGAGCAGACCCTCTGACTCAGTAGGGCAACCAGGTGGCCTGCAGGAGCCTCAAGTGACCCAACCAAGTTACATGGGTATGTTGTGGGTGTAGTCAGAGCAGAAGAAGGGTATTAAAGGAGGGTGTTTAAGTGTGTAAACACTCTGGAACCAAGGAAAAATTCAAGTCCTGGCCACTAGACTAGGGAGGAAGGGACAAGTGTCATAACTGGACTCCCATTCCAAGGTCCTTTAATGCACAGCAACCAAGAAAGGGAATCATGTCGTGCTGGAGGGCATTCTGCTAAGGAAAGATCACTGGTGGGACCATGGGTGTCTATACTTCCACATTTTATTTAACATGTGATGTGACTACTGGCTATGTTACTCTTCTCCCATGCAAGCAACCACAAGTGTCCAGTCTTAAAAAAAAATAGTGTTAAGGGGGGGGGGGAGGTGTAAAGTCACATGGTAAATAAAAATACATTTTTAATTTGAGTGTGCTCACAATTCTCCTTCCTTTAGCCACAGCTTGGTGTTTCAAGTCATGGGTCAAATTTTCCTGTGTCTGACATCTTATATGACATCAAGGCTTAGTGAAATATACTCCTGCAGGCCAATCAGGTTACGGATTCCCTTCCACCTGGAGTTGGATTGGGTAGCTCCTGCGGACCAATCAGACTGCTGATTCTGAATCCTATTGTTCTATGATTCAGCTCAGTACATAACACCTAGGGAAGGTAGTTAACCCAAAACTTTCAGAGGCTTGGCTGACATAATTAGGGATGGAGGTTCCCAACCACTGCATTATACCCATATACACAAACACAAAGAGCAGCACACTGCTTTGCCAACCTATTTATATTCTCACTAACAAATCACATCTAAAAGTCAAGGGAGTGAACGAAAATGGGAACAAGTGACAGAAAGCACTAAAACACCAGCAGTCCTATAGGTGGGTTTCCAAGGAGTACCTTTGAGAAGTTGGTGTCTCTACAGCATTTGCATACATTATATGCATACAGTATCAATCACCTGGGGCCTTATGAATGGCTCTGTTGGTGGTGGTGCCTCCACAAGAGGACTTTCTCGGTGGCCTTTTCCTGCTTACGGGATGCCTCCCTCCCTAGAGAGGTGTGTCTGGTCCTCTCAATGTTAACCTTTACACAGCATTTTCAAATGTTGCTGCACACCCAGGCATTTGATGTCTAAAATATATTGTTCCTGAACAACTCGACATTATTTAGTTGTAAGAATGTTCAGTGGTTCTAAAATATTTTATTTTCACATTTATACTGTATTGCTGTTTGCCATCCTGGGTTCCTTTGGGAGGAAACGCAGGATAAAAATCGGGTGACTAACCATCATCATATTATGCAAGTGTGTGGCAGGTGTTCTAAAAAGAAGAAATCATTTCACCACCACAACCCAGATCTGATTTGGAAATGTGATTAGTTAATCAACCAATTAATAAATAAATATCTATAACCAACTTAGATTTCGTTAATCAAATGACAGACCTAATTATAGTGAATTAAAATAAAAAAGATAAGAGCATAGTATCCTGTGTTGTCTGCTTCTGAAAGATCTGATCTTACACATACCATACAAACACACAAACAACTAAGCTAAGCAGATTGATCACTTCCAGTTATTTGCAGCAGGGAAACAAAGGAGGTGGCCCTAGTGATCAAATCTGAAGGTCACCAACTTACTGCCCTGCAGATGTTTTGGATTGTTCTGACCCCTTATTCCTGCCCTGGTCCACTGTTAGGGAAAAGGGATGTATCTGAATGTTTAGGTATATTTGAATGCAACTCTTTATAGTACAAATGACTGTTATGTTCAGCAAGGAATTTATCATCAACTCGAAATACTCACACCAGGTGTTAGAAATAAGTTGAGGTGTTTATGAAGTAGAACTTGATTCTGAGGATTTCCACGACAGAAGTTCTGAAGAAACAGGTGAGCTAAGTTCATAACTTCATTCATCTTTTCATCAGTCTTTGTGTCAATTCATTTTTTTCAAATGTAAAAGGAACAAACCAATAAATGGACCTGTTAAACACTTAACTGGAAATATATAACCAGTACCTTTTTAAGCAAAGAAAATCTTGAATAAAAACAATTTTTAAAAAAGAAAAAAAGAGTAAGCCCTCATTAGAATGCAATAAAGATAAGGGAAAGGTCAACTAAGTTTCTTGTTCCTGAAAGACACATTTCCAAACGACTAAGCAGCCAGGAAAATCTTTATTTTGCTCCTGCAAGTGTAGTCACACAGTTGCCATAACATGTCTCAGTTCTAGTTTAAATACCCACAGCTGTATCCAGACTAAGATAGCTCATCTTAGGTCCCAATGAAAACAATGGGAAATGGTAGTCATGAATTAGGCAGCTGTCGGAAGGTCTCGGCAACTGCTTCATTTGGGCAAGACCTACCAGATATGAGTTGCTGTGTTCATTAGGTCAGACACTCCACCAAGTCTGTGCACATTGTCTTTTTGCTAATAAAGAGTGAACTTCAACTTGCTGGGTGTGTTTTACTGCTGGCTCCCCCCTGTCTCCTGCTGGACACATTCATTGCTCCACCCCCAACTACCTCTGGCCCTGCCCTCCATTGGCATGTGGTCCCCAGAAGATTGCCTATGAGCTATTGTGGCCCTTGGCTCTTCGACTTGGCATAAACGTTAATTACCTTCTCATAGGGTATCTGCAGAAGATCCAGCACCACACTGTGAGCGCCCATATTTTTCAGCAAGCGCTGCTGCTGATGGCGACATTTTTTATTCTGGATGCAGAGTTTGCTTAATCGGATCAGGATCTGGTGATAAAAGATCATATGTACTGTGCATAAATACGAAGCCAGGGAAAATATGAGTTGTTACCATAGTGAATATACCTAATTGATCCTTGGAAGCATTTTATCAGCATACCTCCATCACAATATTGTAGTTGTTGCTCTTGTTACTGTCAATCTGAGGTTTCTTACTCCCATCCTGGACTGGACTTAAAATATTTGACTCCTATAATTAAAAAGATAGGGAGGGAGGGAATAATTTAACTCCAAAATCTTGAAGTGCAGTACCAACATGCATGGAAACCATGTAAAACCATCTTTCACTAACAGTGGGCAAGTATTAACCCAAGGTGAGCTAGAGAGTTAAAGTGCATAATTCAGAAGTAAATCCCACTGAGTTCAATGGGGCTTAGAACCAAGATAAATAGGCATAGGATCACAGCCTAAAATGCTAATGTGTCCAGCACAAAGAAGGTATGATAACTGTATGAAAATTGAAGATATTAATATACACACTATAGAATGTCTCTTCAATTTTTGTTATTTCTTGTTAGTATTTGGATTAGTTTTAGAATTTGTGTTATTATTTGCAGAGTGCCATAGCAACTAAGCAATGCATATAACTCAAAATAATGATACATGCCCTGCCCTCAGGTTTACATATATGAGACTAGAGACCCAATTAAAGACAGGTGGAGGGGAAAGGTCAGAACAAGGAAATCAGTCTGGGGATGTTGGAGCGCTCAGTGAAGAGGTGAATTTCTAACATGCATTTAATCCAGCTTCTCCTTTTGCTAGGAAAGAGGAGGTGCAGCTTTTCAGCAGACTTTGATCTTTATATTGTCTGAAATCTGGCATTTCTCCCTGCAATCCCATACAGTTACAGTAGCCATTATCCAGTATTTAGCACTAAGTATCTCTCACGGGTGGCGCTGTGGTTAAACCACTGAGCCTAGGGCTTGCTGATCAGAAGGTCGGCGGTTCGAATCCCTGTGACGGGGTGAGCTCCCGTTGCTTGGTCCCAGCTCCTGCCAACCTAGCAGTTCGAAAGCATGTCAAAATGCAAGTAGATAAATAGGAACCGCTACAGTGGGAAGGTAAATGGCGTTTCCATGTGCTGCTCTGGTTTGCCAGAAGCGGATTTGTCATGCTGGCCACATGACCTGGAAGCTATACGCCGGCTCCCTCGGCCAGGAAAGTGAGATGAGCGCGCAACTCCAGAGTCGGTCACGACTGGACCTAATGGTCAGGGGTCCCTTTACCTATCTCTCCCTCTAATAGGAAAGTCAGGTGATAAGTGTCAGTAATATCAGAACCTAACATCCATGCGAGAAGGAACCCAAGGTTTGCGAAAGGAAGGAAGGAAATAAAACTGTGGTGACAAAAAACCCTAAAACAGCCCAATGAGAACTGAGCATCATTCTAGTCAGTTGGAAGTAGTAAGTAAAACTTTATTTATTTGCATGGCCTACAGGCCATTGCAACAAAGGATTCATATTACATAACCTGGTAAAAAGGAAAGAAAAAAGAAAAATGCTATATAAAACAATAAAATGTGCTGTCTCGGGATTCAGCATAACACAATTAAAATGGAACAGATGAGATCTTAATTATATGTTCACACAGGCGGCGCTATTGTCCTCCAGCTGGCGGCCCTCAGTCTCATGGCCCTCTCAGTAAATCTGGCTACCTTCTCTGTTGTCTGGGCAGTCTGGTCTGCCAGGAGGAAAAACAGTATATCCTTGGATGGGCGGCCCGAAATGGCGGATATCAGAGGTGTGATGATCTCATCCCTGAGGTCTTTATATAGGGGACAGGACAGGAGTACATGTGATACAGTCTCCACGCTGCCAACTCCGCAGGGACATAGTCGATTCTGGTATGGTGTTTTTGAGAATCGACCTTCAAGGAGGCGGAGGGTAGCATGTCCAGTCTGGCCAGCGTGAAGGCTCGTCTGTATTTTGGGATAGTTAGGTTGGACAGGTATGGTGACCGGAAGTCCATGTAGGAAGGTGGAAGACGGATATACCATGCGCTAAATTTCTTAATAATGGCCATATTGTTTTGTTGTTCAATGTTCTTCAGGCGCTGGTATATGAGGCTGTTTGCCTTGGATGGGCCCATTATGAGTAAATGCTGTGCGTGCAGGCCACATGAGAGGAGTTTTTGGTGCACAGCCTTTGCCCATGCGCCTTTGTGTACATCCCGTGTGACTAGAGGCAATAGCCCAGGTGGATTTAGATTTAGACGGAGCCAGTATTTAAGTGTTCTTTGCCAAGTCCGTGTTTTGACAGATAGAAGGTTGGCTTCGAGGCGTAAAGCCGCATTTGGTGCGCATGATGGAACAGCGAAAATCTGTCTTAGAAATTTTGATTGGACTGTTTCAAGAGTACTACACTGATTCCCTGTCCATATTGGAGCCCCGTAAAGTAATTGTGCCAGAGGTTTTGCTTGGAATACCTCAAGAGCTGCTGGGATGTACCTGCCACCCTTCATGTAAAAGAATCGCGACAAAACCTTAGAGGTTTGGGATGCTTTTTCACTGGCGTATTTATGGTGTGCCACCCACAAGCCTGTTGACTGAAAGACAATTCCCAGGTATTTGAAGGTCTTAACCTGGTCTATTATCTGGCCGGTTGGAACAGAAATACAGAAAAACAAGACAGTGGTGCACATGGAACCCAAAGGGTATTCCAGAGATGTCGTTATAGAAAGATAACCACATCATCAACACAGTTGTGACATTCAGCTGCAAATCTTATAGCCTTATGTCATGTGATTTGACACTCCCTCATCATATCCTTCTAGGGAAGGGACCAGAATCTATTTGCATTCTGCTGGGAATATCTACATTCATAGCAACTGAAAAGCAGTTGCTTATTCTCTTTGTAAAAGAAACATACTGCCCCCAAACTTGGCATGCTAGCTCTATATATAAACAATAAATTGCAAGAACTCAGGCCAAAAGAAGATGGATTTCAAAAAATCTTCACAAGGTTTTATTGATGTGATGCGGGGTTTAAATGGGAATCAATCCCAATGTTGAAGGCAACTAAAGATAAATTCCAGTAAAAATCAGAAAATCAGGACAAGGCCCTGTTTCGACTATTCTTCGTCAGCAAAGATTCACAGGTCAAAGTGTAACAAGTATGTTTGCCTTTGGCCAAGGCAAACATACTTGGTACATTACAAAGAAAAGTTCATCTTTTGCAAGTACAGTGGTGCCTCGCTAGACGAAAACAAAACTCTGGTAACCACCTTGAGAACCTTTTATTGAATGGTGGCATATAAATATTCTAAATAAATAAAAGTGAAATAATGTGCAGGGATCAAGACAAAAACACCCACCTCCATGGGTTCATCACTTCCTTTTGCCTGACTTTCGCCCAGCTCTCCACTTTCATAACTGTTCTTTTCAACCCAAAGTTCAGATTTTTCTACAGTAAGCCTTAGCTGGTCAAGATCAGTTTTAATTTGCTTGTAGTTATCCACATCTTGATTAGATACCAGCAACTGAACCTGTAAATCCCAAAATTTCACAAAGGTTTCACTTTTTTAAAAATGTCATCAGAACTGTATTTTGTACTATAGTTCCAATCAACTCCTTGATTTGACTTTTTATAAGGCCCAATGATTTTTTAATCCATCAACAGATCACATTAATTTTTATATGTAAAAGCAAGAGAAATCATATGGTTAATCCATTGATACACATCACTTATTTCTGCATCAACTGATTACTCAATGCTTGCAGTTAAATGTATGAACTGATTCAATGGAGAATCACTCTTTGGGGGAAGATATGAAAGTTCCTTCTCATCTCATTTGATGTATGATGGCTCACTGACGCATGCAAATTGCCACTTAATGCTTTAGTTGCCTGGTGATTAACATGTAAGAACAAACCAGTTCAAAAATAAAGGTACTGAATGTGGACTTTACATCACCAAGGTGATTTATTATTTTAACTGATGAAAGTAAATGTGGCATGCACTGAAATTATGAACAAATCTGAAGAGTGATAAGCAAAATGACAAACTTGAAACAGAATTGGGAAATTAATATGAAAACATCTGAAAAGAGACATTTTAGGCATCTAGTAAGAAATCAAGAAATTGTAAGTTATTTAAGGGGTAAAGGTAGAATCATAGAATCATAGAATCATAGAGTTGGAAGAGACCACAAGGGCCATCCAGTCCAACCCCCTGCCAAGCAGGAAACACCGTCAAAGCATTCCTGACAGATGGCTGTCAAGCCTCTGCTTAAAGACCTCCAAAGAAGGAGACTCCACCACACTCCTTGGCAGCAAATTCCACTGCCGAACAGCTCTTACTGTCAGGAAGTTCTTCCTAATGTTTAGGTGGAATTTTCTTTCTTGTAGTTTGAATCCGTTGCTCCGTGTCCGCTTCTCTGGAGCAGCAGAAAACAACCTTTCTCCCTCCTCTATATGACATCCTTTTATATATTTGAACATGGTTATCATATCACCCCTTAACCTTCTCTTCTCCAGGCTAAACATACCCAGCTCCCTAAGCCGTTCCTCATAAGGCATCGTTTCCAGGCCTTTGACCATTTTGGTTGCCCTCTTCTGGACACGTTCCAGCTTATCAGTATCCTTCTTGAACTGTGGTGCCCAGAACTGGACACAGTACTCCAGGTGAGGTCTGACCAGAGCAGAATACAGTGGTACTATTACTTCCCTTGATCTAGATGCTATACTCCTATTGATGCAGCCCAGAATTGCATTGGCTTTTTTAGCTGCTGCATCACACTGCTGACTCCTGTCAAGTTTGTGGTCTACCAAGACTCCTAGATCCTTTTCACATGTACTGCTCTCAAGCCAGGTGTCTCCCATCCTGTATTTGTGCCTTTCATTTTTTTTGCCCAAGTGTAGTACTTTACATTTCTCCTTGTTAAAATTCATCTTGTTTGCTTTGGCCCAGTTGTCTAATCTGTTCAGGTCATTCTGAAGTGTGATCCTGTCCTCTGGGGTGTTAGCCACCCCTCCCAATTTGGTGTCATCTGCAAACTTGCTCAGGATGCCCTCAAGCCCATCATCCAAGTCATTGATAAAGATGTTGAACAAGACTGGGCCCAAGACAGAACCCTGTGGCACCCCACTAGTCACTACTCTCCAGGATGAGGAGGAGCCATTGATGAGCACCCTTTGGGTTCGATCAGTAAGCCAGTTACAAATCCACTGAATGGTAGCATTGTCTAGCCCACATTTTACCAGCTTCTTTACAAGAATATCATGGGGCACCTTGTCAAAGGCCTTGCTGAAATCAAGATAGGCTACATCCACAGCGTTCCCTTCATCTACCAGGCTTGTAATTCTGTCAAAAAATGAGATCAGATTAGTCTGACATGACTTATTTTTCAGGAACCCATGCTGACTTTTAGTGATCACAGAGTTTCTTTCTAGGTGCTCACAGACTGTTTGCTTAATGATCTGCTCTAGAATCTTTCCTGGTATTGATGTCAGGCTGACTGGGCGGTAATTGTTTGGGTCCTCTCTTTTCCCCTTTTTGAAAATAGGGACAACATTTGCCCTCCTCCAGTCTGCTGGAACTTCGCCTGTTCTCCAGGAATTTTCAAAGATTATTGCCAGTGGTTCTGAAATCACCTCTGCCAGTTCTTTTAATACTCTTGGATGTAGTTCATCAGCCCCTGGAGACTTGAATACATCTAAACTAGCCAAGTATTCTTGTACTACCTCCTTACTTATTCTGGGCTGTGTTTCCCCTGCTGAATCATCTGCTCCATATTCTTCAGGTCGGGCGTTGTTTTCTTTCTTGGAGAAGACTGAGGCAAAGAAGGCATTGAGGAGTTCTGCCCTTTCTCTGTCCCCTGTTTGCATTTCACCATCTTCTCCTCTGAGTGACCCCACTGTTTCCTTGTTTTTCCTTTTGCTACGGACATACCCATAAAAGCCCTTTTTGTTGCTTTTAACCTCTCTAGCGAGCCTGAGTTCATTCTGTGCTTTAGCTTTTCTGACTTTGTCTCTACACGTGCTGGCTATATGTTTGAATTCCTCTCTGGAGATTTCCCCCCTTTTCCATTTTTTGTACATATCCCTTTTAAATCTTAACTCAGTCAAAAGTTCTTTAGATAGCCAGCCTGGCTTCTTTAGGCACCTTCCATGTTTCCGTCTCATTGGTATTGCCTGAAGTTGTGCTTTTAATATCTCCCTTTTAACAAACTCCCAACCATCATAAACTCCCTTCACTTTTAGTATTACTGTCCATGGGATTTCACCCAGCGTTTCCCTAAGTTTTCTGAAGTCGGCTTTCTTAAAGTCTAGAATTTGGACCTTAGTATGCTTGGTTGCTCCTTTCCGCTGGATAATAAACTCCAGAAGAGCATGGTCACTCCCACCTAATGATCCTGCCACTTCTACCCCACTAACCAAGTCATCACTATTGGTTAGGACCAGATCTAAAATGGCTGATCCTCTTGTTGCTTCTCCCACTTTCTGGACAATGAAGTTGTCTGCAAGGCCAGTGAGGAATCTGTTCGACCTTATGCTCTTGGCTGAGTTTGACATCCAACAAATATCAGGATAGTTGAAATCCCCCATTACTACTATCTCACTTCCTTTGGAATGCTTGGCCATCTGTTCCAGGAAGGCATCATCTGTGTCCTCAGTTTGGCTTGGGGATCTATAGTAAACTCCCACAATGAGATCACTGATGTTTTTCTCTCCCTTAATTTTGACCCAGATACTCTCAATTTGGCTTTGAAGTTTTAAATCCTGGATCTCTTCACAGGTATACATATCCCTAACATATAAAGCTACTCCTCCTCCTTTCCTGTTTGGTCTATTTCTCTTAAATAGATTGTATCCCTAGCAAGCCCTAGGCTCAGTGGTTTAACCACAGCGCCACCTGGGTCCCTTATTTAAGGGGAGAAATTCTTTGGATGCGTTTCTGCAAAATTAATCAAATTAGGGGGGGGGAATGTAACCGCTTATTTTTTGTTTTTAATATGGGGAAAATTGTCATTTTCTCCTAATTCAACTAATTTTGCAGGAAGACATCCAGATCCCTTTTTGAACATCAGGGATTATTTCCTTCACAATGCAATAATATGGCTTGTGTGTTTTTCTAAAATGACTTACAATTTGTTCATTTTCTGACAAGATGTCTAGAACATCTTTCTTTAAAAGGTTTTCATTATGATTTCTCAATTCATCAACATCTGTAAAATTGGTTACAAGGCTGCATGCTTGCAAAGATTATTAATGAGGATATTGAATGAAACTGAAGTTGTCAGTTTTCCCTACATTAACTCTATAAACACTGTGACAAAGCTCGTACAAAAAGATAATACCTCACATCAGCAAATATTCCTCTACTGCAGAGGACTCTTGCTATTTAAGGTTATTGTGTTTTCTATATAAACATGCAAATAAACAGAAATCTCAGCTAGCTACACCTTTGCAGGTTGGCGCCCATTTCTTCCCAACAATGCAGATTCAGAATTCTGTTACATAATTTATGGATGACTTCATAAATTAGATTTTAAGAAAAATTCTGCAGCAGGGTAAGTTAAATTCTATGACACTGGGAAAAGACTGTAACTTAGTGGTAGAGCATCCCATAGTGGGGGGAATATCCCACCTTCAAGCCTTACTTTATCCAGGTAGGGCTAGAAATGTTCCCTGTCTGAAATCCAGGAGAGCCCCAGCGACTCAGAATAGGCAATGCCAAGGCAGCTGAACCAATGGGCTGACTCAGTGTTCCTATCACTGAGATGCCGTGTCTTCAACTGGCATAAATTATGCAGATAAACAACTGTTGCTCTTATTTTGAAGAATCGATTCTGCAGTTTTTTGCTATGAAAAACCAATTCTCTTTTTTTGCTAAATTTGGATGGAGAAAGAACCTCTACAAGGTAGTGAAGCCTCTTACTGCTGTTTGAAATTGTTGTCTGAAATTTCCTCAAGCTTTGTTCCACATTTTAAAGAACAATCTTTTCAAATAGAAAGGCAAGAACTTTGCATTAAAAAACAATCTGAGTTTTTTAGGTTAGGTGAACACTGCAGGTCATTCATTATTTTTCTGGTGCTTTTCTGCACTTACATAGCATCCTGGCACACACAGCCATGGGTATCTCATTTCCCATCTTTTGCTGGAGCAAGTTCATTAATTTCCTGCCACAAAACATGCCAACTACTCAGCTGTCACTTAACAGAGAACTGCAACTAATCAGCATAGCACCATTTTAATGGAATACCTTCCAATACCTTCATTATGCAGCAACTGTCAAATACTAAAAAAGAATCTTCTTTCCTATGTGTTACTTGTACAAGTTTGGAAGAAGGGGAAACTGCACGCTGTCTGCCTCTGGTGCAGCCCAGTTAAAACACTGCAGTAAGTGGGTCAAGGAGGGTTCTCTCTTCTGAAAAGCAGCTTCAGACAAGTCTTCAAGTCTTCCATCAACACAGACACAGGCACTGCATAAATGTTCTGGCTAAATTCTACAGGAGGGAGACTTATTGACATACATCTCTAGCAACTGAAACATATGTAAAGAAATAGCTTTAATTGGTGGCTCTACCTGTTTAAAGGCTTGCAAAACTTCTGCTCGTTGGCTGAAGTGTTTAAACAACAGCTGCAGGGCTCCAGAAAGCAAAGGAGGATAGTCATGCATAATCAGGTGAATGAGGACTCGCAGGAATGTCCTGCCACCTTCACCATCCAGCTGCACTGCGTTTTTTTCTTTTCTGCACAAAAAACAACACAAAAAACCAAGTGAAAACATTCGGCCTTGTTCACTCCTTTCTCTCAACACAGGGAGTTGACATAAATTGTTGTTGGCATCTGTCTGTCCTGAGAGTCAGCATTGGCCGCCTTCTCTCGCAGCCCGAAGCCAAGCGTCTCCCTCACCCCAGGCCGGAGAGGCCGCCGCCTCCACACTGCCGAGTCTGGGCCGGATTCGCGACGGAGCGGGCGGCCTCCTAAGGGAAGCGTTCATTCGCTCGGGAAGAGGCTTCCACGATGCCGCTGCTCTTCTTGGAGCACTTCCCTTGGCCCAGCCTGCGCACTTACACGGCGCTCAGTGCCCTGGCCTAACTGGGCAGCAGCCTCAGCGCCTACCGTGCCCTCAGCCAGGCCGCCGAGCACACGGAAGAGCCTGCAGCGGGTAGGCAGCAGGCGAGCGCCGGAGGGAACTCGAAATCCGCTGGGCTGGAGCTCGAAATCAGAGCGCTGGCGGGAGCGTCCGCAACTGAGCCGCAGCTGCAGAGGCGCTCCGATGCCCCCCACCCCTCCCCTCCCCCTTTTAAAAAAAGCTATTCGCTGCCAGCATTTTTCTGCCCCCCGTCCACCTCTCAGGGGAGGCCGCTTGGGTCTCCTTTCTAGCCGTGGTGGGCTGTGCTTCGACCCCCTCGTGCCTCTCACGGGAGGCATCAGAGTGAAGAGGACCCTGAGCCCCCATCCAAAAAATGACTCTCATCAGCCCATGTAAGGGAAAAAAAAACCTTTAATTTTGTCTTAATTATTTTATAGTACAGTACATTGATTATTGCCTTTATTTTATGGATCAATGGTCTCATTAGACAGTAAAAAAATTTCTAATTGAAAACCAAATTTTTTATCCATTTTAAATACTTCATTAATCTGATGGTATTGGAGCCAATCATCAAGTTTATATCTTAGTTCATCCTATGTTTTTAGCTTAAATTGGCCTCCATCCTCTATCAATAAGTCTCTATACTTTGGCCAACTGGTTTCCATATTAGGCCTTTTAAAGCCCTTAGCCTCCAAAGGTGAAACCCATTTAGGTATTTTTCTTTCTAACACATCTTTATACCTTATCCATACATTGTACAATGATTTTCTAATTATATGACTTTTAAATCCTTTGTGGACCTTAACTTTATCATACCATAGATATGCATGCCAACCGAACGCATTGTCATAGCCTTCTAAATCTAGTACATCAGTGTTTTCTAACATAAACCATTCTTTCATCCAGCAAAAGGCAGCTGCTTCATAGTAAATCTTTAAGTCCGGTAGGGAAAAGCCTCCTCTTTGTTTATCATCAGTAAGTAGCTTATATTTAATCCTAGGCTTTTTCCCCTGCCATATAAATTTCGATAGCACCTTTTGCCATTCCTTAAAACATTCCAACTTATCAATTATTGGCACAGACTGAAACAGAAATAACATCTTTGGCAATACATTCATCTTAATTGTCGCAATACGGCCCAGCAAAGACAATTTCAAATTTGTCCAAATTTCTAAATCCTTCTTAATTTCATTCCATAATTTAAAGTAATTATCTTTAAACAGATTCAAATTCTTTGACGTCATGTTTACACCCAGGTATTTCACTTTCTTAACAAATGACAAACCAGTAGCTTCCTGCAACTTTTCTCTTTCCTTACTATCTAAATTATTATCTAACACTTTGGTTTTACTCTTATTCAATTTAAATACTGCCACACTTCCGAACTCGTGGATTAGGTCCAGTGCCCTAGTAGCACTGGACTCAGGGTCTTGTAAAGTCAAAACAAGGTCATCCGCAAAGGCTTTAAGTTTAAATTGTTTCTTCCCTACAGTCACACCTTTGATTTCTTCATCTTTCCTAATCATGGTGAGTAAAACTTCCAGGACCGATATAAATAACAAAGGGGAGAGGGGACACCCTTGTCTTGTTCCTTTTTCAATTCTAATTTCTTCTGATACCATATTGTCACAGTGGCCGGAGCGGACTACTTCAGAGTAACGACGCTACGCAGCTCTGCATTTTATTCTTTTATTGGTGCTGCGTATTTACAGTGCTTAAGTCATTGCTATTTACACGGAGTGATGTGGTCAGTCGGTTTCAGAACCTCCTAATGGCTTTTGGCGCGTCTTTCTCCAACACAAAAGCTTTGGCAGACCCATCCTCTTTCCCCTCCTCTTTCTGCGTAATTCCGGAGTTGGGGGGATGGGTCTCCCGCCCTTATTCGCCCCTTCCTGTCCCACCTGGGACCCTGGCTCCTCTACCTTGCCTGAGCCTCGGACACGACTTCCTGCTTCCCCACTGGAATCGGAACTCTCTCTGCTTCCCCCTGTGCTCGGGGATTGGCTTGAACTTAGGAGGGGAGGGACTTCGCGATATCCCCTGTCCCTCACATCCACCCCCCTCCCAAGCTCTCCTTCACCCCTCCCCAGGTCCCCCCCAGGTGTCGGTGACGACTGGAAGCCTAAGAACTCAGTGCTTTCCGAGCCCGTTGGTGTGAACACCTCCCCCCAGTCCTGCAAGCCCCCCCCTTCCGCCTGGGAGGACGGGAATCCCAAAAAGTCTGTGGTGTCAGAGCTGGTGGGGGTAAAAATGTTCTGCCAATCTGCTCCTTCCTCTGACTGGGTGGATCTCGGTGACACCCATACCTCATCCTCTGGTTCCTCAAACTCCGCTTCCCAGCGCCATGGTGAACTGCTCTCCCGTGCTTCCTCCCCCTCCCCCTCCCTTTCCATGTGCCAGGGCTTGGGTCTATGGGGAAAGAGGGCGTGAAATTCTTCTACCAGGAATTCCTCCTGTATCTGAGTGGCTGGGACCCATTCATTCTGGGACGGTGGAGCATCCTCCCATGCCATGAGGTACTCCAGTCCCCCCACCCCCCACCTTGAATCCAGGATGGCTGTGGCCTCATTGAGTTGCTCCCTGCCTTCCCTCTCCCCCCCTCCCTCAGGGGTTTGTTCGCTGTCTCGGAGCCTGCTGCTTTCCCTGTACGGCGACAGCAGCGATCTATGAAACACTGGGTGCACCCTCATGTCCTCTGGCAGTGCCAGCCTGTATGCCACCGGGTTGACCTGTTGCGTGACCGTGAAGGGGCCCAACCTTCTGGGCGCCAGCTTTTTGCATCGCCCTCTGATGGGAAGGCCCTCCGAGGACAACCAAACTTTGTCCCCCACCCTAATGACCTCCCCCGGTCGCCTGTGGCGATCTGCCCCCCTCTTGTACGCTTCCTTGGCTCTCTCCAAGTGTTCTCTGAGCTGCTGGTGCACCGTCTCCAGTTCCTCTGCCCAATCCTTAGCCTGTGGGCCTTCCTCCTCCTCCTCCCCCTCCCTCTCTGGGAAAGATCTGAGGTCACGCCCGTAATTGGCCTTAAAGGGCGACACCCCTGTGGAGACGTGCACCGCATTGTTGTAGGCAAATTCTGCCAGTGGCAGGCGATCCACCCAGTCCGTTTGCCTCTGGCTGACGTAACATCTCAGGTACTGCTGCAGAATGGCGTTGACCCTCTCCGCCTGTCCATTGGTCTGCGGGTGTCTAGCCGTCGACAAGCTGACCTCCACCTGCAGGAGGTTCATGAGCCGCCGCCAGAACCTGGAAACAAATTGGCGGCCACGATCCGAAATAACCCTTAAGGGTAATCCATGCAGTCTGAATACGTGATCCACAAACAGTTTGGCTGTCTCTTCTGCAGAGACCGCCCTGGCACACGGTATAAAATGGCACATTTTGGACATGAGGTCCACCACCACCAACACTGCGGTCTTGCCCCTGGAAGAAGGCAGATCTGTGATGAAGTCCATGGACACCACTTCCCACGGCCTGTGTGGCGTGGCTAAGGGCTCCAGCAATCCCGGTGGCGCTGCTCTGACCACCTTTGCCCGCTGGCAGGTGTCACAGCCCCTTACATAGTCTCGAACATCTTCCCTCACCCCTGGCCACCAGAAGTGTCTCATGACTAGGTGAGTGGTTTTGTCCCTCCCAAAATGACCCGCCGTTGGGTTGTCGTGCATCTGCTTGAGGACCGTACGTCTAAGCTGGGTGGTGGGCAGGTACAGTGCACCTTTGTAGAAAAGCAGCCCCCTGCGTTCTGCAAAGTCTTTTGCCTGCTCCCCCCCCCTCTCAGTTCTCTGAAGATGCGGTTGGCAAATTCATCCGCTGCCGTCAGTGCTGTGAGTTCTGCCTCGCTCACCACTGCTGCTCCGCAGGACCATGCTGACGGGGGGAAAATGTGCCTGGGTGCCGGTGGCGCCTCCTCCTCCATGTACTCTGGCTTGCGGGAGAGGGCATCCGCCCTGACATTCTGCTCTCCCGGGATGTAGTGTATGGAGAAGTTGAAGTTCGAGAAGAACTCTGCCCACCGTATCTGCCGCTGGTTGAGCACCCTGGCAGTTCTCCAGAACTCCAGGTTTTTGTGGTCCGTGCACACTTGGATGGGGTGCTTGGCGCCCACCAGGAAGTGTCTCCAGTGCTGGAACGCAGCGTGGATCGCAAGAAGTTCCCGATCAAACACCGTGTAGTTTCGCTCTGGCTGGGTCAACTTCCTGGAGAAGAAGGCACAGGGTCTCCACTCTCTGTTGGCGTCCAGTTGCAACAAAATGGCGCCCACAGCTTTATCAGAAGCATCTGTCTACACGCGTAGGGGCGCGTCCTGAACCACGTGGAACAGGTTCTGGTCTGAGGCGAACACCCTCTTGAGGCTTTCGAACGCTGCTTGCGCCTCTGGTGTCCACCTGAACTTCTGCTTGCCTCTCAGGCAGTCAGTGATGGGAGCCGTAACGCGAGAGAAGTTCTTGATGAACTTCCTGTAGAAGTTGGCGAAGCCTAGTAGGCGTTGGGCATCTTTGCGCGTCCTGGGGCTGTGCCAGTCCAGGATGGCCTGCACCTTGTCCTTGTCCAACGCCAGCCCCTTGTCTGACAGCTTGTAGCCCAGGAAGTCCACCTCCTTGGTGTGAAACTTGCACTTCTCCAGCTTCACATACAGGTGGTTCTCCTTCAGGCGCTGCAACACCTCCCTGACATCTTTCACATGCTGCACTGGGTCATTGGAGTAAATAAGGATGTCATCCAGGAAGACCAAGCATTTCCTGAAGAGGAGGGACCCCAGGACGTGGTGCATGAAGGCCTGGAAGCATGCTGAGCCCCCTTGCAACCCGAAGGGCATCACCAGATATTCAAAAGAGCCCAGAGGCGTGAACATCGTGGTTTTCCATTCATCGCCTTCCCGGATCCTGATCAAGTTGTACGCCCCCCTCAGGTCTAGCTTGGTGAAAATCTTGCCCCTGCGTGCCGCTGTCAGGAGATCATCCACTCTGGGCATGGGGAAAGCCACTGGCTCTGTCACTGAATTCAGTCGTCTAAAATCCACCACAAGACGGCGCTGTTGCGTGTCTTTCTTGTCCACCCAGAAGACCGGGCTGCCCCCTGCTGCCTTGCTTTCTCTGATGAACCCCCGCTTGAGGTTCTTGTCGATGAAAGCGCGCAGATCCTCCAGTTCCTGGTCTGACATGGCGTACAGCTTGGCTGGGGGTATAGTTGCCCCTGGCACCAGGTTGATCTGGCAGTCAAAAGGCCTGTGTGGGGGTAGGTGGTCGGACTCCGCTTCGCTGAAGACCTCCTGCAGGTCCCAGTACGGCTTGGGTATCGCCTCACCCCCTTTGACGTGCATGGTGGCCACCGTGGCTATCGGAGGCCCCTCCCCTGGTTGGTGCTGCATGCAATGTTCCAGGCAAAAGTCCGATCCAAAAGTGATGCATCTCTGGTGCCAACTGATGGAGGGGTCGTGGCGCGCCAGCCAGCTCATGCCCAAGACGATGGGGGGGTCTGAGATGGTGGTGACGTTGAATGCCAGTGTCTCTGAGTGCCTTCCCACCGTCATTTTCATGGGGGGGGGGGGGTTTGATGAGTGATGGCCCCTCCCAGCAGCTCTCTGCCGTCAATGGTCGCCACGTGCAGAGGAAAATCCAGCTGCAGAAGCTGGATCTGGTGCTCTTCTGCAAAGTTCCTCGAGAAGAAGTTCGCTGACGCCCCACTGTCAATTAAGGCGAGGACTGTCAGGGGATAGCCATTTGGGAGCGTGAGCGTCACTTCTAGAACCACTCCTGCTCTGGGAGGGGTGGGCTGGCTCTGCTCCTCTCTGTGCGGGTGGGTGGGCTGGGGCTGTTGTCTGCTGACTGTGCCTGGCTGCTGCCCCTTGTCTCCTGCAGCCAGGCTTTCCCGTTTCCCTGCTGTGGTGCTGCGTCAGTGGGGGAGGGCACAACCGTTCCCGCCTTTCCTTGCCACTCCCTGCGATGTGGGCAGTCTCTGACGAGATGCTGGGGGGAGTTGCAGAGAAAGCAATTCCCACCCCTTCCCTCCTTGCGTCTTGGCGCCGCTGGGGTTTGAAAAGCCCCCGCGCGCGCGCGCTATCAATCTGCATGGGTTCCTGGTCCTGACTGGCCCCAGGCGTGGCTTGAAAGGGTTGTTGGGGGGGTGGCTTCTCCTGCGACCGTGGGAACCAAGCCCGCTTTGCGCGCGTTGCTTGCTTGTCGCTCCACCGGGATTCCTGTCTCACCCCCACCGCCAGAGCCGCTTTGCTCAGCTGATCCATATTACTGGGCTTTGGACCTCTCGAGAGCTCATCCTTCACCTCCTCATGCAACCCCAAGTAGAACGCCGCTTGCATTGGGGGTGACTCTAATTCCCACCCCAATCTGTGCACCAGCATGGTGAATTTCGCCCAATACGCGCGAACTGTCATATTTCCTTGGCGTAAATTGTGAAGTTCCTCCTTAGTCTGGTCCATATGACTATCGGACGAATACATCGTTTTCAAACCTTCTAGAAATAGTTTGACATTCTTCATGCAAGGATTCTTTGTTGCAATTAACGGTCTTAGCCACTCCCTGGCTGCCCCGGTAAGGTGCTCCACAATAAACGCTACCCTGTGCTCATCATCAGGGAACTCATCGTGGTGCAGCTCAAGAGCATACACAATCTCAGTCTCAAAGCCCTGATATTCCTTCGGGTCTCCATTAAACTTGCTTACTAGCGTCCCGGCTCTCCTTCCTGGCAGCACTTGGACTTGGGGTGCCCCTCCCGCCTTGTTTTTCTCTGCATCCAGCTTGTTTTGGAGGTCTACCGCCACCGCCCTTAATTCCTGCTCTCTTTCCTGTAGCGCTCTCACCTGTTCCGCAAGTTGTAGCCGGTCGTCCTGGACCTTCTTAGTCTCTTCTTTAGCTGCCTTCAATTCCCCCTGCGCCTGCAGCGACAGCTGCTGCAGTTCTTGCTGGGCTTGCTCCGCGATCTGCCGCCATCTCTCCGCCTCTGACACGCTCATCCCGGCAACTCCAAAGTAGCCCAAAAAAGGATTCGGAGGTTGCTGTCACAGTGGCCGGAGCGGACTACTTCAGAGTAACGACGCTACGCAGCTCTGCATTTTATTCTTTTATTGGTGCTGCGTATTTACAGTGCTTAAGTCATTGCTATTTACACGGAGTGATGTGGTCAGTCGGTTTCAGAACCTCCTAATGGCTTTTGGCGCGTCTTTCTCCAACACAAAAGCTTTGGCAGACCCATCCTCTTTCCCCTCCTCTTTCTGCGTAATTCCGGAGTTGGGGGGATGGGTCTCCCGCCCTTATTCGCCCCTTCCTGTCCCACCTGGGACCCTGGCTCCTCTACCTTGCCTGAGCCTCGGACACGACTTCCTGCTTCCCCACTGGAATCGGAACTCTCTCTGCTTCCCCCTGTGCTCGGGGATTGGCTTGAACTCAGGAGGGGAGGGACTTCGCGATATCCCCTGTCCCTCACACATATTATTTACAATAACTTTAGCTTTTGGTTCAGAATAGATCGCTTTTACTCCATTCAAAAAAATTTGTCCAATCTCCATTTTTTCTAAATTCTTTTTCATAAACATCCAAGAAATATTGTCAAAGGCCTTCTCCGCATCTATAAACATTAAAATAGCTTTTGTATTTATCCTCTGCTCCAACATTTCCAAAATGTCCACCACATTTCTAATGTTGTCTTGGTCCTGGTCCTGATGGATAAAGTCTTTAAGAACCTTTTTCAATCTAGTGGCCAATATATTAGCAAAATTTTTGTAATCCACATTCAATAGGGAGATTGGTCGATAATTCTTAACTTGCGTTCTATCCGTATCTGGTTTGGGTATCAGCGTGATGTAGGCCTCTTTCCAAGACTCTGGGGCCTCTCCTCCTTCCAGTATCTCATTGCATAAGTCCATTAGGGGCTGTATTAGCCAATCTTTCATAGAATCATAGAATCATAGAATCATAGAATCATAGAGTTGGAAGAGACCACAAGGGCCATCCAGTCCAACCCCCTGCCAAGCAGGAAACACCATCAAAGCATTCCTGACAGAGGGCTGTCAAGCCTCTGCTTAAAGACCTCCAAAGAAGGAGACTCCACCACACTCCTTGGCAGCAAATTCCACTGCCGAACAGCTCTTACTGTCAGGAAGTTCTTCCTAATGTTTAGGTGGAATTTTCTTTCTTGTAGTTTGAATCCGTTGCTCCGTGTCCGCTTCTCTGGAGCAGCAGAAAACAACCTTTCTCCCTCCTTTATATGACATCCTTTTATATATTTGAACATGGTTATCATATCACCCCTTAACCTTCTCTTCTCCAGGCTAAACATACCCAGCTCCCTAAGCCGTTCCTCATAAGGCATCGTTTCCAGGCCTTTGACCATTTTGGTTGCCCTCTTCTGGACACGTTCCAGCTTATCAGTATCCTTCTTGAACTGTGGTGCCCAGAACTGGACACAATACTCCAGGTGAGGTCTGACCAGAGCAGAATACAGTGGTACTATTACTTCCCTTGATCTAGATGCTATACTCCTATTGATGCAGCCCAGAATTGCATTGGCTTTTTTAGCTGCTGCATCACACTGCTGACTCATGTCAAGTTTGTGGTCAACCAAAACTCCTAGATCCTTTTCACATGTACTGCTCTCAAGCCAGGTGTCTCCCATCCTGTATTTGTGCCTTTCATTTTTTTTGCCCAAGTGTAGTACTTTACATTTCTCCTTGTTAAAATTCATCTTGTTTGCTTTGGCCCAGTTGTCTAATCTGTTAAGGTCATTCTGAAGTGTGATCCTGTCCTCTGGGGTGTTAGCCACCCCTCCCAACTTGGTGTCATCTGCAAACTTGCTCAGGATTCCCTCAAGCCCATCATCCAAGTCATTGATAAAGATGTTGAACAAGACTGGGCCCAAGACAGAACCCTGTGGCACCCCACTAGTCACTACTCTCCAGGATGAGGAGGAGCCATTGATGAGCACCCTTTGGGTTCGGTCAGTAATCCAGCTACAAATCCACTGAATGGTAGCATTGTCTAGCCCACATTTTACCAGCTTCTTTACAAGAATATCATGGGGCACCTTGTCAAAGGCCTTGCTGAAATCAAGATAGGCTACATCCACAGCGTTCCCTTCATCTACCAGGCTTGTAATTCTGTCAAAAAATGAGATCAGATTAGTCTGACATGACTTATTTTTCAGGAACCCATGCTGACTTTTAGTGATCACAGAGTTTCTTTCTAGGTGCTCACAGACTGTTTGCTTAATGATCTGCTCTAGAATCTTTCCTGGTATTGATGTCAGGCTTACTGGGCGGTAATTGTTTGGGTCCTCTCTTTTCCCCTTTTTGAAAATAGGGACAACATTTGCCCTCCTCCAGTCTGCTGGAACTTCGCCATTCTGTAATATGTAGCTGTAAGTCCATCAGGTCCTGGTGTTTTACCCAATTGCATTTGTGATATTGCATATTCTACGTCTTGCATAGAAATTCGTTGGGAAAGTAGGGATTTCTTATCTTCGGGAATTTTATGCAATCCATTTTTGTCCAAGAATTGCTCCACTTTGTCTTTGTCTTGTTTTTCCTGTCTATACAGTTGTTTGTAATATTTTTGAAAACATTTCCAAATCTCTGTTGGATGCTCCAGATTTTTTCCTTCTTGTATGAGATTTGTAATAGTATTCTGTTTCTGTCTCTTCTTCAATTGCCATGCCAATAATTTGCCGCATTTGTTTGCTGACTCGAATGATTTCTGTTTCATCCATTTAATTTTTGACTCGATCTCTTGATTCATCAATTGAGAAAACTGTGTTTGCAATGCTTTAATTTCTTTTTGAGTCTGTAAATTCTTAGGGTTACTTCTTAATTTCTTTTCCTTTTCTTTCATTTGATTTAAGATGTTTTCCTTCTTAGCATTGTATTCTTTTTTTCTAATCGCATTTTGTTGCATCAGAAATCCTCTCATTACAGCTTTACTGGCATCCCATATGGTCCTTTTTTCCAAAGTCGTCCTCAAGTTTATCTCAAAATAATCTTTCAAAGTTTTTTGGGCCTTCTCAACAATTTTCTCATTCCTTAGCAAAGAGTCATTCATTCTCCATCTGAATGTACCCTGCAGAGATGTCTTCAAATCCAAAATCACTGCATTATGGTCGGAGCAAGTTCTTGGATCTATTTCCACATTGTTAATCCTCAGGGCTAGGTCTCTTGTTAACCATATATAGTCCAGACGACTCCAAGATTAATTTGCATTTGAGAAAAAAGTTTGGTCTTTTTCCAATGGATTCTTGAACCTCCACGTATCGATCAAGTCTAAATTGTCCGTTATTTCGAAGAAAGACTTTGGCAGTCTTCCTTCGTTGGTAATTTTATGTCTTTGTGATCTGTCCATTAAGGTAGAGACCACTCCATTCAAGTCTCCCAACAAACATATTTTAAAGTCCAAATAATCCAAGAGTTTTTCATGTATGTTTTTTAAAGAAATCTGATTTTCCATCATTTGGTGCATAAATTCCCAAAACTAGAATTTTTTTGCCTTGTGATGTTATTTGAATTGCAACATATCTCCCTTCATCTTTAAACATTAATTTTGGACTCAATTTCTCTTTCGCATAGATTACCACTCCTCGTTTTTCACTTTATCCGAAGACATAAATTCCTCTCCCAGTTTTTTATTTTGCAAAATTCTTCAGTGCACTCTTGTGACATGTGTCTCTTGTAAACAAATTACATCCAATTTTTGTTTTGCCAAAATATGGTATACTTGATTGCTTTTACATCTTGAGTTCAAACCGTTAGAGTTCCATGACAAAATCCTCAGTGACATTTTGGCCTATGTTGCTGCAGTTGCGCCTTCGCCTAGGTCTGAATCAGAATCGAGCTCTATTGGTTCTCCAAGCAGTCCTGGAGTTGGAGGGCCTAATCCTTGCAGTTCTCTCGCGTATTTCTCCAAGAATTCTCTCTTTTGTTCCACTGATTTGATCTTAATCTTCTTTTGTCGGTACTGAAAGTTTAATCCTTCCGGGAAGGCCCACCTGAAGTAGATTCCTTTTCTCCTTAAGGCGGTCGTCAAATCAGTATATTGTGCCCTCAGGTCGAGAAAGAATTTCAGCAAATCTTTGAAAAGGATGATCTGTTATTCTTGAACCTTCGGGGCTTTTTGGTAATGTAATCCAAGGATTCTGTCTCTTTGTTCCTTGGTTTGGAATGTAATCATGCAATCACTTACAAAATAAATTTCTTTCTTTGATTTTGTCCCAAACCTGAATGCCTTGACAATTTGCAGGGGCAATTCCCAGGTTCTTGAAAATTCTTCTATTATCGTAGTCTTCAGATTATCCTTCTCTATCGTTTGAAAAGCCCGAATCCTGAGGTTCACCTCCCTCTGTTTCATCTGTACAAAGGCGAGTGCCACCTGCGTCTGGTATGCTTGTTTATCCAGGTCTAGGACCTTCCCTTCTTCCAATTGGGTAACTCTTTCCTCCACTCCAGTTACTTGGATTTTAACTTGTGAGATATCTTTAGTTAGAGCTCCCAATTCTCCTCTTATTTGTTTCAATTCCTCTGTAGCGTGCCTCTGCTGTTCAGCAACTTTTTTCAGTTCTTGGGCATTGCTTTCCTGGCCCTCTTTCAACACTGGAAGGATTGCTAAAGATTGTAAAACTTGTTCTTCAAATGATGCTGACAGTGATGATTTCTTCTTTGCTCTTCCAGTTGTAGCCTCTGGGCCAGACATAATGCTGTTATACTCAGTAGAAAAGGTAAACAGTCTCTGCTCCAGAAGCTTCAAGGTCTCTAAGCCAGAAGCGCCCAAGTATCTAAGCCAGAAGCATCCAAGGTCACACTTATCAAAAGTTTTCCCAGGCGAGAGCAGCTGCAGACACAGTCACAATACGCTGCTCAAAACAGGCTGGTTAGAAAGGCACTGTAATTCTCTAAGTCTTTTACAGGGTAACTTATGCTTTGTTAGCAGAAGAAGAGTAGAGAGTTGCAAATTCCCTTCAATACAGTCTTATTTCTGCCTTTGGAAATTCAGTAGGCAGATCAAAGCCAGTCAAAGGGTGAACAGAAGTTCATAAACAGATTCTCATTGTGACATCACCTTAGCCGACTGAGATGAACGGATCCCGTTCCCAGGTCAGAAGAAACACTCTTTAACAGTCTTAAACATAAAATCCGCAGGATTTCTCTTCCTAGAGCCCTGCACTCCTCCAGAAGTTAAAGAAATAGGTGTTTCAAAGTGTCTATTTACAGTCCTGCTGCGGAAGCTGGTCGTTGCTTTCGCTATTGCCGCAGGGGGGGAAGCCCGACCTCCGTGTTTTTAAGGCTCTCCCGATGGCCAAATCTGTTCCAAATTTAAAAGCTTTGTTGCTGTTACTCACTGTGACCAAAGTGTCCGGATTTCAGTTTGTCTTTTGGAGAAATTTAATTGCTGTATCCGCCGCCAGCACTAGGAGCTTTTCCCTTGGAGGGAAGCGATCCGCTTGCTGTGTCCGCGCCTCCACTTTCCCCACTCTCGCGCCCTTATTAGGGCTCTTCAGGGGGGAAGGAGGTCAAAATGGACAGCTGCCAAGTCCCCACGACTTCAGGACGCTCCTCCTGAAGTTTTGGGAGGCTGCGCGCTCTGCAGACCCCCCCCCCCTAGAATCCTCCAAAGGGGCGGGAGAAAGTTTCCCCTGCGTCTGCCGGCGCTCGCGATTAAACCGGAAGTCCAATTACTTCTACAGTATAAGGCCTACCGAGATGTGTTTTGTGAGAAGGAAGCCAACAGATTGCCTCCCCATAGACCAGGGGTAGGCAACCTAAGGCCCGTGGGCCGGATGTGGCCCTATCGCCTTCTCAATCCAGCCCACGGACGGTTCAGGAATCAGCGTGTTTTTACATGAGTAGAATCTGTCCTTTTATTTAAAATGCATCTCTGGGTTATTTGTGGGGCATAGGAATTTGTTCATCTCCCCCCCCCCCCAAAAATATAGTCCAGCCCACCACATGGTCTGAGGGACGGTGGACTGGCCCACAGCTGAAAAAGGTTGCTGACCCCTGCCATAGACCATACGACTGCAAAATTGACTTGCTGCAGGGGGGTCAGCTGTACTCCAGGTCAGAGGTAGAGCTAGTCGTGTTAAAGGAATTTCTGGGAAAGAATTTGGTGCAGGGATTCATCCACCCATCTAAGGCCCCTGTGCTCTTTGTGAAGAAACCCAACACCTCAAAGTTGAAGCTCTGCAATGATTACAGACTCCTGAAGAAGGTGACGGTGCCCAATCACTATCCCCTGCCATGCACTGAGGATCTGCTGGAGAGGCTGATATCAGCAAAGATCTTCACAAAGCTTGACTTGAGGCCAAACCATAGCTTAGCGCATGGCAGTGCAGCAGCAGGAGGACTAGAGGAAGATCAATATGGCCACAATCTCCTTTCCAGGAACATGTCTGGCTTAGCATTATGTACGAACCAGTTCAGTGTAACAAGAGATATTGTGTGTGTACACACACACACACACAAGTCACACAACAAAACTAGTTATAAACAATATAAAATAGTAAGGCCAACAGCATAAAATCAGTTTTAAACCACCATAAACCAGGAAGCGGAAAGAACTTGATGCAAAAATGTAAAAGCACTATAAACTGAAAACTCTACTCAGTTACGTGTCTGAAAAGCTATGGCTTGATCACTAGATAGCTCTGACAATGAAATGTATCTTATTTATAGGTTGCTTTTCAAAATGTCCTTTTCCAAGCCATCTCACAATATATCAAAAACATTACAGCCATAACATAAATGTAGAACATAAAATATACTGTATAAGTAGCCTGACCAGATTCCATGATCAAAGGCGTTGCATTTCTGGAAGCTCACACATGGTTCATTGGGCTCATTTCAACAGCTATTTATTTATTTAGTCAACTTAGAATATATCAAAGCAGTACAGTGGTACCTCGACTTACGAAGGCGATCCGTTCCGTGGCACTCTTCGTAAGTCGAAGTCTTCAGTTGTTGAAGCACCCATTTTGCAAATGCGCAAAGTGCAATTTTGCGCTTCTGCGCATGCGCCGACCACGCGCGCCGCTTCTGCACAGGTGCAGAACGTGCGCACGTCGAAAAGACTTCCGGGTTTGCCGACTTTGGAAGTCAAAACCTTCGGAAGTCGAGTCATTCGGATGTCGAGGTACCACTGTATAATATAACCAGCAAATAAATACATTTTTTTTTAAAAAAAAATCAAATATTCAGTCTATATCTACTAGATAGAAGCTACTGTGCTTCAAGGCTGAATCATTAAAATGTTTATAAAGCATTCTACAAATTAAAAGTTCTACCACAGAAGTAGCAGTACATCAGCAAGCAGGAGAAAGGGGAAAGAGTAAATAGGTAGTGTTTGCTAGTATTACAAAGCAGGAGGGTGGGGGGGGGAGGCGAAGTTGGCGAAGAAGAAGAAGAAGAAGAAGAGTTTGGATTTGATATCCCGCTTTATCACTACCCAAAGGAGTCTCAAAGCGGCTAACATTCTCCTTTCCCTTCCTCCCCCACAGCAGACACCCTGTGAGGTGGGTGGGGCTGAGAGACTTCAGAGAAGTGTGACGAGCCCAAGGTCACCCAGCAGCTGCATGTGGAGGAGCGGATTCCCCAGATTCCCCAGATTCCGAGTCTACCACTCTTTAACCACTACACCACACAATAAATGGAAGGAATTTTAGAGCTTACCTGCCAGCAAACATAGTTTCTGCTTCAGCAGCAATTTCATCTATGTTAGGAACAACTCCTATGAAATTAGATTTTGGTAGAGTTAGCAATACAAAAATTACTACGCCCCTTACTTATTTTGTCCTAGGAATGAATGACCAACAGCGACTGGTATGACACAAAAAAAGAAATCAAAGGACACTATCACCACATTGTCCAAGGATGAAAGCAACTCACTCACTAGCCTTTTGACCACAGCGCCTCACCTGTGCTTGGTCACATAACCCACAAATAAAGGTAAAGGTAAAGGGACCCCTGACCATTAGGTCCAGTCGTGACCGACTCTGGGGTTGCGTGCTCATCTCGCATTATTGGCTGAGGGAGCCGGCTTATAGCTTCCAGGTCATGTGGCCAGCATGACAAAGCCGCTTCTGGCAAACCAAAGCAGCACACATGGAAACGCCGTTTACCTTCCCGCTGTAGCGGTCCCTATTTATCTACTTGCATTTTTGACGTGCTTTCGAACTGCTAGGTTGGCAGGAGCTGGGACCAAGCAACGGGAGCTCACCCCATCGCAGGGATTCGAACCGCCAACCTTCTGATCAGCAAGCCCTAGGCTCAGTGGTTTAACCCACAGAGCCACCTGGGTCCCCAACCCACAAATAGAAAGCAATAAATAAAAATAGGGCAACTAAACTTCAAGTTACTGAACAAAACAGAAAACCTACATACGATCCAATTCTTAGAATGCGTGTTCAGACAATACTCAACCTCTGGACACATGCAGCAGGCACTTTCTCCTCCACCAATCATCATACCTAGAACGTAACAACTGAACTGGAAAAGAAAGTCCCTGATTCTGTTATCTGACTTTGCATTACAAAGCCAAAGAGATTTCACCATCAAATAAACGCAGTGCCTATTACATTCTCTGTACAATTGGAGAATGTGGGTCAAAGAGCAGGCATACAAGTCCCCAAACTGATTTGCAATTTTCCCACATGTGCAAGCGAGGCAGCAGTCTGGAGGACAGCCAAAAGAGACCGGGCCTTTTCAGACATAGCTTAAGGTTACCAGATGTCCCCATTTCACAGGGACAGTCCCCGGATTTACAAATCAGTCTCGTGACAAAATCCTATCATTCCTACTGAAGCTAAAAAGTGTCCCCGGATTCACTGGGGGGGGGGGGACTGGTAACCTTATCATAGCTCCCCATCTATCTATGGAATACCTTCCCCAGGGAGGCTTGCCTGCAGCCAACATTGACATTTTTGTGTGTGTCAGTCAAAGATGATTCTCTCCTGCCAGGCATTTGACCATAAATTTCCCACAGGGCTATTGGTTTGGAGGTAAAGCCTAAGGCCAGAATGTGTGTGGAGGAATTTGTTTTACAATCTGACCACCATCTCAACTATATTAAATTGATTTTCAACATTGCACTCTTAGCTGGATTTAATTTTTTCATAAGTCATTCAAGACTTTTGTTGGAAACAACTCATAAACTGAGTAATGTCTGAGACATTGTCAGAATTGTCCAGCCATTATCTCCAAATTTCCCCCACATTTGAGTTTCTGAACATTTTGCCTAAACTAGTAGATGAATGCAACACTTACTGAAAGGAATCATCATTATGTTGAATTATTCTGCTTTAATAACAGTACCTGATGTGAGAATTGGTGTGTCAGGGGGAGATGGCACTGAACTATCAACATTTTCACTGCTCTCTCCAAATTCTTTCTTGTAGATTGACAGCATGTACGATATTCTGTAGTCAAGCCGAACACTAAGAATAAACTACAAAGGAAGAGGTTGACACAACACATTTCTGAACCTCTGTGCAAGTTTTCTGAAGCATTTGAAGATGATTTGCTTGTGAAATCAAGGTTATTATTGTTGCCTTAAAAGGTATGTAATAAAATGCAGTATTTCAAAAGATCACACATCTTTTGAAAACTGCAGTTAGCAGATCTGTTAATAGAAACTGTCTTCTACAGTGCAAATAAATTGGGCACTGTAACCAGGAATAGGGGAGCAATTTGATTTTCCTTGCATTTTAATGAGAAACTACCTAATTCACACTTCTCACACCAGAATGTGCACTGATACACAGCTATCCTTCAAAAGTCACACTTCTCAAAATTCTGTGTTGCAGTTCTTCAACCAGTGTGTACAAAAATGCATATTTTAGGGAAATGTGTACAATAAAATGCACTCCTTAGGGAAAATAACAAAAATATAATGTATTGGGATATAATGTATTTGCCACTTGCAAAAAGTGCATATTGGTTAAAATTTCGTACAAAAATGTGTATATTAGAACTGCACATTAAAATTTTCATGAGGATTTTAAATAAACAAAGAAACCGCAAATTGATGTAGAAATGTACAAATGTGGAAAACAGAATTGAAAATTGAAAAACTGAGAAACTGGGAGAAATTGAAGTTGCCAAATTAGTCTATTACTAGCCATAACTCTAGTGGAAACTAACTAACTGGTGAGATGGCCTTGTGCTAAAGTCAAAACCCCACACCACAGTTCAAAAACTGGAGTCACCATAATCACAAGCCTTCATGCACATGCCTTGATGTTACAGTACTTAATATATATTGTTGATGCTTTGTTTCATTTTAAAATTTTAAAGTAAAGGTCTTTACCTGTAAAATCTCAATGATTTTTAATTTGGTGTCCATCACAGTGACATCTTCACTCTCTACAATGCTGGCCTGCTTGCTTGGGTGGACACTTGGGGGTACATCAGGCACAGAAAGAGGAAAAATAGAGCCTCTGCTGAGGACCATTTGAGTCATCATCTCTCCCACACCATGAATGGTTCTCATAACATTGTTTCCTATGTACATGAAATATAAAAACAGAAAGTTGTCACTCTGATGGACAATTGCCTCTCTGGGAGCCATATGACTGAAAAAAGAGGATATTAAATTTAAATATATATCTATATATATATATAAATGTAAAAATCATGAAAGTGTGTGTTCCACTTTTCTCCGTAACCGCTTGACCGATCGTCCTGAAATTCTGACACAACGATCCAGGCCACTCCCTGAGCATTGTTGGAAAAGAAAATCCCTCAAATCTCACACCTGGGCAGGTATAAACCTGGTTTATCACCAAGTCAAACAGCGCCCTCAAGTGGTGTTATTCCCTCAGCTCCTCCTCCTACACCCCTCCCTTCCTGTGAAATCTACACCACACCCACAAACCAAATGACATCATCAACCAAGCAACTGAAACCACCAAGGCGGCCATTATCAGACCCCTAGGCCCCTGCCAGGCTGCTAGGCCCCCACTAGGCCCGGGGGGGAGAGGGCGAGCGCCTGGGTCGCAGGTCGCAGCACGGCCTTTGTTTTATGTAGCCCCCTGCCAGGCTGCCAGGCCCCCACTAGGCCCGGGGGGGGGAGAGGACAAGTGCATGGATCACAGGCTGCAGCACAGCCTTTGTTTTGTGTAGGCCCCTGCCAGGCCCCCACTAAGCCCGGGGGGGGGGATAACCCACAGCATCGCACTTGGTGGCACAGCAAGGGGTTTTTACTTTAAAATTTAGCACCACTACCCCCCCAAAATCCCCCACCAAATAACCACAAGACAAAAATAAATACCATCCTTCAAAACGTCATGAGATACGCCGGTCACGGAGAGGGGGGGTGAACAAACAGAATAGATCATGGATTAGGACACGTGGGGGCAGTCACAGGGATTAGCCACAACAACGTGCCAGACACACAAACACCGCCTCCACCATGAGATCCTGTAAAACAGGGGGACTCTGAGCCTCAGGGGGATCTGAAGGGGGCCTATTACCCTCCATTTGACAGACTAACGCACAGCAACCCACAAACCCCGCCTCCACCACGAGATCCACCACTCACATCCGGCAGAGGTGTTGAAGACCAAACCAACTGAAAACAGGTAGGTAGCCGTGTTGGTCTGACGTAGTTGAAACAAAATAAAAAAATCCCTTCCAGCTGCTGGAAGGAATGTTTTTCTTTTGTTTCAACTGAAATCAGGCCTTTTCCAGCAACAAGGCCCAACATTGCCAAGTGGAGGTAGGGGTCTGCCTGGGGGGGGATGGGGGGCCGAATAGGGAGCAGGGATACGTAATGAGTCAGAACAGGGGGGGGGACACAGGGATGAAACCTGCCCTCTCCATAGTATCTCGCCTCGACTCAGGGGGACTCTGAGGCTCAGGGGGATCTGAAGGGGGGCTATTACCCTCCATTTCACAGACTAATGCACAGCAATGTGTGCAGGGCCAGCTAGTCTATTAATAAAATAGTCCAATGCTCCAAGCACATCTACATGATCAAATGTTCTTGCCGAGTCGACAAGTTGAGTTAACTGAAGATCTCTTTAGCTCCCTAACCAGACTGTTCCAGTCCCTAGTTCTTCTAGAACATGATGAGTTTATGTATCAGTTCAAAAGATAAGGGGTGCTGCTGTAGGGTCTCAGAAATACAGTGGTGCCTCGCAAGACGAATTTAATTCGTTCCAGGACTGAATTCGTCCTACGAAAAATTCATCTTGCGAGTCCCGGTTTCCCATAGGAATGCATTGAAACTTAATCAATGTGTTCCTATGGGCTCCGGGGGACTTGCGGCGGCATGGGACGGGGCTTCGGAGAAGGTGCAGCGCTTCTCCGAAGCCCTGTCCGATGCCGGCTGTGTGCGAGGCGGGGGGGGGGAGAAGCGCTTCTCCCCGCCGCCTCCCGCCTGCCTTCCCCGGCATGGAACAGGGCTTCGGAGGTCTCCGAAGCTGTGTCCCATGGCGGCTGTGTGTGGTGAGGCGGTGGGGGGGGAGAAGCACTTCTCCCCGCCGCCTCCCGCCTGTCTTTCCCAGGGGACGGAGCCGAAGCGCTGCGGGCACTACTTGCCCCCACCTGTCTTCCCCGAGCCAAGGGGAAGACAGGCAGGGATAGCCATCACACTACCGCGCTTCAGCTCCGTCCCCCCTGGCAAAGGAAGATCAGCTGACAGCTGATCTTGATTTCAGCAAGGCCTTTGACAAAGTGCCCCATGGTATTCTTGTAAAGAAGCTGGTAAAATGTGGGCTAGACAATGCTACCATTCAGTGGATTTGTAGCTGGCTTACTGACCGAACCCAAAGGGTGCTCATCAATGGCTCCTCCTCATCCTGGAGAGTAGTGACTAGTGGGGTGCCACAGGGTTCTGTCTTGGGCCCAGTCTTGTTCAACATCTTTATCAATGACTTGGATGATGGGCTTGAGGGAATCCTGAGCAAGTTTGCAGATGACACCAAATTGGGAGGGGTGGCTAACACCCCAGAGGACAGGATCACACTTCAGAATGACCTTAACAGATTTGACAACTGGGCCAAAGCAAACAAGATGAATTTTAACAAGGAGAAATGTAAAGTACTACACTTGGGCAGACAAAATGAAAGGCACAAATACAGGATGGGAGACACCTGGCTTGAGAGCAGTACATGTGAAAAGGATCTAGGAGTTTTGGTTGACCACAAACTTGACATGAGTCAGCAGTGTGATGCAGCAGCTAAAAAAGCCAATGCAATTCTGGGCTGCATCAATAGGAGTATAGCATCTAGATCAAGGGAAGTAATAGTACCACTGTATTCTGCTCTGGTCAGACCTCACCTGGAGTATTGTGTCCAGTTCTGGGCACCACAGTTCAAGAAGGATACTGATAAGCTGGAACGTGTCCAGAAGAGGGCAACCAAAATGGTCAAAGGCCTGGAAACGATGCCTTATGAGGAACGGCTTAGGGAGCTGGGTATGTTTAGCCTGGAGAAGAGAAGGTTAAGGGGTGATATGATAACCATGTTCAAATATATAAAAGGATGTCATATAGAGGAGGGAGAACGGTTGTTTTCTGCTGCTCCAGAGAAGCGGACACGGAGCAACGGATTCAAACTACAAGAAAGAAAATTCCACCTAAACATTAGGAAGAACTTCCTGACAGTAAGAGCTGTTCGGCAGTGGAATTTGCTGCCAAGGAGTGTGGTGGAGTCTCCTTCTTTGGAGGTCTTTAAGCAGAGGCTTGACAGCCATCTGTCAGGAATGCTTTGATGGTGTTTCCTGCTTGGCAGGGGGTTGGACTGGATGGCCCTTGTGGTCTCTTCCAACTCTATGATTCTATGATTCTATGATTCTATGATTCCTTTGCCGCCTTCCCGCGCTACATTCTATGGCCACGCTTCGCAAGATGAAGTGGTGGTCATAGAAAACCTCGTTGTCTTGCAAATGCCTCACACAATGCAAAACTCTTTCGTCTTGTGAGTTTTTCATTGTACGAGGCATTCGTCTTGCGAGGTACCACTCAGGGCCGGTGCTAGGGTTTTTGCGCCCTAAGTGAGATCACCTTCTGGCGCCCCCCACCCATTAATAAAAAATAAAATAAAATAAATAGAAAATAGAAAAAATACAAATAAAAAATAGGAAAAAATAAAAAGTAGAAAAAACAAAAAACAAAAATAAAATAAAAAACAATTGATCCTCTCCTTCTCCTTCCCCTCCTCTTCCTCCTCCTCCTGCCTGCTTCCTCGCAGCCACTGCGGGACGAGCTGCCCAAGCGAGGAAGCCATGGAGAGGCGAAGGCGGGATGCTCCCTCACAGCCGCAGCCGCCGCTCGGGGCCAACGCCGCCTCATCCTCCTCCCCGAGCTTGGCTGTGGCGGCGGCGGCAGCGCTGTGAGGGGGCGAGGCGGCGGTGACGCCCAGACGCTCAGCGCTGAGGTGCGCTGAGCCTCCAACCGCCGCCGCCGCTTCGCCCCCTCTCAACACTCTGAATGGTAATTATATAATCTTTTTTAACACTAGCATTCTCTTCAAACTTCACGATCCTCAGAATCATTCATGAAGACTCCTTGTCTTCCTTGTTATGCTGTTTCTTTAAGCAAGCTTGCAAATATCCATTTTCCCAGACTGAATCTTCCTGCTACTGCTCTTGCCCCCTTAACACTATCCCTACTAAGTACTGGAGGAAGAGTGAAGCTTATACCTGTGGAACTTTAAAATGTTATCCTTAATACATTCCCCTCCCAATATTCAGCTAGGACCATTCATATCCTCTTCTGTCCTTCATGTTACCAGATTCATTCTTCTTAATGAAGCACATTCAGTTTTTATAATGTATCAACAACATGAAATTCAGAGTTACTTCTTCCTTTCTCTCTGAATGTTTTGGATGTTGAGAGAACATCCTCATGTCATACCAAGGACTCAGCTACATTAGACAGAAAAGTATTGAATGCATTATTATTTGTCAATTTCCTTTTAAAACTGGGGTGCCCAGAACTGGACACAGGACTCCAAGTGTGGTCTTACCAAAGCTGGAGAGAGTAGGACAGTGGACTATGACTTCCCTATACTTCTTATTCCATGAACTACCCTGAGACACACAGGTATAGGGTGGTATATTGTTGTTGTTGATGTTTAGTCGTTTAGTCGTGTCCGACTCTTCGTGACCCCATGGACTATAGCACGCCAGGCACTCCTGTCTTCCACTGCCTCCCACAGTTTGGTCAAACTCATGTTGGTAGCTTTGAGAACACTGTCCAACCATCTTGTCCTCTGTCGTCCCCTTCTCCTAGTGCCCTCAATCTTTCCAAACATCAAGGTCTTTTCCAAGGATTCTTCTGTTCTCATGAGGTGGCCAAAGTATTGGAGCCTCAGCTTCACGATCTGTCCTTCCAGGGAGCACTCAGGGCTGATTTCCTTCAGAATGGAGAGGTTTGATCTTCTAGCAGTCCATGGGACTCTCAAGAGTCTCCTCCAGCACCATAATTCAAAAGCATCAATTCTTCAGCAATCAGCCTTCTTTATGGTCCAGCTCTCTATGGTCCCCTTCATGGATCAATGCCTTGTCATGGCGAAGGGGCTTGAATAACTCAGAGAAGCTATAAGCTATGCCATGCAGGGCCACCCAAGATGGACAGGTCATAGTGGAGAGTTTTGACTAAACGTGATCCACCTGGAGAAGGAACTGGCAAGCCACTCCAGTATCCCTGCCAAGAAAACTCCATGGACAAAGACAACAGGGTGGTATATAAACTCAATTAACAACAACAACAACAACAACAACACTGATGCAGCCTAGAATAGCATTGGCCATTTTTTCTGCTGCATCGTACTGTTGACTCATGTTGAATTTGTGGCCCACCAAGACATCTAGATCCTTTTCACATGTGCTACTGGCTTTAAAATGATTTTTGTGTATCTAGGGGGGGCACTGCCCCCCAGCTTTGCCCATGCTCAGAGCAAAGGACAGGAGCCCTGGACTGCCGTCTTTTCTCTCTCTCACCAATCTATATATCACATCAGATCCAACAGGGGCCAAATCCACTGTCCATAAAGGGTTTCTGGAGTCACAGTGAAAAACTTTCTGGAAAGTGTCGTTCTCATCTGGCAATGGAAAAAAGCTCCATTCAATCTTAGTTTGAAAGGCATGCATGAATGAAACAGCAGGAAGCATAATGTGTGAATGTAGCATGGAAACATGTAGAACGCTCTTCTTGTCACATGCACACACAACGTCACAGAACTAGAGAATTAACGCAAAAGGGCAACTCAGTGATGAAGGGAGTGCAGCATCGTGTTCCAGAAGACAAGTGGCTGGTGCTTAAAAAAAAAATAAGCAGAGAGGATGAGCCTAGAGGCACAACAGAAACTGCTAAAACTGCATTGTGGGGGAATATGCAGTGGTCTTGTGAATCATTGACCTGGAATTGCACAGCAGCACCTTCAGGTCATGTGGGTGTCCCTTGTTGATTCCAGCATCCACTCGGTCAAGACCAGACCCGGAGGCAGGGATAGTCTTCAAATGACTAAACCTGCCTCCTTGGTAATGACATAGTCTGGTTTTAGCGTAACTCCTCCTCCTACCGGTGATCACTGAGATTGGGGGTCCCAGTGCACCCCACCCCCCGTGGAACCTGCCTCAGCCATTCTGTTGGCTGAGGCCCACTCCAACTAAACATTTGGAAAAACTTTCTGACCGCAAGAGCTGCTCAGGCGTAGAACAGACTCCCACAAGAGGTGGTGGACTCTGCTTCCTTGGAGGTTTTTAAGCAGAAGTTGGCTGGCCATCTGTCATGGATGCTTTAGCTTTAGCTGAGATTCCTGCATTGCAGGGGATTGGACTAGATGATCCTTGGGTCTCTTCCAACTCTAAGATTCTATGATTTTCCCATTAAAATCCTTTCATTTTATCCACCATTCCTTCTCAAATTTCAGTTTTCTTTATTTCCCCACCTTGTTGAGCTAAGCCCATAACACTTGCTATTATTATTCAACACAAGTGGGAACCGAAACCAAGTATTGCAGTGTGGAGTGTTCCTGTTCAACCAGCCGCATCATCCCTTTCCAATCCTTGTCCCTTATTCCTGCTTTTCCATTCCTCCACTCCAAACAAAATTATGCATTCTATGACCACGGAACATGCTGAGTTTCTATCAGGCTGTTTTTGGCTTGGGGTTTATTTGTTTGCCCCCTTAGGTTCCTTCTCCTTGAAACTTTTCTATACCTTTTCAATTGCACTGGCAGGAGCCCTGGAATGTTTGTGTTGTGCTGACCTTGCCATTGCCTCACCCCATCCCCACCTCTACCTTCCAGTAAGTGGCAGCAATGTGACCAGGGGAGCAACAGGGTCCCATCATGCCATCCACTACTGCTAAATAATCTTACAGGTATCAAGATTTTGGCAATGCTTCTGTTCCCTCTCAGTGAAAGTAAAATAACGGGTCAGTCAGGCATGAATACATCTTCCTTCTATCTCTTATTTAGTAGTCATCTGCTGAGAGATTTTATCCATAATTACCGTAATATTATTTTCAACAGATCCTAAACTATAGTCAAAGGATGTTCATCTAATGTGTGTCTTACTAATTTTTAAATTAATAGATGTGCCATTATTTGCATGACCCAAAGTATCTAATTTTAAGGTTAAAATAATTCAAAACAAGAAGACATACTGCCAATTTTTATTTGGTGTATTTATTTCCTTTTATTTAGTCAATTATAAGCTGTCCTTCAGTAGCAGGGTTCTCAGAATGGCATACAATTTATTTTATGGGAAACACACACCTCAAGCCATTGGGGGAAATAAAGAGCAGAACCTTTAATGAATGCAAGGTATTACTAAGTAATGTATTATGTGTTGCAAATAATTTTCTATTCCCCCCACACTCACCTCCATCTTGAAATTTGCTTAATCTTTCAAAGTATGATGACATAGGCATTTGTACAATATCAAGGATAGCCAGTAATGTTCTAGTCAGTCTGAGTAGCTCACTGAAGCTATAAAAACCAAAGTATATAAGATTGCGAGCCAGGTGCACAACCTAAAGAAAAGGAAGAGGGGGGGGGATAGGTCAGGAATATCAATAGAAAGAAAGAGGTCCCAACATTTAACTAGCGATGAATGGACCCACGTGGCTGCCCTCCAGAACTACCGGTAATCTAAATTTTGTGGTTATCTTCTGGAGATTAACAGAAATCAATCCAAACTATGGATTTGACCCAGAACAGAGTAGAGCCCTATCTCCTACTATGAACTGTTGACATAGCTGCACACCAATCAATGGCTTTCAGTTTCCTCTCCTTTCCTACATAAACACAATTTACTGAGGAAAAAGGAGGTGATGGGGAGACCAGGAATACCCTGGCAAATAAATCCCCATCAATTTCAATGTCCAAAGGTCAGTGTCTGCAGGGGTATTCTGACACCCTTCACCACCATGCCCTTCTTCACTTGTAAGTTGTAAGTGTTACAGCAGGGACAAATTACAGGTCCATTTCTGATGAGGCTAGATGTTATCCAAAAAGAGACCAGGTTTGATACCATCAAATAAAAAAAATGCATATCTGAAATGCATTTTTCAGATATGCATCCTACACTAAATTATATGATGGTAGAATCAGTCTATGAAAGGGCAGTATTCCTAGTCCCTGCCTGTCTAAATAGTCCCCATGCTGGAGCAGCCTTTCCCTACCCTTCCTTGTTCAAAGATACCACCCCAAACCCTACCAAAGTTTTCATAACCTCCAAAAGGCACCTGCAGAAAATTCTATCAGCTGATACAGGTTTAAACAAGAACCAGAAAGATAAAAATGTGCCACTTTCTCAGCACTTAAATTTTGTCACACCCACACATACAAACATACTTCTGCAGGATGGAGCTGAAAACAACTGATGTGGCCACTGCAGGTTGGTCACTTATATTGCTGTTTTTGATTAAAGCTGACATGCTGCAATCATTAGGAATTATGCAAATTCAACAACATTTGCATAGATTTGCTATTTGGTATAATTTATTCTATTTCTTCCAGTTATGTGGAGAGGTATGAAGCTATGCAGGGCACTAGAGCCCTGTCCCTAGAAACAATGGAAATTTATTTTTTATTTGTAAAAACATTTCTGTCCAAACATTTTATGTATAAAAAATATCACAGTGGTTAATAAAATCGTTAAGTTAAAAACAAGTTTAAAGTAAAAAAGTACAGTAAGGAAGTTAAAAACAAATATCAATAGATCCTTGTGGGGGGTGTTATTTGGGTTAGGGACTGGGGAGAATGGCACCTGGACCTGCAAAAAGGAGAGTTTAGGAGAAAGGCTTGATCTCGCTTTGTTGCCAAATCAGCCTCACAAACTTATGGAACAATAAAAAACGCTCCTGCAGATTATTTCAGTGATCAAGCTGAAATAAGGGTTCAGGTGATCTCTGAGGTATCCTGAACTCAAGTTATTCAGGGCTTTGTAAACCTTGAACCTGGCTCAGGGGCAAATGGTTAGCCAGTGCAGCTTTTTAAATAATGGTGTCACATGTTCTCGATCAAAAGCTCCCAACAACAACTTGGCTGTAGCGTTCTGCACCAGCTGGAGCTACTGAACCAAACCCAAGGGCTGCCCCATATAGAGCACATTACAGTAATCTAGCCCTGAGGTTACCAACACATGGTTCACAGTGGTCACGCTATCGCCGTCCAGGAACTGCTGTAGCTGGTGAACCACAGGTGAAACTCGAAAAGTTAGAATATCGTCAAAAAGTTCATTTATTTCAGTAATTCAACTTAAAAGGTGAAACCAATATAGGAGATAGGCGCATGACATGCAAAGCAAGATATGTCAAGCCTTTATTTGTTGTAATTGTGATATTATGGCATACAGCTGAAGAAAACCCCAAATTCACAATCTCAGAAAATTAGAATAGTGTTTAGCTACTCAATCCATAACCCCTGCAAAGGGTTCCTGAGCCATAAAAGGGCTTTTATGGGTATGTCCGTAGCAAAAGGAAGAATAAGGAAACAGTGTGGTCACATAGAGGAGAAGATGGTGAAATGCGAACAGGGGACAGAGAAAGGGCAAAACTCCTCAATGCCTTCTTTGCCTCAGTCTTCTGCAAAAAAAGAAAACAATGCCCGACCTGAAGAATATGGAGCAGATGATTCAGCAGGGGAAACACAGCCCAGAATAAGTAAGGAGGTAGTATAAGAATACTTGGCTAGTTTAGATGTATTCAAGTCTCCAGGGCCAGATGAACTACATCCAAGAGTATTAAAAGAACTAGCAGAGGTGATTTCAGAACCACTGGCAATAATCTTTGATAATTCCTGGAGAACAGGCGAAGTTCCAGCAGACTGGAGGAGGGCAAATGTTGTCCCTATTTTCAAAAGGGGGGAAAGAGTGGACCCAAACAATTACCGCCCAGTCAGCCTGACATCAATACCAGGAAGGATTCTAGAGCAGATCATTAACAAACGGTCTGTGAGCACCTAGAAAGAAACTCTGTGATCACTAAAAGCCAGCATGGGTTTCTGAAAAATAAGTCATGTCAGACTAATCTGATCTCATTTTTTGACAGAATTACAAGCCTGGTAGATGAAGGGAACACTGTGGATGTAGCCTATCTTGATTTCAGCAAGGCCTTTGACAAGGTGCCCCATGATATTCTTGTAAAGAAGCTGGTAAAATGCGGGCTAGACAATGCTACCATTCAGTGGATTTGTAGCTGGCTTACTGACCGAACCCAAAGGGTGCTCATCAATGGCTCCTCTTCATCCTGGAGAGTAGTGACTAGTGGGGTGCCACAGGGTTCTGTCTTGGGCCCAGTCTTATTCAACGTCTTTATAAATGACTTGGATGATGGGCTTGAGGGCATCCTGATCAAGTTTGCAGATGACACCAAATTGGGTGGGGTGGCTAATACCCCAGAGGACAGGATCACACTTCAAAATGATCTACAGATTAGACAACTGGGCCAAAGCAAACAAGATGAATTTTAACAAGGAGAAATGTAAAGTACTACACTAGGGCAAAAAAAAAATTTGAAAGGCACAAATACAGGATGGGAGACACCTGGCTTGAGAGCAGTACATGTGAAAAGGATCTAGGATTCTTGGTAGACCACAAACTTGACATGAGTCAACAGTGTGATGCAGCAGCTAAAAAAGCCAATGTAATTCTGGGCTGCATCAATAGGAGTATGGCATCTAGATCAAGGGAAGTAATAGTACCACTGTATTCTGCTCTGGTCAGACCTCACCTGGAGTACTGTGTCCAGTTCTGGGCGCCACAGTTCAAAAAGGATACTGACAAGCTGGAACGTGTCCAGAGGAGGGCAACCAAAATGGTCAAAGGCCTGGAAACAATGCCTTATGAGGAACAGCTTAGGGAGCCGGGTATGTTTAGCCTGGAGAAGAGAAGGTTAAGGGGTGATATGATAGCCATGTTCAAATATATAAAAGGAAGAGGATGATATATATATAGAAGAGGGTGAAAGTTGTTTTCTACTGCTCCAGAGAAGCGGACATGGAGCAATGGATTCAAACTACAAGAAAGAAGATTCCACCTAAACATTAGGAAGAACTTCCTGACAGTAAGAGCTGTTCGGCAGTGGAATTTGCTACCAAGGAGTGTGGTGGAGTCTCCTTCTTTGGAGGTCTTTAAGCAGAGGCTTGACAGGCATATGTCAAGAATGCTTTGGTGGTGTTTCCTGCTTGGCAGGGGGTTGGACTGGATGGCCCTTGTGGTCTCTTCCAACTCTATGATTCTAAATGGTCTCTCAGTCTGCTTCCACCTAACTTTCCATTAATGTGCTTTGATACAACACATTGGGAACATCCAAGTTCTTTTGCAATTACCTTTTGAGGCTTTCCCTCCTTATGGAGGTCTCAATGATGGTTTTCTGCACAACTGGTCAGGTCAGCAGCCTTTCCCATGATTGTGATTCCTACTGAACCAAACTCCCCAAACTTCCCAAAGATCACACACAACATATTCATACAGGTATTAAATAACACTGGGGAGATAATAGTGCCCTGGAGAACCCAATGGCACAAGTGTCAACAGGCTGAGAAACACTGACTCAGTGATACTTTCTGGATACAACCTTGATGATAAAATCAGAACCATTGTAATACAGTGCCTCTGATGCCCATATCACTAAGTCGGTCCAGAAGGATACCATGGTCAATGGTATCAAAAGCCACTGAGCAATCAAGCAGAAGTAACAGGGTCACACTCACTCTGTCCCTCTCATGATGAAGATCATTCATCAGGGCAACTAAGGCCAATTCAGTTCCAAAACCAGGTTTGAACCCAGATTGTAGTGCATCTAAAATAATCAGTCTCTTCCAGGAATAACCTTCTCCACCACCTTTACCAAGAAAGGGGTGTTAATTGGTCTATAGTTGTTATACTTTGTTGAGTCTAGGATGGATTTTTTGAGAGGTGGACACACCACTGCCTCTTTAAGGGCAGCAGACCCCCCAATGCACAAGGAGGTGTTTACCAGACCCGTGACCCATTTGGTCTCCCCACCCCAGCTAGGTTTAACAAGCCAGTATGGACAAGGATCTAATGAGCATCACTGCAAGTATCCTGTCCACATCCTCAGGCCACCTCAGCTGGTACTGTCATAATTAGGGTTGCCACCTTTGGTTGGGCAAAATACAAGACAGGTCATGCAAAATAAAGGACAAATTGGGGGGGATTGGGGGTTAAAATTACTTTACCTGATGCAGAAATGACTTCAAAGCAATCCATTACATTTATCAAATGGAAGCTATCAGTAACTACAAACATTCCAACAATATTGAAAGGAAATCCTCCCCACCTGCTGAATTTCTGCCTATCAGAAGGAAGATAAATGTAGAAACCCAGCCAAAAAAGAAAAAAAATAAGAAAGCGGGGAAGAGATAGCAACAAATTATTAGTTTTGAAGTGGCTGAGGTTGCTGCTCCAGGAAATGTTTTACTCGTCCTCTTAGGCAATGTTTCTTGGGTCCCTAGCTGTCTTTGGATTACAATTCCCATCACCCCTAGCTAGTAAGACCAGTGCTCAGGGATGATGGGAATTGTAGTCAAGTTTGGGAAACATTGTCTTAGAGCCATTGGAAACCCAACCCAGAAGAGCCTGCTGACTGGCAAGCTCTATTGGCTAGAGTGGAGTTTCAACCAGCCAGCTTGGGAGGGCAGGCTAAACCTCCAAGGTGCCTAGCAAGCTGGCCTGTGTGAGACAAGCAAGTTGGGGTGAGTGCACAAAGGAGTAAACATTAATGCCAATTTTATTTTTTCATGACTTTGAAAATGGGACAAAAGGCATCACAAATGAGACAGGGAACACTGCTGCTCAAAAATGGGACAATCTTGTTTTTTAAGGAGCTAGTGGCAACACTAGTCACAATAGCAGCAACTTTATCCTCAGAGTGTTTAGTCAGTGACAGCTAGTTACTATGTACTCCAGAGGTCTGCCCCTTCATCAAGATTAACCAACCTACAGCCACACAGAACAGCTCTGTTGGACAACTCCCAGAGGATGCAATGGAGGCAGTAAAGTAGGATCTCTCACCGCCACATGATAGGCCCAGTTATGAGCCTGAGCATATGCTCGGTTGACTCCTAAGTACGTTTTGCGCCACTTATGCACCAACCCTCTCCCAGGCCACCTCACTGACTGCAACTCTTAGCTGTACCAAGCAGCAAAATGGACCCCACAGTGCTGGAGCAATTATATCAATGGCCCTACAAGTCTCGCCATTCCATAGGGCCTTAACAGGATCAACTGTGCTATCCATTAAAATTGTACTGAACCCACCCTCTGGCTGTTGTTGGGTATTCTTAATAACCTTCCCCACCCCATACTCGGTTTGGTAAATTCAGAATCAGCAAGACCTCAAGTGGGAAACTGCATGTGCAATGGTGAGGGAGGGGGCAGAGAATGATGGCAAATCAGCTGATCTTCTGCCACTGCTTCCCTTTGCTCTCTCTTTTTTAAAAAAAGTTGAAAAGTACTCAGTACTGGCAAGGATAACAGAAAAATACCTCAAAAGTTAGCTTGTTCTTCTGTTTGTCTCCAAAAGGAAAAGGCTGGTTCACAACTTCTTTCAAGTACTCCTCTACAAATTCCATTGTCAAAGCAAATTTCCTCTTCATGTCATTTCGTGAGGAATCTGTGAAAGAGTCGTACCTACAAAGCAAGACCATGAGCAAAAGCTGAATAAGTGGGAGTAAAGGTTTAATAAATATTTTTTGGTGCCTCACAAGCACAAATGTTTGATAGGTTGTTGACATCTCCCAAGAGCTTCTCACAAATCCCCAAGGAAGTTAAAGAGGAGTTGGAATCATGAGAATCAGCGTAGACCTCACCATTAATTATTACTATTTGTAAATTTTATACTGCTTTTAATTTAATAATTAATTTGTTTTTATTGAAAAACATCCAGAGTCTATATTAAAAGGTGGGGTAAATAATAAATAAAACAAAAATTAAGCTGGACTGTACATCCCGTTAAGCAGCTGATGATATACTCTAGAAATCTACTACACAAACTCAAAAGGTCCATCCTGAAGATATATAAATAAGCAAGGCTCGTCGAAAACAACAACAGAAACCTCTACCTCAAAATAAGGACCTCTTTCATGAGCCCGTCTCCTTCTATGAATGGAAGCTCTTTTGGTTCACATATAGAATCCAAGCTTATATCTACACACAGCAGGAACCCGTAGCCTCTTCTGGACACCAACGTAATGCATGCATTTATAAACTTGTATTAGCCATGCCCATTTGTTGCTGTTTTATGTGCACACACAGTGTGGAACCCCAGGCAGCAACTCACTGCAGAGCGTTAGTCATTTAATGCAAAACCTGAGGCTTGTCAGCAACGGTACTCTAAGGCACGTGAATGCTAATTTGAAGCAGTTGCAATGCAGAAGGCTATGCCACATAGCTTCTTCCTAGGGTTAACTATGCCCCACAAAAAGGGTGGTATTGGTAGTTTTGTGAGTGGCAGGTGAATTTAAAGAGCTTTCATTCAGGATGAGGTAGTCACTGGATGATTACGATGGTGATCTTCTTCTTCTTCTCCTTCCCTTGTTATGGATCTTCATGGTAAAAAAAAGTCAATACTAAAATGTTATACTCTGTTACCCACCCAGGACAGAAACCTTTTCACTTTCATGCTGCATGAAAATTATCAGGTTTTTATTCTCAGAGATAATAAGAAATATTGTGTATGTCAGGGTTGAGACAGACGAGGAGGAGTGGTGGCTAGCTCCCCCTGACAAGCCCCCTCAGAGGAATCTGAGGAATTCACACCTGGGGAAGACTGGTGGAGGCACTCCTCGGAAGAAGAGCAATCTGACAGGGAGGAGGGAAGGTCAGAACTGCAGCAACAAGTCGATCCAGAACCAGGCCCCAGTCAGGCAGGTTATCAGATGACCCCTTCCCCCCTCCCTTCTCTGCAAAGGAACGCAGAGCTGAAAAACGCCGGCTGCAATTAGAAACAGCTGCAGCTCATAAAAAGCGGGAGAGGGAACCTGCTACTTAAGAGAGAGGCCGGCTGGCCACTCCTCAGCGTCTGCAACGTCGTTCTGAAGTGCCTAGTTGCCTCGCTCATCTTGTCCTTGGTTCCTGTGATCCTGATCTGGCTTTCCTGACCCCGGCTTTTGGATTTCTGCCTTGAACTGACTTTGGCTACTCTTGACTCCACGTAAGACTTCTGGCTTCCCTGACCCCGGCTTTTGGACTTCTGGCTTTAACTGACCTTGGCTACTCTTGACTCCCACGTAACTGTCTGACTTCAACTGGCTCTGACCAGACTGTTGACCTTGGCTTATCCGACCCTGTCTGCTGCTCTTCAGTGTGCCTACTTGCTGGCACCCTAACAGTATACTGCCTTTTAAGTTCTGGTCTGGGAAAACAGTGGGATATAAAGTAAATAGCTATAATAATAATAATTGCTTCATAAGAATGTAAGAAGAACCCTGCTGCATCAGAACCAGGATCCATTTAGACCCATAATGTAAACCAGAGTAGCCTGCCAAGGTTCTTGTGTGCCGCAGAAGTATCTCACCCAGTGGGGCAGAGTTGCAAGATTAGCTTCCTGCCAAGATGGGGAGGGGCAAGTTTGGGCACACCGGTGGAGCTAATCCACTGCTCTAGACAATGCACTTGTACCCTGCCCCCTTGTTCCTCTCCCTTCCAGTAAGAGGCACTGCCAGGAAGCTAGCACTATGGCCCCACCCCACAGAAGCAAGCCACTTCTGGTATGCTCAGAAGCAGGCAATGGCCTTGTCTTATTTGTCTTCAGAAGACTGTATACTGCCTCTGAACATGGAGGTCCCATTTAGCTATCAAATCAGGTAGCCTATCCTACATGAATTTGTCAAATCATCTCTTAAAATCAAGTAGAACTGTGTCCATTATGCCTTATTTATTTGTTTATTTTTATTATGACTACTCCTACAAATGAATCTGCCACTAATCAGTGAATGTTCCATTTTGTTTGTTGCAACAGGGAACTCACTCGTGGATAGTGATCTTGGTAGGGATTTCGGTCCACAGCCTGGCATACTTCACAGGCACCACTATCTCCTGGGGATCTCTATCCACATGCATATGCAGCAGGAGACGGCAGAAGGAGGCTCGCAGGTCGTAAGGCAGGCTCTCATCCGACATGCAGCGCAGGATCAGATCCACCGACAGCTGCGTGGAAATCTGGTTTATAGCCAAATACTGGCGATCCAGACACATTCTTGCAAAGAGGTTCAACTGGTACCTTAGAAAAGGTAATAAAATAATGTCATTTCCATTTCTGTGTTTGTTACTCAATAACCTGGTTGCTAAGGTACCAGTCTAAATGTCTGAGAAACGTTACATAAACTCAACCAACACATTACTGGACTATGGCTGTTAGACTCTTGCTCAGTTATAAAATAAGATCCACATTACATGGTGTTAGGCCTGGGCAATGTATCAATACATCACCCAGGACTGCCATGAGGGCCACAGCACGATGGCAGCTTCACCCGGTGGTATACCAGGAGTGAAACCGCCACTGCTCCTGAGTCCTCCGCCTCCAGCACCCAGCAGCAGGAACAAGTGGCACCAGCTGGGCCTGAGATTGGGGTGGGGGTGGGGAGAAACGGGGACAACTGGGCACGAGGTGAAGGAGGCTTGAAATCGGTGTGTGCATGTGTGTGTAAAGGAAGAAGCAGTGAGAATTGGGTGTAGGGTGAAGGAGGCTTGGCATTGGTGTATGTGTGAGGGAAGGAGCAGGGGAAATTGTGTGTGTGTGTGTGTGTGTGTGTGTGTGTGTGTGTGTGTGTGAAGGAGCAGGGAGAATCTGTCATATGGTGAAGGAGGCTTGAAATCAGTGTGTTTGTGTGAAGGAAAGAGCAGGGAGAACCGGGCATGTGGTGAAGGAGCCTTAAAATTGGGGTGGGGGTGAAGGAAGGAACAGGGAGAATCAGGCGTGTGGTGAAGGAGGCAGAGAAACCAGCTCCTCAGGAAATTAGCTGCCCCGATGGGAATGGAGGCTAGTGAGTGATGCAAAGCAGGGAGGCAGGCCTCATCCTTCCCCTCTCCTAAGTTGTTGTGTGTGTTGCATCCCCTCCATTTCATATTGCAGTGTTTGGCTGGTGATACATCACGAGGTTGAAATGCTGACATCGCCCAGCCCTACATGGCGTACATAGCACTACTCCGAATAAATCCCTCAACTGCGTTGAAATTCTTGCATTTAATAGCAGTTTTGCCAAAAGCCATGCCTAAAGAAAATGATAAGGACACAAGCTGATTTGTGGATTCCAAATCAATCAGCTGACTTGCAGTACAATCAATCTTATGCACTTTACTCAGAAGCCTGCTACAATGTGTGTGTGTGTGTGTGTTGGGGGAGGGTTTTCTTCCTGGTATATGTGCCAACAATTGCAGTCTTAATTTAATTCAATGAAACAACTTTAGCTTAAATGAAGACCTATCAATGAACTGAAGATTGTGCATTAAACAACTCAGGGCTTGTTCAGATTTTATTTCCCCTCCAGGAAATGAAGCAACACCAAGTTTGATTTAATTTGATGTTGGTATAACTTTACATTCTTCTATTAGCAGAGTATCTTACACGGGGCTCTTTATAGTCTCCTAGCCATGCACTGATCAGATCCACATTCTTGTAGCTTCAACAATGCGAGTGGGTGTTCCCATGCCATTCATCTGACCCCCAGTGAAGTTTCTTTCACAGATCAATAGTAGTCTTTACCCAAAATACTAATTTAGTCCATACCCAGCAATGGGTATGCTTTCAGCCTTGGATTACATTGTACAAAACACCATTGCAGAACCTTATAAACACAGCTTTGTTCAGACATTGTTTTCCAAAGTTTATCCCACTTTCTGGTGGAACCATGCTGGAGATGGGTGTGTGTTCAGTATATTTTTTCTCAAAGGGAAAATTCTTACCTAAGTAAGTACCAAATTAATGCTTAGCTCAGGACTCCAAAATTTGTGGAGTGTGTGTTGTGGCCTGTTAGGTGCTTGAATTCAGGCAATGAACTCTGAGGACACTGAATCCAGAGAACACAGAAGGAACAGAAAGGATTAACTTGTGTCCTGTGGGACGAATAATTCACCTTTTTGGAAAGCTGCTTTACCTGTAATAAGTGAGGACTTCTAAATCAGCTTTGGTGCCCTCCTTAGCTTCTTGGGCAAGATGCCTGATTGCTTTGCCATGAGGTTCCTTGTTGCTATCAATCCAGTACAGCCAAACCTCTTCCTCGTCTAGATCATCAGAGAGGGTGGAGCAATCCAAGGGGTTGTCCATTTGCACTGAGACCAACCTTAAAACAAACAGTTTACACTATACCTATGGTACTAATGATCTACTTAAAACTGTGTGAGACAATGTGAAATAATTAAACAGAGGTCAATTAACTTACTTGGTCTGAATGAGAATATCAGCATTTCCTGGGCTCAGCATATATTTGCAAATAAGTTCCTGAGTGACTGGGATTGCAGTTGTGTTAGAAACACACAAGTCTGACAGATAGTCCAAGAACCTTGAGGTGAGGGGGAGATTAACAAGAAAATGGGATGGGTCACACTGTAGGAATTTATTGAAAAGAAACAACACAATGATTATCAAAAGTACCCTATCCGTAAAATACTGAATGCAAATTTATATTACATATAGTGCAAAGTCTATGTAATCTATCATTTGTTCATGATCACAGGTTCATGGTCACAGATACACAGATAAAAAGATTATCAGGGTACAATTTTTTAAAAGAAAGCAAAGAAATGGTGTGGGCTAATTCAAACCTTGGCTCTCGATTCCTCCTAAGTAAATTTACAAACGTCTCTATTTCTTTAGCTGTGATATGTTTCTCTAGTAGCTTCCTGTTGTTGTGCAACAAAGCTGTGATTGTGTCTTCTGCCAATATATCATAGCCGATCTGAGACTGCATGACGCAGAAGTTCTTAGCAATGTATTCCTGGAAGAAAATCCCAGGGTAGTCTGTCACCAGCTTGAAAGATGGAAGTTTCCACACATGACCCACACCCCATTTTTGACCAGCAATATTTAGTTTGATAGGCAAGTAGATGAGAGACCATGGTTCCTTTCTTTAGGTCACTAGAAGCATACTCCATATCTCCTGGGTTTAGCTGTTTTAGTTGAGTTTCTATCTTGACCCTTCTCAAGGCAGAGAAGCCATTAAAATCATTAAAACACAGGTAAACAACAACAAATAACCCAAATCAATCAAATCTTTTCCATGTCTAATTATATTAAAGATACCCCAAGAGGAAAGTTTGGCTCTTCTGGAGTTGGATTCAGGTTTGGACTTTCACAGAGCTCTGAGAGAAGGGTTGCTCCACAACTGAGGCAGCCACCAAGAATGTTGGTCTGTAACAGCTGTCTCCAACTTGGTGCCCTTCAGATGCTTTGGACTACAACCCCCATCAATCCCAACAAGCATGGCTGATGCCCATGTTGGCTGATGTGCTGTTGTGGTCCCACGGAAGAGCCCATGGAGCAAAGCCTTTTGATGCCTTTTGAGCAGGCATCCCCAAACTGCGGCCCTCCAGATGTTTTGGCCTACAACTCCCATGATCCCTAGCTAACAGGAATTGTAGTCCAAAACATCTGGAGGGTCGAAGTTTGGGGATGCCTGCTTTTGAGCTTCTACCTCCACTTCTGCTAGGCTTCACCTCTTTGTGGAGAACTAGAGTCTCTTGAAGGTCCACCCTTCTGGCCTGACAAAGGGCACCTCTCTTGCATTCAGTGGCCTTCCACCTGGTGCACTCCTGGTGCCATTGGACTGGCAAGGTATTACAGAGGCGCCATAGACTCATAGGACCGAGGGCCTTCTGGCGGTTCCCTCGTTGCAAGAAGCCAGGTTGCAGGGAACCAGGCAGAGGGCCTTCTCGGTAGTGGCGCCCGCTCTGTGGAACGCCCTCCCATCAGATGTCAAAGAGAAAAACAGCTACCAGATTTTTAGAAGACATCTGAAGGCAGCCCTGTTTAGGGAGGCTTTAAATGTTTAATAGATTATTTTATTTCATTTTTCTGTTGGGAGCCGCCCAGAGTGGCTGGGGAAACCCAGCCAGATGGGCGGGGTATAAATAACAAATTGTTGTTGTTGTTGTTGTTGTTGTCAGATCACCTCCTCACTCTGCTTCTTTCTTTACTTTTATTTATTTAAAGATTTCTATCATGCCATGCATAGCTCCCTGGAGCCCTCATGGAAAGAAACCAGCAAAACAATAAAAGCAATAAGAAGTCAACCATATCAGTTCAAAAATTCTACACAGTCAACAAATCAACCAATAAATGGGACCCATTTTTTAAAATAAAAATATATATCAGAAAGCAAGTCAGTTCATCAAACAAGATGGGTTAAGGGGGATGTCCTGGGAACACAGTCGTTGACAGCAGCAAATTAATCCCACCTTCATCTGTTTAACTCCAGGTGGAGTCAATCATAGCATAGAGATTCCAACTCAGCAGCACCTCATGCTACTATACTGCACTTGGTTAAAGTAATGGAATTAACAATCCACAGTCACACTGAAAGTGAAATGTTGGTTCCATAAAATCAAGTTGGCCTCACTCTCCTGCAGCAGTCATCCCACTGGATTCAATGAATCTGTAAACACAACCAAGGAGTCCACTGTATACAATCATGTAGCCACATGAGAAGGCAAGAGAAAAACCTGGTTTTTCCTGTAGTCCTGCTGGGAATGCCGGAGGATTCTGTAACAAAGTCTCAGCATGTATTTGTATGGGGCATATCTCTGGTCGCCCAGATCTTCAAGTCTCAGTATGGCTCCTTCTCCCGCTTTGTCTTTAAATGGAGCTTTCAAGATCCCAAATATCTGCTCATATACACATAGAGACACATAAATACAAAAACAAAGTGATGACTAATGGTGGGGAGAGAAAAACAGGGTATTTTGGTGAATCCAGTGAACAATATATTAAATAAGCATTTTGAGCCAAGGGGAAAATAAAATGTGCCCCACCACTGAGGCTGAATCAATTCAGCAATGAAAATTGCATGGCATTCTATATGTAATTTTCACTATGAGTTCACTTCATCCTCCAACAGGTCACCTACAAGAGCAAGACAGGAGGAAAGTGGTCACGATTTTCACCCTGTGCACCAGCATGCTGCCTGATAAACTTAACTATGGTTTAAAAGTAACAGTGATTTGCAGTGAGCTGAGGAACCCGTGGCCCTGCAAATGTTGCTGGACTACAACTCCCATCATCCCTGGCCATTGGCAATGCTGGCTGGGACTGATGGAAGATGGAGTCCAGAAATATCTAGAACACTGACTTCTCAACAAGGGGGCATCTGAACATTTCAGGGTGTGTGTGTGTGTTTCCATTAAAAAAAGATGTGATCTAACCAAAAGATTAACAATATGAAAATATTAAAGTATGAAATGTTATGTTCAGAGGATGAGAAGATCACGTGCAGCTTGTTGCATGATCTGCATGTCATCATGAGTGCAAAGAAGTTCAACGTGACATGCAATATACAGAGCGCAGCAGTTCATCATGCACTCACATGTTTATTTATACTGCTCATTTCCACTAATTTTTAGAACTTTGAACATACCATACACTACTGCTATTACATATTAAATTATCCTCAATTTAAGCCTGAGGTTTTTTTCAGTGTGCTATGTGGAGATGGAATTGTGCAGTTGGAAAAATGGACAGAAAACTGGATGTGTTTGCTGCATGTGTTTATTAAGCACTTAAATGACAGATAATATCAGGGATGGTATGCATATAAATTAGATGAGCTCAGTGTCTGTATGTAAATTACCCAAACCATATTAAAACACCTTCTTTTGGGACAGACAATCAAGGCCTGCATTTACTTTTGATCACAACGCTTGCCAAATATTTCACCAATGAAAACTATGTGTTTTTACTCTTGCTTTCTTGAATGAGCACTGCATTCACCATTTCCCCCACAAACACGAGAGCTGGAGAGAGAACTTCAGTTGAGTATGAAAGGCATAAGTGATCTAGTTAGTGAGCCAATCCAGAGAATGCTACCAATTTATTACTCCCTGCTGGCTTTGCTCACCGAACTCATCCTCAGGCTTTGCAGATTACAGACCAGACCAATCTTATGCCTGCATTGAGTCTGAAACAGACCACCTAGAAACCCTCTGAAAAAGCTTCACTGCTTGGCAACTTGATTATGCAGACAATAAAAAATATTCTGGAAAAGGAAACTGAGCTGACCATTCTGCTGATTGCAGAACACACTGTGAAAACGATTTTATCACTTATGTTCAGTCCTTGTCAGAGCATCTCCAGAAGGACTTTTTGGAACACAAGTGTGATTCAGTTGCCAAAGATGATTTCAAACAATTCCCTTCAGAAAAAAATTGGTTGAACTATCTCCCTGTATATCCCAAAACAGAAGAGCAGGCTCTGCGCATCATTGTGACATTTTCATACACATGCCTTTCTGTTCTTTTAGCTATTGAAACAAAACCGTGCAGCAGGCTGAAGCTGAAAGAGAAGCAAGATGTCTTCTGCCTTCCATGGTGCCCAGAATCCAATAGCTTGTGACAAACATGCAGAATCAATGTTGATATTATTAATAATAAAAGCATTTTTTGAAATTCATAATTTTGTGCAGATTTTTTTGAAAATTTGAATAACTGTGGTTTTTTAAAGTTATAAGTACTTTGATTGATTTTTTTATTAAGCCCCAAAATATTATTTATAATTAAAATATTTCAATCATTTTGAAAATGCAAAGAAAATAATTAGGAGAGGCAGGTTTGAAGGGATTTTTATATTACCTAAAAAGGGACACTGGGATTTAAATGTCTGGGAAACACTGACTAAAGGGGCCAGTTTGCCCACCCCTGCCTTGAAGCGATATGCAAACAAAGCCACTGTATCTTTGAAGAATATGCTCCATATTAAATATTTCTATCAATTACATACCTGTGCCAATATATTTTGTTCCCTCATTAATTTTTGCCTCTCTCGGTTGGGCTTAATGACCATCACATCCAACACTTCCTGGCCATTATTGTGCACATCAGCAACAAAGAAAATGAGATCTTCCAACAGCTTGGTTACAAACCTATGTTGTTTGAAGAAGTAAAATACAGTGAACAAGTGTAGCTCTGTAACAAAATGTTACAGCGTGGAGAGATTCTGTTCAGGTTTCAACCACTCTTTCCTTTCCCACCACCCCAAACTCCCCGCAGTCAGTCATCATTCTGCACCCTTGCATCATGTTCAGTCCACATTGGGATGTTTTGATACATATTTTATCTCTGTTTTCCCCATTGGTTTCTGGATGTGGGGGTGGGAGTGGGAGTGGGGCTCAGTAACATCAAGTTCTTTCATTTCTTCATTGGTATCTATGGGCAACTTTCTCTTAAGTCCTCAATGACAACGGCAAACAGCTTCTCTGTATAATGGAAGAAGTGACCTATCAAGACAATGAAATACCGTGTTTCTCATATTTTAAGACATCCCTACAAAATAAGGCATGGCAGGATTTTCAAGACCTGGCGAAATATAAGGCGTACCCCGAAAATAAGACATGCTGGTATGGCAGGGCACGCCATGCCAAGTCCCGACCCAGCGGGACCCGGCAAAGGTCTGAGAGGGCGGTTCCGGGAAGCGAGGAAGGAGCAGGCAGCGGCCGACAGCAAGAACCTTCCGAGAGGGAAAATGGGACGACATGCCCAGGCGAGAGACAGGAAGAGGAAGACGGCAGCGGCGGCGGCAGCTGCAAGCAGGGACCCAGACAAGGAGGCAGCCGGGAGCGCGAGAGGGAGCCGGAGGGCGAGGAGGAGCCTCTGGCGTGGGGAAGCCGGAGGGCGGGCAGACAGGCAGGCCGGGCGGCTGTGGCGGGGCAGAGGATACGCTGGTGGGAGCTGGGAAGCAGGAGGAAGCGGTGCGTGTTCCGGCTCCTCGTGTACTGCAGCGCAGCAGCTCCACCCGGCCTGGCTCCTCCTTCCCTGGCGTGCGCTGAGCTCGCGCTGTGCTGCTCTCCCGCCGTCTCTTCCAGCTCAGCCAGAGCCGAGACAAGGACGCGGGGAAGGAGGAGGAAGAGGAGGTGGGGCCTCGGCACCCATGGCAGCCTCCTCCGGATGGGAGCAGCACTACACGGCGGGGAGCCCACCCTTTGCCGGCTAGAGCTCCAAGCCGGCGGCGGGACGCAGCAAGAGCTGCAGCGCGCACAGCTTGGAGCCCCAACCCGGCAGGACCCAGCAGCGTGCCCTGCTGAAGCACCAACAAAGTGCGCAACAGCCAGTTCCGGGTGCCGAGCCGCAGCAGGAAGAGGAGGCAATTTTTTAAAAAATAAGACACCCCCGAAAATAAGCCACAGGCTTATTTTCTTGAGTAAAAATTAATATAAGACGTGTCTTATATTATGAGAAACACGGTAGTTCTTTCTAGTGGGTGTATGTGTGCTTTCCCAATCATCTTGTTCTAGACACACTATTCTATTCCTGACTCCCACCCATTTCAAGTTTCCATGCCGTTCAATTATTATGGAGCTGTTTTGAGGGTTACTCACACACAGTTCCAGTTTTTTGCCCCCTGCAGTTTTTTGTACTGTACTTGGGATCTGCTCATACTTTTCTCTTGCCCCACAGTAGTGAAGTTTGGGCTACAGAAGCACAAGACAACTCAATAGGTATAGCTTGTTGGCATCCATCTGTCTCAAAACACAATGGAGTGTGCCTCTGGGGATGAAGTCAAACCGTTGTGTTAGCAGTGACCTCCCTGGGGCACAAGCTTGGGAAGTGTGTCTAGAGGTCCTGGGCTGCCCAGATGACAAGACACCTGCCTCACTGAAAATATATATAAAAGGATAAAGATATAGATAATATAGATAATAATGAATAATGATAGCTTTCACATAACCATAACCTCCACAAACATCCCCCTTGTGACAGGCATTTTCCTTGGTTGTTATAATTATTACTGACAAAGATATCTAGGGTTGTCTCTACCATGCTGGTTCACCACATAGCAGATTTACCGCTTCCTCTCCTATCCCCTCAAGCCCTACCTCACCAGCCACACACCCTCAAGATCAACTCCAAGGTTTGAGAGGCCCTCTGGAGCAGATCTGGGGGACATGCAAGGAAAGGGAAGTCCCCTTGTTCAGCAGAACCCCACTGTTGCAGCGTTACATACAATTCTCTGACTCCAGAAATCTGCAGACCTTTACACCTAAGAAAAACACAATTTTCCACAACTCTTGCACTATCAGAAGCCAAGAGAATACATAATTGACACATTGTATGTACATAAGGAAGCCAATACACAGAGGTCTGTTGAGCCTGAGAGTGGGGCTAGGGGTTGATACACTTGTGTTCAATACATACACGTTTTTGAAAGCATAAAGAGCACAGGGATGGGGAATCTGTGGCCCTCCATGTATTGTTGGGCTGCAATTCTTCTTGTTCCTGCCCATTGGGCCATGTGGTCTGGAGGTAATGGCTTTCTCCTATGCTGCAATGGGTTAATGAATCATGCTGTTAACCAGAAGGTTGGTGCTCCAAGCCCATTCAGGGACTTGATCCAAGCAGGATCCCTGTAGTGCAGGGGTTGGACTAGATCATCCTTGGTGTCCCTTCCAACTCTATAATTCTGTGATCCTATGACTCCAAGAAACACTTGGAGGGCCACAGATGCCTCATAGCTGCTGTAGCATAATAATGCTGAACAGATCAGTTACTGTATTTATTTCCAACAGCTGGTTTAGTAGTCTCTTGTGAAAGCCTGTATTAGCTGTAAGCCTTTGTAAGCATTAGGTCAGGGAGGGAGTCAAAAGGTAAGGAAATATCACTGACCTCCTTTCATTTTGAGTTACGGAGCCATTCTCCAACTTTTTAACTGTGGATGCTAAAACCTTGTTTGCATCATTAGCAAAATCCAAATCTCTAACCTCAGACAGAGGAACAGACACAATCGCAAATGCTTCCTTGTCTTCTTTCGTTTGGCAGGTCCCAATCTGCAATATTGGCAGGGGAAGAACAACCAAAATTTAATATGAGAAAGTAGCTTTCTTTGCTTAAGTTATGTTGACTGCTGTCGGTATTTACCTTTAACATCACAGGCCTTTCTTCGTCTTTGTCTATTGGGATACTGGTACTGGTGACCCATGTGTTGGTGCACAGGTGCCTCAGTCGCACATAAGAATTTCTAAACAAAGTAAAACAACAACTCTCTAGGAATAAATTTAAAATCATTGGAGCATCAAATGTTGTTTTCAAATCCACTAGAAAGGAATCAGCTGACAATAAGTGTAGCCCCGGTCTCTACCTGTGGTTGGAGGCTTTGTGCTCTGGTTAACAAGTGGAAGGAATAAGGAAATGTGGAGCGCTAGCTTACCCCTCTTCCTCCCCTGATTTCCTAGCCAGCTACCTCCATCACAAAGAGGCAAGTAAAGGGAGAAGGTGGAGGAAGGCTAGCCTAACATGCTCCCTTAGGAAGCACTATTGCTCTGCAGGGTCATACGGCTTTGCAGTCTTCACACACATAATCACTCACACCCAGAGAGAGAGAGAGAGGCTGGAGACACCGGCTAAGCAGGTACATGGAAAGCAAACTTTGCCTCTCTCCCAAGCACTACCTGACCTTTCTTCCAAGCTTAAAACAACCCCCTGGATCTTGGGTTGCTGCAATGCCCCCTTATTATAGACCAGCACAGGCTCTCTTCTCCTCCCCACTTCATCATGAGTTCTGACACCTTTTTCCCTAGAAAAAAGCACTGGGTGTACACACACACACACACACACACACACACACACACGGTTGCAGCGCTCAACTCCCTTTTCAGGCCAAGGGAGCCAATGTTTGTCCACAGACAAACATGTGGCCAGCAGGACTAAACTGCTTCTGGCGCAACAGGACACAGTGATGGTGCCAGAGTGCACAGAAACACCATTTATCGTACCTACTTGCACTGGTGTGCTTTCAAACTGCTAGGTTGGCAGAAGCTGGAAAGAGCAACAGGAGCTCACCCCATCACGCAGATTCGAACTGCCGACCTTTCAGTTGGCAAGCCCACATATACACATGCAACACTACCTTGGAACCAGGCAGTCAGCTCGCTGAAGGGTGGTAGCATCCAGTTCAAAAAGAGAGGCAATGTCATTTCCGTGTGGCACAGACACCAGAGTATACATAATTTTTTCCCCAGCCTGTCGTTTCTTCTTTGAAATGAGAAGTTCGCTGTCTCTCTGCTGATGAAGAACAAGGACACTTTGGTTTACAAAGCATCCTATTGTAAGTTCTGCACGAATAATATATTTTTTATTTGCAAGGTGAAGGGGGTAGGGTTACTAGAGTGGGTAACTAGCTTCTTTTCGCATATTCAAAACAGAAGGGCCAACCTGCCTCTAGGATGCTGGTATGCAAGCTGCCTTTTCACACAAATAGGTCAGAGGCCAACAAAAAGTCCCTATGACAGAACATGTTCTTACTCAATGTAAGTTCCGTCAAGGCTGCTGGGTGTTTGGCAGAGGAATACAGCATCACAGTGCTTGTTTTAAAGGAGTACAAAGATAAAAGTCGAAGGACAGACAGGAGGCAGCGAGCATCAGGAAAGGCTGTGTTTTTTTGTCAACTTGGCAAAACAGCTTGTCCATGATATGTGCTCCATTTATATCAGTCCTTGAAATATACTCAGTCGAGTAGTACCGTAATTTCATGCTCTTTATTTCAGCTCATAGGAACAGTGAGCGAATTCCCCCCCAAACTTCACGCTTGTGCATGCGCAGAAGTGTTGAATTGCAACCCGCGCTTGCGCAGATGCAGCGCTGTGGGTTGCGAACATGCCTCCCGCACGGATCACGTTCACAACCCGGGCATCCACTGTAAAGCATTAAACAAGGCAACTGCCCCACATGTAGATAAATTAATGACTACAATGCATTTCAACAGGCTTCAGAGTTCATCAGCTACCTATCTCCAATGCTCTTAGAATGAAGCAAGAAAGGCTGCGTAATAATGTATTAGAAGCACTGGAAGTGTAAAAATGTAAAAAAAAAAAGCTCCTAAAGACAGCTCCTGACACATTAGTATAAAAAGGAAACAAAATGAGTCACAGTTAACCTATTTATCCTGACCTTTGACACCTGATGCGTCTATTTTTAGGACCAACTCTATTTTTGTAATTTTCCATTGTTTTTGTATGTTTAACTGCTCTAACTCACTTTGGGAACCCAGGAAGAATGATAGATAGTAAGTTGAAATTGTCATCATCACCATCATCATCCCTTAACCAAAGAAGGCACCTTAATATGTAATTCAACGACATCTTGAATTGCATGGGAGCTGCACAAAAGCACTGCCATGCTCCATTCATTTCAAAGGAGTCAATCCAGGAGGACTTCCTTCCTTAATGCTGAACAGGGCAGGACATAAAAAAGTTTCCCCTTCCCAATTCACACTTCCTTGGGGTTCCTACCAACTTTGTTGTGGTCTTGGATACAGCCAGAACACTTTGAAGCATTTGAGACTGAAGGGCTCTACCTCACTATGAAGAGTTTGCACCAGCACATACTTGCAGAGTTTAAGCTTGCAGGTTTTTCCCTAACAAAATACCTTCAGTCCGCCAGTCACATATTGTGCCCTGCCAGATACCTTTCAAATTTGCTTTTTTGATGGACTCCCATAGATGGATAGTGGGCTATGTTTGGCTTTGTGGGCTAAAAGGTACACAGACCTGACTAGCCCTATGCATTCTGCAGCCCATGAATCAATCCAAAAAGCAAACACTTCCCTAAAGACTAAACTAGTGAAGTACAGGTTCCTGGCTGTTCCTGACATTTCCTCAAGTCCCTGATGGTATTTTGTATCACAAATACACCAATTTGTGACGTAATAAAAACTCTGACATATGATTCTATATACGTTCGATGCAAAACACCATTTGACAATGGCTTGGAAATTACAGTATTAGAAGGCCTTCGTGTAACTCTCGTAGATTTCAGCAGATAAATATATATATGGACTTCCGGTTTCTGCAATGGCAGTAATGAGCGGGGTCCAATCATCTGATGGAGACGAGCCTTGCGGAGAGACAGGGGGAAGCACCAAGGCGAGGTGCATCCCCCAAAGCCCTTGGTGAGTTCCCAGGATGTCGAGGGGGCCAGCAGATTGCGAAAAGGCTCTCCTGCGATTTCCAAAAACTCCCTTGGTGGGAAGTGGGGGAGAAGCAGAGATTGAGCCTGCAATCATGGTGCAAACGCATCTCCGCGGGAGCGAAGCCTCAGCTCAAGCCAAAGCAGAGATTTTCCAAAAATAATCTTCAAAGCCGATGGGAAGGTAAAGCACCTAATATAAGATTCAATTGAAATGAATTTGGTGAAAGATGGAGGAGTAAAAAAGAAGTCCATCCCCACTCTCTGGATAATTAACACTGCATAGAAGGAATTTGCAAGTGAAAAGGCTATTAGAATTTCTTTGAGATTTATGGATACTGTCTGTTGATGGAAAAGTTGGAGTAAAAGCAACGAAAACCCATTCTTTAATTTATTTTACTGACCCTGTTGGACTATTGGATTTTAACTGTGGATCTGATTTTGAACTACAGCCATTGGTGAATCTGAACGCAGCAGAGAGAACTTGGAATAAACTTCTTCAAAATTCTGCTGGGGAAATACATGGGATATACATCCCAGCTGCAGTGACTTACAGAAGACTGAACTTGGTTTCATCATCATCATCATCATTTTTTATTTATTAACGACAATCTGGAACTTAAAAAAACATTTTGGAATGGATAAGAGAGACTGAAATTTGAGCTTGCTTCTAAAGTTCCTTTGTGTGTTAAAAGATAAATCGGAACTTTAAAGCTTGGATCTGGCCATAGAGGCTGAATATCGACAGGGAAGGTAGTGCCAGGAATTGGACAACATCTGAGAGCCCCCACGCCACTTTTTTAGAGCTGGAAGCCTGGTAAATCTTTCTCTGGTTGTGAGAAGGAAAGAAGGGTGTTTGGACTCTGCCAGAAAAGAGGAATTATGATATTCAACTGTCTGTAACTCTTTATCTTACATCAAGACATTCTTAGAGAACTGGATCAATGAGTGTCTTTTACTCTCCTCTGAATTATTAAGTTGTGATTTTGTGTGGACAGATTGCTTTTGTTTCATTTTTAAAGTGGAAATCTGTTTAATTTGAAAGTTAATTTGAAATCTGGAATTTATTTCAAATAGTATACGTGTAATGGGCAATTGGGCTGGAGGGAGTGGAAAAGAACAAAAGACGGTGCTTCTTGGGAAAGTGTTACTTGGTGGCGCCTTAACGAAACCAATAAGGTACAGCTGGAAAATTGGTTGTTTTGAGAACAAGGAAGAGAGAAATTTGGCAAGGGCAGAGTGAATCAAGCAGGAGGAGTATTGGATATTTTCACTCTGTTCAGACCATTTTTTATTTTTTTAATGGTTGGCAATTAAAAAGCAACCAACCCCAAGTTCGGACAGAAGGACTTCTGTACAGGACACGGGGGATAAGCCTTATGGTGAAACCTTATGGGTGGAATTCTTTTATGAATTGAGAAATGAGTTGATTAAGGAGATAAAGAAAAATCTAGATAAGACAGCAGATAAACTTATATCCCGAATGGAGAAAAATACTGAAATGGTGACAGAACTGATTATTAAGATAGAACCAGTGATAAAGAAAACAGAAGCAGTGGTCTTGATGGAGTAAGGAGGTAGTACAAGAATACTTGGCTAGTTTAGATGTATTCAAGTCTCCAGGGCCAGATGAACTACATCCAAGAGTATTAAAAGAACTGGCAGAGGTGATTTCAGAACCACTATCTTTGAAAATTCCTGGAGAACAGGCGAAGTTCCAGCAGACTGGAGGAGGGCAAATGTTGTCCCTATTTTCAAAAAGGGGAAAAGAGAGGACCCAAACAATTATCGCCCAGTCAGCCTGACATCAATACCAGGAAAGATTCTAGAGCAGATCATTAAGCAAACGGTCTGTGAGCACCTAGAAAGAAACTCTGTGATCACTAAAAGTCAGCATGGGTTTCTGAAAAATAAGTCATGTCAGACTAATCTGATCTCATTTTTTTGACAGAATTACAAGCCTGGTAGATGAAGGGAACACTGTGGATGTAGCCTATCTTGATTTCAGCAAGGCCTTTGACAAGGTGCCCCATGATATTCTTGTAAAGAAGCTGGTAAAATGCGGGCTAGACAATGCTACCATTCAGTGGATTTGTAACTGGCTTACTGACCAAACCCAAAGGGTGCTCATCAATGGCTCCTCTTCATCCTGGAGAGAAGTGACTAGTGGGGTGCCACAGGGTTCTGTCTTGGGTCCAGTCTTGTTCAACATCTTTATCAATGACTTGGATGATGGGCTTGAGGGCATCCTGAGCAAGTTTGCAAACGACACCAAATTGGGTGGGGTGGCTAATACCCCAGAGGACAGGATCACACTTCAAAATGATCTACAGATTAGACAACTGGGCCAAAGCAAACAAGATGAATTTTAACAAGGAGAAATGTAAAGTACTACACTAGGGCAAAAAAAAAAATTGAAAGGCACAAATACAGGATGTGATGCAGCAGCTAAAAAAGCCAATGCAATTCTGGGCTGCATCAATAGGAGTATAGCATCTAGATCAAGGGAAGTAATAGTACCACTGTATTCCGCTCTGGTCAGACCTCACCTGGAGTACTGTGTCCCGTTCTGGGCACCACAGTTCAAGAAGGATACTGACAAGCTGGAACATGTCCAGAAGAAGGCAACCAAAATGGTCAAAGGCCTGGAAACAATGCCTTATGAGGAACGGCTTAGGGAGCTGGGTGTGTTTAGCCTGGAGAAGAGAAGGTTAAGGGGTGATATGATAGCCATGTTCAAATATATCAAAGGATGTCATATAGAGGAGGGATCAAGGTTGTTTTCTGCTGCTCCAGAGAAGCAGATACGGAGCAGTTGATTCAAATACAAGAAAGAAGATTCCACCTAAACATTAGGAAGAACTTCCTGACAGTAAGAGCTGTTCGACAGTGGAATTTGCTGCCAAAGAGTGTGGTGGAGTCTCCTTCTTTGGAGGTCTTTAAGCAGAGGCTTGACAGGCATATGTCAAGAATGCTTTGATGGTGTTTCCTGCTTGGCAGGGGGTTGGACTGGATGGCCCTTGTGGTCTCTTCCAACTCTATGATTCTATGATAAATTTTTAGAAAAATGGAAATTGTGATTGATATGAAGAAATACCAGGGGACACTCAGGGCAGATATGAATGGCATGGGTGGCTGAAATGAGGCAGAAATTACAGCCTCAGAGACTAAGAGGAGATTGTGAGGAAGGAGAGCAGGATTTTAAATCAGACTTAACTGATAGTCACCTTCCTGTGAAATTTAAATATGCCAAAGTTAGGAAAAATAATGGGAAATACTTCATAGAATCATAGAATCATAGAGTTGGAAGAGACCACAAGGGCCATCCAGTCCAACTGGATGTATATTTGCAAAGTAATGTATATTGTATATTTGCAAAGTAATGTAAATAATAAATAAATGATACATTGGCAGGCTCAGATTACACTTGCAATCAGCAAAATTTGGATAAAATTCAAAGAAGAAGAATTGATGAAGTATGTATAAGGAAATGCAGAAGAATTTTGTTAATATAAGGAATCAGAAGAGGGAATGGAGGGAAGTCATGAGGTCTAAAAAACCTCAAAGATAAGGTTTTGAAATGTTTTTGTGAATGGGGACGGGGGGATTTGTTTTTTGTTTTTTGTAGTGTGGAAATTAACTGTGAGAAAAACAATAAAAATATTTACCAAAAATAATAATAGAATGAGTCATATGGAAACTTCATGTCTAAAGCTGGTGGAATGAAGGAGGAGAGGAAGATATTTTATTTTTTTCTTCGCGTCAAGGGATGATTACTCACCCCCCTCCAGATATAATTTAATTTAGGAATGCTGGAATTCTGCACTCCTGGAGAAAGAATAAATTTGGAACTGTGGTGGAAAGCTGTGTGTGAAACTGTTTGAGCAAGCAGAGAGGGAAATGGAAACTGCTTATACATATATTTTTTAATCAATGGATATTACCCACCCTCTCCCAGACTGAGGAAAAAAGGAAATAAATGGAAATAAAGACTAAAGGTTGAATGACCTGGAATTCTGTTTGGAAATACAATGAAAGCGAAACAATTTCAATTGGCATTTAGACCTGGTTTTGGCACAGAAACTGCTTGGGTTACCCTGTATGATCATAGAATCATAGAGTTGGAAGAGACCCCAAGGGCCATCCAGTCCAACCCCCTGCCAAGCAGGAAACACCGTCAAAGCATTCTTGACATATGCCTGTCAAGCCTCTGCTTAAAGACCTCCAAAGAAGGAGACTCCACCACACTCCTTGGCAGCAAATTCCACTGCCAAACAGCTCTTACTGTCAGGAAGTTCAGGAATACCTCAGTCAGGAGTGAAAGAGGAGAACTGTGTCCTTGTTAATTCTCCTTGACCTCTCAGTGGCTTTTGATACCACTGACCATGGTATCCTTCTGGAGCAGCTGTCCAAGTTAGGGGTGGGTGACACTACTTTGCAGTGGTTCCAGTCCCACTTGGATGGTCATTTTCAGAGGGTGATGCTTGGGGAGTGCTCTTCAGCCCCATGGAGACTTCAATGTGGGATTCTTTGGGGTTCGATTTTATCCCCCATGCTGTTTAATATCTATATGAAACCAATGAGTGGAATTATCCAGAGGTTTGGAGTACATTGTCAGCTGATGACACAGAGCTCTATTTATCCTTTACACCTGCAGGTGAGGGAGTGGAAGTGCTGGACCGATGTCTTACCTCGATAATGGACTGGATGAGAGTCAACAAACTGAAACTCAATCCAGATAAGACTGAGACACTGTTCGTGGGTTGTTCTTCAGACCAGATGGCTGGGAGGCTGTCTGCTCTTGATGGGGTTACACCTGAAGGAGCAGGTACATAGCTTGGGGTACTCCTGGATCCTATGCTGTGGCTTGAAGTACCTTCCATCAGCTTCTGTTGGTAGCCCACCTGCACCCCTATCTGGACAGGGATAGCCTAATTTCCGCCATCTATGCTCTGGTAACCTCTAGCTTAGATTAATGCGATGTGTTCGTTATATATGTGGGGTCGCCTCTGAAGATGGTTCAGAAATTTCAGCTGGTGCAGAATTCAGCGACCAGGTTGCTCACTGCAGCAATATAGTTTAAGAATATGACACCGATCCTGGCCAAAGGCAGTGGCTGCCAATTAGTTTCTGGGCCCAATTCAAAGGCCTTAAACAGCTCAGGACTGTGATACCTCAAGGACCACCCAAAAGACCCCTTATGAACTGACCCAGACCCTGTGATCATCATCTGAGGCTCTTCTTGATATGCCTCCTCCACGAGAGGTCCAGAGAGTGGCAACACAAGAATAGGGTCTTTTCTGCCATGGCTTCCTGTTTGGGGAATGCTCTCCACAGGCAGGCTCGTCTGGCCCCTTTAGGCGCCAGATGAAAGCGTTCCTCTTCAACCAGGCTTTTAGTTGATTTGTGGGAGGGTGGGTTTTGGTTTTTGTTCTATTTTTTGGTGTTTTTTATGCTGTGAACTACTCTGAGATCTTCAGATGAAGAGTGGTATGCAAATTTAATAACTAAAAATAAAAAATATATAAAATAAAATAAAGGTTGTGAACACTGGAAGCCTAAAGTTGCAGTTTGCGATATGTAAGGACCCCTCCTCCTCCTCCTCCTCCCTGCCCCCCACCCCATGCACTCAGCTTAGTAAAACAGGAAAGGGCCAGAAATGGCCAATTATTCTCCATGGCTCAAAGAAGGGCCATGACTTCAGCATGACTTCTGACTGTCGTTCTCCAACAGACTGAACCAATTACTCAAATCTAATTCTCCACTCATCTATAGTACACATGCAATGCAACTGGAAGCAACCCTCAAGCTTGCATACTCCCTTTCCACTTCTCCACCCCTCTCCCCATGGCTAGAGAATGCAGGCATAATAATCAGTGGAAGGGAGATTCCATATTCAATAACAGGGTTCTCCCTATTCAAACATTAACTTATCAGTGTCATAAAGAGGCAGGACAGAGGAGAAGGAAGCAGAAGTTGCATATATGAGGCAATGAGGCAAAGCTGCAATGCTAGCTTCCCAGCAGGGCACTGCAAGGTAACATGTGTAAACATTACAGTATCTGCAAATGTATATGCAACTGAAAATGGGGGGGGGGTGTCTGTAGACCTCAAGATGCTGCTGGACTACAACTTCCATCAACCTTGGCACTGGCCATGCTGCTTAGGGTGCATCCAAGGCCAAGGCCAACAACACCTGGAAGACACCACTTGAGCTACCCCTGAGTCGGACAGTGGCAGCAAATATGTACTATTGTTCAGGTGAACTGCACAGTAGAATACTATAATGCAGGGGTAGGCAACCTGAAATGCATCTCTGGGTTATTTGTGGGGCATAGGAATTTGTTCATTCCACCACCACCATCCCAATAATAGACCGGCCCACCACATGGTCTGAGGGACAGCCCCTGGCTGAAAAAGGTTGCTGACCCCTGCTATAGGGTAATGAAAACAATTCATAGCCTTAAAAGGTAAACAAACAAAAAAGTCTCAGACTTCCTTGATTCTCTTTTGTGCCAGGTCTATACTGAGATCAGAAGTAGGGCCCTCTCTATAATGCAATGAAGATGAACCTGTGGCTTATTGTGGAAATTGTGCATCCAAAAAAACTATGCAAAGGGTTAATGCTGTAGTATTGAATATTGTGATGTCATATATACAGTATACTGTATAGTTCAGTTATCAGCTTAGAGTTTTAACTGTGAGAGCAGCAAGTGTGTTGGTATGAGGCTGCATGCCTAAGAGCCAGTCTGTAAATATTAGTCACTCAGATATTACCGCTCCATGCCTCTCTTCTTTATTCAATCTGACAAGAGCAAGCACAGCAAGTAAAAGTGATATGTTATTTTTAAACCTTGTGCTGTTTTTCTATGGGAAAAAGAGAACTGTGAAAAAGAACTTCTGCACAACTCTGTAACGTATAATTCCTACACTTATTTGGGGGTCTCTCACAATAAACAGCACCGGCCAGCATGGCCAATGGTCAAAGATGATTCAGATTTGCACCCCTGCGACAATGGCTTCCCAGGTCCATAATTCCCTCTTGAACTGTACCAGCCTAACACCCTCTATATGTTTTTGGAGTCATGTTGTTGTTATATATTTATTTATATCCCACCTTTTTCCCTGACAGGGTCGAAAGACAGCTTACTGATAAAATATGAGCAGCTGAAAACATGGGGGAACAATAACTAAAAAACAAACATTAATAGAATTAAAGCATATTGTGGCATTTGTTTTTAAGCCAACTCATGACACATTGTAAAATTTGTTTGGTCTGTTTATTTTGGAGAGCCATAATTATTGCCAGTTGCTTGGAGAACTTTTTGTCAGGAAAAGTTGTTGCCAGGTTTTAAAATAAATGAATAAACAGAAAGCGAAAGTCACATTAACATAGGATTTTTAAGCTCCTAACTCTGTAACAGAAATATATTTCTTATCAATATTTGTACACAAAGGTCCCAGCCACTTTCTTTCTAATTAGATCAGATTATGTAAGGTTTTATTTTATTTTATTTATTTAAAGAAGCAGTTGCACTTACCACAGCCTTTTCCCCATTACTACCATCTGGATAGTGTGGATTAAGCTGTAAAAAGAAAGCACGTTTAATAAAATTTTGACAAAAGGGAGGTCGATCTTAAACTGCATATGTTATGTATGTTCAAAAGGTCATGAATATTGTTCCACATGCACTTAAGGCTCTTCAACCTTCCTTTCCCACCACAAACCCACCTCCTGACCAACAGCATGCCTATCTTGCGTGAATTAAGTCCCAGTTTCTTAGTCTACATCTAGACTATTGCCAATTCAATTCTTCCACTGCCTCCCTGTAATCAAATGAAAAAGAGAAGTCACACCATATATTGATGACACCACACTCTATAAACTCGCAGGTGACTTCTCCCAGTCATTTCATGAAGATGCTGAAAACCATGGTGGGCAAAACCCTGTGAAACTCCAAATAAAAGTTCTGGTGCAGAAAGCAGCATTTCTGGAACCTGTTCACCAGGCAGGACCAAGACCAGCACAGAACTGTGCCGCCCAGGGATCCAGTCCAGCAGAAGTATACCATAGTCAATGGTCTCAAAAGCCACCAAGAGGTCTGGCAGAAGAGGAATGCAGTTCTCCTGTCCAGTTCCAACCATAGTTCTACCAAAGCAATTTCAGTCCTAACGTCTGACTGAAACGCATCTAGATAATCTGTATAATCCAAACCACCTAAAGGTGGGTCACTCAAGCAACTTGCCCCCCCCCAAAGAGAGGATGGAAACTAGTCCAGGTGGTAGAGGGATCTTAGGAGGGTTCTTTGTAGCAATGGTTTCACATTTATCACCCCCTCTACACATTTACTCAATTCCTTCCAGAAAGTTTTAGTGAGCAAGAGTGGGAAAAGTCACGTTTACATATTTCAAATTTCCAAAGTTCCTGCCCATATTCTCAAGCTAAACAAACTGAAAGATATGCATCACAACAAGACAAGCAGATATTTCAGGCACATCCACAGGCACAACAATTTATCTGCAGTCCAATCTGCAAACTGGGCACAGTGAGCCACTGAGACTTATTCTCAACCTCATGTCCTGACAGGCCTAGAATTAACTGAGTCAGGGCCATGGTTGTCATGACAATCACAAACTGCTGAAACGTTCCCTTAGGGCAGTGTTTCCCACCTTGTGCCTCCAGCTGTTTTCGGACTACAATTCCCATCATTCCTGACCACTGGTCTTGCTAGCTAGGGATGATGGGAGTTGTAGTCCCAAAACATCTGGAGGCACAAGGTTGGGAAACACTGCCTTAGGGAACCTCAGCATTAATGTTGAAATTACAGAAGAACAGTAAGGAGGGAGAAGCCCAACATCACCTCAGAGAAGAAAAATATTGAGCAGTGGACTATATGTACACCAAGAGGACCCCAAGGCTGACTGGTAGACAGGACACCGAGAGAGAATAATGGCTTTATTCTACCTCCCCAACTTGCAGGATGCAACACTCAGAAATTGGGGGTGGCGTTGGGAGAGGTTAACACTTTCTAACTTGCCCATCCATATTTCTGTCACACACAAGTTAGGTTAGTATGCTTATCCAGGATCAAATGAATCTAAACCTAAAGTCTGCAGAATAGTCAAGGATGTGAAAAATAACTAGGAGGGGAGAAATAACATCCTTTTAGCCCATCTTCCACACACCACCCTGTCCTTTTCTGACCACCACACTCATACCTGTGGTCTTAGAAGTGGAATGCAGAAGATGGTAGCTCATAGTTCAGAGACCCAGCACTTTTATGAAACCTCTGGAGCTTCAAAGTGTCTATTAACTAATAGCATGTGCTGTGGTCTAAACCACTGAGCCTAGGGCTTGATAATTGGAAGGTTGGCGGTTAGAATCCCCACGATGGGGTGAGCTCCCGTTGCTCGGTCCCTGCTCCTGCCAACCTAGCAGTTCAAAAGCACGTCAAAGTGCAAGTAGATAAATAGGGACCGCTCCAGTGGGAAGGTAAACAGGGTTTCCGTGCGCTGCTCTGGTTCGCCAGAAGCGGCTTAGTCATGCTGGTCACATGACCTGGAAGCTGTACGCCGGCTCCCCCAGAGTTGCGACTGAACCTAATGGTCAGGGGTCCCTTTACCTTTACCTTTGTTGTTGTTGTTTAGTCGTTTAGTCATGCCTGACTCTTCGTGACCCCATGGACCAGAGCATGCCAGGCACTTCTGTCTTCCACTGCCTCCCGCAGTTTGGTCAGACTCATGTTGGTGGCTCTGAGAACACTGTCCAACCATCTCGTCCTCTGTCGTCCCCTTCTCCTAGTGCCCTCCATCTTTCACAACATCAGGGTCTTTTCCAGGGAGTCTTCTCTTCTCATGAGGTGGCCAAAGTATTGGAGCCTCAGCTTCATGATCTGTCCTTCCAGTGAGCACTCAGGGCTGATCTCCTTCAGAATGGATAGGTCTGATCTTCTTGCAGTTCATGGGACTCTCAAGAGTCTCCTCCAGCTTCATAATTCAAAAGCATCAATTCTTCGGCGATCAGCCTTCTTTATGGTTCAGCTCTCACTTCCATACATCACGACTGGGGAAGCCATAGCTTTAACTATACGGACCTTTGTCGGCAAGGTGGTGTCTCTGCTTTTTAAGATGCTGTCTAGGTTTGTCATTGCTTTTCTCCCAAGAAGCATTTCGTGACTGCTGTCACCATCTGCAGTGATCAAGGAGCCCAAGAAAGTAAAATCTCTCACTGCCTCCATTTCTTCCCCTTCTATTTGCCAGGAGGTGATGGGACCAGCCATTATCTTAGTTTTTTTGATGTTGAGCTTCAGGCCATATTTTGCGCTCTCCTCTTTCACCCTCATTAAAAGGTTCTTTAATTCCTCCTCGCTTTCTGCCATCAAGGTTGTGTCATCAGCATATCTGAGGTGGTTGATATTTCTTCCTGCAATCTTAATTCCGGCTTGGGATTCATCTAGTCCAGCCTTTCGCATGATGAATTCTGCATATAAGTTAAATAAGCAGGGAGACAATATACAACCTTGTCGTACTCCTTTCCCAATTTTGAACCAATCAGTTGTTCCATATCCAGTTCTAACTGTAGCTTCTTGTCCCACATAGAGATTTCTCAGGAGACAGATGAGGTGATCAGGCACTCCCATTTCTTTAAGAACTTGCCAAAGTTTGCTGTGGTCTACACAGTCAAAGGCTTTTGCATAGTCAATGAAACAGAAGTAGACGTTTTTCTGGAACTCTCTAGCTTTCTCCATAATCCAGCGCATGTTTGCTATTTGGTCTCTGGTTCCTCTGCCCTTTCGAAATCCAGCTTCCACTTCTGGGAGTTCTCAGTCCACATACTGTTTAAGCCTGCCTTATAGAATTTTAAGCATAACCTTGCTAGCGTGTGAAATGAGTGCAATTGTGTGGTAGTTGGAGCATTCTTTGGCGCTGCCCTTCTTTGGGATTGGGATGTAGACTGATCTTCTCCAATCCTCTAGCCACTGCTGAGTTTTCCAAACTTGCTGGCATATTGAGGGTAGCACCTTGACAGCATTAAAATAACATAAAATAACATTAAAAGGACTTTATAATTGGTAAATATCAAGCTAATTTTTGCAGTAAAGATTGGATAAAATAGAGGGCTGAAAAGACTGGAAGAATAAGTTACAGTGTGTAAGGACAGAAGAGAATCCTGCCTCCCGGTAAAGAAGGGAGGCGAGAGGACACTTTAATCTTTGCTCTGATTTCTGCAAGAGCTCTTGCCAAATGAAAGGGGGGGGAGAGAGAGAGATTGTCCTTATGTATTCCTTTATTTAAAAGTTTGAGAAGTGAAATGAACGGTGTATTTTATTAGAATTTCCATCAGAAAGTGAATTTTAAAACAGAGATGGTTTCAATTAAAGGCTTGCTTCTTTTTTTAAAAAAAAGTTTCTTCTCAGTGATTAGATGCCTTCAGGTTTATTTTATTTTTATTTACTACAATCGATTGTAAAATAACAACAACTTTCTGTGGGATGGCACCCCCTGGAGCCCTTTCCAATGACTGCCACAGAGAAGCCCGTTTATTTATTTCTTGGAGTATTTTAATCATATTATCACAGAACTGGACGGTTGGAAGTGACCCCCAAGGATCCTCTAGTCTAGACCAACGCCCTCCAGTGCAGGAATCATAGCACAAGCATATCTCACAAAACAAGTTTGCTCCATCTTCCCTGTGAACAGTCCTTCAGATACAACAGAATAACAGAACCATTCACAGAGTTGGAAGGGAACCACCAGGGTCATCTAGTCCAACCCCCTGCAATGCAGGAATCTTTTGCCCAACATGGGGCTTGAAATCACAACCCTGAGATTAAGAGTCTCATGCTTTACTGACTGAGGTTTGTTTATGTTTCCTGTTTTCTTTCTTTGCCACGCGGCCGGCTGCGCCCTTGTCTTCTTTCTGCCGCTTTTCATGAGTCCTTTTGTGCTGTGTGCTGATGGGTTTCTAGCTTCTCAGATGTGTTGGGAGGGAGGGAGGGAGGGAAGGGGGAAGGAGCCAAGCCTGGTGGCACATCCTGATGCTGGGAAAGCAGGACAAGGGGCTTTCCTTCCTTTAGTTAGAGAGAGAGAGAGACCCCAAATTCCCAAGAGTTGCAAAGTTTTGTAGGAAGAGAAAGTAGCAGCAGGCTTTTGTTTTCCTATGGTTCCTAAGTTGGATTTATTTTATTATAGGGTTCCGTGCGTAGAGAGCAAAGCTTATTGCATTGGTTTCGGTGATAGAAATACGTGTGTGTTTTAAATCTCTGGCGCTGAATGAAACCTCTAGCACTTGGAAGGGCTTAACTTTTGGATTGTGCCCATAGAAGTTATTTTTGGCACAGCCTGTTGTATTGCTGAAGCATAGTACAGTACATTGATTATTGCCTTCATTTTATGGATCAATGGTTTCATTAGACAATAGAATTCGTGTTAAATTGCTGCTTTAGGGGGAACGGATCGTCTGGAACAAATGAATCCACTTTCCATTTCAATGGGAAAGTTCACTTCAAGTTAAGTACGCTTCAGGTTAAAGTAAGGACTTCTGGAGCCAATTAAGTACTTAACCTGAGGTACCACTGTATAAGGAAATTTTCTCCCTTCCCTTTAACTAGATGGGCCTTGGTCTGAAAAAGAAAGTAACTTCATCTATATATATAAAAATGTAACAATCGTGAAACTGCGTTCCACACTTTTCTCCGTAACCGCTTGACCGATCGTCCTGAAATTTTGACACAATGATCCTGGCCACTTCCCGAGCATTGTTCGGGGCAAAAATCCTTCAAATCACACACCTGGGCAGGTACAGACCTCCATTTCCACCAAGTCAAACAGCGCCCTCAAGTGGAATTCCTCCCACAGTACACCCCTCCCTTCCTGTGAAATCTAAGCCACACCCACAAACCAAATGACATCATCAACCAAACAACTGAAACCACCAAGGTGGCCATTATCAGACCACTAGGCCTTTGTTTTAACCCTAACCCCCACTAGGCCCGGGGGGGGGGTAGATAACCCACAGCAACGCACTTGGGGGCACGGCAAGGGGTTTTTACTTTACAATTTAACACCACTACCCCCCCAAAAAAATCCACAAGACAAAAATAAATACCATCCTTCAAAACGTCATGAGATACGCCGGTTATGGGGGGGGGCAAACTGAATAGATCATGGATCGGGACACGTGGGGGCAGTCACAGGGATTAGCCACAACAACGTGCCACACCCACAAACCCTGCCTCCGCCACGAGATCCTGTAAAACAGGAGGCCTTGCAACCACCAACAGCTATTCCACCCCAAGCCCAAAGCCTCTCCCGGCGGCTGCATTAATAAACGCCGGGCAGCATTAGCCAGTCATTCATCATTTCTCCTAGCACACACTTGGGGGCACAGCGAGGGGTTTTCGCTTTATAATTTAGTGGGCGTTGTGTCACATGCGAGGCTCCGGTGGCCATTTTAAAGTAAGGGCAGTCGTGCCCCTTTTAACCTAGGCTTTACCGTGTTTCTCCAAAAATAAGACACCGTGTTATATTTATTATTCCTAAAATAACCCCACATTGGCTTATTTTCAGGGGATGTCTTATTTTTTATTACGCGTCCAGCCTTGCCTCTTCCTTGGGACCCTCCAGAACTGTGCCTATCACTATGTCTTATTTTCGGGGTATGGCTTATATTGCGCAAATGCTTAGAAATCCTGCTATGGCTTATTTTACGGGTATGTCTTATTTTAGGAGAAACAACCGATTGTAAGCCTCTGTTCATATATATATATATATATATATATATATATATATATATATATATATACCCTGTTTCTCATATTTTAAGACATACCCATAAAATAAGCCATAGCAGGATTTTCATAGAATCATAGAATCATAGAATCATAGAGTTGGAAGAGACCACAAGGGCCATCCAGTCCAACCCCCTGCCAAGCAGGAAACACCATCAAAGCATTCCTGACAGATGGCTGTCAAGCTTCTGCTTAAAGACCTCCAAAGAAGGAGACTCCACCACACTCCTTGGCAGCAAATTCCACTGCCGAACAGCTCTTACTGTCAGGAAGTTCTTCCTAATGTTTAGGTGGAATCTTCTTTCTTGTAGTTTGAATCCGTTGCTCCGTGTCCGCTTCTCTGGAGCAGCAGAAAACAACCTTTCTCCCTCCTTTATATGACATCCTTTTATATATTTGAACATGGTTATCATATCACCCCTTAACCTTCTCTTCTCCAGGCTAAACATACCCAGCTCCCTAAGCCGTTCCTCATAAGGCATCGTTTCCAGGCCTTTGACCATTTTGGTTGCCCTCTTCTGGACACGTTCCAGCTTATCAGTATCCTTCTTGAACTGTGGTGCCCAGAACTGGACACAATACTCCAGGTGAGGTCTGACCAGAGCAGAATACAGTGGTACTATTACTTCCCTTGATCTAGATGCTATACTCCTATTGATGCAGCCCAGAATTGCATTGGCTTTTTTAGCTGCTGCATCACACTGCTGACTCATGTCAAGTTTGTGGTCAACCAAAACTCCTAGATCCTTTTCACATGTACTGCTCTCAAGCCAGGTGTCTCCCATCCTGTATTTGTGCCTTTCATTTTTTTTGCCCAAATGTAGTACTTTACATTTCTCCTTGTTAAAATTCATCTTGTTTGCTTTGGCCCAGTTGTCTAATCTGTTAAGGTCATTCTGAAGTGTGATCCTGTCCTCTGGGGTGTTAGCCACCCCTCCCAACTTGGTGTCATCTGCAAACTTGCTCAGGATTCCCTCAAGCCCATCATCCAAGTCATTGATAAAGATGTTGAACAAGACTGGGCCCAAGACAGAACCCTGTGGCACCCCACTAGTCACTACTCTCCAGGATGAGGAGGAGCCATTGATGAGCACCCTTTGGGTTCGGTCAGTAATCCAGCTACAAATCCACTGAATGGTAGCATTGTCTAGCCCACATTTTACCAGCTTCTTTACAAGAATATCATGGGGCACCTTGTCAAAGGCCTTGCTGAAATCAAGATAGGCTACATCCACAGCGTTCCCTTCATCTACCAGGCTTGTAATTCTGTCAAAAAATGAGATCAGATTAGTCTGACATGACTTATTTTTCAGGAACCCATGCTGACTTTTAGTGATCACAGAGTTTCTTTCTAGGTGCTCACAGACTGTTTGCTTAATGATCTGCTCTAGAATCTTTCCTGGTATTGATGTCAGGCTGACTGGGCGGTAATTGTTTGGGTCCTCTCTTTTCCCCTTTTTGAAAATAGGGACAACATTTGCCCTCCTCCAGTCTGCTGGAACTTCGCCTGTTCTCCAGGAATTTTCAAAGATTATTGCCAGTGGTTCTGAAATCACCTCTGCCAGTTCTTTTAATACTCTTGGATGTAGTTCATCTGGCCCTGGAGACTTGAATACATCTAAACTAGCCAAGTATTCTTGTACTACCTCCTTACTTATTCTGGGCTGTGTTTCCCCTGCTGAATCATCTGCTCCATATTCTTCAGGTCGGGCGTTGTTTTCTTTCTTGGAGAAGACAGAGGCAAAGAAGGCATTGAGGAGTTCTGCCCTTTCTCTGTCCCCTGTTTGCATTTCACCATCTTCTCCTCTGAGTGACCCCACTGTTTCCTTGTTTTTCCTTTTGCTACGGACATACCCATAAAAGCCCTTTTTGTTGCTTTTAACCTCTCTGGCGAGCCTGAGTTCATTCTGTGCTTTAGCTTTTCTGACTTTGTCTCTACACGTGCTGGCTATATGTTTGAATTCCTCTCTGGAGATTTCCCCCCTTTTCCATTTTTTGTACATATCCCTTTTAAATCTTAACTCAGTCAAAAGTTCTTTAGATAGCCAGCCTGGCTTCTTTAGGCACCTTCCATGTTTCCGTCTCATTGGTATTGCCTGAAGTTGTGCTTTTAATATCTCCCTTTTAACAAACTCCCAACCATCATGAACTCCCTTCCCTTTTAGTATTACTGTCCATGGGATTTCACCCAGCGTTTCCCTAAGTTTTCTGAAGTCGGCTTTCTTAAAGTCTAGAATTTGGACCTTAGTATGCTTGGTTGCTCCTTTCCGCTGGATAATAAACTCCAGAAGAGCATGGTCACTCCCACCTAATGATCCTGCCACTTCTACCCCACTAACCAAGTCATCACTATTGGTTAGGACCAGATCTAAAATGGCTGATCCTCTTGTTGCTTCTCCCACTTTCTGGACAATGAAGTTGTCTGCAAGGCCAGTGAGGAATCTGTTCGACCTTATGCTCTTGGCTGAGTTTGACATCCAACAAATATCAGGATAGTTGAAATCCCCCATTACTACTATCTCACTTCCTTTGGAATGCTTGGCCATCTGTTCCAGGAAGGCATCATCTGTGTCCTCAGTTTGGCTTGGGGATCTATAGTAAACTCCCACAATGAGATCACTGTTGTTTTTCTCTCCCTTAATTTTGACCCAGATACTCTCAATTTGGCTTTGAAGTTTTAAATCCTGGATCTCTTCACAGGTATACATATCCCTAACATATAAAGCTACTCCTCCTCCTTTCCTGTTTGGTCTATTTCTCTTAAATAGATTGTATCCCTCTATTACTACATTCCAGTCATGAGACTCATCCCACCAGGTTTCAGTGATGCCTATTATGTCATATTTAGTTTGCTGTACCAAGAGCTCAAGTTCATCTTGTTTATTTCCCATTCTCTGTGCATTAGTATACAGACATTGAAGACCGTTGATCATTCCCCCATGTCTCTTATTTAAGGATATTTTCGTCCCACCACTAGGTCTGCATGCTGCTTGCTCCATTTGGTCCTTGACATTTGGATGATCATCTTCAGCATTTGATAGACTCCTACCTTCAGGACCACTGTCTCCCTCCCCCACATAAGTCAGTTTAAAGCCCTCCTGATGAGGTTTTTGAGTTTTGTGGCAAAAACATTCCTCCCAACTTTTGTGAGGTGCAGTCCATCACTTGCCAGAAGTCCATCTTCAAGAAACTGCAGACCGTGATCTAGGAATCCAAACCGTTCCTGTTTGCACCATTTGCGAAGCCAGTTGTTCACTTCCCCTATTTTTCCCTCTCTCCCTGGGCCATGTCGTTCAACTGGGAGGACAGAAGAGATGACAATTTGTGCATCTAATTGCTTCAACTTCCTGCCCAGAGCCTCATAATCATTTTTGATCTTCTGTAAGCTATGGCTTGCAGTGTCATTGGTTCCCACATGCACCAAAAGGAAGGGGTATTTGTCGGTGGGTTTTATGATTCCTTGCAGCCGTTCTGTTACATCTTTGATCTTGGCCCCAGGTAGACAGCACACCTCTCGAGACATCTTGTCAGGCCCACAGATCACTGCTTCTGTACCCCTCAGTAGGGAATCCCCAATCACCACTACACGCCTCTTCATAGGCTTGGTTGGGATTCTTCTATGTGCTGTCCCTTCCAAGGTTACCTGCATATTTCCAGAGGACTGACTTGGTTGCTCGTCTTCATATTCCTCATCAACTGTGATGAGGGAGAGATCCTCAGGTGGAGTCTGTTCCTCGTCTTCCATGAGCACTTCAAAACGGTTGTGTAATTCTAAGCACTCAGAGCGATCCCTGGGCCTTCTACTTCTATGAGTCACGTTCCTCCATACATCTGGCTGCTGTGTTGGGGAACTGACCTCCTCCTCAGGGAGATCCCCTGTCTCCTCCTTGGTGCAGACAGTGTGCTCTGCTGCATCCAAGAAAAGCTCCAGCTCTTTAATTCTCTGGAGCGTAGATACACGCCCCTGAAGCTGCTGCACCTTCTCTTCCAGAAGGGCAACCTTGTTTTCCAGTAGGGCAACCAACTTGCAATTGTTGCAGGTGTAGCTACCCACATCCTTTGGCAAGAAAACAAACATTGCACAGGAATTGCAGGTGACAATGGTTGTTCCCTCCACCTCCATCTTGAAAACCTTGAGGTCAAGGGGGAAAGAGGAAGAGGCCTAGGTCCCCCCTAACAAACGTATGAGATTTGCTGCCCTAGGTCAAAAAGATGGGTCACCCAGATCCAAGAGGCAGATCCAAGAGGCAGCAGCCCTAGAAAACCAGCACAAGCACACAAACAAGTAAGAAAACAAATAAGCACACAAACTTACTCACACACAGCCCCAAAAGACAAAACCACAAAACCTACAGAGTGTCTCCCAAGCTCAGCTCACCTTCTGCTCCTTCCTCAGTTGCTGCACTCCAAGCTCTGACTAGCTCCGCCCACAGCTAATCACCTGAACTTCCTGACTCACACTTCTAGGTGAAAGGTCACAGCCAGAAACAAACAAGGTCACAGCCAGAAACAAACACCCACACAAGCCTGGACAGTCACCCAAATCCAAGAGGCAGCAGCCCTTCTGCTCCTTCCTCAGTCGCTGCACTCCAAGCTCTGACTAGCTCCGCCCACAGCTAATCACCTGAACTTCCTGACTCACACTTCTAGGTGAAAGGTCACAGCCAGAAACAAACAAGGTCACAGCCAGAAACAAACACCCACACAAGCCTGGACAGTCACCCAAATCCAAGAGGCAGCAGCCCTTCTGCTCCTTCCTCAGTCGCTGCACTCCAAGCTCTGACTAGCTCCGCCCACAGCTAATCACCTGAACTTCCTGACTCACACTTCTAGGTGAAAGGTCACAGCCAGAAACAAACAAGGTCACAGCCAGAAACAAACACCCACACAAGCCTGGACAGTCACCCAAATCCAAGAGGCAGCAGCCCTAGAAAACCTTCTGCTCCTTCCTCAGTCGCTGCACTCCAAGCTCTGACTTATATTCAAGGAATATAAGCCATACCCCGAAAATAAGACATAGTGATAGGCGCAGTAGCAATGCCAGCTGCGGCAGGAGGAGGAGGAAAAAAATAAGACATCCCTTGAAAATAAGCCATAGTGTGTTTTTTTGAGGAAAAAATAAATATAAGACATGTCTTATAATATGAGAAACACGGTATATATGAACAACCATGCACTTTCTCTCCCCAGTATAAGTCCTCAGATATTTGCAGTGGCCACCCCCCACCCCATTTACAATCCCCTACCTTCCCCTTGCCACTTCCTGGGTTTTTTATGGAACTGAACAACTCGGGTGCTTCAGAACGCGCCTTCTGTTGCCAGGCCCTTACAGGGCCCGGGCCAGGTAGATAATGTGGCCCTGTTTTTAAGCCTTTTGTTACTTTTTTCATTTTACTGATTGTGAATATGCTGACCGAGGCCCCCTTTAGATTCGGAGGCCCGCACCAAGTGGCCCATACGACCCCCCTCCTTCTGTCTGGGCCTGTCTGTTGCTACGGGGTTATGGGGCTTCGCTATTTGACCCCCCCCCATTCGGGATTTTTTAAGTAGTTCTCTGCGTCCCAGGGCACATCATCACCCCTGATCCTTAATCTAAATATATAGAAATGTTCACGATGCATGCACAGGGGCCAATGTATAGAGATACAGGGGGGAGGGGACAACAGAGGGCTCAGACAAAAGCAAATACTGGGAAATGGAACCCAGAAACTGACATTTCCTTCTCCAAGGGTGGAGGCCAATGTAGGAAGATACCGGGGGTAGGGGCCAACACTCCCCAGGGACAACAGAAGGCTCAGACAGAAGTACATGCTGGGAAATAGAACAGTTCCTTTTCGAAGGGTGGGGGCCAAGGTATGGAGATACAGGGGGAGGGGCCAACACTCCCCAGGGACAACAGAGGGAAGGGTATCCTACCGAAACACAGGGATGAGCTGGGGTGGAGGGAGGAGGGGCAGGATACATCATGGATCGGGACAGGGGGGGATCACAAGAAAGAACCACAACAACGCGTGGCCGGGTCAGCTAGTATATCCATAAGCAAGAGTGTGTTCTCAGCCTTACTTTGCATGTATTAGTTACGTCTTAACTGTTCAGGGAGAAAAAGTTTGTATTCTTGCTTTGAAAACAAACACCACTAGGCCACAGGAATTTTAATTAAGAGGAAAGGCAGACCACAAAAGCCTAAAGCTGGCCTATGTTGCTCTAGCGTGCTATGAAAACAGTTATGAAAACAGCTTGATTTGGGGTGATGTGAAAAGACAACCTTTTTTTACTTCTTATAATTTGTTGTTGAAGTTTTACTCCCAAGGAGTGGTACTTGTGACATTTCCTATCTCAGAGGCCAACGTATCTCAATCAGTTTGGCCAATAGGCACCATTCACTGTTCTGCCCCAAGATGTCCTGGGCCAGTCCTGTTGGCAAGCAGATCAATTCTCTGACCCAACACAATGAAATTCTTCATCTCCCGTTCTCCCTCAGAGAGGTACAATTCTCAGAGTGGTTTAGCAGTCAATCCCTCCTCCCAGGGAACTCTGGGAAATGTAGCACTGTGAAGGGAGAGACTCTCAGTGCCCTACAATTCCCATGATTCTTTGGGGAAGATTATTGACTATTTAAAGTTGTATGGTACTGTTTTAAATGTATAGTGCAGATGGGGCCTAAGATGTCCCTTTGAGGTAATCCCTAGAAATCAAATTTCAGCACTGAAAATAAACTTTTTTGAAATGCTTCTGCTTCAGTCCTTGTGTCTCATTCTCACACAGACACTCAAATACTCCACAGTACTGTATTACAAATACTCCACTGCTCTATGTAAGGAGTGACTGTGCACTGCCACCTAGTGGCATGCTTTTCTTTTTCAGGATACAAAACAGCTTTAAATGTATAGTGGTAGCCTAGTTAGGGGTTGTCAACCTTTTGGGCCCAGGGGAAACTGTTATACACACGCTGCAACCAAGCACACATTGCAGCTTATTTTGTTTACTCCAACATAGTGGTTCATTCTGGAAGGCATGAGAAAAGACCTCTGTGGTTGCTGGTGCCCCCTTAGGCACTATTTTGGTGACCCCCTAGCTTAGATGATGGAATTTCCTGCCTGATGAGATTTACCCTGCCTCTTCATTTGCAAATGTTCACCACCAGGTGAAGAATCTTTCTGCTTAAGCAAGTATTTGGCTTTCATGCTGTTCAATTTTAGTCTCCAGGTATTGCTATATATTGCCATGATGGGGGCAATAGCAGCAGCTGTGGTAAGGGCAGAGCCACCCAACCAACATCGGCACCACTGCAGCCTATCTGGGCACGACAAGAGCAAGGAAATTGTAAGGTAAGGGTTTGTGCAGATGCACCAGTGGAATCAATCCAGTACTGGGCATCTGCAGAGCCCCGACCTCATCACACACACACACCCCAATTCTGGTAAGCTGCAAGGAAGGTGTGTCAGGAGGGTAGCTCAGCAGCTGTGCCCCAGTGAATATTCCCATACCTGTTGCCTCCCCATGTACATTTCACAGCTCTTTCCCCAGTGTTCACATCAGCAGGGCTTCCATTTGTTACTGTCTGTATACACACATGCGATATTGACGTTGATAGGACAAGGATGTATTTACCCTATGCAAAGGTGTTCATACTTTAGCTAGAAGTGAATTAATAATGGAAACTGGCATGAAGCTGGTTTGAAAAACAACTCATCAAACAGTAGCATTTTATAATCCATCTGCATTTTCAGCAATCCATGTGACTATGGATGAAAAACCCAGCAGTGCAAATGCAGTGAGGGCACAGTGAACAGCAATATTGCTTTATTATGAGGTATAAAAAGGGTAAATGCAAGGAAGGTTCCTAATGCACACTGCTTTGCGTCAAATTCATCTATATATATAAAAATGTAAAAATGGTGAAAGTGCGTGTTCCACTTTTCTCCGTAACCGCTTGACCGATCGTCCTGAAATTTTGACACAACGATCCAGGCCACTCCCCGAGCATTGTTGGAAAAGAAAATCCCTCAAATCTCACACCTGGGCAGGTATAAACCTGGTTTTCCACCAAGTCAAACAGTGCCCTCAAGTGGCGTTATTCCCTCAGCTCCTCCTCCTCCTACACCCCCTCCCTTCCTGTGAAATCTACACCACACCCACAAACCAAATGAGGCTGGAAGAGTCACCCTTTCCACCTGGGTCCCAATCCTTGTGGAAAAGGCGACTCTTCCAGCCTCGGCGCATCCACCATTTTGGAGCTGGTGAGCAGGAAGCCGCTGTGGCTGCATGGACACGTCCAGCCCCGATGGGGTTAAAGAGACATACATGCTTCTCTCTCTCTCTCTCTCTCTCTCTCTCTCTCTCTCTCTCTCTCTCTCTCTCTTTGTTGCTGGGCAAGAGGCGCTGTGCCTTGCCCAGCAGAGAGAGAGAGAGAGAGCATGTCCGTGCTGCCGGCCGCCTCTCATAGGAGCAGCAACCGGCAAGAAACGACAGCTTTTGAGGAGCGGCCGAAATGGTGCTGGCGCTGCCTCTCCTACTCAGGACCAGCGGTGGTGGAGGGGGAGACGAGTGGGAGAGGCGGCAGCAGCAGCACTGCTACCAGCCCGGTGTCAGGAGTATGGGCAGGAGTCAGGCTCTGGGGCCTGTAGTGCTTTGCAGGACTGGGGCATGCCTCAGCTTGTGCTGGAGAAGCAAGGCGTGGCCACACAGGTGAAGTCCTCAGCTTGTGCTGGAGAGGCAAGGAGTAGTCTCTCAGGTGAGGCCACTTGAGATCTCACTGCACCTGGTGGCAGGAGCTGGGAGGGATAAAAGCTCAGCATTTTCCCTTCAGCTCTTTGCCACAGCAACGCTTTCCCTGCCTGGTTGCATCTGGCCTCCTGCTCCTTGGACCCTTGCTTTGCCGACGTCTTGCTCCTTGTTCCTTGGACCCTTGCCTTGCCGACGCCTGGATCCTCGACCCTTGGACCCTTGCTTTGCCTTCGCCTTGCTCCTCGACCCTTGGACCTTCGCCTTGCTTCTTGTTCCTTGATCCTTCGCCTTGCTCCTTGCTCCTGGGCCCTTGCTTTGCCTTCGCCTTGCTCCTCGACCCTTGGACCTTCGCCTTGCTTCCTGTTCCTTGGACCTTCGCCTTGCTTCTTGTTCCTTGATTCTTCGCCTTGCTCCTTGCTCCTGGGACCCTTGCTTTGCCTTCGCCTTGCTCCTCGACCCTTGGACCTTCGCCTTGCTCCTCGACCCTTGGACCTTCGCCTTGCTCCTCGACCCTTGGACCTTCGCCTTGCTTCTTGTTCCTTGGACCTTCGCCTTGCTTCTTGTTCCTTGAGCCTTCGCCTTGCTTCTTGTTCCTTGAGCCTTCGCCTTGCTTCTTGCCCCGTGGACCTTCGTCTCTGCCTTGCTCCTTGACCCTGCATCTGCCTGCTGCTGGACCCTCAGCCCTGCACCTGTTCCTGCTTCTTCACCACCATCTTGCCTCTGGTCCTAACGCCCGCCGACCGGACCGTGACACCCGGCCTCAGCCCCTCCGCGCCCTCCTCCTCCCACCCATCGCTCGCTCACTCATTGCTGGGCAAAAAGCACTGTGCCTCGCCGGCGGGGTGGCTGAGGGAGAAGGGGCTGGCGGCAACCAAAACTCCACGGAAGGGGGTGGGAAGCTGAGTCGCAGCAGCAGTAGCCGGTGCCTCGTCTGCTCCCCTTGCCCTGCATGGCGGCGCTTCCACTCCCGGCTTGGGCGAGCAGAGGGAAGAGCGCGCTGGGTGGAGGCAGCAAGCAGGGAGGAGCGAGGAGGGGCGGGAGCCATGGCTCCGGTGGCGGAGGCATCCCTAGCTTCCAACTGCAGCGGCAGCTGAGGGATCCCGCTACAGGAGCCATGGAATTAGCTCCATAAGACGCCCCGACTTTTTCCCCTTCCTTCTTTAGAGGGAAAGTGTGTCTTATGGAGCGAAAAATATGGTACCTAAATGCAGACGGACGTTTACCCTCACCAGGTTCAACGTGCTGCCATCTGCCTTATTGCAGGGCAGATTCAAGGGTAAATTATTTGCAGAATGAGTCTGCCCCTGATGGAGGTAGAAACTGTCTCTCATGTCTTGTTACGTTGCCGTTTCTAGGGGGAGATACGCTCGGCATTTATCATCCCTGTTACACAAAAATCTCCAAATGGGTCTGAACTTCCATGTCTAAAACTCCTGATAGAAGACAAGGATCCAGAGATCACGCTAAGGGTGGCCAAATTCCCTACGTTTTATGGTGTGACTGCCATAAAACCTAGGGAACAAGCTGTAATACCAAAATGATCAAGGTTTTAAATGAAAATTTTATGTTATATTTTAGTGATTAAGATTTAACTTATATATATTAACTGCTGCTATATCTGTATTGTCCCTGTTATACCCAATTGCAATTGCAATGATTTTTCTGATATTGTAATTTTTCTGATATTTATATTTTTCTGACCGTAATAATAAATTCATTCATTCATTAAGTCAGCAACCCATTAAGCTCATGTAATACTTAGACTTTCTTTCAAATGTATTTAGACTCATCCATACCCTTTATTCAGTTATTTGAAGGTCCCAAGTTAAATTCCTGGCAGTTCCAGTTAATAGGATCTCCAGGTGATAGGAAAGACCCCTGCCTAAGATGCCATGTATGTAGACCATATGGGTCTGAATGGACCGGAGGTCAGAATGAGCAGATTCATATTATGTGTAAAACAAATGTGTTAAATCCACAATATAAAAATTGTCCTCAGTTCAATTTATACATTTTCCCTATTATTTAATCTACCACTTATTACTTCCCTTTTTAAAAGAATTCTTTTAAACATCTGACAATTATTAACAATAATAAGCAGAACTGCTCCAGAAAAAATTACTTTAGGTCATAATATTCTGAAAGAAAATATGACTTAACATAAAATTACAATATTTATCCTTTAAAAAACCCTCAAAACATACTTGCATTTGCTTTCATGGGAGGTAATTATATAAGAGGCAACAATTTCCCCCAGAATTTATTTCTGTATTCACTTGCAATTTTCGATCTTAGATAAGATGTTACTTTCTCCATTATAGCCGAATCCCGAACTTTAGTAAGTCATTCTTTCCAACAAGGGATTAGTGCAAATTTCTAGTTTGGTCTCATGCACAAGGTTTTCTGTAACATTTGTTATTTCCTGTATTTTAGTTTAGTTTAGTTTGTTTTGTTTTGTTCCAGCACTATGACCCCAGTGTGGATGGATGTGCGGATGCAGAATTCGCCTCCACAGTCACTTACGGACTCACTGTTAAGACCGTGTTCATGGAAGACAATCTTACTCAGTTACAAGTGATAGCCAAAGAAGAAGAAAGATAATTCACAATCTAACCTTTAAGTAAAACACAAAAGGCTTTCCTCTACACTGTGTCTTCCCTGACTTTTTTTTTTTAAAAAAATATTAAAATACTTTATTTCAGGATCTTAAAATTTACATAATACAAAAGATCTACAGAAAACATGAAAAGAAACTGAAAAACCCAAAGAAAAAACCAAATCTATAAACAATATACATGAACCAGAACTCAAATTCGAACATAGGCCAAACCAAACATACAAAAATCATAATAACCAAACATAATAATCAGGAATAACGTGTATATATATATATATGTACCTACATGCATATATATACTAACTCAAAAAGCTAACTGATTCGCACATTACACATCAGGCATAATGCGGAAAAAAAGAGAAAAGGGGAAGAGAAAAAAAAACACAGAGGATGGTACAGAAACCAGAAAATCAGGGAGACACAAAAAAAAAGGAAAAAACAAAAACCAAAATACTTCCAATTGTCTGCGTACTGATACCTTGTGTTGTAATTTTATCTTTACTTGTTTTACTCCAACTTTCGCGCCCGGCCACTTCCGGGTAGATTTACCTACTTTAACCTGAAATGTATTGTCCATCTGTACAGATTTTATTTTAAGCAAATCACCAACTCCGATTTTAATCCTTCCTTTGTTAGATATTCCTCTAGTAACTTCCATTCCCTTTGGATTTTTTGATTTGGGGTGTTTCTTATGTAAGCTGTCATCTTTGCTAAATTCATATACTCTATTAATTTATTTTGCCAATCCCATAATGTCGGTATCTTTTCCCCTTTCCATCTCTGTGCTATAAGAGTCCTTGCCGCTACCACCGCGTACAGTAAGATGTTCTTCCTGTCACTGGGTATACCCTCGGGTATCATGCTTAACAGGAACAGCTCTGGGGTCTTTCCAAATGTGCACTTTAGCATCCTCTTTAGCTTCTCATAAATCATATTCCAGAACCCTTGAATTTTTTTTGCACTGCCACCAGCAGTGCATGTACGATCCTACTTGCACATGGCACTTCCAGCACTTATTTGAGCCTTTTTTATAAATCTTTACTAATTTTTCTGGAGTTAGGTGCCACCTATATACCATCTTCAGAATATTTTCCTTTATCGCTGTGCAGGCTGTGAATCTTATACTTTCTGTCCATAATTTCTCCCACTGTGTACAATCAATAACCCTGTCGAAATCCTGTGCCCACTTTACCATAACAACTTTGACTATCTCATCTTTTAAATTCCATTCCAATAAGAATTTATATAATGCTGCCAATTGTCTTCCCCCACCTTCAATTAATATCTCTTGTAATTTTGATCTTTTTTCCTGGAAGCCAATTCCCTTATGTTTCATAAACAAACTTTGAATTTGATTGTACTGCAGCCAGCTTGCACAGTGATTCTTGATTTCCTCATATGATTTCAGAATATATTGGTTGTCTATCACTTTTATCAGGTCTTGATATGTTAACCATCTATCTTTATTTCCTCCCCCCCCCCAGGGCCGTCATCTCGAGGGGCGATGCCCACCACAGTGTCTTCGGTTCCAACAATTTCCTATACTCCAACCATACTCTAAATATTGAATTTTTAATCACGTGATCTGAAAATTCCTTATAGATCTTTTCATTTTCTTGTAAGAGATAAGCATGCCAGCCAAGAGAGTTCCTGAAACCTTCTAGATCTAATACTTCTCTATTCTCTAATATAATCCATTCTTTTAGCCAGCACAGATTTGCTGCGGCGTAATACAGTTTTAAATCCGGTACACCCCAACCTCCTCTCTCTTTGCTATCTGTTAGAATTTTGAATTGGATTCTAGGTTTCTTTTTGCCCCATATAAATCTACTTAGATCTCGTCTCCAATTATCAAAAATCTCATTTTTCCCAATGATCGGTAACATCTGGAACAAGAATAGGATTTTTGGCAATATCATCATTTTTATAGTCGATATTCTTCCCGTTATTGATAACTGTAAGTTATCCCATTTCTCTAAGTCCCTTCTAATTTCCTTCCACAACCTTCCATAATTTTCCTCGTATAAATTTACATTAGTTTTGGTCACTATTATTCCCAAATACTTTACCTTTTTTACCACCTCCCAACCCGTGGCCAATTCTAATTTTTTCGCTTCATTTTCCCTCATATTTTTAGCAATCATTTTTGTTTTCTCTTTATTGACCCTAAATCCTGCTATCTCTCCATAACTTTCTAATTTTGATTTCAGCTTTCCCACGGAATCTACTGGTTCCTCTAATATTATCAAAATATCGTCCGCAAAGGCCTTAAGTTTGATTTCACTCTTTCTAGCCTTTAATCCTCTAATATCTCTATCATCTTTAATTTCTCCTATCAGGCACTCTATTGATAAAATAAAAAGGAGGGGGGACAAAGGGCATCCCTGCCTCGTTCCCTTTTTGATTTCAAATTCCTCTGTGACTTCGCCGTTTATTATTAATCTTGCTGATTGCTCCTTGTATATCGCATTAATTGCCCTTAAATAATTCCCCTCTATCCCAATCTCCTCCATTGTTTTTTTCATAAATTTCCAGATCAGATCAGATTATCAAATGCTTTCTCAGCGTCGAGGAAAATAAAAGCTACTTTTTTACTCGGATTCCAATCCAAAAACTCGATCGCATCCAAAAGTATTCTCATGTTATTACACATTTTTCGCTTGGGCAAAAAACCTTGCTGTTCGACACCCAATCCTATTCAATACTTTCTTCAGTCTGTCTGCCAGAATCAACGCAAAAATTTTGTAGTCCGAATTTAAAAGGGATATCGGTCTATAATTTCCAACTTCTTCTTTCTTATTATTATCTTTTGGGATTAATACAATGAATGCTTGTTGCCAGGATTTAGGAAATATTCCTTTTTCCAAAATTTCATTAGCAAGTTTTTGATATATCCCAATTATTTCATCCTTAAAAATTTTATAATGTTGACCTGCTAACCCATCCGTCCCGGGAGACTTTCCTTGTTTTAATTTACTAATTACGCCAAATATTTCTTCCTTTAATATTGGGTTGCTTAACTCTTTTTTCTCTTCATCTTTTAATTTGGTCAAATTTAAATTTCTAAAATAATTTTTTAATTTTCTCTCATTTATATCTTCCTCTTTATATAGATTTTTATAATATTTCCAAAAACATTTTTGGATATCTTCCCCTTTTGTCCAATTTTTCTCCCCCTCCCTAATATTTGTGATTAAACTGTTTTCCTGTTTTTTCCTCAATTGCCATGACAGAAGGCGTCCGGCTTTCCCTCCTAATTCGAACTGTCTTTGCTTTGCCCACTTTATCTTCTTTTCGATTTCATCCCCAATCACCATTGACAGACTATTCTGTAATATTTGAATCTGATTTGCTATTTTCGTCTCCTTTGGGGTTTTCCCCAATTCTTTCTCTTTTTCTTCTATTTCCTTTTCTATATTTTTAATTTTTTCCCTTCTCTCTCTGTTAATTCTACTTTTCTGTTGAATATAAAAGCTTTACTCGCCTCCCAAACTGTTGTAATATCCGTGTCCTCCCTCATATTTATTTGAAAAAATTCCGTCAATGATTTTTTCACCTTTGCGACGAACACCTCATCATTTAATAGCCCTTCATCCATTCGCCACCTACCCTTCCTTCTTTCTTTCTCTTTCAGACTTACCATCACTGGGTTATGGTCGCTAATTGATTTTGGTAAGATTTCACTCTTTGTTAATTTTAGCATCAGATTTGTTGATAGCCACATCATATCCAGTCTGGCTGCTGACTTTTGAAGACCTGAGTAATGAGTGAATTTCTTTTCCTTAGGATTACTTATTCTCCAACTATCCTTTAGCTCAAATTCATCTATTAAATCCCTAAAGTCTCTTGGTAACTCTCCATTACTCTTTCTCTCTTTATTCGTTCTATCCAGTTTCGCATTCCAGACCCCATTAAAGTCCCCCGTTAATATAATTTCCTCCCCTTCTATTAACTTGCCCATTTGGTCTTTCAACTTTCTGTAAAATCCTGATTTGCAACCGTTAGGTGCATAAATGTTAATCACTATCACATTACCACCTGGCAGGAACAACCTTGTACCTACCATTCTTCCTTCTTCATCCTGGAGGATCTCCCCCTCTTCTTTTTCTCATCCAGCGCTGTGTGTACCTCTCCCAGCCTTTTATTGTCTAGAACTCTCTTATTTCTACTGGCTACATGCGTTTCTTGAAGGCAGATCACATCCCAAACACCTTTTTTTAGAATGTGTTCTACCTTATTCCTCTTCAGTTTATTATTCAGCCCGTTCACATTCCATGAGATCACCTTTAAATTCATCACTTTAATATCACACTTTAATATTCCAAACTAACCAAAACCAAAGGAAAAAGATATTTACTCTTTACACTTAGTCAAAAATAGGCAAGGATAAAAATAGCAAAGAGACTTACTGTGAGGGACAGGGGATATCGCGAAGTCCCTCCCCTCCTGAGTTCAAGCCCATCCCCGAGCACAGGGGAAAGCAGAGAGAGTTCTGATTCCAGTGGGGAAGCAGGAAGTCGTGTCCGAGGCTCAGGCAAGGTAGCGGAGCCAGGGTCCCAGGTGGGACAGGAAGGGGCAAATAAGGGGGGGAGACCCATCCCCCCAACTCCGGAATTGCACAGAAAGCGGAGAGGAAAGAGGATGGGTCTACCCAGGCTTTTGTGTTGGAGAAAGACGCGCCAAAAGCCATTCGGAGGTTCTGAACCCGACTGAACACATAGCTCCATGTAAATAGCAATGACTTCAGCACTGTAAATACGCAGCACCAATAAAAGAATAAAATGCAGAGCTGTGTAGAGTCGTTACTCTGAAGTAGCCCACTCCGGCCACTGTGACACTTACTATATCGTTAAATTATATCGCTGAGTTCTTCTGATAATTTCTAAACCAAAACCACCCCTTTAAATGTCTACCGATGTCTAGGGTAGAACTTAAACAGCAAAACCAAAAAAAACACAAAAAAAGTAAAGCTTCACAGACTCAAAACATACTCAAAACATAAGGGGGGTATACAACCAAATTCTTGCCCCCTCCCTCTTCTATTGTTCTATTTGTCCTTCTTCAGTATTGTTCTCACCCTCCTCCCCTCCTATTTCGTTCTTAAGCCTTCTACTATACCTCTCCGCCGCTTCAGCTGTTTTTATTGTCTTCCTTCTTTCCTTATAGAAAAAGGTTACACCCTCAGGGTACTCCCAGGTATACCAAATACCCCTCCTCCTCAAAGCATCTGTTAAACTTTTATAATTTTGTCTTTTTAATCTAAATCTTTTCGGGATTTCTTTGTAGATAGCTATCACTTTCCCATCTATCACAAGTTCCTCCTTCTTCTTCTTTTGTAAAATCTTGTCTTTCAGTAATGATGAGTTCATGTGGACCATGCAATCCCGTCAATTTTGTCTTTTTATCCATCCTCACTCTGTAGATTTTGTCCACATCCATCCATAAGTCCTCTTCTTTTACTTTAAGCCACGCAGCCAGTTCCTTCACCAGCCTTTCTTCAATCCGCTCATTTTGGACCTCCGGGACGCCTCTCATTCGGAGAATCAAAGCCCTTTGCCTCATCTCAATTAGTGCTATCTGGTCCTCTAGTTCTTCGCATCTTTTTTTCCAATTCCTTTGATCATCCTCCTCCTTATTTTGCAGCCTTCTCAATTCTTTGGTCTCCTGCACCACTTTCTTGATAGCCTCCTCCTGTTTGTTTACTCTCTGATTTATTTCATTTACCGCTTTATCCAGCTCTTTATTTTTGGTGCTTAGCTCCGCAATTTGTCCAGACATATCTGTAATCATTTTGGAATTCTGTTCTAGTTTGGATTCAACAGATTCCATTTTGGACTCAACCGCGTCTAATTTATCGCACAGGGATTTGTTCATCTCTGAAATAAGTTCTTTAATGTTTGCTAGGGCGTCATTATCAGGAGATGATGATTGTCTCCTCGCTTGGCTTGCTGTTGTCGTTGTTGTCTGGGCTTTGGTTTTGCTCATCTTGCTAGACTTATGACCTCCTGTTCTCGTAGATGCCCTGATGTATTCTCTTTTACTGGGAGTTCCCCTCTAATGGGCTTAAAATAACATAAGTTTCCAGTCACTGGGCAGAGAGTGAAATTCCACGGCTTTGAAGCACAGTTTTTTTGAAGTGAGGGTTCCTCCCTCCTCTAGATGTCGCTCTCAACCTCTTATTCCAACTCCTCACTTCTTTCTTAATGGCAGAGGTGGGTATGTCGTCGCAGCTCACTTCCTTGGAGAAGGGGGAAGTTCACAAACAGGATGAGTCTGCTGAAATTAATCCTCCATCTTTAACAGGCTCCGCTCCAAAGTCAGGGAAATAAAATAAAATAGTCTCCTCCTCCCACACGCCAAACTTGCCTTGCTTTCAATCACGCCTCCACTCGCCTGCTGCCTCCACAATCTTGTGCCAGCACAGGCTTGTTACAGGCTTCGCTAAAATTTCCTCTGCTTGGCAACAACCTGGTGAATGCTTCCCCTTAATTAAATGTTTGTAAAAGTCTGTACAAAATCTCTCCTTTACAAGTATTCTTTCTCAGTACCGCACGGCAACCCTCCGACCTTTCTTCCTGCTTACCGCCTTTCTCTCCTTTCACCTCTCCCGCCTCTGTCGTGTTCTCACCCCCGTTAGCGGGTTTAGCGGACTTTCTCAAACTTCTTCTTCTTCGGTCGAAGTGCCTCAGCGCTTGCTGGTTGAGACCTCAGAAAAAAAGCGTCTTGCCACAGAGCCGCCTGTAAGTTTTGCGCTTCGCTTTTCTCCCCCCCCCTTCCACCAAACTGCGGTGCCGGGAGGGTGGAGTTCCGTCTCACGCGCCGCTTTTTTCCCCCTCCGCGATAGCCCCGTGCTATCGCTCAATCCAAGGGGGGGGAATTTTGACGCTACCCCCCCCTCACGCTTTGCTCTTGGCCGTCGGGAGGTTCTCCAGTTGCGAGACTCCTCCGAACGCGTCTCAACACCAGCGCGCCTTGACCGGAAGTCCTTCCCTGACTTATTTTTATTGCAGTTTTTCTAGATATCCACAGTCCCCAAATGATTTGATAAGACAAATAGATGTCTTATCTTGGCACATTTTCCTGGGCTTCCAGGTTAAGAGTTGGGAGCAAGACACAAATGGGAAAGAGATCAATCTATCAACAGGTTTAGACATAAGGGAAGAACAGGTGGGGAGAAAGCTACCGTACTAAGCACACCTACTTGGGATTCATCCAAAAGCAACATTTTCACTACAGAATATATGTGCCCACAATAGTCCTACCAGAAAGTGAGGGACATTTTAATTCTGCAGCAGTGTAAGGATGCACATGCTCTGTCCTCATCTACCAGTATACAGGCAGTGGCGGAGCTTCATCCTCCAGCACCGGGGGGGGGCGGAGGCAGGGGCGGGGCTGGCGCACGTCCCAGGGGCGGGGGGCACTGCCCGCACTCCTCTTCCTCCAAAGGTTAAAGACTATAGGACACTGTTGCATACCAGAACCAACACTGAAGAGGGACATGACTGCAAGGCAAGTAATTGATAAGCCAAGTGAACTCCCTGAAGAGAGAGACAGAACTGTAAGGGGCTCTGTAACCAAAAGGCCAAACAAACAAAATACTTGGTAAGTGATGAGAGTTCTGGACTTTTTCCTGGAGGAATCAAGGAATTACCAGAACCCCCTCAGTTTGGGGGCTCTCAGGGCACATTGAACCCAAAACTAAACCATCATACTGAAGGGAAAGCAGCAAGCAATCTCATAGAGGCAATCTCATAGAACTGTAGAATTGGAAAGAACCCTGAGGTCCACCCCCCCCCCTGCAATGCAGGAATCTGCAGCTGTCCCATACGGGGATCAAACCTGCAACCTTGGTGTTATCAGCACCACACACTAACCAACTGAGCTATCCATTCTGTCACTTTCTCCTATGTGATCCTGATCCTCAAATCATTCTTTGATAACTCATGAAATGCACCATGACAATGGAGTTGATGTTTGTACAGCGAGCATTTGTCCACAGTTCCCCCTCCATATAAGAACTGGGGGGGGGAAGAGCCACCATGTCCTCCTGAGGCACTTTCAAGGTTAGAGATTCCCAGCTGAAGAAGCAGGGTAGTCTCACTCTCTTCACAGAGTCACACCCAGGTGGCAGAGCTGCCCTTCAGAAACCAAGGGGCATGGGTGCCTCAGTCCCTCAATGGGCTGCTTAGAAGAGGTGGCAGTAACCATGATGAAGAAACTTCCCAACAACAATATGGTTATTTCCAGTCCAGATCAGGCAGGCCGCCCATTACACAGGTGTGCCTGCACAGTCTGGCTTTCCAGCAGCATCCATGCTCTTAGAACAACATGCAACCTGGCCCAGTGACAATTCCAAAAGAGCAAAGGCTCTGCCCTGTTTTGTCAACCCCAGTTATTCCCCCTCTACCACATCCAACTGTCGGTGACTCTTACCTCTGCAGCCAAGTAGTTTCCCGTTGCTAGATGTTTAAATCTGAATAGGCTGTTCCATTGCCCTGCTCCTCCACGGCATGGGTCATGATGCACTACCTGTGGAAGTCGTGCGTGAGATATATTACATAAAGAGAATGCTTGGATACTACCCTTTAGGAGGTAAATATTATTAACTCTCTGAATCCAAGCTAGGGAAAACATCAGAAGCATCACACAGTACCTCTATTTCCCACAGAGCTTTAGAACTAGTTGCAGAAGTGGCTGACTGGCGCAGTGTTGTGCGAAGGAAGATATGTTGCTTCTTCTGATACTCATCACAGGTCAGAAACTTCTCCTGTTCTGCATGGAACAATCTGACAACATCTCCCTGAAGAAACACAAACACAAAAGTGAAGCTTTGCCAAAGTTATCGTAGCAAGAATACTTCTCTGTTAGATTCAAGTGTCTATACCATTTATTTAATGATTAAGGTGTCCATGATGTGTTTGAAACCAAGGTCTTCCCTTCATTATAGTCAAGCATTATAGTTGGTGGGCAGCAAGACAAGAACAGGCCTTTACTGTGGAGGCTCACCTGGCACCTTCATTATTCTTCTACCAGACCTTTAATTTAATTTAATGTAATTTAATTTAACTTAAACAATATATGGGTGCAATTGCTTTTGTTTGTTACTATGTTGTATATTTTTGTCTTTTTATATTGAAACTGCCCTGTGATTCTGGGATGAAGGGCAGTTTAGAAATAATAATTCATTAAAGGGGGAAGAGGAGATGGATGCAGTTTGCTCGCATACTATGCGAAGAAACACAAGCAGCTTGCCTGGTGGATTAGTGCTGCTATTGTGTACCAGGAGAGAGAGGTGTGAGGTAGTTGAGAATTTGGGGTTGTGCCAATGCACTGGCGGAGCCAATCCTGTTCTCATGGTCGTGTGCCCCCAGAGCCCCAACTTCACCACCACCTTCTCCCTCCCTTTCCTCCCTTTTTCCAAAGCAGCAACTGCTACTTGAAGGCTATTGTTGCAGCTCTGTCCCAGCAGGTTAGCTGCTCATGCAACAAAATCACCACTCTTCATGGCTAATGAACAAAAGAAAACAATATGGAACAGATTCATTTTTATTCTATTTAAAACCAATTTCAAACTACATGATTTGTGGTCTCTTGCTCATGTACAAAAAGCAAAAAACAAAAACCCCAATACCCAGTATTACCATTTCAAAAACATCAATATTTTCCTCATTCATACTTACACCTTTGAGTACATCTTCTCTGTAGCAACTATATTTCATGAATAAGGTTATCTTCCAGCTGGTATTGCAGTTGACTGCATTTACCTGTAGTCAAATGCACAGATAACCATAGGTTATGTTGCAGAAGGCCCAGACACTAATGCTTCTGGAGCATTACAATCTGACAAGGCTCATGCTTGCCAATGTCTACTATGATAGCTGTTGTTTTCAAGACAATCACAATTATATTATTCCATTGACACCCCACCGCCCCCAAAAATATGGAATTAAACAATTATCAGTAAATACATGAAGCTTTGTTGGCGGGACCACTTGTCTAGGTTGCTGTTAAAAAGGAAAAGGAAAAAGTAATAGTCAAGCTCACAGAGGATAAGAGAGAATCAGAGAATCATAGAATCATAGAGTTGGAAGAGACCACAAGGGCCATCCAGTCCAACCCCCTGCCAAGCAGGAAACACCATCAAAGCATTCCTGACATATGGCTGTCAAGCCTCTGCTTAAAGACCTCCAAAGAAGGAGACTCCACCACACTCCTTGGCAGCAAATTCCACTGCCGAACAGCTCTTACTGTCAGGAAGTTCTTCCTAATGTTTAGGTGGAATTTTCTTTCTTGTAGTTTGAATCCGTTGCTCCGTGTCCGCTTCTCTGGAGCAGCAGAAAACAACCGTTCTCCCTCCTCTATATGACATCCTTTTATATATTTGAACATGGTTATCATATCACCCCTTAACCTTCTCTTCTCCAGGCTAAACATACCCAGCTCCCTAAGCCGTTCCTCATAAGGCATCGTTTCCAGGCCTTTGACCATTTTGGTTGCCCTCTTCTGGACACGTTCCAGCTTATCAGTATCCTTCTTGAACTGTGGTGCCCAGAACTGGACACAATACTCCAGGTGAGGTCTGACCAGAGCAGAATACAGTGGTACTATTACTTCCCTTGATCTAGATGCTATACTCCTATTGATGCAGCCCAGAATTGCATTGGCTTTTTTAGCTGCTGCATCACACTGCTGACTCATGTCAAGTTTGTGGTCAACCAAAACTCCTAGATCCTTTTCACATGTACTGCTCTCAAGCCAGGTGTCTCCCATCCTGTATTTGTGCCTTTCATTTTTTTTGCCCAAGTGTAGTACTTTACATTTCTCCTTGTTAAAATTCATCTTGTTTGCTTTGGCCCAGTTGTCTAATCTGTTAAGGTCATTCTGAAGTGTGATCCTGTCCTCTGGGGTGTTAGCCACCCCTCCCAATTTGGTGTCATCTGCAAACTTGCTCAGGATTCCCTCAAGCCCATCATCCAAGTCATTGATAAAGATGTTGAACAAGACTGGGCCCAAGACAGAACCCTGTGGCACCCCACTAGTCACTACTCTCCAGGATGAGGAGGAGCCATTGATGAGCACCCTTTGGGTTCGGTCAGTAAGCCAGCTACAAATCCACTGAATGGTAGCATTGTCTAGCCCACATTTTACCAGCTTCTTTACAAGAATACCATGGGGCACTTTGTCAAAGGCCTTGCTGAAATCAAGATAGGCTACATCCACAGCGTTCCCTTCATCTACCAGGCTTGTAATTCTGTCAAAAAATGAGATCAGATTAGTCTGACATGACTTATTTTTCAGGAACCCATGCTGACTTTTAGTGATCACAGAGTTTCTTTCTAGGTGATCACAGACTGTTTGCTTAATGATCTGCTCTAGAATCTTTCCTGGTATTGATGTCAGGCTGACTGGGCGGTAATTGTTTGGGTCCTCTCTTTTCCCCTTTTTGAAAATAGGGACAACATTTGCCCTCCTCCAGTCTGCTGGAACTTCGCCTGTTCTCCAGGAATTTTCAAAGATTATTGCCAGTGGTTCTGAAATCACCTCTGCCAGTTCTTTTAATACTCTTGGATGTAGTTCATCTGGCCCTGGAGACTTGAATACATCTAAACTAGCCAAGTATTCTTGTACTACCTCCTTACTTATTCTGGGCTGTGTTTCCCCTGCTGAATCATCTGCTCCATATTCTTCAGGTCGGGCGTTTTTTTCTTTCTTGGAGAAGACTGAGGCAAAGAAGGCATTGAGGAGTTCTGCCCTTTCTCTGTCCCCTGTATGCATTTCACCATCTTCTCCTCTGAGTGACCCCACTGTTTCCTTGTTTTTCCTTTTGCTACGGACATACCCATAAAAGCCCTTTTTGTTGCTTTTAACCTCTCTGGCGAGCCTGAGTTCATTCTGTGCTTTAGCTTTTCTGACTTTGTCTCTACACGTGCTGGCTATATGTTTGAATTCCTCTCTGGAGATTTCCCCCCTTTTCCATTTTTTGTACATATCCCTTTTAAATCTTAACTCAGTCAAAAGTTCTTTAGATAGCCAGCCTGGCTTCTTTAGGCACCTTCCATGTTTCCGTCTCATTGGTATTGCCTGAAGTTGTGCTTTTAATATCTCCCTTTTAACAAACTCCCAACCATCATGAACTCCCTTCCCTTTTAGTATTACTGTCCATGGGATTTCACCCAGCGTTTCCCTAAGTTTTCTGAAGTCGGCTTTCTTAAAGTCTAGAATTTGGACCTTAGTATGCTTGGTTGCTCCTTTCCGCTGGATAATAAACTCCAGAAGAGCATGGTCACTCCCACCTAATGATCCTGCCACTTCTACCCCACTAACCAAGTCATCACTATTGGTTAGGACCAGATCTAAAATGGCTGATCCTCTTGTTGCTTCTCCCACTTTCTGGACAATGAAGTTGTCTGCAAGGCCAGTGAGGAATCTGTTCGACCTTATGCTCTTGGCTGAGTTTGACATCCAACAAATATCAGGATAGTTGAAATCCCCCATTACTACTATCTCACTTCCTTTGGAATGCTTGGCCATCTGTTCCAGGAAGGCATCATCTGTGTCCTCAGTTTGGCTTGGGGATCTATAGTAAACTCCCACAATGAGATCACTGTTGTTTTTCTCTCCCTTAATTTTGACCCAGATACTCTCAATTTGGCTTTGAAGTTTTAAATCCTGGATCTCTTCACAGGTATACATATCCCTAACATATAAAGCTACTCCTCCTCCTTTCCTGTTTGGTCTATTTCTCTTAAATAGATTGTATCCCTCTATTACTACATTCCAGTCATGAGACTCATCCCACCAGGTTTCAGTGATGCCTATTATGTCATATTTAGTTTGCTGAGGATGGTCTGGAGGCACATGTGATCAGTATCTGGATGGGAGATAACTGGGGAACTCCATCTACACTGCCCTGAGTTCCAGGATGAAAGGTTGGGGTGCAAAACACAATGTGCAAATAAATAGGCAAGTAACAGATAGCTAACCAAAGTCTCAACATGTAAAGGCAGTTTACCTCTGACTACCAATTGTTGAGAACAAACAATAGGAGATGGCGGCCACCTAGACACTCTTGGGACAAAATGCACATTTGTGGGGGGGGGGGGGAATGCAGCCACTATCTCTATTACCTAGTAAGTCATACACTTTCATATGATTTTTAGAATGTCAGTGCTCTGGTGCCTGTTAAAAAGAAGAAAACATTAGTAAATAAAAACAGCACAGTGTTGTTGAGTGGCAGGAAGCAGCAATGGCATGGGAAAGGTGTAGTTATGGCCTCCTAAAATTTCCTCTTCTGTACAACTATTAAAGGTGCAGAATCCCGAACCTCTTTTGCATGGAGCTACTCTACGTCAGTCTATTAGTTCTAGTTTCCTCTCAGTCTGCTACTGATCCCACACCCTAACTCTACATACCAGAACCACAGGCTAGTTAAATACAGCTCACCTCTTTGCACCCAGGGTTATCCAGAAGTTCGATGTTGCTGGCATGAAGAGGCTGCCCTGCACTGACCGGCATCAGTACAACTTTGTCCCCTACAACAATCTGGAGGACAGAAGTTGGAAAAGGAGTTATATATCGTAATTCAATTTCCTTTCACACGTACGATTATTTTAGTTCCTTCTCCTCTTCCTCCTGTTTAAAGTGAGACCCCATTCATAGGCTTGGTATAATAGCTAACTGCAGGGTGGCCAGATGCAAAAGAGAGCAGAGTTCCTCTACCTTTAACAAAAGGTTCCTGTATCTTTCTACAAAAGCTCAACTTGGCTGAAATTCCCTGTTAAAGGTACAGGAGCCCAGTCCTCCTTTGCCTCTGGCAGCCCTTAGATAAACTATGAAATCTCAGCTTTCAGTTTTCCAAATAAATAAATGTCCTGGGAATTGTAAGAAAGAGTGAGGTTATTAATTTGTTTTTTTCTGGAATGAGCTTTGCAAATTGAGTGGTTGGCTCTTTCATTATTTATTTATTTATTTCCTTTAATTTATGAGTCACCTCCTATGAAACATCTAAAAACAATAAAAACATATATAAAACAATCTCATTTTTTTAAAAAGAATAAATAAATGTATGTATAAAAACAATTTCACATCCAAGATTAATACACCTGAACAAACTGAACAAAAAGTTAACAAAAAAAAATATTCCTCATCCCAATGACAAACTTAGTTGGTCTCTAAGGTGCTGCTGGAAGGATTTTTTAAATTTTGTTTTGACTACGTCAGACCAACACAGCTACCTACCTATAACTAAAAAGTTAACAGTACAATCAAATATGTCCCTACACAGAAGTAAGGCCCACTGAGTTCAACAGGACTTACTCCTGGAGAAGCATATATAGAATTAATTTGGGAGAATATATTATCTCTGGAAATTTAATTTTAAATATATTTTAACAGTTTATAAATAAATAACAATATGTTACTGTGAAAAATGGCCATATATTAAAATCATAGAATGGTTAAAACACACAAACTTCTAAGCGGAGTGGGGGTTCATTCAAAGGCAACTTTTTACTAGTGTCATCCAGAACAGTCCACATTATGACAGCTACCCCCAGATTCTTAAGTCATTTTGGGGGGGGGCACTACAGAAATACAATCACATTGCAATCAGTGGCAAAATTCTGTTGATTTCTAGTGACCTGGACTGCCTCTTTTACCACAGATTTCTGTGATTTTCTATCCAATCTCACTTGCCCAGGCTTTTTTCATTCTTCACATTTTTAGACTGTTGCTTTGCTTTCAGCAGACATGTGCTGCCTTTCAGGACTAACACTCCCAAGGTGCTCACAACAGATGCAACAGTGGATTCTGTACATTTGAATAATTACTCTCTAAAAATGTGTTAAATCTAGTCTGGCACTCATCTGCTCTATTTGTTTTGATTATATTGTTCCATTGCTTTTAAACCTTTATTGACTGATCTGAGACACTGTCAGCTGAAAAGCAGAAAAAGGAATGTCCCAAATAAGGTAAACAGATTGATTGTGGGGATAGTTCCATTGCTAGCTATATCCACTTGCTGGTACGGTATTATATACAATTGGTTCTTGGAAACTTGACCTCTCAAATTGCCTCCCACCTAAAAAGAAAAAGATCATTTGCATTGTATGAATTTCTATACAGGAAGACGAGAAATATCTTAAGATGCAGTGCAGTAAGATTTTACAAGATCTGATCTAATGACATACAGGTGATGGCAAAGTCCACAACAATTCAGTGTACATTTCATCATTTAGAACAATTACACACACAAGCTAGAACCACAAAGTGACTGATATGAATGGTGAACACGAGCCATGCTTTCTTTGGAACGCATGCACAAATGTCTTTGCTCCTTAACTCATTTGCCAAAATTTTGAGAGGAAGCAAAGTTCATACTTTATGTATGGTAGCTCCAGTAGAACTGGCGTAAAGATGCAGATCAGCTGACTAAATTCTGGCAACTGATTGGTTACAGCTTGAGGACGGTCAAGAATACTTATGTAGGTGAGTGACACATTAGCTTTTATTAAATCATGGGGTCACCCAACAAACAATATTGAAGGCTCCTTGCTTCCTAGTACTTCAACACTCACATTGTCCTGCAACTTTAATATCTCTCTGGAGTTTCTGCTCTTTCTCCTCCTAGTTAAGCCATACAGCAGGAGTACCCAGTAATTGGAGATGGATCCCTCATTAGGGTAGAGTCACTCAGTGCAGAGCTCAATGGACGCAAATGGAAGCTTATTCTGATGGGCAGCTAATTAATCCCCTTGGATAGGGGTTATGTCATTCAAGCTGCATTACAAATAAGCCGTTTGCTGTGGTTGTTCCGTCACTTTGGTACTAATGCAATTTGAAAAGAAACAACTCTGAAGCACCTTTGTGAATCAAAGAAGAGTTTGGACAGACCGGCAACAAAGTCTGTAAACAGGAAATTTCAATTTTTCTCTTGCACTCAAGGGAGAATGCCACACTGTTCATTTATTAGACAAATTATTTATTTAGCTGTTTGCGGGCAATTACTGTGAACAATTTTTCTTTACTTAGAATCACACAAGTTCCCTTAACTGTTTGCAAGTTTTATTCTACCTAAACCCCTTAGGATCCACAGAGTCAGAGATTCCAAAGACATCACTGAGCCGGATAAGGAAAGCGTTTAGGAGACGGCACCAAGCAAACATAGGAAGGCAAGAATCATTATGGCAAGGTCAGAAGTCCTCACCATACCTGCAAAGCTCTATAAAGCCTCAAGGAGGGATGGCATCTTGATGTCTTTTCTAGAAGCAAGTAGTAGTTGTTTTTAATTAGCACACTTTTATTAACATTTGAAAGACTATTATCTAACAATATTTGACCAGTTAATTGCCAAGCCTAAGTAAAGTCAGAAATACTGATTTGGAGTCACTATTTTTTCCTGGCATTTTTTTAAAACAAAGATAGAAATAAACACATACATATTTTTAAAGCCAGAACGTCTCCAATAAGAATGTGATGCCCTTTTTTACTTAATGCAAAGTGTCCTTGCATGCCATGCTGCAAAAAAACATTACTTACAGCCATGTAAGCCATGTAAGGTCAGAGAAAACAAACCTGCAGAATTGAATCAATAATTCAAAATTCACTGAAAGTAGAAATCAAGCATAAGAATTTTTTTTAAAGACCCCCCCCCAAAACCCTCCATGTTAGTGACATTAACTGGTTCCATGTCTGAAGTCAGCAACTACCAACCCTGTGACTGAGTCTAGCCTGGGGTGGCTGCTATCTGGCCACAAAGGGCTTTGCCTTTTCTCACCCATTACCACTGCTGCTGCCTAAAGACAGTGTTTTCAGGGGTGGCACCACAGCCATAGAATGGCTTCCCAGAAAGGTCTGCCTAGTACCTACTCTGTGCTTTTATCCACAGCAGGTGATGAGGTCTTTATTCTCCCAGGTGTTTTAGAATTATTTTAGTACTTCTTAGATCGTTTCACTGCTGCTAACCTTCACTAGTTTTATATTGTGTCATTTTATTTTGCTGTAGATCTGGTGCATTATTCTATTTTATTATTTCAACCATTACTGACAGCCACCCAGAGCTCTATGGCCATTGGGCAGAACAGAAGCCTAGCAAGTAAATAAATACACCTAGGACAAGTTAAAGGGGAACTGTAGGTGACAAGAGGCCTGGTTACCTCGCAAATTGGGTCCTCCCTAACAAGTGGGACCCAGCAATCAGGCCTAGGTGTTGGGGCGGGGACAATTGGAGCAGCCACAACACCCTATTGGTGGTCCCTCTAACAGGGTGCAATTGGGCTAAGGGCATGCCAGTCAAGAGTTAGAGGGACCACTATATATTCCCTGCATGTGACCTTAAAGATCTTCTTTTCAGGTCACAGTGCACCAGAACACAGGTAGGTAGCCGTGTTGGTCTGAGTCGAAGCAAAATAAAAAAATTCCTTCAGTAGCACCTTAAAGACCAACTAAGTTTATATTTTGGTATGAGCTTTCGTGTGCATGCACACTTCTTCAGATACCTGAAGTATCTGAAGAAGTGTGCATGCACACGAAAGCTCATACCAAAATATAAACTTAGTTGGTCTTTAAGGTGCTACTGAAGGAATTTTTTTATTTTTCACCAGAACACAGACAGACATACCTGTCTCCGTTGCCAGCCTGAAGGAAAAGCAGTGATCCTCTGTGGAAAGCTCTCTTCAAACGGTGAATCATTCTAATCTTCCCCCTCTATTTATTTGTCCTTTCATTTACTTTCATTGTGTTCAATTTGTAATTCCAATCTTCCATTTTTCTTTTGTTTTTCTTTCATCCTCCCCAACCCTTCCTACCCCCCACCCCCCTTCCCCCTTTGATTTATTGGGGTTCTAGCCCCTTTCGGCGGCTTTGCCCAGTAGCCCCTTCCGGGAGTTTTCTTCTGCGCACTTATCAGCTATCCGATCTTCAGCACGTGTCGGGCTTTCTTTTAGCTGCGTTTGCAGCGCAAAGGCTCCATTTGCCGCCAGGCTCGCTTGCTGCCGCTTCACGCGGCTTGCGGCTAATTTTGCAGCTTCCTTACTGGTACTGAAAGACTCCCTCTCGTGCATAAGATTAATTTGCTGCTGATTATTGCATCAATTGTTTAATTATTGTATTGAGCTTATCAGATGGGAGTCAGTGTGACCGCCATTTGCAGGCCCCACCCTTCTTCCTGGGGTAGCCGATTTAGGTGGGAATGCTATCTTAGGTCTGGCGGCCATCTTGTTTTGGCAGGAAACACCATTTTGTGGTGCAGTCCTCAATTAATTAATTTTCCTTATTGCATTTAAGAATATAATGGCAGTAAAGCGTAATCCAAGCCCACCTCTCCCTGTGCGGCGGACAATACGGACCCCATCTCAGGCCCTTCATTCCACCCCGCCTCCGGCTTTGCCCCAGGCCATTGCTCACCGCCTGCAATCTGTCATGGCTGATGTGGGCTCTGACCCAACGGCGTTGGTCAGACTTCATTCAGAAATGGATTCTTCGGCACAACGTTTTTCTAGCAGGCCACCCGCTTCTCAGCTGGGTCCTTCCACTGCTCCCACTGTATATGAGATCCAGGCCCCTTCCAAGAACTAAGACAGCGAGCAACTGGACCCTTCAGGGGCTTTATTCTCCCAGCTCTAGCAACCTGCTCCCACCTAGAGAAGGGAGCACAGGGGGAGAGTTCAGGCCCTCCTAGAGGAGGCCCATCACCTTCGGCCTAGTCTCACCTGCAGTCTGCTCCCCTGGCCCCCGGTCCTTTAGACCTTCCTGCTGGGCAGCGTGGGAGGGGCAGTTTGGGTTCTGCGCAAAGTTGCTTGCACCCTTCTCTTTCTCATTCTCTGCAGGTTCGCTCCCCCCCCTCAGAGGGAAGTGTTCCATGTCCAATCTTCAGAGGAAGAGTGCCATTGTTGTGCCAAGGGTGCCATTGTCTGGGAGAAAGCGGCATAAGACCAGTCATATAATCATAGAATCATAGAATCATAGAGTTGGAAGAGACCACAAGGGCCATCCAGTCCAACCCCCTGCCAAGCAGGAAACACCATCAAAGCATTCCTGACAGATGGCTGTCAAGCCTCTGCTTAAAGACCTCCAAAGAAGGAGACTCCACCACACTCCTTGGCAGCAAATTCCACTGCCGAACAGCTCTTACTGTCAGGAAGTTCTTCCTAATGTTTAGGTGGAATTTTCTTTCTTGTAGTTTGAATCCGTTGCTCCGTGTCCGCTGCTTGGCAGGGGGTTGGACTGGATGGCCCTTGTGGACTCTTCCAACTCTATGATTCTATGATTCTCTGGAGCAGCAGAAAACAACCTTTCTCCCTCCTTTATATGACATCCTTTTATATATTTGAACATGGTTATCATATCACCCCTTAACCTTCTCTTCTCCAGGCTAAACATACCCAGCTCCCTAAGCCGTTCCTCATAAGGCATCGTTTCCAGGCCTTTGACCATTTTGGTTGCCCTCTTCTGGACACGTTCCAGCTTATCAGTATCCTTCTTGAACTGTGGTGCCCAGAACTGGACACAATACTCCAGGTGAGGTCTGACCAGAGCAGAATACAGTGGTACTATTACTTCCCTTGATCTAGATGCTATACTCCTATTGATGCAGCCCAGAATTGCATTGGCTTTTTTAGCTGCTGCATCACACTGCTGACTCATGTCAAGTTTGTGGTCAACCAAAACTCCTAGATAGGCTACATCCCCAGCGTTCCCTTCATCTACCAGGCTTGTAATTCTGTCAAAAAATGAGATCAGATTAGTCTGACATGACTTATTTTTCAGGAACCCATGCTGACTTTTAGTGATCACAGAGTTTCTTTCTAGGTGATCACAGACTGTTTGCTTAATGATCTGCTCTAGAATCTTTCCTGGTATTGATGTCAGGCTGACTGGGCGGTAATTGTTTGGGTCCTCTCTTTTCCCCTTTTTGAAAATAGGGACAACATTTGCCCTCCTCCAGTCTGCTGGAACTTCGCCTGTTCTCCAGGAATTTTCAAAGATTATTGCCAGTGGTTCTGAAATCACCTCTGCCAGTTCTTTTAATACTCTTGGATGTAGTTCATCTGGCCTTGGAGACTTGAATACATCTAAACTAGCCAAGTATTCTTGTACTACCTCCTTACTTATTCTGGGCTGTGTTTCCCCTGCTGAATCATCTGCTCCATATTGTTCAGGTCGGGCGTTGTTTGGTCTATTTCTCTTAAATAGATTGTATCCTTCTATTACTACATTCCAGTCATGAGACTCATCCCACCAGGTTTCAGTGATGCCTATTATGTCATATTTAGTTTGCTGTACCAAGAGCTCAAGTTCATCTTGTTTATTTCCCATGCTCTGTGCATTAGTATACAGACATTGAAGACCGTTGATCATTCCCCCATGTCTCTTATTTAAGGATATTTTCGTCCCACCACTAGGTCTGCATGCTACTTGCTCCATTTGGTCCTTGACATTTGGATGATCATCTTCAGCATTTGATAGACTCCTACCTTCAGGACCACTGTCTCCCTCCACCACATAAGTCAGTTTAAAGCCCTCCTGATGAGGTGTTTGAGTTTCGTGGCAAAAACATTCCTCCCAACTTTTGTGAGGTGCAGTCCATCACTTGCCAGAAGTCCATCTTCAAGAAACTGCAGACCGTGATCTAGGAATCCAAACCGTTCCTGTTTGCACCATTTGCGAAGCCAGTTGTTCACTTCCCCTATTTTCCCCTCTCTCCCTGGGCCATGTCGTTCAACTGGGAGGACAGAAGAGATGACAATTTGTGCATCTAATTGCTTCAACTTCCTGCCCAGAGCCTCATAATCATTTTTGATCTTCTGTAAGCTATGGCTTGCAGTGTCATTGGTTCCCACATGCACCAAAAGGAAGGGGTATTTGTCGGTGGGTTTTATGATTCCTTGCAGCCGTTCTGTTACATCTTTGATCTTGGCCCCAGGTAGACAGCACACCTCTCGAGACATCTTGTCAGGCCCACAAATCACTGCTTCTGTACCCCTCAGTAGGGAATCCCCAATCACCACTACACGCCTCTTCATAGGCTTGGTTGGGATTCTTCTAGTCATTCCAGACGCAGAGCAAAAAGACGCAGAGAAGGGGAAAGCTCCTTCTCAACTGGTACGTCTACTGAGTCCTCGGAGGATGACGACGATGCAGCGCTTGGCCTCTACTGGGGCCATGGAGAAGGGGCTGCAGGCCTGCCCAAGTGGGCGTGGCTGCACAGGGCTAACACTCAAGGAAAAGATACGGCTGCCTCTGGAGTGTGTCTAAGGGATCCCTATGAGAGACACAAAGGTCTCTACCAACACGGTTAAGGATCTTATTCCAGGTGCCCATCTCTCCTCCAGATTGTGCAATAGAATTCTGAATGGGCGTTATGTAGACATTTTTAAGTTGCTCTCCCCCTAGTAAGTGCCCTAGCAAAGACAAGTCATCTGCTTCTGCAAAGGGGAAGACCTCATCTGGCAAGGTCATAAAGACCTTAGGAAAAATGGCTGGATGCCTTCCAGGTGTTTTCTGGCATGGTCTCAGCTGCTTACCTCAAACACAGTTTATACCTTTGGATTTATTTGTCCTTGGTGTGTGGGGCTTATTCGCTGGCTGGCTCTGAAGCTGCCATTACCTATGATGAGACCTCTCGCCATAGAGCAGGGATCCCCAAACTAAGGCCCAGGGGCCGGATGCGGCCCAATCACCTTCTAAATCCGGCCCGCGTCCTTTTATTTAAGATGCATCTCTGGGTTATTTGTGGGGCCTGCCTGATGTTTTTACATGAGTAGAATGTGTCCTTTTATTTAAAATGCATCTCTGGGTTATTTGTCGGGCATAGGAATTCACCCCCCCCCCCAAATAGTCTGGGGGGGTCTGATGACAGTGGACCGGCCCCCTGCTGAAAAAGTTTGCTGACCCCTGCCATAGAGCATCTAAGATCCCTTCTGCTCGTTGGGATCGTAAAGATCTCAATGCGTGGACAACCTATGTTTCCCCTCATTATGAGTCCAAATCTACCAAGCAGTCAAAGAGCAAGCCAGAGCCCAAGAAGCAGGGCAAGTCTCTAGTTTGCTGGGAGTACAACAAAGGATCCTATCAGCATGCAGGCTGTAAATACCCCCAAGTTTGTAGCAAATGTTCAGGCAGTCATTGTGCCCACCTCCTGTGGAGTTGAACGGCCCTTTCGAGGTGCAGGATGGCTGGCCCTTTTAATGCCCTTCCTTATTCTGACCTGCATCTATCACCTTTAGGTGTGGTGCCTAACAAGGCGCCTGGTGAATACCGCATGATTCATAATTTGTCCTTTCCAAGTAAAAGATGCTATTCCTCCTAAATTGTCTTCAGTCAAATACACTACTTTTAAATTAATCAAGAGTTTTGGAAAAGGTGCATTGTTAGCAAAATGTGACATTGAAGCAGCTTTCCGCTTGCTCCCAGTTCACCCCTTGGATTTCAGATACCTGGGTTTTCAATTTGAGGGCACATTTTATGTAGATAAAGCTATGCCTATGGGCTGCTCTATCTCCTGTGCAGCTTTTGAGGCTTTTAGCACGTTTCTTAGTTGGGCCCATCGGGAGAAGGGGCATGACCCCTTATTTGGATGACTTTCTTTTAAGCTCTGCAGCTGATTCTAATGAATGCTTACTGCTGCTGCAGGCCTTTAATGACCTTACAGCTGAGTTGGCTGTACCCCTGGCTGCTGACAAAACCGAGGGCCCATCAACAAAACTGTCTTATTTGGGTATCCAGTTGGATACTGTGGCGCAGACTTCCGCCTTGCCTGAAAATAAAATGTTGGCTTTACACGAGCTAATTTTAATTTTTCTGCCATGTAAAAAAGTTACCCTGAGGCAGATCCAGTCCCTTTTGGGGCATTTGAATTTTGCCTGCAGAGTAGCGGCTCCAGGCTACCCTTTCTGCGCTCGCTTAGCCAGACTGTCTGCGCTATCCATACCATCGGGTGTGATTAAATGGTGAAGTTAGGGCAGACTTCCAGATGTGGCTCACATTTCTGCAGGATTTCAATGGTGTGTCACTATGGCAAGATGCCTTGAATTTGCAGTTTGATTTCCAGGTCCATTTGGATGCTGCCAGCTTGCTCGGCTTTGGACTCTATTTTAGAGGCCACTGGTGCGCTCAGAGGTGTCCAGGGGCACAGTGGTTATTCGCAATTTAACATTTCTTGAGTTTTTTCCCATAGTAGTGGCAGTGCACATCTGGACCAAGGAGTTCCAGGACTGCCGGGTCTGTTTCTGGACTGATAACCAAGCGGTGGTGAGCGTTTTGGCGGGCAATCATCCTGCTCCAGTCAAGTCTGTGCCCTGCTGCACACTTTTGTGCTGTGCTGCCTCAGGTTTAACATAATCTTTTCTGCCCATTTTGTACCTGGCACTAATAATGACATTGACGATGCCCTATCCCGATTTCAGATGCAGCGCTTCAGATCGTTGGCGCCAGCTGCCCAGCAGTGTCCGGAATATTTCCCACCTCATCTCTGGAGCCTTGGCAAATCATTGTCATGCAGGGAGTAGTGGCATCAATTTCTCCTTCTACCTTGAGGTCTTATAAGAAGGCCTGGATTGACTTTCTTTCCTTTACCGCTCAGCCTACTGGTGGCCCCGTTCCTAATTGTCCCACAACACAACAAGTGTTGCAATATTTGGCTCATTTGCACACTTTGGGGCAAGCGGTCAAGTCCATCCAAATTCAAGCTTCCGCAATTTCCTTTTTTCTGCAAGTCCCTCTACAAAAGGGATCCCTGTGCTAAATTTGTGGTGAAAAAAGCCCTTGAGGGTTGGGGAAGGCTACAGCCTCCCGCCACGCCAGGTAGATGGCCAGTTACTTTTGAAATGCTTTGCAATATGTGCAAGCAGCTGAGGCTTATTTGCTGGTCCACATATGAGGCAAGACTTCTCGCTGCAGCCTTTCCAGTCACATATTTTGGTGCATTGTGTGTGGGCGAGGTGGTACTGGAGGCATCCAAAAACAGGGTTTCCAGGGGTTTACTTTTGCAGGACATCCAAGTGTCCAATGCTGAGCTGGTCCTGACAGTGCGCAATTCAAAAACAGACCAGCTGGGCAGAGGAGCTGTGATGTGGCTGCCTGCCACATTCCAGCCCAGCCCCTGTCTGGTTAAGGATGTCAAGAGATATTTGCTCCTTTGCCCACCTGGGGGTGTTCCCTTTCTCATCCATCAGGATGGGTCATGCTTAAGTCGCCATCAGTTTGCTGCAGTAATGCGCAAAGCAATCGCAGCTTGTGGCCTGACAACCAGCGAATTTGCACCTCATTCCTTTCGCATTGGGGTAGCCACTACGGCTATGCATTTGGGCCTGTCAGTAGAAAGGATCAAGGACCTGGGCCGTTGGAAATCTGAAGCGTAAAAGGGATACATCCGGAAACAGTGCTGAGGTGCACTTGCTAATTGTTTGTTCATCTCCTAGATCCGCCTCCCATGCATATCTGGATTGCGGGCCACAGCATCATCCACTGGGCCAGCAAGAGGGCGGTGGAGTCTGGTTTGGACAGAGGCTCGGCCTTCCTCACCATGTGTGGCTGTCCTGGATATCCAGATGAGGCATGCGTTGGGGGGAGCTTCTTCCAACGTTGCGGGTGAAGGTGTCCGAGATGGCACGCCTGCTGCAATGGTGCTCCAGCTGGGCAAGAACGACCTGCTGGAAGCTCCTGGTCTGTATCTGCGAACCCGCAAGAGTTGCTTGCAGCTCTTCCTGGACTTAAACTTTTCTGGTTGCAACTGCTGCCATGACGCAATTGGAGAGGGGGTCATTGCCCAGCTGCCACCGAGCGGGCCTTGAGGCGCATCCAGAGCGCAGTGGCCAAGAAGTTTTTGTCTCTTGGCAGGATGGCCATCCGTCACCCAGGCATTACCACACGCAATGCATCCCTGTACAGGCAGGACGGGGTCCATTTGTCTGTATCTGGGAACGATTTATGGCTGACCTCCGTGTCAGCGTGGTTAAGGGATTGGTTACAGGAGTGAGTGGTTGGCGGGAGCGCTCACACTCTTTGTGGCTGGCAGATAGGCTCTGGTTCTTGTCAATAGGGGTGGCAGGATTCCTAGCCAACCCTATCCATGGGTATTCCTGTAAAAGGAATCCAAGGACTGATGGTTGGTCTTCCCCGTGCGGGGTTGTGCCCTGAGCCCGAGTTCAGGGCTCATCTGGGGGAGGCGGCAGATACTGCTGCCGGCCTCTGTCCCAGGTGCTCACCCATAGTCTGATTTCCAGTTGCTAACTGGAGTCAGCGCTGTCTGCCCGAGTGCAGGCGCTTGCCAAACCAGAGCCTATGCAACCACACACTTGATTTGTAATCGATAAAGTTGTGGCCTAAATTCTGCCAAAAACCAAACCAAAAATCTGAGTCCTGTCTGAATGTATTTTAGGCCGGGTTAAAGGGTCTCCACACACAAATGAAACAATGGCTGTGCTCTCCCTCCACTTTCAGAGGCAGCATGCCTCCATACAACAGTTGCTGGGAATCACAAGCAAGGGAAGTGCTGTTGCACTCATGACCTCCTTGCAACTTCTCAAGGGCATCTGGATGGGCTTTGTGAGATCAAAATGCTGCATGAGATCGGCCTGTGGTCGGGTGCAGCAGAGCTCTTCAGGTGTTAATAGCCCATTAGGTCTCCCCTTCTTACTTGCTCAGTTCCCTTGAATATGATTTCTGTCCCATACCACCTTTTAGAATAATATCCCAAGATGCCACTGCATCAGGGTTTAAGCACATTGCATTATGGAGCAGAGCAACAAGCGCTGCACAACAAGGGTCATACAAAGTCCTAGAAATACTTTGGATGGGGAGGCGGTAACAGTGCCTATTCCAGCAACTCCCAGAAGCATATTTCATTCACTTACATTGTCACCTTCACTCCTCAATTTCCAAAAGGGCTGGATGTAAAACCAGGACCCCTCATTCCCAGCAGCATCCAGAGAGACCCGCATAGCATTCTTCTCCAATAGGGCTGGCAATCTCTTATTCACCGTAAGGTATTTGTTGCTTTTTATGTGAAGTAGCTGTAAATAAAGTAAAACAAATGAATGTACACATGTGTTCTGGTTGAAGACTGGCCACAACTCAACCCACAATGAGGCCTCCTTTACACCAAAGGATTAATGCTTGTTGTAGCCAGCCAAGAACCACACAGAGGGATTGTCAAACACCTGGTTGGTGACAGTGCAAGCATTCAGCTCAGGAGGTCATGAGATGTGTAGGCCAGATTTACAGCCGTGATATCACAGTTAGCAGCGCAAACATGTTTTTTGAGAGAAATTAGACTTACACATGAAATCACTTCTGACAGTCTGAAAAAACACTATGCTTTAACATATTTCAAGTGGGTTTAACAACCTGTTCTTTGGCAAATCATTGTAACTGGGAATAATTTCAATTATCAAAACATCACCTCAAAACAATCCAACATGGGAGTTTGTATGGTTGAAGGCAAGACAAGATATTCAGCAATCATAAAACAATATGTTCGTTAGGTGGTTAAGTGTAGGACTGAATTCCCACCTGACTTTTTCTTGTCTGGTTAACCATCTCCAGGGGTAGCCAACAAGACGCCCTGCAGACATTGTTGGGAGCAAACTCCCACCATCCCTGTGTTGATTTTTATTTATCTTAAAGTAGTGCATGCTCTAGTTATCTCCCGCTTGGACTAGTGCAATGCACTCTATGTGGGGCTACCTTTGAAGGTGACCCGGAAACTGTGATTAATCCAGAATGTGGAGCTAGACTGGTGACTGGGGGCGGCCGCCAAGACCACATAACATCGGTCCTGAGAGATCTGCATTGGCTCCCAGTAGGTTTCCGAGAACAATTCAAAGTGTTGGTGCTGACCTTTAAAGCCCTAAATGGCCTCGGTCCTGTATACCTGAAGGAACATCTCCACCCCCATCGTTCAGCCCGAACACTGAGATCCAGTGCCGAGGGACTTCTGGCGGTTCCCTCATGGCAAGAAGTGAGGTTACAGGGAACCAGACAGAGGGCCTTCTCAGTAGTGGTGCCCTCCCATCAAATATAAAGGAAATAAGCAGCTATCCTATTTTTAAAAGACATCTGAAGGCAGCCCTGTTTAGGGAAGTTTTTAATATTTAATGCTGTATTGTTTTTAACACTCAATTGGGAGACACCCAGAGTGGCTGGGGAAACTCAGCCAGATGGGCAGGGTATAAATAATAAATTACTATTACTCAGGAACCAGGTTGGTTTCAGAGGTGTATGTTTGCAGGTTGACCTACTTAGCTGCACACCTGTGGTCTCTCGACTTTTTGCCTAAGTAAAAGGGGAGTTACTTACTGCACTAGGTGCAGAAAGGGATGTGATAGGATAATTGGTTAATTGAAACTGTATTTAATTTGATCAAATGTATTGTAAAGGCTTGCAGCGTTTGGCTGTTATATTTTTGAAAATAAAACTAAGAAAATATATTATGGACAGCTTTTTATTTCTACGCTCCATTCGCTGTGCACACTCTGTGTTGTTGAAGAAGTTCAACAACACCCTGGTCATTGGCTGAGACTGATGGGAGTCCCACAACATCTGCAACATCAACATCAGGTTGAGGAAGCCTGCTCTAGGCAATGTAATCACAGCTCATGCTTACTGATTTCACACATCAAAAAATCTGCTGTGGAACTCCCACTGCAGAGCTGATTGGTAGGGCATGGAGGTATGTAATCTTTTCACACTCCATGCCATTTCTGATATATTTAAACTCCTGCTCACCTTGAGGTTTTGAGAAATTGACAGTCTAGTTTTCAAAGGCTCACCTGTATGACGTTGCTGTACTTCACAATTTCACCCAGCAGTTTCCTGTTCTCACATTCATTCTGCTTTTGTTCCAGTTCTGCGGCATGCTGCAAAATAATCACGGTTTCTTGGAGTTTTTGTTTCATTTTTGTAGTTTAAGTCAAAAACTGTTACATGAGCTCAACCTATCAACCTTTAGTACTGGAGTGTGTGGGGAATTTTTTTCAGATGGAGCACAGATGGTATAAATAATAAAAGTATTATTATTATTATTATTATTATTATTATTATTATTATTATGGGCAACCCTTCTGGGAGGCACATGCTAAATGTGGGTGGAGTGAAAGGCAGAAGACAGGTAGGGCCAGATGCAAAGATAGGGAGAACAACACATAGAACTCTTACTTTCGGCCCCATCTGCACTATCCATTTAAAGGACTGTGATACTACTTTAAACCATCATGGATTCCCCTAAAGCATCTTGGGAACTGCAGTTTATAAGGGGCTGAGAGACACTTATTTTCCTCACAGAGCTACACTTCTCAGAGTTCCCTGGGGAGAGAGATCAATTGTTGAACCACTCTGGGAATTGTAGCTATGGGAGATGATGAAAGGCAAGGCAGTGGAGGGGGGAGCTGGGATGGGGCAAACACATTGGCAGATCCAATCCCGCACTCCTACTGATGTGCTTGCACCAGACCAACCTCCCAGCCACCTCACCCATCTCCCTCCTAGTTTGCAATAGCAACCCACCTGCCAGGGAACTAGCAGAGGGACTCCGCCACACCCAGTGAGCCACCTCTGGGAGTAAGAAGGGAGAGAGCATAGTCCTTAGATGAAACAAAACAGGGCAGTTTTGAGTCATCTAAATTTGCTGTTTCTCAGCCCAGTGGAATTACCAGCTGGGATAAAGTAATTTTAGCTTTGCTGCTGAAGAGCTAACAGCTGTCCATCATGGCACAAACCAACAGCTGCATTAAAAGGCAAAGAAGCCTGGGAGCTCAGGGGCTACTCACTTGCAGCTTCTTCAGCAATGCGGCTTCCGTGTGGTTCCCTTGTTTTGCTTGCTTGGCTTTCCAGTATTGTTTCTGTGCAGAGTATCGGTTCATAGGGCAGACCTTAAAAAGGCAGTCTGAAGACAAGAAAACAAAATCACGTTTGTTTCTTCTTTCCTTGCAGCAGTCAGCTACGAGATTCTGCAGATGTTTTTGATTAGAAAAAATCCTCCAAATTTCAGTTGTGGGGAATGACAAGCAGGAGAGTGCTGTTGCGCTCATGTCCTGCCTGTGGGTTTCAAACCAGCATTCTGCTTGGCTGCTGTGAGAAGAGAAAGTTGTGCTAGATGTGCCTTTGGTGTGTTTGCATACAGAATGCCTTCAGTATTGATTAACACAGCCAAGCCTCAGATCCTGGAGCATCTGAATAGCCTTTAAGAATAAGGCTTCTGAATTCGGCTCAAGACCACAATACCTCAAGGACCGCCTCTTCCCATATGAACCTACCCGGACCCTGAGATCATCATCTGAGGCCCTCCTTGAAAGGTTCAGGGGGTGGCAAAACGAGAGCGGAGCCTTCTCTGCAGTGGCTCCCCATCTGTGGAATGCTCTCCCCAGAGAAGTTCGCCTGGCGCCTTCACCATACACCTTTAGGCAAGAGGCAAAAACATTCCTTTTCAACCAGGCCTTTGCCTGACTTGATCTACATCCTATAACCTTTGTAAAAATGCTGGCTCTTGGGGAGGGTACTTGGGTTGTTGGTTTCGTTTTGGTTTTATGTATTTTATATTTTATGTAAACAGCCCTGAGACCTTCGGGTGTAGGGTGGTGTAAAGGTAAAGGTAAAGGGACCCCTGACCAACTCCGACTCTGGGGTTGCGGTGCTCATCTCGCGTTATTGGCCGAGGGAGCCGGCGTACAGCTTCTGGGTCATGTGGCCAGCATGACAAAGCCGCTTCTAGCGAACCAGAGCAGCACACAGAAACGCCGTTTACCTTCCCGCTGTAGCGGTACCTATTTATCTACTTGCACTGCATGCTTTCGAACTGCAAGGTTGGCAGGAGCTGGGACCAAGCAACGGGAGCTCACCCCATTGCAGGGATTCGAACTGCTAACCTTCTGATCGGCAAGCCCTAGGCTCAGTGGTTTAACCCACAGTGCCACCTGCGTCCCATATAGAAATTAAATAAATTGTGGTGTTGATTTAGAAAATGGCGTGGCATACCCGATCCTCTAGAGTTTAGAAAACGCATTGCAGGCAGGCCAGCAAAGTGACAGGTCAGGAGGTAAAGACACAGGTCAGTTGTACTGGATGGGACATGGTGGATCTGGGAAGATCGGGTTAGATCTGGTTGGTGCAGGTCTGGCAGGAGAAGACCAGGATGGGTCAAACCTGGGTCAAGAGAAGAACAATGGGAAACAGGAAGGGTTCTGGAAAAGTACCAGGAGTCACAAGATGGAGAGGAGGGGGGTGTTTAAAGAGCAGGCATGTGACAGGTACATGCTGAAGGGGATGTGAGGCTCACCACTTCCCTCATGGCCGAAATTTTGGGTGTTGGCAGGAAGTGACATGTACCAAAACATTACTATACATGAGGTATGCTCCTGTCATTGGTTGGAAGTTACATTATGAGTTAATCATTAGCTGTCAAAGTTGCTATCAATAAAGACAGGGTTGCCTTTTGGAACTCAACCTTGTCTCCCATCTTGTTACTGGCCACCCATTGCAACAATAAATAATAAATACTACTATCCCTTCTTCTTCTTCTTCTTCTTCTTCTTCTTCTTCTTCTTCTTCTTCTTCTTCTTCTTCTTCTTCTTCTTTTTGGTCTCATATTCACCGGGTGTAAAAAATAGTAAACAATAAAAGCTGATTTTCACAGACCTCTGCTCATGGGCCACTCTAGAGCAAGAAAAGCTAACAGCTCAAGAAATTTAGTGCTTTTTCATCCAGTCCGTCCTAGATTTTCTGCGGAAGTGATGAACCAGCAAAATGCAAGGAAATGTGTGGTGTAATTCAAACCATAAGGTCCTGCCTTTGTAACTTATCCCAGCACTATCAAAAAAAAAGCTCCAATAGACAAGTGGGGAAGATTCAAGAACAGCACGTGAAGACATTGGAAAACTCCAAACAGGCTTTAGAAGGCACAGCACAGCTCATTTTATCATATGTGGTGGACATGCCCTAAGATAAAAGGCTTCTGGGAAATGATTTATAATGAAATGAAAAAGATAAACAAAAATACATTCTTGAAAAAACCGGAGGCCTTTCTACTCGGAATAGTGGGGGAAGAAATCCCCAAAAATGATGTTAACTTCTTTATGTATGCCACCACAGCTGCGAGGATTTTAATTGCAAAATATTGGAAAAAAGAGGAATTGCCTTCTTTACAGGAATGGCAAATGAAAATGCTGGACTTTATGGAATTGGCAGAACTGACAGGAAGACTCCGAGATCAAGCGAGTGAAAGAGTAGAGGAAGATTGGAGAAAATTTAAAAAATATTTAGGGAATTATTTTTGAAAGTAGAAAGTGTGAACATCTAGGGAATTACAGAAGTTAAGGCAATAGGGAGAAAAGATGAGTTTATAACGTGGAAAATTGATATTTAGATATAAAGATGAGAATAAGAAGAATTAAAGGGACTATTATGAATGAAATGAAAGTAAAAGTGATGAAATAGAAACTGCTACAGATGTATTTTAAAAGAAAATCAGATAGTGGGGAACTGGGGAAGCTAAAAAGACAATGATTTAAAAACGTTGATTAAAGATGACATGTTTTTGTTTTGTTTTATTTGTATTGATGTATTTTTGTATTTTTTTGTTTTTTTGTTGTTTTATTATGTGTTTGATGTTTATATGTTATAAAATGTTCAATAAAAAATATTTTAAAAAAAATAGAAGGCACAGCACATGGAACAATTCCTGCCACTCCCCAGAGGAGGAAGAGACATGTGGTGGTGATAGACGACTCCCTGAGGGGAACAGAGGCAGTAGTGTGCGGAGGAAACAGGATGTCACAGGAGCTGTGCTGTCTTCCGGGTGCACAGATTCACAATGTGAGGTAGAAATTGCCAAGTCTTATAAAGCCTACTGACCACTCCCCCCTCCTTCTGATTCATGTGGATACAAATAATACTGCCACACACAGCCTGCAACACATAGCAAGGACTATGAGACACTGGGCAGGGAGCTGAAGAGACTTGGGTCACTGGTAGTCTTTTCATCACTCCTTCCTGTTGAAGGTCGTGGCCAAGAAAGAGAGAAGAAAATACTATGGCTGTGCAGGTGGTGTCATCAGGAAGGATTTGGCTTCTTGGACCATGGTCTCTGCTCCTTGAAGAAGGACTTCTGGCGAAAGATGGGCTGCACCTCACAGCAGTTGGCAAGAATGTCTTTGCTAAAAGTCTGGAGAATCTGATCAGGAGAGTTTTAAACTAGATCTTGAGGAGGAGGGAGGGAGACAACATTGCAAACAACAGAAGAGCACCTGGCACTGGGGATAAGAGCTTAATTGATGCACAGGAAACTGAGGCAGGGCTCCAGAAACCTGCTAAAGGGCAATAAACTACAAGAAGGAAGCAGCTGGAGGGAATGGAATGCCTTGTGGTTTCAGTTGTCTCTCACAAATGCACAGAGTGTGGGAAACAAGCAAGATGAATTGGAGCTTTTAGTACAGGGTGGCAAATACAGCCTGGTGGGACGAGACTCATGGCTGGAATATAGGAATTGAGGGGTATAACCTGTTCAAAAGGAATAGACCAAACAGGAAGGGAGGAGTAGCAGCATTATATGTAAATAATGTGTACACTTGTGAAGAAATCCATGACCTGGAGCATGAAAAGCAGATTGAGAGTATATGGGTAAAAACTGTAGGAGAGAGAAATGACAGTGACCTTATAGTGGGAGTCTGCTATAGACTGCCAAGCCAGACTGAAAAGTTGGAGGATGCCCTACTACGGCAGGTAGTACCCTAAACATTCAAAAAGAAGAGATATATTAGTCACGGGGGACTTCAACTTCCCCGATATCAAACTCAAACTCTGCCAAGAATGTAAGGTCTGGCAAATTCCTCCATTGCCAGAGGGTGGAAGAAACAACCAGGAGATCACCCATCTTGGACCTGATCCTCACCAATAGGGAGGAACTGACCAATGAAGTGGCAGCACTTGGAAACTTGGGCGGAAGTGATCAGGTTCTCCTGGGTTTCACAATACAGAGGCAAGGGGAAACTGAACATACTTGGAAACATACTCTGGACAATAAGAAGATAAATTTCAAAAAGCATAAGGAGCTACTGGGTGTGATCCTGTGGTCAGAAATACTCAAAGAGAAGGGAGCAAAAAGGATTGGAGTTTCTTAAAGGTGAAACATTGAAGGCCCAAATAATAATAATAATAATAATAATAATAATAATAATTTATTATTTATACCCCAGCCACTCTGGGCGGCTTCCAACAGAAAAATGAAATAAAATAATCTATTAAACATTAAAAGCCTCCCTAAACAGGGCTGCCTTCAAATACAGACACCAACAAGAAAGAAAAGTGGAGAGCATCTAAGGCAGGCATCCCCAAACTTCGGCCCTCCAGATGTTTTGGACAACAATTCCCATCATCCCTGACCACTGGTCATGTTAGCTAGGGATCATGGGAGTTGTAGGCCAAAACATCTGGAGGGCCGCAGTTTGGGGATGCCTGATCTAAGGAGACCAGTGTGGCTGCTAAGGAGCATACAGATGAGCTGAGAGTTATGAAGGACATGTATAAGAAATGGAAGAAAGGGAAAATCACAAAGGAGGAGTATACACGAGTAGCCAACAGTTGCAGGAGGAAGGTCAGGCTGACTAAAGCTCAGAATGAGCTCAGGCTTGCAAGAGAGGTTAAAATTAATTTTAAAAGGTTTATTCGGCTATGTCCCAAGTAAGAGGAAGAACAAGCAAGTGGCAGGTCCTCTGTGTGGAGAAGCTGGAGAAATGCTATTGAGTGACAGAGAAAAGGCAGAACTACTCAACACCTACTTTGCCTCTATCTTCACCCAAAAAGAAAACAAGGCCCAACCTGGTGATAACAAAGTGAATGATGTAAGGAGGGAGCTGCAGCCCAATTTAGGAAAGAGGTGGTAAATGAATTCAAATCTCCAGGGCCTGACAAGCTGCATCCCAGAGATTTCTCCATCCAGGCAAGCAAGAGGCATTATTACAGTTCAAGGACAAATTCCAGCCACGCAAAAGCACCTGAAGAGGACATAGAGCAGGAGATAGTTTTGAGGCCTCAGACAGAGTGTAATGGACTGGCTGAATGCATAGAAGTAGTCTGAAATGGAAGCTCAGAGCCTGGGCATTGGTGGCGGGATGACAATGAGTGGTCAGAGGGCAAAAAGAGGTCAGACTGGGAGTAGGAAGTGTTGGAAGCTGAAGAGACCACAGGGTTTGGTGAGCAGGAAGAAGCTGTGGCAGAGAGCTGTTCAGAATCAGAGGCTGGAGATGAGAGGGGCCCAAGAGACAAATATGAGACAGGCTGCTGAAGAAGCCTGGGGTTCTCCCCTTCCTGTTGTGACCAGCTCAGCTCCCCTCTGGTCTCCCAGAACACACATTGAAATGAAGAGGGAATACAAAAAGAGACAACAAAGGAGTATCTGGTTGCTGGGGAAGGACCCAAGGGAGGAAAAGCAAATATACAACCTGCTCCTGTTAGGCAAAGATCAGAAGACAACCCGGACAGTCGCCAGATTCTGTGTTCAGATCTGCAGACAGAGACCTTCCCCTGAGCCAAACTAGTTCGTTTGAAAGTCCCTAAACCTGGTTCCCCGAGCGACCCAGGGCCAGTACTCTGCGGCAGCTTATCTTAAAGTTTTAAGTATCTTTACGCTCACTGTATTTATAAACATTAATTTTATCGTTGAACAAAGTTTTATATGTATGTTTTGTCCTTTGGGATTGTTCCCCCAAACGTGTTTTAAAAGCTGGTCTCCGACCGTAATAAACTATTCAAACATACACGAGGGCATTTCCCTCACCATGCCACACCCTCTTGCCAACATACACAAGTGACTCCAATGTCAATTTCTAAGGTGACGGTTAGAGTTAGTTTTAATGGAAAACAGAACTTGGAGACAGAACTTTGGATAAGGAGCTTGTCGCTCTGGGAAATTAAACAGAAAAGGAAAAGGAACGCATTTCCTCACAACTTCCCTGTGCCTTGGCAAACAATTCAGCTGACATCAAAGATTAATCTGAGGCAGGTGATTTGGAATTTGGCATGTATTAAGTTCTACTGTAGCCAAAAGCAATTGACAAGTTCAGCTTTGTTTAATGGATAAATCAAAAACACCATGTTGAGCTACAAAACAAAAACATGAGTGTCAGTGCCCATCTTAGAAACAAAAGGGCAGCCATGCACAAAACAACAGGGAAGGTGCGCAGCCTGGGAGTCATTTTGGACTCACAGCTATTCATGGAGGCGCAGGTCAATTCTGTGTCCAGGGCAGCTGTTTATCAGCTCCATCGAGTACGCAGGCTGAGACCCTCCCTGCCCGCAGACTGTCTCCCGCTTGGACTACTGCCATGCGCTCTATATGGGGCTACCTTTGAAGGTGACCCGGAAACTGCAACTAATCCAGAATGTGGCAGCTAGACTGGTGACTGGGAGTGGCCACCAAGACCACATAACACCAGTCTTGAAAGACCTACATTGTCTCCCAATTCAAAGTGTTGGTGCTGACCGTTACAGACCTTAAACGGCCTTGGCCCCTTATACCTTATATCTCCATCCCCATCGTTCAGCCTGGACACTGAGGCCCAGCGCTGAGGATCTTCTGGTGGTTCCCTCACTGGGAGAAGTGAAGTTACAGGGAACCAGGCAGAGGGCCTTCTCACTATGGCATCTGCCCTGTGGAACACCCTTTCATGTTTAGGGAAGTTTTTAATGTCTGATGTTTTATTGCATTTTTAATATTTTGATGGAAGCTGCTCAGAGTGGCTGGGGAAACCCACCCAGATGGGCAGGGTATAGATAAGTATGTTGTTGTTGTTGTTGTTGTTGTTAGACAATTCCAATTATCTGCTCTCGGCTTTACGGAACAGGCTCAGCTCAGTGGCAGAAGGTCCCAGGTTTAAAAGCATCTCCAAGTAGGATAGAGTGTCACCTGCCTGAAACCATGCTAATCAGTGTAGACAATACAGAACTAAATGCACCAGTGGTCTGACTTTCCATGCTCTTAGGCTCCCATTGCCTTTGCAGCTCAGCATCCATCTTAGAGCCATAAGGATGATCTTTGGTCATTAGTAGGCTTGATGGCACATCTTGAAATGAAACTCAACCTGCACAGGGGCCAGGATGAAGGACAGAGGAGCTGCTGAAACCTCCTCCCACCTGCTAATTTTGACACTGAATCAGCCTGTTTCCTGCCATGTCTCATCCAAATGGACTTCCACCTGATCTGCCAGCCAGGAGGAAAGCAGCTAGGGAAAGGGCAAACATTCAGCATCCTGCTTCCACCTGCTCTTCTTTTAAAAACCTCTGGTTTTATAAGTGTTCAATACATCTAACACACAAGCCCACCACCTTAACATCTAGTCAGGACCTATCACAGGACCTAACTGTAGCCTGTAAGTTTACCCACACTGTGTGCTTTAAGCTTGTTGTGTATATCTATATATATAAAAATGTAGGCATTGCGCATGCGGATGAAACAGCCTTTCTCCATTACCGCTGAAACAAAATTGGGCAGAACGTACCTTGCCCATCAGGGAGGGATCTGGCATAAAAATATATATCAAAAAACCACACCTTTCACACCTAAAATAATGATTAAACACAAAAAGTGGCACCCAAATTAGACATCACCACCAGAAGCTCGGAAGACTCCAGCAGCCGCGCCACAAGATGACATCACAAAATTCCACAGCAACCAACTGAAAACAGTCCTTTTGCAGCAACAAGGCCCAGCTTTTTCAATAGGCCGCAGCATTGCCAAGCAGGGAAAAACAAACAGAATAGGGCCTTTCACAATGGGGGAGGGGCACAGGGATGAGGCACAACAAAGGGGGGGAACACATAGCCATGGGGGGGAGGACCCTGAGTCAGCCAAAGCAGTGGGGGGTGGGTTGGGATAGGGGAAACTGAGTAGGCCGACTGCCAAAACGGCCATTCCACCTCCAAAGCCCAAGCCCAAAGCCTCCCCCGGCCACTGCAGCATTAGGCAGTTATTCATCATTTCCCCTAACAGGCACTTGGGGGCGCGGTGAGGGGTTTTTGCTTTTGAATTTAGTGGGCGTTGTGTCACATGCGGGGCTACGGTGGCCATTTTAAGTAAGGGCAGTCGTGCCCCTTTTAACCTAGGCTTTATACTATGATTGATTGCCAGCCTCTGCGTCTTTTAAAATAAAAATAAAAACATGCACTTTGTCTCCCCAGTTTAAGTCCTCAAACCAACACCACATCCTACATTCAAAACACCTACTCCAAAATTAGAAAATCCAAATAGCCAAAACAAACAAACAAAACACACAACAACGCCCAAATCATACAATACCCACCAAAATAAATGACAACCCCCAAAATAAAATTAAACAATAGTAACTTCTGCTTCTCATGTTCTTATTTTTTAAAAAATTAATCTCTATATATGCATGCGCAGTAGCAAATGTATGGAGATACAGGGGGGAGGGGACAACACTCCCCAGGGACAACAGAGGGCTCAGACAAAAGTAAATACTGGGAAATAGAACCCAGAAACTGACAGTTCCTTCTCCAAGGGTGGGGGCCAATGTAGGAAGATACCAGGAGGAGGGGCCAACACTCCCCAGGGACAACAGAGGGATCAGACAAAAGTGCATGCTGGGAAACAGAGCCCAAAGGCTGACAGTTCCTTCTTCAAGGCTGGGGGCCAAGGTATGGAGAAACAGGGGAAGGGGCCAACACTCCCCAGAGACAACAGAGGGCTCAGACGGGGGTGGGTGGGGGGAGGAGGGGGCTTGATAGCTCATGAGTCAGGACAGGGTGGGGCCAGTCACAGGGATGTGCCGGAGGGGTGGGGGGAGAAGGGGACTTGATAGCTCATGGGTCGGGACAGAGTGGGGGCAGTCACAGGGATGAATGGGCAGGATAAGTCATATGTTCCTGAGACTTCCGGTCTGGCGCCATCACCGCTCGGCGCGGGTTCCTTGATCTCCGAGGTCCCTAGTGCTGCTGAGGAGGGGTGAACCGCGCGGGCGACACGGTCACCCAGAGAAAATCCCAGATTTGGCTTTCTGGGAACGTGGAGATCCGGCAGAGCTTCACAAAGTCCCGGTTGTTGCCCAGTAAGCTCTTTTTCAGAGCGCCGTGAGCAGACAGACGAAGCATCGGATCCATTCGCTACCTCAGCGGCGTGAAGCCCCAAGCCGGCGATCGTGGAGCGTCAGATACCTCAAAAGACGAATTGGGCCGTGAGTAAACTTTGGAATTTGGCAAAGATTGGATTTGGCCAGGAAAGGGGAGTAAAAAATAGGGAACGGAGGTCGCGCCCCCCTGTAACGAAAGAACTGGGAAACAGCTACATTGCCTTTTAGCGTAAAATATATAAACAACGAAATCCCCTTTAAGCAGACTGCAAAGCTCTGTCCTTGGCAGCAGAACCAAGGGAAAGAGACTTGATTTTGTATTTGTGATTCTGCAAACAATGATGGGAGAAGGAAAAACCTCCCTATAAACCGGGAACGGCTCCCAGGAAGCCGCGACCAGCCGCCATTACGTCGCAACAAAGTGGCAGTGGGAAGGATACATTTATTTGACTGAACTGTCTACATCTCCGATTTAAACGTGGAGTTAATTGAAAATTTGCAAAGATTTGGAGGAATCAATCTGAACAATCCGTACAATTTTTTAAATAAGGACAAGGATCAGCTCAGACTTTATTTTGGATTCTATATAGAAAGGAAAATAAGAAACGACACCATCTTGGAAAAAGATCCCATGCCAGGCTTGTAATATGACACGACAAAGGATTCAGCTAGACAAAGCAGAGAGTCAGCGACTCGATAAGAACTATATACAGCAGCTGCTGGAATTGGCTCAAGAAATATTACGTGACCTTCGCAAGAACAAAGAACCCGACTTAGAGGAAAACTCTCCACCATTAGAAGAAACGTCGAAGCCACAAGCAAAAGACACGGGACTCAAAAACTCTAAATCATTAGAACAAATCCAGGAGGAGCGAAGAAATTGGAACCTGTGGCAACCGGTGAGAGAGGGAACACAGGACATAGATTTAAAACAACGAGCTCTGGAAGAGGAGATTTGGGATCAGGTTCTCCTAGTGAGAGGGGGAGAACCTGCCCCAAACAGAGACTACGATGCTTGGGCTAAAGATTTGGAGGGGGTTTGGAAGGGTGCTTCCCTAGTGGGAGAAGGGAAGCACGATCCAAACCGTGAACAAGTGGAGGGATTGAAGAATGTAAAAAATGAAAACTGGCATGGGGCAAGTGTAAAAGACTGTGCACAACAGAAACAGAATGGGAGGGTGGGAGAACAGCAGGGATTGGAGCAGACAAGAGTTGGTGTAGGTTGAAAGATTTAGGAATTTCAAATGATGGACGGATTAAAAAGGTCTGAACTGGAATACTGTAAGGGACTGGTCGGATTCCAAGGGAAACGTTTTCCGGGGGAGGGAGGGGTGGTCTAGATGGGATTTTGTTTATTTTAATTTTCTTTAGAGTAGTAGAATTGGCATATAGAGGGGTACTTAAGGGGGGAAATAGAAGCTAATAGGGTTTAACTAGTGTTAGATATGTGCAGGTATGATTCTTTTTTATTTGGAGTATTATAGAATTTAGGATTTGGATATGTAATATTAGATGAGGTTTGTGTGTTTGTTTGTTTTTTGCATATTATGAAAGCTGTCGGAATGGGGTTTAGAGCAGATTCGGGAAAGGGAGGGCGGGGAAGTCGAGAAGTTATAACCAAGTAATAAGATTGTTATGAGAATATTTGTTTCTGTATTTCTGTATTTATATATTTCTTTTTCTTTTTCTTTTTGCCTTGTTTATTTTTTTCTTTTTTCTTTTTATGTTTTGTATTTTTGCGTTTTTGTTGTTTGAAAAATCATCAATAAATATATATATATATTTTTTTAAAAAAGTCATATGTTCCTGCAGAGTGGGGGGAATCACAGAAAAGAACCACAGCAACGCGTGGCCGGGCCAGCTAGTGTTATAATACAACTTTTCAAAGCACAAGTGCAGTACTGGTACACACTGCAGAAATCTCCTGAGTCACCTAGCTCCCTGTAGCATCTATCAACGTATCAGTCTGATATGCCACTTAACTTTATGCTGCACCACCACATTTGACGTCAATTTCACTTTGAGATGGGAATGTGGAAGAGGGTTATCAGCCAATAATGTCAAAACGAAATAAAAAAAAATCCTTCCAGTAGCACCTTAGAGACCAACTAAGTTTCTCATAGGTATGAGCTTTCGTGTGCATGCACGCACACGAAAGCTCATACCTATGACAATAGTTGGTCTCTAAGGTGCTACTGGAAGGATTTTTTTATTTTGGTCTGACTACATCAGACCAACACGGCTACCTACCTGTAACTAGCCAATAATGTGTTATCAAGGCAGTATGGCTTGAGGGTAGTGCTGATATAACTGAGTCTGTGAAACTCACAAGTGCATAATGCTAGAATATGACAAAACCCAGGATCTAACTCTTCGGGTCCTGAAGAGTTGGACATGACTAAACAACTAAACAATAACAACAATTTCAAAATATGTAAGCTATGTATCAACTTAGGCAAAAAGAGGATCCACTGTATTTCTAAAATTAACTCTCAATTGCATACCTCTGAATTTCTTAGGAGGATTGCAGAGATCACCTGCCTCTGGTTGAACCACACATCTGTCATCCACCAGCCTAGAAGGAAAAGCATAATGCATAGACTTCATTATTATTTTCAAATCACTGACGTAAGTGAAGTCAACGTATCCAAAGAAAGAAGTATTCTCTCCAGGTCAACTTAGTAATGCAGAGTTCTGTCTAGAAACTTCAAGGCAAATAGTTTTACTCTTCATTGGAGAAGAAATTTTGGCAAACTTCGAAATGTTTAATAGTTTTATGCTTTCACTTGACTTAAAACAGACAATGCAAGATTGTGGAGCAAGCTCCATATTGGGTACAATATTATTATTATTATTATTATTATTATTATTATTATTATTATTTGTACCCCGCCCATCTGGCTGGGTTTCTCCAGCCACTCCAACAAAGATTAAAAATACATTAAAATTTCACACATTAAAAACTTCAACTGTCTTCTAAATGTTAGGTAGTTATCTATCTCTTCGACATCTGATGGGAGGGCATTCCACAGGGTGGGTGGCCACTACCGAGAAGGCCCTCTGTCTGGTTCCCTGTGACCTCACTTCTCGCCATGAGGGAACTGCCAGAAGGCCCTCAGCGCTGGGCCTCAGTGTCCAAGCAGAACAATGGGGGTGGAGACGCTCCTTCAAGTATACTGGGCTGAGGCCATTTAAGGCTTTAAAGATCAACACCAACACTTTGAATTGTGCTCAGAAACGTACTGGGGGCCAATGCAGGTCTTTCAGGACCGGTGTTATATGGTCTCGGCAGCCGACCCCAGTCACCAGTCTAGCTGCCGCATTCTGGATTAGTTGTAGTTTCCGGGTCACCCCACGTAGAGCGCATTGCAGTAGTCCAAGTTATCCAAGATAACTAGAGCATGCACCACTCTGGCGAGACAGTGCAAGCAGGTAGGGTCTCAGCCTGCATATCGGGAGAAGTGGGCAGACAGGTGCCCTGGACACAGAATTGACCTGCGCCTCCATGGACAGCTGTGAGTCCAAAATGACTCCCAGGCTGCGCACCTGGTCCTTCAGGGGCACAGTTACCCCATTCAGGACCAGGGAGTCCTCCACACCAGCCCGCCTCGTCCCCAAAGAACAGTACATCTGTCTTGTCAGGATTAAACCTCAATCCATTAACCACCATCCAACCTCCAACTGCCTCCAGGCAGTCACACAGGACCTTCACTGCCTTCACTGGTTCTGATTTAAAAGAGAGGTAGAGCTGGGTATCATCCGCATATTGATGGACAACCAGCCCAAACCCCCTGATGATCTCTCCCAGCGGCTTCATGTAGATGTTAAAAAGCATGGGGGAGAGGACAGAACCCTGAGGCACCCCACAAGTGAGGGCCCAGGGGTCTGAACACTCATCCCCCACGACCACTTTCTGGACATGGCCCAGGAGGAAGGAGTGGAACCAATGTATAACAGTGCCCCCAGCTCCCAGCTCCTCTAGACGGTCCAGAATGATGTTATGGTTGATTGTATCAAAGGCCACTGAGATACAGCAGAACTAGGAAACAGCTCTCACCTTTGTCCCTAGCCCGCCAGAGATCGTCAAATAGTGCGACCAGGGCAGTTTCAGTCCCATGATGAGGCCTGAATCCTGATTGGAAGGGATCCAAATGGTCTGCATCCTCCAGGCGTGCCTGGAGTTGTTCAGCAACCATTCACTCAATCACTTTGCCCAAGAATGGAAGATTTGAGACTGGGAGATAGTTGGCCATACTGGCCGGGTCTAAATATGTTTTTTTAAGAAGCGGTTTAATGGTCGCCTCTTTCAGCGAGTCTGGGAATGCTCCCTCACAGAGGGAAGCATTCACCACCTCGCAGAGCCCATCGCCCAGCCCATCCTGGCTTCCTTTTATTAGCCAGTATGGACAAGGATCAAGGAAACAGGTGGTTGGTTTCACTCATCCAAGAAGCCTGTCCCCATTCTCAGAGGTAAGAGATTGGAATTGATCCCATGCAATTCGACTAGACAGGACTCCAGCACTCTCCTGCCCCGGCCCTACTCCCACTGTGGAGTCTACCTCTTTCCGAATTTGATGGACTTTATCTGCAAAAAAACTTTGCAAAATCGTTGCAGGAGATCTTGGGGTCTTTACAAGGCCCCGATGGTAAAGGTGGTTCCATTAAATTGTGAACCACCTTAAGGAGTCTCCTGCTACTAGTTTCTGCAGATGCAATAGAGGCGGTGAAGAAAGTCTTCTTCACCATCACTATCGCCACTTGGTAGGCTTGACGTTGAGCCCATGTCCAGTACGATTCAGAATGAGTTTTCTGCCACCGGCACTCTAGCTGTCTCAGCGATTGTTTCCTCGCCCTCAGCGCCAAAGAAAACAAAGGCTGTCCGGGCTCCATGCAGTCAGAGAGGGCACTTCGGAGCCAGACAGTCGATAGCCCTGGTTAACTCCGCATTCAAGCGAGCCACCAGGGAATCAGCTGAAAGGCATTCAACATGGGGTAAAGCATCCCCTACCACTGTCTGGAAATCATTTGGATCTATTAAGTGGTGGGGGCGGACCATCCAAATTAGTTCCACCTCCCTGCAGAGGCGAAGGGTCGCAGAAAAGTTCAGTTGCACCAGGAAGTGATCTGACCATGGCACTTCTTTTGTTTCACTTTTATTTAGTGTCAGATCACCCACATCACTAGAGGTAAACACCAGGTCTAAGGCATGTCTGTGACTATGAGTTGGGCCAAACTTATTCAGGGACAGCCCCATGGAGGCCATGCTTTCCACAAAATCCCGAGCGGCCCCTTGTAAGGTTGTGTCGGCATGGATGTTAAAATCCCCTAGGACAACCAAACTAGGTGTCTCCAGGAGAACATCCGCCACGACCTGAAGCAGCTCGGGCAGGGAATCCTTGGTGCAGCGGGGAGGTCGGTACACCAAAAGGAATCCTGTACTGCCCCTATTGTCCAACTTCCAGAACATGCACTCAGAGAACTGGGTATTCCCAGCAGGACACCTGATGCAAGCTAAAAAAGGTAAAGGGACCCCTGACCATTAGGGTTGCTGCGCTCATCTCGCGTTATTGGTCGAGGGAGCCGACGTACAGCTTCCAGGTCATGTGGCCAGCATGACAAAGCCACTTCTGGCGAACCAGAGCAGCACATGGAAACGCCGTTTACCTTCCCCGCTGTAGTGGTAGCTATTTATCTACTTGCACTTTGACGTGCTTTCGAACTGCTAGGTTGGCAGGAGCTGGGACCGAGCAACGGGAGCTCACCGCATCGCAGGGATTCGAACCCCTGACCTTCTGATCGGCAAGGCTCTGTGGTTTAACCCACAGCGCTAGCCGCGACACAAGCTAGTGACTTCCTAAAATCACTGCAACCCCCCTCCCCGCCCACATGACCTGGGTTGCTGTGCATAAGAGAAACCTGGTGGACAAGCAGCAGCTAAAACAGGCCCATCTGCTTCATCCAACCAAGTCTCTGTCACACATGCCAGCTCAAGTCCTCCATCCACGATCAGGTCATGGATGGCAGTGGTCTTGTGAATAATTGACCTGGCATTGCACAGCAGCACCTTCAGGTCGTGTGAGTATCCCTTGCTGATTCCAGTATCCATCTGGTCAAGACCAGACCCGGAGGCAGTGATAGTCTTCAGACAACGACTAAGCCTGCCTCCTCGGTAATGACCTGGTCTGGTCTTAGCATAACTCCTCCTCCTGCCCATGATCACTGAGATCGGATGTCCCAGTGCATCCTGCTCACCCACCCCTGTGGAACTTGCCCCAGCCATTCTATCAGGCAGCCCTGATCCCACCCCTTAAAACCAAAACAGAAACTATACAACAACCAATAAAACAACAAAAACAAAAACAGAACAGTTATAATAAAATTAATCCCCAACCAGATGTGCATTCCACCCACCCAGCCCCCAACAAAGCAAAATGGGGGGGGGGGAGAAAAAAACTTAAAATGCCACTGACTGCTTAAGGACATTTTAAAACACATCAGACACTTGGAACAGGGAAGCAACAGCAGGACAACCCCTCACTTCCCCGAGAGTTTGTTCCAAATGAGTCCAGCCCCACCCTCTAGGCCAGGCTTCCTCAACCTTGGCCCTCCAGATGTTTTTGGCCTACAACTCCCATGATCCCTAGCTAGCAGGACCAGTGGTCAGGGATGATGGGAATTGTAGTCTCAAAACATCTGGAGGGCCGAGGTTGAGGAAGCCTGGCCTAGACTCAGGCAGAGAAGAAAGGGCCGGGCTCCTTTGCCTTGAATGAGAGTGCAGGGGAAGCACTGTTGTCCTCACCCCAGCATGACATCTCCTGCTCTTCTGTACCCCATCTTCCCTTATCTCTCTTTATAATGTGTAGAAATGTAGACTGTAAGCACCTGGGCTTACAGGGGACCTTTCTCTTTGTTATATCACTTAGTTAGGCATTGCCACAGGAGTCCTTTTGTAGCTGGGAGTGTGAAGGCCTGGGCCCCACCCCCTGGGCAGCTGGAAAAGGCCTTGGAAGGGAGCAGGCCCTGCAGTCCTCACCACAGCCGATGGTCCAAGGCAGGCTTCCTCAAACCCAGGGGACAGATGGGGCCCTTGAGGCTCTTTCATGCGGCCCCCGGCACCCCCCGCCGCCTGCTGCTGCCACCCGCACTTAACGGTGTGTCGTGGCACAGCTGCCCACTTCCAAGTCGCCAGAGTGTCAGAAATAGCTTGTGTGCATGTGCGAGCATCATTTCCGGTGCACTTCCGGGCCGGAGGAGGCCCATGCTCATGCGCACAAGCTATTTCCGGTGTTCCGGCAACCCGGAAGTGTGCCAGAAATCGCGTGTGCACATGTGTACGGGCGCGCACTCCAGCCCGCAGCACAATCAGCTCTGGCGGCACCGGCCCTCGGTGACGTAAGTTTGGGGACCCCTGGTCCAAGGCCTCACTGCAGCAGGAGTCTCTTATAGCTAGGAATGTTATGTCGTGAGTGCGATTTCAGCTCTTCGTGAAGTCAGCTCAGAATAGTGAGTCAGCATACTAGCAAGGAACTGCTAGCAGTCAATTATAACAAGAACAGTCTTCTTTATTGCAGTAGGAACTTGACTAACAGGAGGGAAAGGGTGAGCTCCTTTTATACTCTCAGGAGCAGGGGTTGGGGAAAGGATACATTTAGATTTTGACGGGACCCTATCAGAGTGGGGATCCAAATTGTGCTAACAAGTTAACCAATAGCAACTTGAATCACCCTGGAGCGGGAAAGGCAGTTACAGAACTAGCAGAGAAACTCATGTACTGCACACAAATTAAACCAATACATAACAAGGAGTGTGAGGGCCTGGGCCAGCTGGAAAAGGCCTTGGAAGGGAGCAGTCCTCACAACAGCCAATGGTTATTCTGTACATTGTCTATCTATTTTACCAGCCAAACAGACAAACACCAGTGTTTTATACAGTGCTTTTTTCAGGGGGTACTCAAGGGTACACAATACTGGCACCTCTTTTCTTTAAAAAAAAGTGTGGCACTTACTGTAACAACATCATGGTGAGTACAGGCACCTATTTTTCTAGGGGGGGAAACCACTGGTTTTATATATACACGGGGGGGGTGCCTGGCATTTATTAAGTTCTCTTGTAGCCCAAAGCAATTGCCAAGTTCACCTTTGTTTAATGGAAAAATCCAAAACATCATGTTGAGCTACGAAGCAGAAACAGGAGTGTCAGAATTGGCATTATTTTCAGCTCTCCCACCCCACAATATTATAATCTCAATTACTTCTGTTGCTCATAGTTCAAATCCTGAAATAGTTCATCATGAAATAATTTTTTTAATAGTCTAAAATAGGATCATTTCCTTAGGGATCACAGAAACAGTCCAATCTCTGGCAATAGAGATGCCATTTGTCTTGGAAGAACATTGCTAGCAGTGCTGATGGCACACTTGTTCCTGGGATAGGAAAAAACTTATTTGCAAGCTCCTTTAACATCGGGAAGGATGCCTCATGTGCCTTCTACCACATCAGAAGGCATTTGTCATTGTCCACTGCTGGCATAGCCATATAGTCTGTGGCTTCTTTCTGCCCCAAAAGAAAGGTACACACAACACAGTCCCCCCCTTTATTCTGAAGCAACCTGCAAGCCAAGAATGGGGGGGGGGGGTTCCCTCCCACTTGCAGCAAAGAGAGAGAGAGAGAGAGAGAGAGAGAGAGGCAGCAATAAAAGAAGTTCATTGGAAGTATTTTGCACCAGCCTGCTGGCAAGGAAGAGCTGAGTGAGGCAGCGTTAGCAAGGGCTGCACAGACAGGAAGAAGCATTGGCTTCTCGGTTCTTCCAATATTGTGCTTTCTGAACACCACATACACGATTTGTGATATATTGCAAGGTCATTTTTTTAAAAAAAAAACGGTTATCACAATTTTATTTAAAATTCAATATCAGACGATATATCAATTTATAGCACAGCCCTCCACCCCACAGTCCCTTCTGATGTTCACCAAAGATGCAGTTGGGGTGGCTGGGATGTTGTTAATGGATGAGACCCCCTTGTCCCACCTCAATAAATGACTTCCCCAGAGGTAGAGTCAATTGTTGCCTGGGAGTGGGTCCCAGCCAACAGATTGTTTGGGCAGATTCCACCGGGGGGGGGGGTGCAGTGGGACACCCCATCTCAGTGATCACGGGTAGGAGGAAGAGTTATGCTAAGACCAGACCATGTCATTACCGAGGAGACAGGTTTAGTTGTCTCCATGTCTGGTCTTGACTGGATGGATACTGGAATCAACAAGGGGTCTCCATGACCTGAAGGTGCTGCTGTGCAATGCCAGGTCAATGATTCATAAGACCACTGCTATCCACAACTTGATTGTGGATGGAGGACTTGACCTGGCATGTGGATGAAGCAGATGGGCCTGTTTTAGCTGCTGCTTGTCCACCAGGTTTCTCTTACACACAGCAACCCAGGTCATGTGGGCAGGGAGGAGGCAGTGATTTTTAGGAAGTCATTAACTTGCACCAGGCATCCTATTGGGAAGACCTAGTTTTCTGAGTGCATGTTCTGGAAGCTGGGCAAAGGGGCAATATAGGATTCCTTTTGGTGAACCAACCTCCTCGCTGCACCAAGGATTCCCTGTCCGAGCTGCTTCAGGTCATGGCGGATGTTCTCCTGGAGACACCGAGTTTGGTTGTCCTAGGGCAGGGGTTGGCAACGTGTGATCCATGGGCCGGATGCAGCCCATGAAGACCATTTTTCCGGCCCCTGAGCTGCCCCCGAACTGAGCCGCCTGCTTGGCAAGTCCCCTGCGTGCTGTGCTAACCAGTGTGCCGCAGGGACTCACCGAGTCTGCACATGCACAGATACCAGAAATCGCTTCTGCGCAGGCGTGATTATCGGCATCTGGGCATGGGCAGAAGCGATTTCTGGTGCTGCGGACATGCACAGACGTGATTTCTGGCATCTCGCTGCACCCGTCCGCCCCACGGACGATCTCCGTGGGAGTGATCCAGCCCATGGCCAGTAAACCTTGCCGACCCCTGTCCTAGGGGATTTTAACATCCATGACACAACCTTACAAGGGGCCGCTCGGGAACTTTGTGGAAAGCATGGCCTCCATGGGGCTGTACCTGAATAAGTTTGGCCCAACTCATAGTCGTGAACATGCCTTAGACCTGGTGTTTACCTCTATGGATGCGTGTGATCTGACACTAAGAAAGTGAAACAAAAGAAGTGCCATGGTCAGATCACTTCCTGGTGCAACTGAAATCTCTGTAACCCTTCCCCTTTGCAGTGAGGTGGGACCGATTTGGATAGTCCACCCCCACCACTTAATGGATCCAAATGGTTTCCAGAGAGTGGTAAGGGATGTTTTATCCCATGTTGATGGTCTTTCAGCTGATTCTCTGGTGGCCTGCTGGAATGCGGAGTTAACCAGGGCTATTGACTATCTGGCTCTGAAGCACCCTCTCCAATTGCATGGAGCCCAGACAGCCTTGTGGTTTTCCCCAGAGCTGAAACAATCCTTGAGACGGCTAGAGAACCGAATCAGACCAGACACAGGTTAGAGCTGAACGTCTTGCCTACCAAGTGGCAATAGCGACGGCAAAGAGAACCTTCTTCACCACCTCTACAGAAAATAGCTCCAGGAGACACTTTCGGGTGGTTCACAAAAGGAACCACCTTTGCCATCAGGGCCTGGTAAGGACCCCAAGATCTCCTGCAACATTTAGGGAAGTTTTTAATGTGTGACATTTTAATGTATTTTAATCTCTGTTGGCTGGGGAAACCAATTTGTAACCTGGGGATGGGTTACAAATAAATTTTATATATATATATATATATATATATATATATATATATATATATATATATAGTAAAAATTGTGAAAGTGTGTGTTCCACTTTTCTCCGTAACCGCTTGACCGATCATCCTGAAATTTTGACACAATGATCCAGGCCACTCCCCGAGCGTTGTTAGAAAAAAAACCCTCAAATTTCACACCTGGGCAGGTAGAAACCTGCTTTTCCACAAAGTAAAACAGCGCCCTCAAGTGGAATTCCTCCCAAAGTACACCCCCTCCCTTCCTGTGAAATCTACACCACACCGACAAACCAAATAATGACATCATCAACCAAGCAACTGAAACCACTAAGGCGGCCATTATCAGACCCCTAGGCCCCTGCCAGGCTGCTAGGCCCCCACTAGGCCCAGGGGGGGGAGAGGGGGAGAGCGCCCAGGTCACAGGTCGCAGCACGGCCTTTGTTTTATGTGGGTCCCTGCCAGGCCGCCAGGCCCCCACTAGGCCCGGGGGGAGGGGGAGTGTCCGGGTCGCAGCCCTGCCAGGCCGCCAGGCCCACACTAGGCCCGGGGGGGTGGAGAGGACAAGCGCATGGATCGCAGGCCACAGCACGGCCTTTGTTTTATGTAGGCCCCTGCCATGCCCCCACTAGGCCCGGGGGTAGGATAACCCACAGCAACACACTTGGGGGCGCAGCAAGGGGTTTTTACTTTAAAATTTAGCACCACTACCCCCAAAAAATCCCCCACCAAATAACCACAAGACAAAAATAAATACCATCCTTCAAAACGTCATGAGATACGCTGGTCACGGAGGGGTGGGGGACACAAACAAAATAGATCATGGATCGGGACACGTGGGGGCAGTCACAGGGATTAGCCACAACAACACGCCACACCCACAAACCCCGCCTCCGCCATGAGATCCTGTAAAACAGGGGGACTCTGAGGCTCAGGGGGATCTGAAGGGGGCCTATTACCCTCCATTTGACAGACTAACACACAGCAACGCGTGCAGGGCCAGCAAGTTATTAATATTATTATTATTATTATTGTAAGGGGGAAGGCTTATAGGGAACACCCCCCCCCATCAGGTCGAGTTCCTCCCCAAGCAGTAAGTCAAGCACAGGATCAGATTACAAGAGCCAGGAAACAAAAAGGGAGAGCTAAGGCTCTGGCAGCATCAGAGAGCCCTTGCTCCAAGGGGAGGGAGGGAGGGAAGGGGAAGAAGGGGCCGACAGTGAGTCAGTCAGAAGGCCATTTCCCCCCACGCCAGAATTCAGGCGAACGGCTCCCCGTCGGAGCAGGGGGGGCGCTTCACCGTTCCCAGGCTGTTATGTTGGGTGCGAAACAGAAAGCAAACACTGCAAGATTCTGACTCAGACTGAGGCAGAGATGTTTTATGGACACTTTGCACTGTAAATAATATGCACCAATAAAAACATCTGAAAGACAAGCAGATGTGGAGGGTCGTTACTCAAGAGTAGCCACAACAACCCCTGACAACAATTATTGTTGTTGTTGTTGTTGTTGTTGTTATGCAGCAAAGTTTTTGCAGATAAAGTACATCAGATTTGGAAAGAGGTAGACTCCACAGTGGGAGCAGGGCTGGGACAGGAGAGTGCTGGAGTCTTGTGTAGTAAAGTTGTGTGGGATCAATTCCAATCTGTTACATCCGAGGATGGGGACAGGCTGCTTGGACGAGTTAAACAAACCACCTGTCTCCTTGATCCTTCCCCACCCTGGCTCATAACAGTGAGCTGGAAGGACTGGGTGATGGACTCTGCAGGGTGGTGAATGCTTCCCTCTGTGAGGGAGCCTTCCCAGACCCACTGAAAGAGGCGGTTATTAAACTGCTCTTAAAAAAAACATATTTGGACCTGGCCTATATGGCCAACTATCGCCCAGTCTCAAATCTTCCATTCTTGGGCAAGATGATTGAGTGGGTGGTTGCTGAACAACTCCAAGCATACCTGGAGGATGCGGACCATTTAGATCCCTTCCAATCGGGATTCAGGCCTCATCATCATGGGACTGAAACTGCCCTGGTCGCACTGGTTGATGATCTCTGGCGGTCTAGGAACAAGGGTGAAAGCTGTTTCCTAGTTCTGCTGGATCTCTCGAAGGGCTTTGAGATCCTTCTGGACCATCTAAAGCAGGGTTCCCCAAAATAAGGTGCAGGGGCCGGATGCGGCCCAATCGCCTTCTAAATCTGGCCCGCGGATGGTCCGGGAATCAGCATGTTTTTACATGAGTAGAATGTGTCCTTTTATTTAAAATGCATCTTTGGGTTATTTGTGGGGCATAGGAATTCGTTCATTTTTCCCCAGAATATAGTCCGGCCCCCCCACAAGGCCCTGCTGTTTTAGCATATTTGCTGAAGGGGAAATGGCAGTTGCCAGAAATCAAAACTACATGGTGGAATTATAGAGAAAATTTTCACCCATTTACATCCTCAAGAGAACACCTCCCACATGAAGCTGCTTCTGCACTGCTTTTCACAACTGAGACTCTGCTTTATGTCCTGCCATCTTCAGAGATGCACTTGGCGGAAAGTGGGCCTTTGCAATATGATATAGGGCCTCCTGAGCAACAACTAGGGTTGCCAAACTTCAAGGGCTGACCTGAAATCTCCATGTTTGTCTGCCAGCTACCAGGAGCAAGGGGAAGGTTTCATTTTGCAGATGGGTGAAAGTATCTTTAAAAAAAACTTTATTGAGAAGACTGTGTGTTGCAAGTTTCAACCCAACCCAATTTGCTGGCTGCAAATTATTGCAGGCTCTCCAGGGGGTCTTCCTATTCCACTTCCCTGTTTCTAATTAACTTCCATCTCCAGGGCTCATAGGTTGGAGGAAGTGCAGAGGAAGAAAAAGTACTGCGTTGGGCTCAAGTGGAGGCTATGCGTGAACATGAGTACCTGGTGCGAGATGTAAGGAGATTGAAATATACTCGGAGTCAAGAGTGAATTTCATGCTCTTTATTCAGCTCATAGTCATCCAGGAGGAGAAGAGAAGACGAATCGCTCTTTTCCCAAAACCATCTGCTTATATACATTATTTACACAATGGGCCTTGCGTGATTGGCTACTTCAGGGCTACACCTGTGGGCCAATTATATTGTGGATTGACTTTTGCCTGCAGCCTGATTGGCTGCTCCTACAGGCCAATCAGGTAGCAGATTCACTTCTGCCAGCCGCCTGATTGGCTGCTCCAGCAGGCCAATCAGGTTGCGGATTCACTTCCACCTGGAGTTGGATTGGGTAGCTCCCGCTGATTCTGAATCCTATTGTTCTAGGATTCAGCTCAGTACATAACACCCCTCCCCTCTAAGTTCCAGTCCTGCCCGGGAAGTTGCATTCGTAGTCCCCAAGGTCTGCTGGCCGCCTCCGTGTGCGTTGTGGCCTGGGGTGTTCCTTGGTCAGGGGTTCTGGTTCTGGCTCGTGTTCCGAGGCTGCTGGCTGTGCCGGGGCTGTCTGGTCTGGCGCCACTGAACCACTAGGTTGTAGCTCTGGTTCCGGTGTCCTTCCAGCCTCGGGGCGCCCCTCTGTGCCTACTGCTTCTGCTTCCTCTGCCCACCCCTCTCGCTCTACAGGCCTCACTGCCCTGCTGTCCCCTTGGGACCCCTCTGTCCCGCTCTCCTCCCGGGTTCCTCCTGGGAATCGTCGCCGTATCTGGTCGCAGTGGCGGCGCCAACATTGCCCCCCTTCCGTTAGTACCTCGTACGACACGGGACCGGTCACCTTGGTGACTGTGGCGGGTACCCATGCTGGGCCTGCCCCAAAATTCTTTGCATACACTGGGTCCTGGGCCACAAATGTCCGGGGGTTCCTGCCTTTCCCCACCACTACCTCATCCTGAGCTCTGTCGGGGTGAAGTCGGTCCAGTCTAGTTGCAAGGCGCCGGCCCATTAGTAATTCAGCTGGGCTCCGGCCCGTCGTTGTGCTTGGGGTGCTGTGCTGTGCTAGAAGAAATGCGGCAAGGCGGTATTCCCAGTCCCCTTGTGTCATGCGGCGGAGGCTGTCCTTGGTGGTCCGCACCATGCGCTCCGCTTGGCCATTGGTGGCAGGGTGGAATGGTGCTGAGCGGATGTGGCGGATGGCGTTCTGCGCTGTGAAGGTCTGGAACTCCTCTGACGTGAATGCGGTTCCATTGTCCGAGACGAGGGTGTCAGGGAGCCCGTGGGTCGCAAACAGCTTACGTAGTACCCGGATGGCTGCCGCCGTAGAAGTGGATGGTACCAGTGCGACCTCCAGCCATTTGGTGTAGGAATCCACCACTATGAAGAATGTTTTTCCCTGGAAGGGGCCAGCGAAGTCCACGTGCAAGCGTGACCATGGATGTCGGGCGGACTCCCAGGGCTGGACTGGGGCCCTTGGGGGATCCGGGCGGGATTCTTGGCAGGTCTGGCAGTGTTGGACCCAGGCCTCTATCTCTCTGTCAATCCCCGGCCACCACACATAACTCCTGGCAAGGGCCTTCATCCTCACTACCCCTGGGTGTGTCTCGTGTAGGGCTGTGAGGACCCTTTTGCGGAGGGGCTGGGGAACAACAACCCTGCTTCCCCATAACAGGCACCCCTTGTGGGCCGACAGTTCATGTTTGCGGTTTGTGTAGCCAGCGAATTCTGGCCCGGGGCTGCTGCTGGGCCATCCTCGCCACACCCAGTCCAGGACCCGGGAGATGACCCTATCTTTTGTGGAATGGTGCGCAACTTCTTGTGCCTGAATGGGTCGGTCGGGAAGCAGCTCCAGGGTCATAACCTCTTGCGCAGGCGCTGGGTCGGGGCCTGTTTCTGGTAGTGGTAGCCTGCTGAGGGCGTCTGCGTGGCCCATCGCCTTCCCAGGGCGGTGGATTAGTGCATACTGGTAGCCGGCAAGGAAAATTGACCACCTGAGGACACGTGGAGACAACACTTGGGGGGTCTGCTTCTCAGGGGCAAACAGGCCAAGCAACGGCTTGTGGTCAGTCACTATGGTAAAGGGCCGCCCATACAAGAAATCATGGAATTTTTTTACGCCCTTCACGATTGCCAGACCCTCCTTGTCAATCTGTGAGTAGTTTCGTTCGGCTGCAGCAAGCGTCTGGGAGAAGTATGCCACCGGCACCTCTCTTCCATCCGGGAGTTGGTGTCCCAGGACAGCGCCGATGCCATAGGGAGAGGCGTCGCATGCCAGCACCACTGGCAGCCTCTCGTCGAAGTGTGCCAAGACCGAGTTCGAGACGAGCAAGTCCTTGACTGCCTGGAATGCGGCCCTTTGTCGCTGGCCCCACACCCAAGGGGCCCTTTTATCTAGGAGTCTGTGTAGGGGCTCCGCTACCGCTGCCTTATGGGGAAGGAAGGCATGGTAAAAGTTCAATAGTCCCAAGAATGACTGAAGTTCGGGCTTGCTCTTGGGCGCTGGGGCCTCACAAATGGCCCGTACCTTGTCACCGGTTGGATGGACCCCTTCTGCGTCCACCTTAAATCCCAGAAAGTCCACCTGCGGCACTCCCAGTAAACACTTTTCCCGCTTCACCTTGAGGCCCGCCGTCTGGAAACGGTGCAGGACGGAGCGGAGGCGGTCCTCAAATTCCTCTGGTGTGGGCCCGGCGATCAGTACATCATCGAAGAAGGGGGTGACACCAGGAATCCCTTTAAGGAGAGAGTCCATTAGATTCTGGAATATGCCTGGTGCCACGCTAACGCCAAATTGCAGCCGCTTTACTCTGAATGCCCCTCTGTGCGTCACAATCGTCTGAGCCTCTGCTGTGGCTTCGTCCACAGGCAACTGTTGATACGCTTGGGCCAAGTCCAGTTTGCCAAAGATTTTTGACCCAGCCAGGGTGGCGAGGACATGGCTGACCACTGGCACTGGGTATGCATGGGCCGTGAGAGCCTTGTTTATGGTGCATTTGTAGTCTGCACAGATGCGGACCGAACCGTTAGGCTTGACGGGTGTGACAATTGGAGTTTCCCAGGGGGCGTTGGGCACCGGCTCCAGCACTCCTTGCTCCACGAGCCGGTCCAATTCCTCGTCTATGCGGGGTTTCAGGGCAAACGGGACCCGGCGGGCCTTGTGCCTGATGGGTCGTACAGCGGGGTCTAGCTGTAGGGCAATGGGGGGTCCTGTATATCGTCCCAATGCCCCATCGAAAACCCCTGGAAACTCTTTACATATGGCGTCCACGTCCACTTGTAAGCTAGTGCGGTTCACCCCGGTAACGGCTAGCCCCAGAGGTCCAAACCATGCCAGTCCCAGTAAGCTAACGTAGGGGCCCTTAACTACCAGCAAGTCCAATTGTTGCTTTCGCCCTCGATATTGCACCCTGAAGATCCCCACCCCCATAGTAGGGACCTTACGTTTCTGGAAGTCCCGGAGGGTGAATGGGGCCGGCCTTAGTTTGGGACCCCCATTAGGGCACAGTTCCCTTAATGTTCGGGCCGAGATTATGGATAGAGTTGAACCCGTGTCCAGCTCCATGCGGCATGGGGCTCCCTCTATCTGTACCTCTATATAATTTTTCTCTGTGCTGGGATGGGGCAACTGGAATACCTGGTAGTCCGTGATCTCCGTCGAGTTGCCTTGGTGCATGGTGCCGTGTGACCTGGGGCTCCTGGGTCGGTCATCTGATGCTTGTCGACGGGTGAGTCGAGCCCGACACACCCGGGCGATGTGTCCCAATTTTCTGCACTGCCTGCACTCTGCGTTGCGGAAACGACAGGTCCTCCTCTCGTGGTTCTCCCCGCAGCTTGCACAGTTCCCTCCTTCTCGTCGAGGCTGCTGTGGTGTGTGTGCTGCTTGAGTGCGCCGCTGTACTCGGTGTACTTCCTCCCTGTCAGATTCGGATTCGTCGGTGAGGTCTTCGTGGTAGACCCTCGGTTGGGATGGCGGGGTCGGTCGTGCCTCTTGCGTTGACCTCTCGGCGGCTTCGGTTGCCAGGGCTTCCTCCAGAGCAATCTGGAACGTGAGGTCTTTTTTGGCGTAGAGGCGTCGTTGCAACATCTCGTCCCTCAGGCCACCGACGAGGCGGTCACGAAGCATGTTCTCCAATTCTGAGAAGTTGCATAACCGGGCGGCTTGGCGGAGGGAGGTCACAAACCCAGTTATGGTTTCCCCCGGGGCTTGCCGTTTTGCGTAGAAGGCATTTCGGCAAGCTACCACCGAGGGCTGTGGTGAGAAGTGCTCCTTCAGCCGTTCCATTATTGTTTTGTAAGAGACGGTAGCGACATCTCTAGGTGCAAGGAGAGCCCGGGCGATTTCAAACGTCTCCTCTCCACAGACGCTGAAGAATGTCGCCCTCTTCATGGCATCGTTGGTGACTTCTTTCGCTTGCAGGAGGAAGTTGAAACGGGCGGCGTACCCTTCCCAGTCTCCTGATGCTGGTTTGAATGGCGAGAAGCTGCTGTCGGTTGCCATTCTGGGTTCCTTGGGTCCTGGAGCTGAAGCCTGGATGCACGGTGCGATGCAGCGGTGCAGCAGGTGGCGGTGCTGCGGTGCAGTGCGTGGTGGCGGTCAGCTCCGCAGGATCCCAACTTCGTCGCCAGTGAAATATACTCGGAGTCAAGAGTGAATTTCATGCTCTTTATTCAGCTCATAGTCATCCAGGAGGAGAAGAGAAGACGAATCGCTCTTTTCCCAAAACCATCTGCTTATATACATTATTTACACAATGGGCCTTGCGTGATTGGCTACTTCAGGGCTACACCTGTGGGCCAATTATATTGTGGATTGACTTTTGCCTGCAGCCTGATTGGCTGCTCCTACAGGCCAATCAGGTAGCAGATTCACTTCTGCCAGCCGCCTGATTGGCTGCTCCAGCAGGCCAATCAGGTTGCGGATTCACTTCCACCTGGAGTTGGATTGGGTAGCTCCCGCTGATTCTGAATCCTATTGTTCTAGGATTCAGCTCAGTACATAACACCGATGCAGAAGTGAGCAGAGCACATGAAGAGCAGCAGCAGGAGCTAAGCCTTGCTACCTCTGCCTCCTGTAGCAAAACCTAGATGGCCAACTTTTATTATTGAGTGAGTCCAAAGAGGTGAAAACAAAAATTAACCAAGGAAGAATGGATTGCTGATATGGTGCTGACCAATACTAAACTACCAACTGTTCACTAAGTGGACCCATACAAAAGAGAGATAGAGTATTCAGGCATATTGTCGGCTCAAAAGTGTGTTGTGGGGAATAGAGCTATGTAATTGCTGATTGAAGCAGAAAGCCCAAACAGCTTCCAGCTGACATAGGGTGCTGGTTCTTCATCTCTCTGGCCTAGAAAGCAAAGCTATGAACGGCTGGCAGTGGAACAAGTAAGTTGTCACTAGGCCAAACTCTTAACATGAAGGTTTTCAGTGTTTCCTAAGGAATTAGTACCCAGTACAAGTCTTGCAAAGGGACCTGGAATGCAGAAACAGGATGGAAAACAAGAGCTAGAAGGTAATGTGCTGGGAAAGCTCTGCGTTTCAGTTAGTTTATTATAAGGTTTCCTTTCATTGTGTTCAGAGAAAATCCTCATTTCCCTCACTTCATTCACTGCTTAAACCTCACAGAAAGCCAGCCAATGCTATGGGTTCACTTAGGCAAAGAGGAGGCAACACTGTGGAAAGCCTAATCCCAAAGAGAAGCAGAGTTTGTTTGGGTTTATACTGAGACCCAAATGCCCCTTCCAGGACCTTCTTATTCCCCAGCCCCATTCATCATGGACAGCGTAACACAGCTGGCATCCAAGATGGGTCATGGTTGCTGTCATTCCCCCCCCCCCGCCCAACACACACACCACACCACAGCCACCACCTCTTTTGTTCATCTGTCCCCACAAAGAGTGCCTTTTCCCTCCATCCTCCTCCTGCCTGCTGCATCCTCCCTACTGTTCTCACTCACTTCTGCTCCCACCATCGTCTCCAATCTGGGGCCAATCTTGCCCATCAATGGCATATTTAAAAATTGGTCAAGGTGGTAGCTGAGAGTACTTGTGCCACTGCCATTGTTTTGCTGATTTTGTTCTTGTGGTTTGCTTTATATCCTGTGGTTTATATTGTACAGTAGAACCTCGGCTTACGTTACCCTCAGGTAACATAAACTTCAGGTTGTGAAAGCGGCAAACCCAGAAGTATTTTTCCGGGTTTCGCTGCTCATGCATGCACAGAAGCGCTCTACGTGCCACGTGCATGCGCAGAACAGGCACCCCTGCTTGCAGAAACCTCGGGATCCGACTGGAGCTCCAGAACGGATCCCGTCTGCAACCGGAGATACCACTGTAGTGATTGCAATGTGTGTTTTTTAATGCTATTGTCATTATTGTGAGCTGTTTTGAGCTCAGCATTTGCTGTTAGAAAAGTGGGATGCAAATATTTAATCAACTCAATGCAACTCCCACCATTTATCTTCAAGCCAGGAAAGGCTTCCCATTAATGTAAAATAAAAAAAATTCCTTCAGTAATTCCATTAATGTGTCAGGCTGCTGTTCTTTTAAAATGCAAGTTGTCCATCAGCTCCACGCAGGGCTTTTTTTCAGCCAGAACTCACTGGAACTCAGTTCTGGCTACTGTCAGGTGGGCACCATTGCCATTATAAGAAAACAAGGGAGACATTTATGGTGAGTTCCAGCACTTCTTTTTCTAGAAAAATAGCACTGACACAATGTATGGAATAAGTTTAATGGAGCAGGATTATCCATATATTGTTAGGCATTATTCAGATAACAGCTACTGATAGGAACCACAGAAAACTGGGGATGCCATGTTGGTTAAGATTTGTTTGAGTCTAAAGGCTGAGAGGGAAGGGTGTGATTTGAGGAGGAAAGGGAGAGGCCAAAGGGTCCAGGGACCCAGTCCTATGCCCAACGGCCCCCAGAAAACGGGAAACAGCCCTGGCATTATCTAACAGGTGGCTTTGTGAATTAGCATAATGACTTCCAGTTAGCATATAGGGGAAAGGTGTAGATAGAACTTATTGCAAAAAGCAGTAAATTGCCTCAGGTTGTGACTGCTGTAATGTCATGTGGTAGCAGAAATGCTCCTGGCACTGCTGATGTCCCTATGTCAAATATTAGGTCCCTAGGCCAGCCCCAGGGCTGTTCTGGTTCCAACATGGTGTGCTCCTACTTCGGCTCAACTCCTACTGGGGCTGTGACACTACTCTGAAGTGCCAGCCTGACACCTTGAGAGCACCACAAGCCCCCACTTGTTCATGCGCTCAAAAAAGAAAAACCAAAGCCATGCTGAGCTGTTTATTCCATGCAGCTGAAGCCCATGCTGACTGCTGAAATCACCTTTCCAAGTTTTATTGCATAATAGCAATACCCTAAAGCAACTCAGCTATCTTCTGTGACATACTGTACTTTTCTGTCTATAAGACGCCCCCATGTATAAGACAACCCCCACTTTTTAGCATGATTTTAAAAGAAAAAAACAGTCTTATACACGGAAAGGTACGGTAGTTCTATGTTCTTATCATGCAAACACTTTCTTTTGCCAGAGGAAGAAATGCATTGTTTTGCATTGGTTTTCTTATGCTACCATGAAACCAGGAACTTGGTTGCTAAGTGAGCCTTAATCGAGAGCTGTGCCCCACTAGGCAACAGTGATATGGCATGGAAAAATTTCAACTACTGTCTTTTTTCACAGGAAACATTCCAATTTTAGAAATACATTGTTTCATGACATTAATTATTAACATTATTAATTAATACAAGTCAAACGGAGCAACTGAAATTATTACACATGGCTAAACCACAGTTTAGCATTAGAAGACAAGGCAAGGTGGGACTTGTAGGGTCCCTTGTCCTCTGATACTGCCACAAGGAGAAGTTCATTTTGCTTCCATTTTAGATTAATCACAGATTTTATAACATCAAGTCCTGACAAACTGGTTAATCTTTGTTGGTTGAAAATAAATCAACCTACAACCATATTTAAGAAACTATAATATTTCAACCAGCCATGAATAAAATTAACCACAATTTAGGGTTCAGGTAGAATCCCAAATCTGGTGATCTAAAATGGAGACAGAAGCTTCTGATCGCCTCATGGCCATGCTAGAGAAGAAGAGAGGGTATCGTGTGCAAGTCCAAGGTTCACAAAAGATTGTCCCTGCAAAGCTAACCCATGGTATAGTTCTGCTTGCAAATCAGGCTATCGCTATTCAAATCCAAAATAAATGATTGAACCAGGAGATGATCCCAAAGAAGCACATAATATGTGAACAACTCTTCAAGCATGCTAAAATTAGTATGAAGAGCATTTTGGGTGTTTTCATTTTCTTCTTAAAATCTAAATAAAGTAAGGGAAGTGTATGCTATTGAGTGGTGGTATCTTAAAATATTCACAAGCATTCCAGCAAAAATAAATTTCAAGCAAAGCTTTGAATTTGTTTGAATACGACACTTAACTACACAGGCAGTACAATCTTCAACCCCAGATCTGCTGGCTTGGTGGGGAAAGAGGAGTCCCATCAGTGGGGCACAGAGTTGCATTGCTGAGACTCTGCACTATTGGTGAAAACTGTTCTATGGGTGCAGATCTGCCCACAGAGCTGCTTCCACTGGCAGAAGCTGGCTTTAGGACACAAAATGGGACATTCTGCTAGCGAGGCTGCCAAGAATCAGCAGGATCCCAATGGCTCAAGTATTGAATTGATAACCTGTGCCTACACAGCTGGGGGGGTTAAGGGGGAAAATGTGTCAACCTTCCTTCCCTGACACAAGTCGGCAGGGCTTTGGAAGAGGCAGGTTCCCCACCATGTCACTCCCCACCTCCACTCCAGTTAGGCCTGTGCTGGATTTGATCTGGATTTACTTTCTACACAAACTAATATTTTCCACATATTTCCATTCAACAGCATTTTCCTATTGGAAAAACTTTTCAGAGTTTCTGCACAGCAAGTAGAATTAACATGACATACATGCTTTGTTTTGTTGCCTAAATGTAAATCAAATAAACACACTGAATTAATTTTGGGCAGCAGGAAATAATTGTGGAAAACGTTTCAAACATTTCCAGGAAACCCCCATCATTACCACTCAGCTGCATTTCCAATCCTCCTGCCCCCATCTCTGATCCTGTGCCTTTTAAAGAGCACCTGATATGGAGACATAAAGCAGGTGACGTTTTTCTTGGCATGGAAACACACCACAATTCTGACCCCTTGGCCACTGCTGCTGGAGGTGGTCAAGCTAAAGGTGTAGAAATCCCATGGAAGGCAGAACTGCAGCAGTGCTGTTCTCTGGTTGGCTGAATTTTTTCACAAGTTTATACTGTTTAAATCCATTAAAACCAACGTGGTTTAAGAAGCGTAACTGTCCATAGAATAAAACCCACTACTGTGTGTTTTATTACAGATAAATTGGAATTTCAGAGTTTCAAAAGGAAACCACATACCAAACTGGATAGAGCATGGAGCTGCTTTGTTCCAGAGTAAATCAACAAACCCTTCATGATTCAGACAATCCATGAGACACATCTACTGACTGCCTCATGAGTATGTATGTTTGCTTTGGATTTAATACACATCATGGAAACTATTATAAAGCTTTCCCTTGGCTTTCAGAGAGAATTACAGTAGGACCACAAACAATGTAAATGCAGTCCCTCTTTTTGGGAGTATGTCTCTGGCAACCATCACTACATCTTGTGATAGTGTATCTACTTGTGATAGTGTATCTTAACTATGATGTGCTGTATGAAGTAGCACTTCCTTTTGTCTGTCCTAGACTGCACAAATTCAGACTGCAAATCAGTTTTAAATGCTCCCCCATTCAAACCTATAGAGAACTAGCACATTAGGGGAAAGGGTAAGTTATAAACCTTCCTTACATCTAGTTTTCTGTGTGAATAAAGTCTTTTTGTGTGTGTACAGGCAAGCATCCAACAACAGCCCCCTTGAAATTCCAAGTGATACAGGCCAGGAACATCTGTTTGTGGAGACTATCTGAATCAACCTATTCAGATACAGATACAAATGAGAACAGAAATGTGACATAAAACCTGGAAACTAATGCAGGTTTGCTCTGTGGAAGCCTGGAGGCTTGTCAACTATAATATTCAATGAAGTACAGTTATTCAGCCCACATTCCCTTGGATAAATTGTGGTAGTCACTGTTCACTATACATATGAAGTATACCACAAAGTTTGAAGTAGTTCTTACATCAACAGTGGCATAATGACTATCTTTTTGTTTTTATGGACCAGGTTTATGCTATGGTAACTATTCTCAGGCTGATTGATTGAAAAGCTTATCGGGAAAGCAGCTATTGCAGAGAGGAGCTGTTGCTTTAGTAATCGCATGAAAGCAGAAACCTCAGCAGGAAGTGCTATTATGCAATAAGCCCGCTGCTTGAAAACTGGCACCTCAGTTGACTTGGGTGAATAAACTGCACATCCATAAACTTTTAACATCCATGAGAACAGGCTCCTGATCATGTTTAAATGGCTTATTGTTTAAAGAACTGAGCGGAGGGTTACTTTAAAAGAAAAAGTGGGAAGACGTACACATGCAGCAAGTCATCACAATGCTACAGTCAGTGATCATGCATGTGTGAACTGACTATGTAAAGAAAAATCTGCAGTTCCCTTAAATTTGCAGCAGTTAAATAAGATCTTTCAAAACGTATAAAAACAATGAGACCAATTTCTCCCCACACTTTTTTTGCTTTGATACCAAATGATATTTTCACATATGATACTGAAGACACTTTTGTGCTTCTCCTGGGCTATTTGTGTACACATATGAACAAACTGAAAAGGAAGTTTTAATTTTTTAAAATCAAATGCACATTCTAGCTAATGCAGATTATTAGATCCAAATAGGTAATGTATGGAATGCAAAAGGGGGGGGGGTATCAGCATGATATGACAGTTAGCCATCAGTACTGCAGCAGCAGAAGCGGGAAATAAGAAAATAAGAAATGACAGTCTTGTGCGTGTTTACTGGGAAATAAGCAGCGAAGCTTACTTCCGGCAAGCATTCATAGGGTCAGGTGTGCAAGGGTAAGCACTTTAATCTCACTGATCCCTGGCAAAATCGATCACCTTACTTAAGGCTGCGATCCTATGTAACTCACTTCACTTAGCGGTAAGTCTCACTGAACTCAACAGGGCAGACGTGGACAAAACTGCACTGCAACGCCTTTCCCACGGATACAAGCGCGTCTTAAAACTGCTGTCCTTTTGGTTAGATCGCCGCCGCTCTCACTTTCCTCTGGGCAGCGCGCGGTTACAGCTGCACGCAGCGAAGTTGCCCGAAGTTTAAGTGACCTGGCTTTTTTAAATAACTGCCTACGTTTTTTTCTCTTCCTCTCTTTACGCCGCGCAACAGCAGAGGCTTCAGTGCTGGGGTTGCGGCCGCTGCCATTCCTCTCCAGCTATTGCTTCCTGTGCCTTACAATTTTGGTGTCCTCTTTCTCTCAAAGTCAAAGAAGGCTGAACAGCAGTAGCTCCCCTGGAAATCGAAAGTAAACAAGAACTGCAAGAAGCGCACAGGAAATGTCTTCTAAAAGCAAGACGCTGGTAACCAAAGGCGCGCACCCGAACCCGCGCAGCCCTCCGCTGGGGCGGGATCCTCCCGTTCCCACAAGCCTTACCCCAGAGTGCTGATGAAGCCGTTCACCGAGCCCTCGGCGTAGAGTGAGACGATATCCCCGATGTACAGAAAGCTAGACATTTTGTCAGACATCTTGTTTCATCTTCGACGAGTTTTCTTGCCTACCAAAACCCCTTTGTTAAAAAAATACCTTGCAAAAAATGGTTCGGGCAAACCAGCAGGGCGGTCAATTTGCAAATGAGTTCTTCAAACCCCCCCCCCCAGCCAGCCAGCCACGAACAGCGCCAGCTGGTGGCGATCAGTGCCTCCAAGGAGATGTTGCAGCTCGGGGCGGGGGGAACCCCAGACTCCTGGGTTTGCTCCTGGGCTGCCACTTTCCACAAAAGGCTCCCTCTTTTTGCCCCTCTCCCCGCTTATCTCTAAAAGCGCAGGAAACGTGGTCCCTGCTACAGCAGTTGCAGCCTTGCTCGTCAAACCCTCCTCTTCCTTCTCCTTTTCGCCTCTTCGTTTAACTCCTTGTCTTCTTTTAACCCTCTTAATTCACGCTTCTTCCTGCGACTCTTCTTCCTGCACCTTACCACAGGTAATCCTCTTATCAGCCCTGCTCCAGCGCCCTGATTTCTCCAGGTTTTTCTGCCTAAACTGAAACTCTTGCAAAAAATAAATTAAAAAAAACAAAAACCAAGAGCTGGTTCCCATTGAGTCAGCTGAGGATAGGCTCCCGCCGTCGTCCCAACCAATCGCAAGAGCGGACTGCACAGTGGGGAGGAGCTCAGGGAAGGTAAAAGAGGACGGGGGAGCGGAATGCCCCAAGGTGTGTTCTCTGCTGAGCAATCTCTGCCTGTGCTGTTCAAACAAATGTGGGGAGATGATTCATGCCGTGCAGCTGTTTTTTAAGAGAAAGGACGCCTCAGTGCCGTCTGCATATGCTGTCAGGAAGATTTTTGGGCATCACATGGCAGGACAGTCTCAAACAAAGATGAGCTTTCCCAAGCCCACATTCCCAGCATGGTTGCACTTCTGTGTCAGGGACCTCTACACTGGCTTGGTCATGTACACAGAACGACAGATGGCAGGATCCCCGAGGATGTGCTCTGTGGGCAGCTGGCTTCAGACACGACCTGTTGACAGACCAACTCTGCGATACAAAGATCATGGGCGTACCCAGTGAGGGGCGGGGGGCAGCTGCCCCCCCCAGAAGCAAAAAAAAAAAATTAAATGGTTATCTGCTCTCAGCAAAACTTCTATCTCTCCTGCAGCCTGCATCACAGCAGCGCTGCCCTCTCTGTCTAGCTCACGGGTGTCAAACACAAGGCCCGGGGGCCAAATCCGGCCCGCCAGACCTCGTCATGTGGCCCGCCGAGCGCCCCAGCCAGCGGGACCCAGCAGTGGGACCTTGCTGCTGAAGCGCCGCGCCAAGAAAGCGCCGACAAACAGCTGGGGCCGGGGAAATGCTTTTTGCCCCTGGGTCCCTTCGCGCTCTTTTCTGGCGCTGAATCAAGGTGGCGACCCCCCCTTCCCTTTCTTTCTTCCTTTATCTCGTTCTTATTCTTTCTTTCCCTCTCCTTCCTTCTTTATCTCTGTCTTCTCTCCCTCTTTCTTTTTCTTTCCTTCTTTATTCCTTCTTTCCTACTCTTCTTTCTCTCACCTCTTTCCTTCCTCTCTCCCTCCTGCTCCCTCTTTTCTTTCTTCCTTCCTTCCTTCCTTCCTTCCTTCCTTCCTTCCTTCCGTCCTTCCCAACTTTCTTCCTCTCCCTCATTCTTATTCTTTCTTTCCCTCTACTTCCTTCCTTCTTTATCCCTTTCCGTCTTCTCTCCCTCTTTCTTTTTCTTTCCTTCTTTATTCTCTTCCTTATTTCCTACTCTTCTTTCTCTCCCCTCTTTCCTTCCTTCCTTCCTTCCTCTCTCCCTCCCACTCCCTCTTTCCTTCCTTCCTTCCTTCCGTCCTTCCTCCCCTCCCCTCCCCTCCCCTCCCTTCCCCTCCCTCTCCCTCTCCCCAGAAACATAGGATGCTGCTTTATACTTCTGGCCCTTAAACCCTGGAACCAGGAGAGCAGCTCCAGTGAGTCAACCTCAGCCAGTCCCTTTGGTGAAGGGTGGTGGCTCACTGGCAGAACATCTGTCCTGCATGCAGAAGGACCCCAGCATCTCCAGGTACTAGTAGCTCTGCAAAGGTCCTGCATGAAACCCTAGCGAGCCTCCACCACCCAGTGCAGTTACCAAAAATCATTTTTCAATAAATTGTACAATAATTGTACATTTGAATATCTACTTGCCATTCTGACTATGTTTCTGCTTTCAGAGCTAGTTATTACTTACCTTATTACAAAAAACAGTAATAATTGAATGCAGTGACAATAATTTATGATAATAAAGAGTGGACACATAGTCCTAAAGATACAACCGGCCCTTTGAGGGTCAACCAAACTGCTAATGCGGCCCCCGATGAATTTGAGTTTGACACCCCTGGTCTAGCTGCTTCCGGGCTTGGGCAGCTAACCCGCCTCGTGCTCAACTGGGCTGGCCTCGCCAAAGCAGCCCGTTGCTTTGGGGAACAGGAGGCAGGCAGGGGAGAGGACGGGAATGAGCCAGGCGAGCAAACAAGGGAGGGGGCGGAGTACACATCGACACTCAGGTATTCATGGGTTTCTTTTCTTGAGTAATGGGCTGTGTTTTTGGAGTTGCGAACAAATTAACAGGGCGACTCTTTCCTCCTCCTCCTCCTCCTCCTCCTCCTCCTCCTCTCTCTCTCTCTCTCTCTCTCTGTGTGTGTGTGCCTCCTCCCACCTTTCCACATCTCCCCACTTAACTGTTTCCTGCCTCTCTTTATATCCTGGAAAGACACCTTTGGGAAAGACACACACACACAGTTGCCTCGGATGCTAGTCTTACTCAGAGTAGACTCGCTGAAATGAATTAAAAATCCAAACATTGATTTCAAAGGGTCTGCCCTAAATAGGATTTAATTGGATGTAGCCTATGACCAAAGTATCTTACCCAAAAAGATCTGCACAAACCAGTTTATCTGAGTGCATTATTCTTAAGGTGGAGGGACTCATTTATTTATAATTGCTTAATCATGTGGGACTAAATTGCATTATGTTGTAAGGACCTGTTATAAAATCTTAGAATTGTAAAGTTGGAAGGGACCCCAAGGGTCATATAGTCCAACCCACTGCAATGCAGGAATCTCAACTAATGCATCCATGACAGATGGCCATCCAACCTCTGATTACAAACTTCCAAGGAAGGAGAGTGCAAAACCTCCCAAGGGATTCTTTTGCACTGTAGAAAGGCTCTTGCTGTCAGAAAAGTTCTTCCTGATGTTTTGTCAGAATCTCCTTTCATGTAACTTGAGGCCATAGTTTTGTGTCCTACCATCCAGAGCAAGAGAAAATAAGCTTTTTCCATCTTCCATGTGACAGCCCAAATATCTGAAGATGGCTGTCATATCTCTTCTTTCTCCTCATTTCCAGGCTAAACATACCCACCTCCTTTATACTCCTCATAAAGCTTGTTTTCCAGACCCTTGATCACCTTGGTTGCCCTCCTCTGCACACATTCCAGCTTTGTCAATGTCCTGCTTAAATTGTGATGACCAGAAGTGTACACAGTATTCCAAGGTGTGGTCTGACCAAGGCAGAGTAGAGTGGGACTTGATCTAGAGCCGGGCCTTCCCATGCCTGCGACAAGCCCCACTGGGCTTTCCCACACCTGCTGTGGGCTATGAAAAGGCCCAACGGGGCTTGTTGCAGGCATGAGGGGGGGCACCCATGACACCACCTAAATCCACTGTACTTGAGCACTGTACTTATAGCTGTTCATGGAAGCAGCATGCAGCTATGAGAGATTACATCCTCCCTTATTGCTCCTACTTTGCACTATTCTTGGGTGCTTTTGTCAGGCAGTAATAGGTGCTTTAGCTCTGTCTGTGGTTGAAGCAAGAGAAACAAAGAATATGATGAGGCATTATCAAACCCAAGAAAAATGATAATAGTATAAGGCATGTAACTAGAATAATTTTTTAAAAAAATTCAAGCAAATAATTGTAATAACTACCGTAATAAAGCATTGCTATAATTATATATAATAAAATTTTGGTTTCATTCGCCTTTTCCATGCTGAAATGTCATAACCTGAACGGCTATGGCTTGCCCCCCCCCCAGTTTTGATCCTGGGTACGCCCCTGACAAAGATGTCTGCAATTGTGACAATTGTGACATGCAACATTAACCCTGCTGTGTGGGAATCCTCAACTGCAGTGCCTAGAGACAGACATGTTGTGTATCCACACCAGTGACTACAGAAAGAATGACTCCTGAGAGGAGTACAGAGAGAAGAAATGCCATGGTGCATCTCTAACAGCAAATCTGGACGCCTTCATCTGCCCCAGCTGCAATAAAACATGTCTCTCCCCTATTGGTCTCTATAGCTACAACAGGCATTGTCATTATCCAGTGGTATGACTTGACCCCTGATGGCGCACTCTTCCACTGTCTGTTGAAACAGATGGATGCCAACAAGGTCTGCGTTTTTCAGCTGTCCAAGTATACAGATGAAAAAGGGGAATCATATTGTGACAAATTTCAGAGGAGAGGTCCCAGTCTACTGCAGTAAAATCAACAAGGAATCCTGGGGCACCTTTATTCTTTGGTAGAGCTAGAGCCTGCTTCCGCATCACATGCATCATCTGTCTTCAAGGAGCAGGGCCACTTCAAGACATTCTGCTGCCTGAGGCACAGGACAAGATGACATACCCACACCACTGCCCCATTTGAAGTACAGAAGCTGAATCTTACTTTAGCACATTCTATGAGACAGCTACTCAACCACACCTGAGGGCAGCTGACTACTTTAGGGGATGTGGGGCAGGCTGTGTGGCACACAAGACCTGTTGGACCATCAATAGTCCATCTAGTCCAGCTTCCTGTTCTCACAGTGGCCAACCAGATGCCTGCTGAAATTCTGCAAGCTGGACCCAAGGATAATACTAATCTTTCCTCCTACAGTTTCCAGCAATTGATATTCAGAAGCATACCTGTCAGAGGGTCATTGTGGCTACTCTAGAGCAACTCCGCCTAAGTCCCGTTTGTCTTCAAAGACATTTATTGTGCTACTTATTTACAGTGTAGAGACAGCTTAAAACATGACCTCTCAACCCGAATCAGAATCTGGCAATGGCGTACGTCTGTTCCTATGCCAGCAAAGTAGTCGGGGCACCCCAAAAGGCCGCCCCCTTGACCTGCATTGCGGTGCTCTCCTTACTTCTGGCGCCAGAAGGAGCGATGCCCTTTCAGCTTCCTCCCTGAGCGATCGGTGCCCTGGCTCTTCAAAATCCCTGAGCACCTGCCTGCATCCCTCTGCCCCCGAGCTTTCCCATTGTTCCTCCCTCTGATTTCTCTCCTCCTCCGAGTCTCTCCCTCCCCCTCTGGCTGCTTCAGAACCACTGGTGCTCTCTGTACTTGACGAGGTGGACGTCAGGATGATGGGGGCTGGCTCCCTGTAGGGCAGGCATCCCCAAACTTTGGCCCTTAAGATGTTTTGGAGCTAGGGATCATGGGAGTTGTAGGCAAAAACATCTGGAGGGCCACAGTTTGGGGATGCCTACTGTAGGGAGTCACCCTTACAATACCAATTACTTTTGCTGTACTCAGTTATAGGAACGCGGGTGGCACTGTGGTCTAAACCACTGATTGCTGATCAGAAAGTCAGCAGTTCGAATCCATACGATGGTGGTGAGCTCCTGTCACTTTGTCCCAGCTTCTGTCAACCTAACACAGGCATCCCCAAACTGTGGCCCTCCAGATGTTTTGGCCTACAACTCCCATGATCCCTAGCTAAGAGGACCGGTGGTTAGGGATGATGGGAATTGTCGTCCAAAACATCTGGAGGGGTGAAGTTTGGGGATGCCTGACCTAGCAGTTCGAAAGCACACCAGCACAAAAAAATAGATACCACTGCAGTGAGAAGGTAAACTGCATTTCTGTGTATCAGAAGTGGTTTAGTCATGCTGGTCACATGACCCGGAAAATTGTCTGTGGACAAACACTGGCTTCTTCTGCCTGAAAAGTGAGATGCGCGCCACACCCCATAGTTGCCTTTAACTAGACTTAACCATCCAAGGGTCCTTTACTTTTACCTCTCAGTTATGGAGACAGAACATGGCCATCATATCCTTATCCTCCATGAATTTTTCTAATCCTTTTAATGCATCCAAGCTGGTGGCCATCACTGCCTCCTGTGGCAGCAGGTTCCATCGCTTAACTCTGCTATGTAGAGAAGTACTTTCTTTTGTCTGTCCTGAATTTTCCAGTGTTCAGCTTCATATATCCATGAGTTATAGTGTTACAAGAGGTAGAAATGCTATCCACTTTCTCCATATCACTTTCACCATAGCATAATGTTATAACCTTTTATCACTAATTTTGTTGTTGTTGTTGTTGTTGTTTAGTCATTTAGTCGTGTCCGACTCTTCGTGACCCCATAGACCAGAGCACACCAGGCATTCAGCATAGCTCATAGCTTCTCTGAGTTATTCAAGCCCCTTCACCACAACAAGGCAGTGATCCATGAAGATCACTAAATTAAAAAGCCCCAAATGCTATAACCTTTCTTCACGGGGGAATTACAAAGGCATACAAAGCTTCAGCAGCAGCTCAATACTTATCGTTTCCTGATTTGCCCAGGGCAGCTCCCACCCTTTCTTAATGGTACAGCTGACAGTTAAGGAACCACAACACTCTTTGTTGTTATTCCTCAGTGGATCAGCAAGCAAAGGAGGGAAATGTGTAAAGAAAGCAATGCATTATTTTTTAAAGATAGCTCTTCTTTTTTTAAAAAAATGTTCATTTTAAGATGATTGCTTCCCACCTGTTATCCAAGGAAATCAGGGCAGTGCCAGTGAACATGGTTTTTCTCCCTGCCTCTTTTATCCTCACAACAATTCTGTAAGGTAGGTTAGGCTAAGAAATAGTGACTGCTCCCAGCTAATCCAGTGAGCTTCGTAGCTGAAGGGCAATTTTTCTAGTTCAACATGCTAAATACTACACAAAGGGTGCTCCCCTGCAGACCATTTTGACAGCTGGCAGGGCCACATACCTGTCAATCAATTGACTCCAGGCTTTCATTTATTCTTTTTCAGACAAGCTTGAACTCAATGCAGGCTGCAGAGGAAGATTCCTGCTGGAACACAGGTTTGCTCTCAGCACCAATCAGCAAGCCCCTGCTTTTGGCAGGGATCAGCTGCACTAGGGATTTTTCAGTTGGAAGCTCCCTAGTGCAGTTGATACCAGAAGGAATTATTGTTAGCGCTGATCAGCTCTGACAGCGAGCCTTGCTTACTAAGGAATGATTCACTATAAGACTCTCAATTGTTCATTTGCAGCCATATCTTTACATGCTCCTAAATTGATGCCATAGCTGTCAAGTTTTCCCTTTTCTCGCAAGGAAGCCTATTCAGCATAAGGGAATTTCCCTTAAAAAAGGGAGAAGTTGACAGCTATGCTTGATGCAATGTATGGCAGGTGTGAGGCAGGTAGGTGGCTTGGTAGAAATGGCCACACTGACCAAATTACGACCCCTGCTGGGCCTAACACAGCCCAGGTGCCAAAAGTTCCCCATGTATGCACTTCACAAAACTGGGAAGATAGAAAAGAGGTTGTACAGGATTTGCAGGGTGGGTGGGCTGCAATTGCTATCATTTGTGCAAAGCAGTTTCAAACGCATTAATTATCCTAGATTACTGATCAAAGATTGAAAGTAGTAGGTAGCCTTATATTTCTTCTCTCACTTATTTTGAAACTGTCTTATGGCACATTTGCCATCTTCTCAGCACTGTTTGCAAGTTATTTATGACTATGTTTGAGTTTAAGGAACTACAACAAGCAAATAGAAAGAGAAACCACACAAGTGACGCTGACACAAAACCCCACAGTGAATAATAAATCAGTATCTGAATGCTTGTGGGAAATAAAATGTGCAACTAAAGGTGCCTCCATTATGGCATTGCGTATGCAAGAGCAATGTTCACCTGCACGGACCCCAACCACTCTGCTGGTGGAGCCTATGTATAATAAATTGCATGGATAGCGAATGAGGTAGACCAGATTTGTTGTTTGACACGTTCTAAACTGACGTATAGCAAATCTGAAATTAGTGTTCTCATCGTAAATTTCTTTCAGTTGAATAAAAATGGGCAGGAAGAGCATCTGCCACACTTGTAGTGACCCGTAGGCCCCAAATTACCAATGGTCCGAGTTGTAAGTCTATCCAGAGAGTTCCAGCCGTGTTGATGAGTGAAAATGGAAGTGAGTACTGTTCACGTGAAATTCAGGCTCTCCTGGCCAAGGAGGGAATTGAACACCTAACAACAATTCCCTACACACCACAGCAGAACTCCATAGTGGAGAGAAAGTTTAGATCCATTATGGATATGTCAAGATGCATTATAAAAGATGCATCCCAGCCATAGAAGCTGTGGACAGATGCAGCAAACACAGCAGTTTATCTGTGTTAGATTGCCAACTAAGGGAGCAGAGCGCACACCTTTTGAACTTTGGCATGGGAAAGTTCCCAATTTGTCACACATACGTGTGTTTGGAAGTCTGTGTTCCTACCACGTAGGAACACAGGCACAAGCTTGACTCCAGGGCACAAGCAGGTATCCTTGTGGGGTACACTTCTGGAGGCAAGGGATACAGAATCATGGACTTACAAACTGGAGAGACAAGTGCACACCATGCAGTTTATTTTGATGAACATGGCAAAGCTGACACTAAGAATGGTGTGGATTTTTCCAAACAGTCAGAAAGGACTCAAGAACTTGTATGCTTCCCTTCTGCAACCCTGCAAAGTCCTAATCTGCCTTCCAGTGTTATAGCCCCCCCTTTACAGGCAATGCACCAGAAGACACAGAGGACCACACCCCTGGCGGCACCAGAGATGAAGAGGAGGAATCGGATGAAGACATGCCAGCTTTGGAGGAGGATGAGGAAGCTGATGCAGTCGCAGAACCAGAGGTCAGACGCTCATCCAGAACCAACAGAGGTGTCCCACCAATAAGGCTGTCCTACTTCACAGGGTCGGCGTTTCCACAGGAACCTTCCACATGGGAAGAGATAAAGAGATGCCAGCTCCACAAGCCAGTCTCTGGAAGAAGGTCAGAGAGGAAGAGATGAATGCACTGCATCAAAACAAGACCCGGACACTGAGCTGCCTCCCGGCAATAAGGCCATTGGCAGGAAATAGGTTCAAGGATAAGAAGGGGTCAGGAGGAGAAGTTCAGCGCTACAAAGCTAGACTTGTGGCACAGGGATTTTCACGACATTTTGGTGAAGACTACAATGAGGTTTTTGCACCAACCGTGAGGTACAGCAGCGTAAGAATGCTTTTGAGCATTGCAGCCTCCAAGCAAATGGGGGTGAAACACATTGACATTGCCACTGCTTTCCTTCACAGGCAAATTTCTGAGGAAATTTATATGAAACAGCCCAAAGGTTTTGTAAAAGCAGAAGAGGCACATTTAGTGTGCAAGCTGCAAAAGGGACTTTATGGACTTAAGCAGGGTGCTAGAGCCTGGAACCAAAAGTTGCATAAAATGCGGATGCAACTTGGGTGCAAGCAAGGCAATGCTGACAAGTGCTTGTACAGTAAGTCAAATAATGGACAATTCTCATATGTTCTAGTATTTGTTGATGACCTGATTATTGCCACAGCAAGTGAAACTGACTATGCACAGACAGTAAAACACCTTAGCAAAGAGATTGAAGTCAAGGAACTAGATGTCCAGTACTACCTTGGGATTCAAGTGGAAAGAGAAGAAGATGGCTCATTTCTTCTCAACCAAAGGCAAAAGATCCATGAACTGATTGAATGCATGCAGATGCAAAATGCAAACCTAGTTGCAACACCCATGGCTACAGACGTCTTGAAGAATCAGCAGGATTTGAAGCCGTTACCAGACAACAGTGAATACAGGTCGGTGATTGGTAAACTTTTGTATTTACAGTAGTTACCACATGTAGACCTGACTTAGCAAAAGCTGTGGGGATTCTTAGTAGAAAGGTGAATTCTCCCACTGAGCATGATTGGGCAGGTATAAAAAGGGTGGTGTAGTATTTGAAGAGTACCATGAATAGTAAATTAAGGTTACCAGCTGTCAGAAACCCTAAGTTGGTTGGGTATACTGATGCGGATTGGGCTGGGGACAATGCTGAGTATAAATCCACAGGTGGATTTGTTTTTATGTTTGCAGATGGACCTGTTGCTGTGTAGCATTGTCTTCCACAGAATCAGAATACATTGCAGCGACAGAAGAGTGCAGAGAGGTTGCCTGGCTCAATCAACTCATCAAGGACTTTGGGTTGGTGAGAAAGGAACCTGTCAGCTTACTAGAGGACAATCAGAGTTGCCTGAAGCTGACACAGAGTGAGAAGTTCCACATGAGGACAAATCATATTGGCGTAAAGTACCATTATATCCGTGAGATGATCCAGGATGGATTTTTGGGACTGTCTTACTGCAGCACCAAAGAGATGCATCCTTTTTTAAAATTTTTTAATTAATTTTATAAAAAGAAAAAACCAATCAATTCACATTAATAATCCACCCATACAAAATAGTTCGCCAACACATAAAAAAGCACAAAAACAAACAACAGCAAAAAGACAAAAAAGACAAAAAAAAGAGAATATTACTTTTAACTTTTTCATCACATTGTGGACTTCCTCAGATCTCCCCTCATTGGGTCCCTATTAAAATTAACCTTTAGGAGACTTCCAGTCCGGGTGCGCTAGAAGACGAGTCGCAAAAAACAGAGCTCCATAAACCGGGCCAGTTTTTCGATTCAGTGAGCAGCTCCGGGGGGGGGGGGGGTTGGCGCCGCTAACCCACCCAAAAAGAAGGTGAGAGTGCGGGTCTCTCACTGAACACAAAATAAGGCGTTAAAGGCGGAACTTCGTCCCGGCACCTTCGGTGGAGGAGACGGAGAGGAGCCAGACGCCATAGATCGCGGACACACTGAAAGGGCGCCCAAGAACTCGCAATAGTCAGCACCCGCGACAACCTGACCAAGAAAAAGAAACTGAAGGTACCGACCTGAGAGAAAATCATAGCGTATTTTGAAGCCTTAAGATATAAACTCCAGGCAGAGAGCAAGGTCAGGGAACTACTTACAGATGCGGAGGGATATTGTTAACAGCGGAACTTCTCTTAAAAAGAAAATCAGCAAACCACGGGAGAGTACGTTGCTGCAAGGGGCTGAGGATATAAGGAGGACAGAGGCAAAAGCGAGATTTTAAGGCAAGTAACCAAGTGGGAGTAAAATATCTTAACAATAAAAGGACTTTGTAATTAAGAAAGAGACCTTATTGGTACTGAGGCAGAAAGAAAGGAAAGGAAAGAACGCTATGAGGGAGAAAAAAGGAGGATGAGGAGAGAAAGGAGGCGGAGGGGTTGTGTTTGTTGGCTGTGTTTAAGAACGGTAAAATCGCAAACTGCAAAGAACTGCAAAAGAAAATGGCAGACAAGATCTAATAAGCCACTGTGAAACTGTACGGTCACGACTTCCGCCTTCTTCTTGGAACGGGAAGGGAAGGAGGAGTGGTAATTAAAGGAGCCCAAGGACACTAGAGGGGAACGATAGTGAAGCCTGCTGCAGAGTTAAATATATACTGAATTGCTTGTGTCACAGGGGTGTTGATGGGCTACTTCAGAGTAACGACGCCACACCGCTCTGCATTTTATCTTTTATTTGGTGCTGCGTATTTACAGTGCTAAAGGCAGTGCTATTTACAGAGACACATCTTAACCGCTTGAGTCAGAACCTCCGAATGGCGTTTGGCGCGTCTTTCTCCAACATAACAGCTTGGGGAGACCCAGCCTCTTCCCCCGACGTTTCCTGCGCAATTCCGGAGTTGGGGGGATCGGTCTACCCCCCTTGCTTTCCCCTTCCTGTCCCACCTGGGACGATGGCTCCGCTACCTTGCCAGAGCCTCGGATACCACTTCCTGCTTCCCCAATTGAGTCGGAACTCTCCCTGCTTTCCTCCGTGCTTGGGGATGGGCTGGACCTCAAGATGGGAGGGACTTCGCGATATCCCTTGTCCCTCACATCCTGCATATGAACTGCTTTTAAAATTGGGTTTTATACCCCACCTACAATTCTAGATTTGTGCTTGCCTTTGTGTTAGATCCCATGGACTTCTAAATACTGGGTTAGAAGGGGACTCCCAATATTAGGAGCAAAAGGGGCTAAAGACAGATACTCACTGGGAAAACCATAAATAAAGAAAAGATGGGCAGCAAAAAAATCTCAAGTCCTGGCAGCAAGGAGACAATCATCGTCATATGAAAATGACGCATTTACAGATATCACAGAACTGATAACCGAGATGAATAAGACTCTAAATGAAAAATTAGACACGGTAGAGGCAAAAATTGAAAACAATTCAAAGATCATTTTGGAAATGACCGGCCAAATTAAAGACTTATATGGGAGAAATAAAGAACTAGACAAATCAGTGAAGGACTTGAGTTCTAAGGTTCAAAAGCAAGAAGAATCCATCAAAAAAAATCATGACAGTGAATAAAGAATTAAAAGAACTTCATGAGGAAGAGGAAGATGAGAGGCAATCTATTAAGCAAATGCAGGAGGACCTGGCGGACCAGATTGCCATGTTAGAGATGAAGCAAAAATCTCTGTGGTTGAGGCTGAGGGGAGTATATGAGTCTCCAAACGAACAAATAGATGAGAAGATCATAAGGGAATTGGCAATCTGGCTCAAGGTAAAGGAGGACGATTTGCTTATGGACATAGATAAAATTTATAGAATACGGACAGACAAATCTAAGAACAAGAAAGGACCAGGGGACTGTATGGTCATATTAAATTCCAGACTGTTGAAAGATAAGATTTTCCAAAAGAAAATGCAGGAAGAGCTGGTGATAGATGGGAAAGCAGTGGCCATCTTTAAAGAAATCCCCAAAATATTTGTCCTTAAAAGGCAAAAATACAAAGTTCTAACAGAAGCCTTAATAAAAAGAGGCATTTGGTTTACGTATATGGGAGTTCCCAGAAGGCCTGACATTCTTCTACAAAGAGAGAAGGAAGACGATCAGATCGATGGAGGAAGCGGAGAAATTTATGAGAAGATTGAAGAACGAAGCAGGAGAGGAAGAAGAAGGGGAGAGGTGTTTGGAACATTGAGAAAGTAGATTAGGAGGGGAAAGCTGAGATTGTGTAAATTAAGACTAAGAAAGAAGGGAGATATGTCTTTTTAAGGAAATATTAATTTGGGAGAAATCACAAAGGTAAAGATAAATATAAGCAACTTGTAAGGTGGGATTGTTTTTGTTCTCTTTCTGCTGCTTTATCTGTATTTGTTCTTGTTATATAGAATTTGATATAGAAGGAAGATCTGCTACCTTCTTTAAAATTCCTGAAATTTCCTTTCAGAAGCAGTCAGGAGTAGCCATTGGTGAATAAAGCCTATTTGTTGGTAATAGTACAAGTGAAAGCGGTGTAAAGAGAAGTTTATTCTGTGAAATTTTATTTGATCATTGAATAGGAAATAAAGAATGAGGTTTACTTTAATTTCATGGAATGTAAATGGTCTAAAGAGAAAAGAAAAAAGGAATAAGATAGAACACCTGTTAAAAAGGGGTCCTGGGATATAATGTGCATCCAGGAAACGCATATTTCACAAAATCATGAAAGAGTCCTTAAAAATGGGAGATTGGGACAGGAATTTATTTCAGCAGACAGGAAGAAAAAAGGGGTGGTGGTAACATATGTAAATCCAAAGCTAAAGGCGGAGACAATTTTTCAAGACAATGAAGGGAGAGTGGTAGGAGTAAAAATAAATTTAAGTATTGGGAAGGTAGTTGTGATCAATGTGTATGCACCAAATGATTGTAAAGCAGATTTTTAAAAAAAATTAGAGAAATTGATAGGGGAATATGTAAAAGATGAAGAAATTATTTTGGCAGGGGATATGAATGGAATAATCAATCCGGAACTAGACAGAACTAATATAGGAAGAAAAAGAGGAGGGAAACTGCCGGGGAGTTTTCTGAAATTAGCTGCAAATTATGAATTGAGAGATATTTGGAGGGAATGGAACCTGGCCAGGAGAAGGTTTACTCACTACTCGGATGCAAAACAGTCAGCAGCCAGATTAGATGCCATATGGATAACCAAAAACTTATTTCCAAAAATAAATAAATGTGAAATTCTGGCCAAATTAATCTCTGATCATAACCCAGTGATGATAGGAATTAATGACCAGACAGAGCATCCCAAGAGGTGGAGGTTAGATGAAAAGATTCTACGGGATGAAGAATTTGTAGAAAAAATGAAATCGCTGCTGAGGGAATTTCTAGAAATTAATATCAGGGAAGAGACAAAATTGACAACAGTATGGGATGCTAGTAAAGCATATTTAAGGGGACTTTATATACAACAAAAAGGTAAAAAACAGAAAGAAAGGAAAGAAAGGATAGAAGAAATTAAAAAGAGAATAGAGGAGAAAGAAAAAGAACTGGGAAGAAATCCAAAAGAAAAAAATTTAGAGAATCAAATCAAAATTTTACAAAAAGAATTAGAGAACATAGTGGATCAAGAATTGGAAAAGAAAATTGGCTGGAGTAAACAAAGGAATTTTGAATTTGGAAATAAGTCGGGGAAACTTTTATCTTGGCAATTAAGAAAAAGACAAAATGAAAAAATCATAACAAGTGTAAGAGAGGGAGGCAGTTGCTGGACAAAAACGGATGAGATAAAAAGATGCCTAGTCAATTTCTATAAAAAGCTATATGAGGGGAAGTTAGGGAAGGAGAGGGAAATTGAGAAATATTTAGAGAAGTACAAGGGGAAGTCAATAAATGAAGAGGAAAGAAAATTACTAAATCAAACAATTTCAAAACAAGAAAAGAATTTGGCAATAAAGAAATTGAAGGAGGGGAAATCTCCGGGCACGGATGGGCTGGGAAGCCAACATTATAAGATCTTTAAAGAGGAATTGATAGACATCTACCAAAAATTGGCAAACGAAGTATTAGGAAAAGGTACCATCCCTCAATCATGGCAAGAGGCATATATTACCAAAAGAAAAAAGCGAAGAAATACAGGTTTCAAATTTTAGACCAATATCTCTACTAAACGTAGATTATAAAATTTATGCTACCGGTAATATCATGGCGGAGAGATTGAAGATTATATTAAATAGAGTGATTGAGCAAAACCAACAAGGGTTCCTTCCAGGAAGAAAAATAGCAAATAACATAAGACTTTTTTTTAACACTATTGAATTTTTGGACTGGAACCTGAGCAAAAAGGCTGCTTTTGTGTTCCTGGACGCGGAGAAAGCTTTTGATAACCTGCACTGGGATTTTATGATAAAGGCTATGAGGAGGATAGGCATAAATGGAAACTTTTTAGAAGGAATAAAAGCAATTTATAGGAAGCAATCTGCCAAATTGATAGTAAATGGTGATCTGTCAGAGGAGTTTGAAATTGGCAAAGGAACTAGGCAAGGATGTCCGCTCTCGCTCTTGTTATTTATTTTATTGATTGAATTTTTATTAAATGAGATTAAGGAAGAGGAAGAAATAAAGGGAATCAGAGTAAAAAGATACACAATTAAAATAAGGGTGTTTGCGGACGACATCATAATAATGCTGGAGGATCCAGTGGATTCAGTAAAAAAATTAAGAGAAAAATTGGATGATTATAGAGAGGCATGCGGATTCAAAGTGAACGTAATCAAAACCAAAATTATGATCAAAAATTTGAGAGGAGAAGAAGCAAAGAAAATTGGAAAACCTGGCAGGATGGCAAATAGTTAAAAGAGTCAAATATTTAGGCATAATTGTCACGACAAATAATATCAATCTATTTGAAAACAATTATATTAAATTATGGAAAGAGATAAGCTGTAGGTTTCAGAAATATAAAGGGTTGGCACGCCTATTTGGTATTGGAAAAGAAAGGAACCCAAAAGGAATTTTCGGATCACATAATTAAAAAATCTCTTTATCAAATTTGCCAAGAGTTTAGACCGTTAGTAGAACCCCAAAGCCCATGGTGGGCATCCCCTGTGGAGATGACAGCCATGGGCACAAATGCAGGAGTAAGTAAATGGCCAACATATCGGGATTTAGTGGTGAGGGAAGGGGACCAACTCTGTTTAAAACCATATGAGGAGATAAAAACACACTGCTCAAGTTGGTTACATTATGGGCAGATACAAAGCATCTTTAAGGCCCATAAGGAAGCTGGTTTCCTTCCGAAGGAATCTAAATTACAAGAAATCATAATAGACAATGACAAAAAATTATGGGGGGAAATGTATAGATTTTTGTTGGACTGGGAATTAAAAGATGAACTCACAAAAAACGTGATGGTAAAATGGGCAGCTGATATTGGCAAACCAATTCTAATAAACCAATGGGAAAAATTATGGAAATTAGATATAAAATTTACGACATGTATAACAATCAGAGAAAATATCCTGAAGATGTTTCATAGATGGTGTGTAACCCCCGAAAGAATTGCAAAAATCTATAGAACAGGAGATGGGAGGTGTTGAAAGTGCCAAAAGAAAATAGGAAGTTTCTACCATTGCTGGTGGACGTGCCCGAAGGTTGCGGAATTCTGGGACAAAGTATATGATAACTTTAAAAAGATGCTGAAATTTACATTTGAAAAAATTCCCGAAATCCTGCTACTAAGCATTATCCCAAGTAATATACCAAAAGATAGAATCAAAATCTTACTTTACGCATGCGCAGCAGCCAGGATCCTAATTGCAACAAAATGGAAAGGAGAGAATTTACCTACAGTACAGGAATGGGAGGGGAAAATGATAGAATATTTGAGGTTGGCGAAAATGACTGCAATAATCAGGAATGTACAGGAAATAAGGAGGGAATGGAAATATGTACAAGACTACTTGGAAAAAGAAACTATAAATAACAAGATAGTGATGTGCTTAGATTGAGATTATAAGAGAAGAGGATAAATTGAATCATAGAATCATAGAATCATAGAATATAGAGTTGGAAGAGACCACAAGGGCCATCCAGTCCAACCCCCTGCCAAGCAGGAAACACCTGACAGATTCCTGACAGATGGCTGTCAAGCCTCTGCTTAAAGACCTCCAAAGAAGGAGACTCCACCACACTCCTTGGCAGCAAATTCCACTGCCGAACAGCTCTTACTGTCAGGAAGTTCTTCCTAATGTTTAGGTGGAATTTTCTTTCTTGTAGTTTGAATCCGTTGCTCCGTGTCCGCTGCTTGGCAGGGGGTTGGACTGGATGGCCCTTGTGGACTCTTCCAACTCTATGATTCTATGATTCTATGATTCTATGATTCTCTGGAGCAGCAGAAAACAACCTTTCTCCCTCCTTTATATGACATCCTTTTATATATTTGAACATGGTTATCATATCACCCCTTAACCTTCTCTTCTCCAGGCTAAACATACCCAGCTCCCTAAGCCGTTCCTCATAAGGCATCATTTCCAGGCCTTTGACCATTTTGGTTGCCCTCTTCTGGACACGTTCCAGCTTATCAGTATCCTTCTTGAACTGTGGTGCCCAGAACTGGACACAATACTCCAGGTGAGGTCTGACCAGAGCAGAATACAGTGGTACTATTACTTCCCTTGATCTAGATGCTATACTCCTATTGATGCAGCCCAGAATTGCATTGGCTTTTTTAGCTGCTGCATCACACTGCTGACTCATGTCAAGTTTGTGGTCAACCAAAACTCCTAGATCCTTTTCACATGTACTGCTCTCAAGCCAGGTGTCTCCCATCCTGTATTTGTGCCTTTCATTTTTTTTGCCCAAGTGTAGTACTTTACATTTCTCCTTGTTAAAATTCATCTTGTTTGCTTTGGCCCAGTTGTCTAATCTGTTAAGGTCATTCTGAAGTGTGATCCTGTCCTCTGGGGTGTTAGCCACCCCTCCCAATTTGGTGTCATCTGCAAACTTGCTCAGGATTCCCTCAAGCCCATCATCCAAGTCATTGATAAAGATGTTGAACAAGACTGGGCCCAAGACAGAACCCTGTGGCACCCCACTAGTCACTACTCTCCAGGATGAGGAGGAGCCATTGATGAGCACCCTTTGGGTTCGGTCAGTAAGCCAGCTACAAATCCACTGAATGGTAGCATTGTCTAGCCCACATTTTAGCAGCTTCTTTACAAGAATATCATGGGGCACCTTGTCAAAGGCCTTGCTGAAATCAAGATAGGCTACATCCCCAGCGTTCCCTTCATCTACCAGGCTTGTAATTCTGTCAAAAAATGAGATCAGATTAGTCTGACATGACTTATTTTTCAGGAACCCATGCTGACTTTTAGTGATCACAGAGTTTCTTTCTAGGTGCTCACAGACTGTTTGCTTAATGATCTGCTCTAGAATCTTTCCTGGTATTGATGTCAGGCTGACTGGGCGGTAATTGTTTGGGTCCTCTCTTTTCCCCTTTTTGAAAATAGGGACAACATTTGCCCTCCTCCAGTCTGCTGGAACTTCGCCTGTTCTCCAGGAATTTTCAAAGATTATTGCCAGTGGTTCTGAAATCACCTCTGCCAGTTCTTTTAATACTCTTGGATGTAGTTCATCTGGCCCTGGAGACTTGAATACATCTAAACTAGCCAAGTATTCTTGTACTACCTCCTTACTTATTCTGGGCTGTGTTTCCCCTGCTGAATCATCTGCTCCATATTCTTCAGGTCGGGCGTTGTTTTCTTTCTTGGAGAAGACTGAGGCAAAGAAGGCATTGAGGAGTTCTGCCCTTTCTCTGTCCCCTGTTTGCATTTCACCATCTTCTCCTCTGAGTGACCCCACTGTTTCCTTGTTTTTCCTTTTGCTACGGACATACCCATAAAAGCCCTTTTTGTTGCTTTTAACCTCTCTGGCGAGCCTGAGTTCATTCTGTGCTTTAGCTTTTCTGACTTTGTCTCTACACGTGCTGGCTATATGTTTGAATTCCTCTCTGGAGATTTCCCCCCTTTTCCATTTTTTGTACATATCCCTTTTAAATCTTAACTCAGTCAAAAGTTCTTTAGATAGCCAGCCTGGCTTCTTTAGGCACCTTCCATGTTTCCGTCTCATTGGTATTGCCTGAAGTTGTGCTTTTAATATCTCCCTTTTAACAAACTCCCAACCATCATGAATTCCCTTCCCTTTTAGTATTACTGTCCATGGGATTTCACCCAGCGTTTCCCTAAGTTTTCTGAAGTCGGCTTTCTTAAAGTCTAGAATTTGGACCTTAGTATGCTTGGTTGCTCCTTTCCGCTGGATAATAAACTCCAGAAGAGCATGGTCACTCCCACCTAATGATCCTGCCACTTCTACCCCACTAACCAAGTCATCACTATTGGTTAGGACCAGATCTAAAATGGCTGATCCTCTTGTTGCTTCCCCCACTTTCTGGACAATGAAGTTGTCTGCAAGGCCAGTGAGGAATCTGTTCGACCTTATGCTCTTGGCTGAGTTTGACATCCAACAAATATCAGGATAGTTGAAATTCCCCATTACTACTATCTCACTTCCTTTGGAATGCTTGGCCATCTGTTCCAGGAAGGCATCATCTGTGTCCTCAGTTTGGCTTGGGGATCTATAGTAAACTCCCACAATGAGATCACTGTTGTTTTTCTCTCCCTTAATTTTGACCCAGATACTCTCAATTTGGCTTTGAAGTTTTAAATCCTGGATCTCTTCACAGGTATACATATCCCTAACATATAAAGCTACTCCTCCTCCTTTCCTGTTTGGTCTATTTCTCTTAAATAGATTGTATCCCTCTATTACTACATTCCAGTCATGAGACTCATCCCACCAGGTTTCAGTGATGCCTATTATGTCATATTTAGTTTGCTGTACCAAGAGCTCAAGTTCATCTTGTTTATTTCCCATGCTCTGTGCATTAGTATACAGACATTGAAGACCGTTGATCATTCCCCCATGTCTCTTATTTAAGGATATTTTCGTCCCACCACTAGGTCTGCATGCTGCTTGCTCCATTTGGTCCTTGACATTTGGATGATCATCTTCAGCATTTGATAGACTCCTACCTTCAGGACCACTGTCTCCCTCCCCCACATAAGTCAGTTTAAAGCCCTCCTGATGAGGTTTTTGAGTTTCGTGGCAAAAACATTCCTCCCAACTTTTGTGAGGTGCAGTCCATCACTTGCCAGAAGTCCATCTTCAAGAAACTGCAGACCGTGATCTAGGAATCCAAACCGTTCCTGTTTGCACCATTTGCGAAGCCAGTTGTTCACTTCCCCTATTTTTCCCTCTCTCCCTGGGCCATGTCGTTCAACTGGGAGGACAGAAGAGATGACAATTTGTGCATCTAATTGCTTCAACTTCCTGCCCAGAGCCTCATAATCATTTTTGATCTTCTGTAAGCTATGGCTTGCAGTGTCATTGGTTCCCACATGCACCAAAAGGAAGGGGTTGAGAGACTTAGAAAAAGGAAATTGAGAGACTTAGAAAAGGAATATATGTATACAATGTAAGAGGTATAGCAAGGGAAAGTAAATATACAGAGGGAATCGTGTTGTAAATAGTAGGAAGTGAATTTTTGTCTGTTTTTCTTTTCTGAATTTTTTTCTTTTCTTTTTTCTCTTCTTCTTATGAGTCTTTTTTCACTTTTCTAATTCCTTTTGTTTCTTTTTTGTGTAAGATAAGAATGAAACCTCACCGGACGGCTCTGGCGATGAACTGGAAGCCTTGACTGCTGACATCCTGATGAAACCCCTGCAAAGAGAGAATTTCCAGAACCTATGTGTCAAGCTGGGACTCTGGGTGGTTGAATAAAGTTATTTACGTTTTGTGCATATTGTATTGCCTGAGATGTGGGATGTGAAACACAGAGCAGTCAAGTACAACATCCCTAGAGTGGACATAAAAAGGAGATGTCTAGACCAGCCAGTCGGAACTTCTTGCTTCCTCCTAGGCTGGGACAGACTTCCTCTACATGTGACCAGAGGTGGGCATGGCCTCACCTGTGCAGGTAACAAAAGCATAGGACTGGACGCCATCTCTCTCACTCTCTCTCTCTCACTACATTTGTTGAAGAAGCAACATCTGCTTAGCCTAAGATGCTCTCTTGGCAGCCAAGAGAGGACAAAGGAGCTGTCTCCTTATGGGATAGTTTCCAGGTATATTACTTTTGTAACTTAAGTCTGCTTTCTGGGATCCATCTGTGAACAGAATGAGTGAATAAGTAAACTCTTTTTATACTTTATAGAAGACTGTGTTGTGTCTTTCTCTTTTATGAGGGTCTAAAGGGGAAATTACCAGGTAACTAATTTTAGAGGCTTTAGCAAGCCTGAGCAATTGCATCTGCTGTGCAAGTTTAAAAAGAGGAATGTTACTCTGCTAAACACAAGTTGGAAAAGGATATAATCAAACAATATATCCTCTCCTGCATCCCTGTACATTCCCACAATACTAGTGGCACATCAGTCCAAATCTCTCCCATTGATTTCATGATTAAGCATGCATAGGATTCTGCTGTTTTTGTACATAGGCAAACATACATACCACTGATCTCTATACATTTCCCTGCATTAGACAACCAGGGACTTCCAGTGCAAGGAAACCCTACTTTCTGAAACACAGAAAGTCACCAAAAATAGCAAAATAGCAAAATGAATGGTTTTATTAGCATGAATGGAGCAAGGAGGCCATAATATTAAAGATGTACTGTCACATACGCAGGATCCCCCTCCCAACTGCCAAATAGCCCTGATTAGGTGTTATCAGAAGGAAATGAGACTCAGGAAGAACAAATGAAGATGCCAAAGGAGGCCTTCCTGACAAAAGAATATGTAAATCTTTTCACTAACTTTTGTGAAATGGGTTCTTGAACCATACCTGATTGACATGGGCATGTCTGGATCTCAGGTTTCTGCCTGACACAACACCTTTTCTGAGACATATCTATGATGTCTTGATGATGCATCCTGAGATGTATTATGGGAAAGTTTGGGAAACTTTTAAAAACAATGTAACCATTGTTCTTGGCTTCTTGCTGCTTCATCTTTGTGGTAGTTGGAAGTCTTGTTGCAACAATAAAGATCAGGCCTACAAGCTGCTGTTTTGCTTCTATTCCTGGCTGAAGTCTTTTGCTTGTGACCCCTGATCTGAACCTGTGGGATCTGGGACTAGCTGACTCAAAAGAGTGCCCCCACCGGTTCCCTGGAACATTGCAATTAGTCATTTTATTTCCCAGTGAAATCACTCTGTCACTGGCTGCTACTGATATAAGCAGGAAAACAATGGTGTGATCCCAGGTCTGCTGTAACATGTTGTTTGGCCCAGAGTTGTCACACCAAATGATAATTAGGTAGCTGGAATGGAAAAAACAGAGCGGGGGGGGGGACCCAGATGTAAATTACCCAGGCATGGTATCACATTGTTTAATCAGTTATTTGTTTGTCATCTGAGTACAAGTAGTGCTTATCCTGGTTATGTTAGCGATAACAAGGCTAGGGCTTTATACTAAAAACAGGAGGGCAAGATGTTAAATAATTCAGTTGGGCACTAAGGAAAGCACATTATGTTCAGACAATGCTGTATAATGCTGTATAATGTTCTCCATCTCCATTTAATATTTGAGTTGTAGAAAGGTGTCTGGTTGTACAGCAACAAGTGTGTAATAAAACATGGCTGATTCCTCAGTTCCCTTTATTTCATTGTTAATGTTTAACATTCAGAAACAAATGTACTGGTTACTTTCTCTACAATGGAAGTCCATTTGTATTTGAATCCTGCTGTTCATCCTGTGGAGAGGACATGTTCTGATATTATAGATATGGTCTATTTTTCAGCACTAGCCTAAGGACTAAAGAAGGGAAGCGGGTGGTGCTGTGGGTTATTTTTTTAAATATTTTTATTGGTTTTACAATAAAAGACAACCAAAACAAACAGCACAGTAAAACATAATAAACACAAAAGCATAACAATAAAAAGAAAAGAATCCAAATACACAATCCTTTTCTTTTAACATTGTATAAAGGGACTTCCTCGAGTTCCCTCCAACTGCGGTTCATTTCTTCTTTATCTTTAGCAATTTCCAATTTATCATTAAAAATTTCATACAATTTCAATCTCTCATACATCTATTTACTTCACCTAATTCCCCAATCCACAGTTTCTATATACTTCTAAATCTAATCTCAATATACAATTTTACCATATTTTTTTCAAATAGATTTTAAATTCTTTCCATTCTTCCTCTATCGCTTCTTCTCCCTGGTCGCAAATTCTCCCGGTCACCTCAGCCAGTTCCATGTACTCCATCATCTTCATTTGCCAATCATCCACTGTTGGTAATTCATGAATCTTCCAATTCTTAGCCAGTAATACTCTTGCCGCCGTTGTGGCATACATAAAGAAATTAACATTTTTCTTAGGAATCTCTTTTCCCACTATACCCAATAGAAAGGATTCTGGTTTCTTTGGAAATGTGTTTTTCAACACTCTTTAATTCATTATAAATTCATTATAAATCTTCTCCCAGAAATCCCTTACTAGTGGGCAAGTCCACCACATATGATAAAAAGATCCTTCCTCTTTCTTACATTTCCAACATTTGTTAAACCACAGAGACTAGGGCTTGCCGATCAGAAGGCCGGTGGTTCGAATCCCTGTGACGGGGTGAGCTCCTGTTGTTCGGTCCCTGCTCCTGCCAACCTAGCAGTTCGAAACCATGCAGTGCAAGTAGATAAATAGGTACCGCTCCGGCGGGAAGGTAAACGGTGTTTCCGTGTGCTGCTTTGGTTCACCAGAAGCTGCTTAGTCATGTTGGCCACACGACCCAGAAGCTGTACGCCAGCTCCCTCGGCCAGTAAAGTGAGATGAGCGCTACAACCCGAGTCGTCTGCGACTGGACCTAATGGTCAGGGGTCCCCTAAGGACTAAAGAGAGAAAGAGGGAAAGAACTGAAAATCCAAAAGTTTGGTCAGGTTACATTCAGGTGACTCACAAAAACACAGCAGATATAAGCTGAGATATAAGCTCTCCCTATATGCAATTGCATTGGTGGATTTAAGGGGGGAAGTGGGAAATGGTGAATGAAGTGATCCGCTGTGGCAAGCTGGTAGGAGACTGGCCCAGTCACCTTGGTAACGGCAGCAGGGATACAGGCAGGGCCATGCCCATAGTTCCAGATGTAGACAGGGTCATTCAGGATGAAGGACCCGGGGGCCAGGAGGCCAATCAGATGCCAGATCAGGGTGGAGCCGATTCAGGAGCGATGCCAACTTCTGGTTCATGAGAAGTTCTGCTGGGCTACAGCCTGTGGCAGTGGAGGGCATGATGTGCTGCTGCAGCAGGAAATCCACCAGGCACTGGTTCCAGTTCCCCTGGGTAATGCGGGTGAGGGATTCCTTGCTTGTCCTCACCATTCTCTCGGCCTGTCCATTCATTGATGGGTAGAATGGTGCTGCCATGACATGCTGGATTAGGTTGTCGGTCATGAACTTCTGGAACTTGGCTGATGTGAACTGTGCTCCATTTATCAGACACGATGGTGTCTGGCAGGCCATGTGTGGTGGAGACCGCACAGATTCCATACAGGGAAGCGTCACGGGCAAGCACAACGGGCTTGGTTTCATCAAAATGGGTAAGGACGCTGTCAGAGTGCTTGACAGCACTGAAAGCAGCATCCTGCCTTTATACATACATGGTGGCACTATAATAAACTAAAACCTTTTTGGTATGGGATATTTGAGGAATTGGGGGGGGGAATTAAAATATAATATCAAAAGAAACCTGAGTCTTTTTTACTGGGGATGGTGGATGAAGATAAATAAATAAACAAGATGAAAAGGCTTTTTGTACATGGTGGCAGCGGCAAGAATCCTAATTGCCAAATATTGGAAAAAAACAAGAGATCCCTAATACAGGATAGATAGAAGGCAAATAAGCGTTCTATGGCTTTATTTCGCTTAGTTGCTTACTCTTGAGTAGAACTGCATGTTCACTCCAGGAATAAGCACCTTTGTAAAATGAGTCAAATTGAAGCAGAACACATTGTTGGAGTGTCAGAATGCATAGATAGAAGGCAAATAAGCGTTCCGTAGCTTCATTTCGCTTAGTTGCTTACTCTTGAGTAGAACTGCATCTTCACTCCAGGAATAAGCACCTTTGTAAAATGAGTCAAATTGAAGCAGAACACATAGTTGGAGTGTCAGAATGCATAGATAGAAGGCAAATAAGCGTTCCATGGCTTTATTTCGCTTAGATGCTTACTCTTGAGTAGAACTGCATGTTCACTCCAGAAATAAGCACCTTTGTAAAATGAGTCAAATTGAAGCAGAACAGATTGTTGGAGTGTCAGAATGCATAGATAGACGGCAAATAAGCGTTCCGTGGCTTCATTTCGCTTAGTTGCTTACTCTTGAGTAGAACTGCATGTTCACTCCAGGAATAAGCACCTTTGTAAAATGAGTCAAATTGAAGCAGAACACATTGTTGGAGTGTCAGAATGCATAGATAGAAGGCAAATAAGCGTTCCATGGCTTTATTTCGCTTAGTTGCTTACTCTTGAGTAGAACTGCATGTTCACTCCAGGAAGAAGCACCTTTGTAAAATGAGTCAAATTGAAGCAGAACACCTTGTTGGAGTGTCAGAATGCATAGATAGAAGGCAAATAAGCGTTCCGTTGCTTCATTTCGCTTAGTTGCTTACTCTTGAGTAGAACTGAATGTTCACTCCAGGAATAAGCACCTTTGTAAAATGAGTCAAATTGAAGCAGAACACATTGTTGGAGTGTCAGAATGCATAGATAGAAGGCAAATAAGCGTTCCGTTGCTTCATTTCGCTTAGTTGCTTACTCTTGAGTAGAACTGCATCTTCACTCCAGGAATAAGCACCTTTGTAAAATGAGTCAAATTGAAGCAGAACACATTGTTGGAGTGTCAGAATGCATAGATAGAAGGCAAATAAGCGTTCCATGGCTTTATTTCGCTTAGATGCTTACTCTTGAGTAGAACTGCATGTTCACTCCAGAAATAAGCACCTTTGTAAAATGAGTCAAATTGAAGCAGAACAGATTGTTGGAGTGTCAGAATGCATAGATAGACGGCAAATAAGCGTTCCGTGGCTTCATTTCGCTTAGTTGCTTACTCTTGAGTAGAACTGCATGTTCACTCCAGGAATAAGCACCTTTGTAAAATGAGTCAAATTGAAGCAGAACACCTTGTTGGAGTGTCAGAATGCATAGATAGAAGGCAAATAAGCGTTCCATGGCTTTATTTCGCTTAGTTGCTTACTCTTGAGTAGAACTGAATGTTCACTCCAGGAATAAGCACCTTTGTAAAATGAGTCAAATTGAAGCAGAACACATTGTTGGAGTGTCAGAATGCATAGATAGACGGCAAATAAGCGTTCCGTGGCTTCATTTCGCTTAGTTGCTTACTCTTGAGTAGAACTGCATGTTCACTCCAGGAATAAGCACCTTTGTAAAATGAGTCAAATTGAAGCAGAACACATTGTTGGAGTGTCAGAATGCATAGATAGAAGGCAAATAAGCGTTCCATGGCTTTATTTCGCTTAGTTGCTTACTCTTGAGTAGAACTGCATGCTCACTCCAGGAATAAGCACCTTTGTAAAATGAGTCAAATTGAAGCAGAACAGATTGTTGGAGTGTCAGAATGCATAGATAGAAGGCAAATAAGCGTTCCATGGCTTTATTTCGCTTAGTTGCTTACACTTGAGTAGAACTGCATGTTCACTCCAGGAATAAGCACCTTCGTAAAATGAGTCAAATTGAAGCAGAACACATTGTTGGAGCGTCAGAATGCATAGATAGAAGTCAAATAAGCGTTCCATGGCTTTATTTCGCTTAGTTGCTTACTCTTGAGTAGAACTGCATGTTCACTCCAGGAATAAGCACCTTTATAAAATGAGTCAAATTGAAGCAGAACACATTGTTGGAGTGTCAGAATGCATAGATAGAAGGCAAATAAGCGTTCCGTAGCTTCATTTCGCTTAGTTGCTTACTCTTGAGTAGAACTGCATGTTCACTCCAGAAATAAGCACCTTTGTAAAATGAGTCAAATTGAAGCAGAACAGATTGTTGGAGTGTCAGAATGCATAGATAGACGGCAAATAAGCGTTCCGTGGCTTCATTTCGCTTAGTTGCTTACTCTTGAGTAGAACTGCATGTTCACTCCAGGAATAAGCACCTTTGTAAAATGAGTCAAATTGAAGCAGAACACCTTGTTGGAGTGTCAGAATGCATAGATAGAAGGCAAATAAGCGTTCCATGGCTTTATTTCGCTTAGTTGCTTACTCTTGAGTAGAACTGAATGTTCACTCCAGGAATAAGCACCTTTGTAAAATGAGTCAAATTGAAGCAGAACACATTGTTGGAGTGTCAGAATGCATAGATAGACGGCAAATAAGCGTTCCGTGGCTTCATTTCGCTTAGTTGCTTACTCTTGAGTAGAACTGCATGTTCACTCCAGGAATAAGCACCTTTGTAAAATGAGTCAAATTGAAGCAGAACACATTGTTGGAGTGTCAGAATGCATAGATAGAAGGCAAATAAGCGTTCCATGGCTTTATTTCGCTTAGTTGCTTACTCTTGAGTAGAACTGCATGCTCACTCCAGGAATAAGCACCTTTGTAAAATGAGTCAAATTGAAGCAGAACAGATTGTTGGAGTGTCAGAATGCATAGATAGAAGGCAAATAAGCGTTCCATGGCTTTATTTCGCTTAGTTGCTTACACTTGAGTAGAACTGCATGTTCACTCCAGGAATAAGCACCTTCGTAAAATGAGTCAAATTGAAGCAGAACACATTGTTGGAGCGTCAGAATGCATAGATAGAAGTCAAATAAGCGTTCCATGGCTTTATTTCGCTTAGTTGCTTACTCTTGAGTAGAACTGCATGTTCACTCCAGGAATAAGCACCTTTATAAAATGAGTCAAATTGAAGCAGAACACATTGTTGGAGTGTCAGAATGCATAGATAGAAGGCAAATAAGCGTTCCGTAGCTTCATTTCGCTTAGTTGCTTACTCTTGAGTAGAACTGCATGTTCACTCCAGGAATAAGCACCTTTGTAAAATAAGTCAAATTGAAGCAGAACACATTGTTGGAGTGTCAGAATGCATAGATAGAAGGCAAATAAGCGTTCCGTAGCTTCATTTCGCTTAGTTGCTTACTCTTGAGTAGAACTGCATATTCACTCCAGGAATAAGCACCTTTGTAAAATGAGTCAAATTGAAGCAGAACACATTGTTGGAGTGTCAGAATGCATAGATAGAAGGCAAATAAGCGTTCCGTAGCTTCATTTCGCTTAGTTGCTTACTCTTGAGTAGAACTGCATATTCACTCCAGGAATAAGCACCTTTGTAAAATGAGTCAAATTGAAGCAGAACACATTGTTGGAGTGTCAGAATGCATAGATAGAAGGCAAATAAGCGTTCCGTAGCTTCATTTCGCTTAGTTGCTTACTCTTGAGTAGAACTGCATGTTCACTCCAGGAATAAGCACCTTTGTAAAATGAGTCAAATTGAAGCAGAACACATTGTTGGAGTGTCAGAATGCATAGATTGAAGGCAAATAAGCGTTCCATGGCTTTATTTCGCTTAGATGCTTACTCTTGAGTAGAACTGCATGTTCACTCCAGGAATAAGCACCTTTATAAAATGAGTCAAATTGAAGCAGAAGACATTGTTGGAGTGTCAGAATGCATAGATAGAAGGCAAATAAGCGTTCCATGGCTTTATTTCGCTTAGATGCTTACTCTTGAGTAGAACTGCATGTTCACTCCAGGAATAAGCACCTTTGTAAAATGAGTCAAATTGAAGCAGAACACATTGTTGGAGTGTCAGAATGCATAGATAGAAGGCAAATAAGCGTTCCGTGGCTTCATTTCGCTTAGTTGCTTACTCTTGAGTAGAACTGCATGTTCACTCCAGGAATAAGCACCTTTGTAAAATGAGTCAAATTGAAGCAGAACACATTGTTGGAGTGTCAGAATGCATAGATAGAAGGCAAATAAGCGTTCCATGGCTTTATTTCGCTTAGATGCTTACTCTTGAGTAGAACTGCATGTTCACTCCAGGAATAAACATCTTTGTAAAATGAGTCAAATTGAAGCAGAACACATTGTTGGAGTGTCAGAATGCATAGATAGAAGGCAAATAAGCGTTCCATGGCTTTATTTCGCTTAGATGCTTACTCTTGAGTAGAACTGAATGTTCACTCCAGGAATAAGCACCTTTGTAAAATGAGTCAAATTGAAGCAGAACACATTGTTGGAGTGTCAGAATGCATAGATAGACGGCAAATAAGCGTTCCGTGGCTTCATTTCGCTTAGTTGCTTACTCTTGAGTAGAACTGCATGTTCACTCCAGGAATAAGCACCTTTGTAAAATGAGTCAAATTGAAGCAGAACACATTGTTGGAGTGTCAGAATGCATAGATAGAAGGCAAATAAGCGTTCCATGGCTTTATTTCGCTTAGTTGCTTACTCTTGAGTAGAACTGCATGTTCACTCCAGAAATAAGCATCTTTGTAAAATGAGTCAAATTGAAGCAGAACACATTGTTGGAGTGTCAGAATGCATAGATAGAAGGCAAATAAGCGTTCCATGGCTTTATTTCGCTTAGTTGCTTACTCTTGAGTAGAACTGCATGTTCACTCCAGGAATAAGCACGTTTGTAGAATGAGTCAAATTGAAGCAGAACACATTGTTGGAGTGTCTGAATGCATAGATAGAAGGCACATAAGCGTTCCATGGCTTTATTTCGCTTAGTTGCTTACACTTGAGTAGAACTGCATGTTCACTCCAGGAATAAGCACCTTTGTCAAATGAGTCAAATTGAAGCAAAACACATTGTTGGAGTGTCAGAATGCATAGATAGAAGGCAAATAAGCGTTCCATGGCTTTATTTCGCTTAGTTGCTTACTCTTGAGTAGAACTGCATATTCACTCCAGGAATAAGCACCTTTGTCAAATGAGTCAAATTGAAGCAGAACACATTGTTGGAGTGTCAGAATGCATAGATAGAAGGCAAATAAGCGTTCCATGGCTTTATTTCGCTTAGTTGCTTACTCTTGAGTAGAACTGCATATTCCCTCCAGGAATAAGCACCTTTGTAAAATGAGTCAAATTGAAGCAAAACACATTGTTGGAGTGTCAGAATGCATAGATAGAAGGCAAATAAGCGTTCCATGGCTTTATTTCGCTTAGTTGCTTACTCTTGAGTAGAACTGCATATTCACTCCAGGAATAAGCACCTTTATCAAATGAGTCAAATTGAAGCAGAACACATTGTTGGAGTGTCAGAATGCATAGATAGAAGGCAAATAAGCGTTCCATGGCTTTATTTCGCTTAGTTGCTTACTCTTGAGTAGAACTGCATATTCACTCCAGGAATAAGCACCTTTGTAAAATGAGTCAAATTGAAGCAAAACACATTGTTGGAGTGTCAGAATGCATAGATAGAAGGCAAATAAGCGTTCCATGGCTTTATTTCGCATTGGTGGAGTGTCAGAATGCATAGATAGAAGGCAAATAAGCGTTCCATGGCTTTATTTCGCTTAGATGCTTACTCTTGAGTAGAACTGCATGTTCACTCCAGGAATAAGCACGTTTGTAGAATGAGTCAAATTGAAGCAGAACACATTGTTGGAGTGTCAGAATGCATAGATAGAAGGCAAATAAGCGTTCCATGGCTTTATTTCGCTTAGTTGCTTACTCTTGAGTAGAACTGCATGTTCACTCCAGGAATAAGCACCTTTGTAAAATGAGTCAAATTGAAGCAGAACACATTGTTGGAGTGTCAGAATACATAGATAGAAGGCAAATAAGCGTTCTATGGCTTTATTTCGCTTAGCTGCTTACTCTTGAGTAGAACTGCATGTTCACTCCAGGAATAAGCACCTTTGTAAAATGAGTCAAATTGAAGCAGAACACATTGTTGGAGTGTCAGAATGCATAGATAGAAGGCAAATAAGCGTTCCATGGCTTTATTTCGCTTAGATGCTTACTCTTGAGTAGAACTGCATGTTCACTCCAGGAATAAGCACCTTTGTCAAATGAGTCAAATTGAAGCAGAACACATTGTTGGAGTGTCAGAATGCATAGATAGAAGGCAAATAAGCGTTCCATGGCTTTATTTCGCTTAGTTGCTTACTCTTGAGTAGAACTGCATATTCACACCAGGAATAAGCACCTTTGTAAAATGAGTCAAATTGAAGCAAAACACATTGTTGGAGTGTCAGAATGCATAGATAGAAGGCAAATAAGCGTTCCATGGCTTTATTTCGCTTAGTTGCTTACTCTTGAGTAGAACTGCATATTCACTCCAGGAATAAGCACCTTTGTCAAATGAGTCAAATTGAAGCAGAACACATTGTTGGAGTGTCAGAATGCATAGATAGAAGGCAAATAAGCGTTCCATTGCTTTATTTCGCTTAGTTGCTTACTCTTGAGTAGAACTGCATATTCACTCCAGGAATAAGCACCTTTGTAAAATGAGTCAAATTGAAGCAAAACACATTGTTGGAGTGTCAGAATGCATAGATAGAAGGCAAATAAGCGTTCCATGGCTTTATTTCGCTTAGTTGCTTACTCTTGAGTAGAACTGCATATTCACTCCAGGAATAAACACATTTGTCAAATGAGTCAAATTGAAGCAGAACACATTGTTGGAGTGTCAGAATGCATAGATAGAAGGCAAATAAGCGTTCCATGGCTTTATTTCGCTTAGTTGCTTACTCTTGAGTAGAACTGCATATTCACTCCAGGAATAAGCACCTTTGTCAAATGAGTCAAATTGAAGCAGAACACATTGTTGGAGTGTCAGAATGCATAGATAGAAGGCAAATAAGCGTTCTATGGCTTTATTTCGCTTAGTTGCTTACTCTTGAGTAGAACTGCATAGTCCCCCCAGGAATAAGCACCTTTGTAAAATGAGTCAAATTGAAGCAGAACACATTGTTGGAGTTTCAGAATGCATAGATAGAAGGCAAATAAGCATTCTATGGCTTTATTTCGCTTAGTTGCTTACTCTTGAGTAGAACTGCATGTTCACTCCAGGAATAAGCACGTTTGTAGAATGAGTCAAATTGAAGCAGAACACATTGTTGGAGTGTCTGAATGCATAGATAGAAGGCAAATAAGCGTTCCATGGCTTTATTTCGCTTAGTTGCTTACTCTTGAGTAGAACTGCATATTCACTCCAGGAATACGCACCTTTGTCAAATGAGTCAAATTGAAGCAAAACACATTGTTGGAGTGTCAGAATGCATAGATAGAAGGCAAATAAGCGTTCTATGGCTTTATTTCGCTTAGTTGCTTACTCTTGAGTAGAACTGCATAGTCCCTCCAGGAATAAGCACCTTTATAAAATGAGTCAAATTGAAGCAGAACACATTGTTGGAGTGTCAGAATGCATAGATAGAAGGCAAATAAGCGTTCCGTAGCTTCATTTCGCTTAGTTGCTTACTCTTGAGTAGAACTGCATGTTCACTCCAGGAATAAGCACCTTTGTAAAATGAGTCAAATTGAAGCAGAACACATTGTTGGAGTGTCAGAATGCATAGATAGAAGGCAAAAAAGCGTTCCGTAGCTTCATTTCGCTTAGTTGCTTACTCTTGAGTAGAACTGCATGTTCACTCCAGGAATAAGCACCTTTGTAAAATGAGTCAAATTGAAGCAGAACACATTGTTGGATTGTCAGAATGCATAGATTGAAGGCGAATAAGCGTTCCATGGCTTTATTTCGCTTAGATGCTTACTCTTGAGTAGAACTGCATGTTCACTCCAGAAATAAGCATCTTTGTAAAATGAGTCAAATTGAAGCAGAACACATTGTTGGAGTGTCAGAATGCATAGATAGACGGTAAATAAGCGTTCCGTGGCTTCATTTCGCTTAGTTGCTTACTGTTGAGTAGAACTGCATGTTCACTCCAGGAATAAGCACCTTTGTAAAATGAGTCAAATTGAAGCAGAACACATTGTTGGAGTGTCAGAATGCATAGATAGAAGGCAAATAAGCGTTCCATGGCTTTATTTCGCTTAGTTGCTTACTCTTGAGTAGAACTGCACGTTCACTCCAGGAATAAGCACCTTTGTAAAATGAGTCAAAATGAAGCAGAACACATTGTTGGAGTGTCAGAATACATAGATAGAAGGCAAATAAGCGTTCTATGGCTTTATTTCGCTTAGCTGCTTACTCTTGAGTAGAACTGCATGTTCACTCCAGGAATAAGCACGTTTGTAGAATGAGTCAAATTGAAGCAGAACACATTGTTGGAGTGTCTGAATGCATAGATAGAAGGCACATAAGCGTTCCATGGCTTTATTTCGCTTAGTTGCTTACTCTTGAGTAGAACTGCATATTCACTGCAGGAATACGCACCTTTGTCAAATGAGTCAAATTGAAGCAAAACACATTGTTGGAGTGTCAGAATGCATAGATAGAAGGCAAATAAGCGTTCCATGGCTTTATTTCGCTTAGTTGCTTACTCTTGAGTAGAACTGCAAATTCACTCCAGGAATAAGCACCTTTGTCAAATGAGTCAAATTGAAGCAGAACACATTGTTGGAGTGTCAGAATGCATACATAGACGGCAAATAAGCGTTCCATGGCTTTATTTCGCTTAGTTGCTTACTCTTGAGTAGAACTGCATATTCACTCCAGGAATAAGCACCTTTGTCAAATGAGTCAAATTGAAGCAGAACACATTGTTGGAGTGTCAGAATGCATAGATAGAAGGCAAATAAGCGTTCCATGGCTTTATTTCGCTTAGTTGCTTACTCTTGAGTAGAACTGCATATTCACTCCAGGAATAAGCACCTTTGTAAAATGAGTCAAATTGAAGCAGAACACATTGTTGGAGTGTCAGAATGCATAGATAGAAGGCAAATAAGCGTTCCATGGCTTTATTTCGCTTAGTTGCTTACTCTTGAGTAGAACTGCATATTCACTCCAGGAATAAGCACCTTTGTAAAATGAGTCAAATTGAAGCAAAACACATTGTTGGAGTGTCAGAATGCATAGATAGAAGGCAAATAAGCGTTCCATGGCTTTATTTCGCTTAGTTGCTTACTCTTGAGTAGAACTGCATATTCACTCCAGGAGTAAGCACCTTTGTAAAATGAGTCAAATTGAAGCAGAACACATTGTTGGAGTGTCAGAATGCATAGATAGAAGGCGAATAAGCGTTCCATGGCTTTATTTCGCTTAGTTGCTTACTCTTGAGTAGAACTGCATATTCACTCCAGGAATAAGCACCTTTGTAAAATGAGTCAAATTGAAGCAGAACACATTGTTGGAGTGTCAGAATGCATAGATAGAAGGCATATAAGCGTTCTATGGCTTTATTTCGCTTAGTTGCTTACTCTTGAGTAGAACTGCATATTCCCTCCAGGAATAAGCACCTTTGTAAAATGAGTCAAATTGAAGCAGAACACATTGTTGGAGTGTCAGAATGCATAGATAGAAGGCAAATAAGCATTCTATGGCTTTATTTCGCTTAGTTGCATACTCTTGAGTAGAACTGCATGTTCACTCCAGGAATAAGCACGTTTGTAGAATGAGTCAAATTGAAGCAGAACACATTGTTGGAGTGTCTGAATGCATAGATAGAAGGCAAATAAGCGTTCCATGGCTTTATTTCGCTTAGTTGCTTACTCTTGAGTAGAACTGCATGTTCACTCCAGGAATAAGCACCTTTGTCAAATGAGTCAAATTGAAGCAGAACACATTGTTGGAGTGTCAGAATGCATAGATAGAAGGCAAATAAGCGTTCCATGGCTTTATTTCGCTTAGTTGCTTACTCTTGAGTAGAACTGCATATTCACACCAGGAATAAGCACCTTTGTAAAATGAGTCAAATTGAAGCAAAACACATTGTTGGAGTGTCAGAATGCATAGATAGAAGGCAAATAAGCGTTCCATGGCTTTATTTCGCTTAGTTGCTTACTCTTGAGTAGAACTGCATATTCACTCCAGGAATAAGCACCTTTGTCAAATGAGTCAAATTGAAGCAGAACACATTGTTGGAGTGTCAGAATGCATAGATAGAAGGCAAATAAGCGTTCCATGGCTTTATTTCGCTTAGTTGCATACTCTTGAGTAGAACTGCATATTCACTCCAGGAATAAGCACCTTTGTAAAATGAGTCAAATTGAAGCAAAACACATTGTTGGAGTGTCAGAATGCATAGATAGAAGGCAAATAAGCGTTCCATGGCTTTATTTCGCTTAGTTGCTTACTCTTGAGTAGAACTGCATATTCACTCCAGGAATAAACACATTTGTCAAATGAGTCAAATTGAAGCAGAACACATTGTTGGAGTGTCAGAATGCATAGATAGAAGGCAAATAAGCGTTCCATGGCTTTATTTCGCTTACTTGTTTACTCTTGAGTAGAACTGCATATTCACTCCAGGAATAAGCACCTTTGTAAAATGAGTCAAATTGAAGGAGAACACATTGTTGGAGTGTCAGAATGCATAGATAGAAGGCAAATGAGCGTTCCATGGCTTTATTTCGCTTAGTTGCTTACTCTTGAGTAGAACTGCATATTCACTCCAGGAATAAGCACATTTGTCAAATGAGTCAAATTGAAGCAGAACACATTGTTGGAGTGTCAGAATGCATAGATAGAAGGCAAATAAGCGTTCCATGGCTTTATTTCGCTTAGTTGCTTACTCTTGAGTAGAACTGCATATTCACTCCAGGAATAAACACCTTTGTCAAATGAGTCAAATTGAAGCAGAATACATTGTTGGAGTGTCAAAATGGATAGATAGAAGGCAAATAAGCGTTCCATGGCTTTATTTCGCTTAGTTGCTTACTCTTGAGTAGAACTGCATATTCACTCCAGGAATACGCACCTTTGTCAAATGAGTCAAATTGAAGCAAAACACATTGTTGGAGTGTCAGAATGCATAGATAGAAGGCAAATAAGCGTTCTATGGCTTTATTTCGCTTAGTTGCTTACTCTTGAGTAGAACTGCATAGTCCCTCCAGGAATAAGCACCTTTATAAAATGAGTCAAATTGAAGCAGAACACATTGTTGGAGTGTCAGAATGCATAGATAGAAGGCAAATAAGCGTTCCGTAGCTTCATTTCGCTTAGTTGCTTACTCTTGAGTAGAACTGCATGTTCACTCCAGGAATAAGCACCTTTGTAAAATGAGTCAAATTGAAGCAGAACACATTGTTGGAGTGTCAGAATCCATAGATAGAAGGCAAAAAAGCGTTCCGTAGCTTCATTTCGCTTAGTTGCTTACTCTTGAGTAGAACTGCATGTTCACTCCAGGAATAAGCACCTTTGTAAAATGAGTCAAATTGAAGCAGAACACATTGTTGGAGTGTCAGAATGCATAGATTGAAGGCGAATAAGCGTTCCATGGCTTTATTTCGCTTAGATGCTTACTCTTGAGTAGAACTGCATGTTCACTCCAGAAATAAGCATCTTTGTAAAATGAGTCAAATTGAAGCAGAACACATTGTTGGAGTGTCAGAATGCATAGATAGACGGTAAATAAGCGTTCCGTGGCTTCATTTCGCTTAGTTGCTTACTGTTGAGTAGAACTGCATGTTCACTCCAGGAATAAGCACCTTTGTAAAATGAGTCAAATTGAAGCAGAACACATTGTTGGAGTGTCAGAATGCATAGATAGAAGGCAAATAAGCGTTCCATGGCTTTATTTCGCTTAGTTGCTTACTCTTGAGTAGAACTGCACGTTCACTCCAGGAATAAGCACCTTTGTAAAATGAGTCAAATTGAAGCAGAACACATTGTTGGAGTGTCAGAATCCATAGATAGAAGGCAAAAAAGCGTTCCGTAGCTTCATTTCGCTTAGTTGCTTACTCTTGAGTAGAACTGCATGTTCACTCCAGGAATAAGCACCTTTGTAAAATGAGTCAAATTGAAGCAGAACACATTGTTGGAGTGTCAGAATGCATAGATTGAAGGCGAATAAGCGTTCCATGGCTTTATTTCGCTTAGATGCTTACTCTTGAGTAGAACTGCATGTTCACTCCAGAAATAAGCATCTTTGTAAAATGAGTCAAATTGAAGCAGAACACATTGTTGGAGTGTCAGAATGCATAGATAGACGGTAAATAAGCGTTCCGTGGCTTCATTTCGCTTAGTTGCTTACTGTTGAGTAGAACTGCATGTTCACTCCAGGAATAAGCACCTTTGTAAAATGAGTCAAATTGAAGCAGAACACATTGTTGGAGTGTCAGAATGCATAGATAGAAGGCAAATAAGCGTTCCATGGCTTTATTTCGCTTAGTTGCTTACTCTTGAGTAGAACTGCACGTTCACTCCAGGAATAAGCACCTTTGTAAAATGAGTCAAAATGAAGCAGAACACATTGTTGGAGTGTCAGAATACATAGATAGAAGGCAAATAAGCGTTCTATGGCTTTATTTCGCTTAGCTGCTTACTCTTGAGTAGAACTGCATGTTCACTCCAGGAATAAGCACGTTTGTAGAATGAGTCAAATTGAAGCAGAACACATTGTTGGAGTGTCTGAATGCATAGATAGAAGGCACATAAGCGTTCCATGGCTTTATTTCGCTTAGTTGCTTACTCTTGAGTAGAACTGCATATTCACTGCAGGAATACGCACCTTTGTCAAATGAGTCAAATTGAAGCAAAACACATTGTTGGAGTGTCAGAATGCATAGATAGAAGGCAAATAAGCGTTCCATGGCTTTATTTCGCTTAGTTGCTTACTCCTGAGTAGAACTGCATATTCACTCCAGGAATACGCACCTTTGTCAAATGAGTCAAATTGAAGCAAAACACATTGTTGGAGTGTCAGAATGCATAGATAGAAGGCAAATAAGCGTTCCATGGCTTTATTTCGCTTAGTTGCTTACTCTTGAGTAGAACTGCATATTCACTCCAGGAATACGCACCTTTGTCAAATGAGTCAAATTGAAGCAAAACACATTGTTGGAGTGTCAGAATGCATAGATAGAAGGCAAATAAGCGTTCCATGGCTTTATTTCGCTTAGTTGCTTACTCTTTAGTAGAACTGCATATTCACTCCAGAAATAAACACATTTGTCAAATGGAGTCAAATTGAAGCAAAACACATTGTTGGAGTGTCAGAATGCATAGATAGAAGGCAAATGAGCGTTCCATGGCTTTATTTCGCTTAGTTGCTTACTCTTGAGTAGAACTGCATATTCACTCCAGGAATAAGCACCTTTGTCAAATGAGTCAAATTGAAGCAAAACTAATTGTTGGAGTGTCAGAATGCATAGATAGAAGGCAAATAAGCGTTCAATGGCTTTATTTCGCTTAGTTGCTTACTCTTGAGTAGAACTGCATATTCACTCCAGGAATACGCACCTTTGTCAAATGAGTCAAATTGAAGCAAAACACATTGTTGGAGTGTCAGAATGCATAGATAGAAGGCAAATGAGCGTTCCATGGCTTTATTTCGCTTAGTTGCTTACTCTTGAGTAGAACTGCATATTCACTCCAGGAATACGCACCTTTGTCAAATGAGTCAAATTGAAGCAAAACACATTGTTGGAGTGTCAGAATGCATAGATAGAAGGCAAATGAGCGTTCCATGGCTTTATTTCGCTTAGTTGCTTACTCTTGAGTAGAACTGCATATTCACTCCAGGAATAAGCACATTTGTCAAATGAGTCCAATTGAAGCAAAACACATTGTTGGAGTGTCAAAATGCATAGATAGAAGGCAAATAAGCGTTCCATGGCTTTATTTCGCTCAGTTGCTTACTCTTGAGTAGAACTGCATATTCACTCCAGGAATAAGCACCTTTGTAAAATGAGTCAAATTGAAGCAAAACACATTGTTGGAGTGTCAGAATGCATAGATAGAAGGCGAATAAGCGTTCCATGGATTTATTTCGCTTAGTTGCTGACTCTTGAGTAGAACTGCATATTCACTCCAGGAATACGCACCTTTGTCAAATGAGTCAAATTGAAGCAGAACACATTGTTGGAGTGTCAGAATGCATAGATAGAAGGCAAATAAGCGTTCCATGGCTTTATTTCGCTTAGTTGCTTACTCTTGAGTAGAACTGCATATTCACTCCAGGAATAAGCACCTTTGTCAAATGAGTCAAATTGAAGCAGAACACATTGTTGGAGTGTCAGAATGCATAGATAGAAGGCGAATAAGCGTTCCATGGCTTTATTTCGTTTAATTGCTTACTCTTGAGTAGAAGTGCATATTCACTCCAGGAATACGCACCTTTGTCAAATGAGTCAAATTGAAGCAAAACACATTGTTGGAGTGTCAGAATGCATAGATAGAAGGCAAATGAGCGTTCCATGGCTTTATTTCGCTTAGTTGCTTACTCTTGAGTAGAACTGCATATTCACTCCAGGAATAAGCACATTTGTTAAATGAGTCAAATTGAAGCAAAACACATTGTTGGAGTGTCAGAATGCATAGATAGAAGGCAAATAAGCGTTCCATGGCTTTATTTCGCTTAGTTGCTTACTCTTGAGTAGAACTGCATATTCACTCCAGGAATAAACACATTTGTCAAATGAGTCAAATTGAAGCAGAACACATTGTTGGAGTGTCAGAATGCATAGATTGAAGGCAAATAAGCGTTCCATGGCTTTATTTCGCTTAGTTGCTTACTCTTGAGTAGAACTGCATATTCACTCCAGGAATACGCACCTTTGTCAAATGAGTCAAATTGAAGCAAAACACATTGTTGGAGTGTCAGAATGCATAGATACAAGGCAAATGAGCGTTCCATGGCTTTATTTCGCTTAGTTGCTTACTCTTGAGTAGAACTGCATATTCATTCCAGGAATAAGCACATTTGTCAAATGAGTCAAATTGAAGCAGAACACATTGTTGGAGTGTCAGAATGCATAGATAGAAGGCAAATAAGCGTTCCACGGTTTTATTTCGCTTAGTTGCTTATTCTTGAGTAGAACTGCATATTCACTCCAGGAATAAGCACCTTTGTCAAATGAGTCAAATTGATGCAGAACACATTGTTGGAGTGTCAGAATGCATAGATAGAAGGCAAATAAGCGTTCCATGGCTTTATTTCGCTTAGTTGCTTACGCTTTAGTAGAACTGCATATTCACTCCAGAAATAAACACATTTTTCAAATGGATTCAAATTGAAGCAAAACACATTGTTGGAGTGTCAGAATGCATAGATAGAAGGCAAATGAGCGTTCCATGGCTTTATTTCGCTTAGTTGCTTACTCTTGAGTAGAACTGCATATTCACTCCAGGAATAAGCACCTTTGTCAAATGAGTCAAATTGAAGCAAAACTAATTGTTGGAGTGTCAGAATGCATAGATAGAAGGCAAATAAGCGTTCCATGGCTTTATTTCGCTTAGTTGCTTACTCTTGAGTAGAACTGCATATTCACTCCAGGAATACGCACCTTTGTCAAATGAGTCAAATTGAAGCAAAACACATTGTTGGAGTGTCAGAATGCATAGATAGAAGGCAAATAAGCGTTCCATGGCTTTATTTCGCTTAGTTGCTTACTCTTGAGTAGAACTGCATATTCACTCCAGGAATACGCACCTTTGTCAAATGAGTCAAATTGAAGCAAAACACATTGTTGGAGTGTCAGAATGCATAGATAGAAGGCAAATAAGCGTTCCATGGCTTTATTTCGCTTAGTTGCTTACTCTTGAGTAGAACTGCATATTCACTCCAGGAATACGCACCTTTGTCAAATGAGTCAAATTGAAGCAAAACACATTGTTGGAGTGTCAGAATGCATAGATAGAAGGCAAATGAGCGTTCCATGGCTTTATTTCGCTTAGTTGCTTACTCTTGAGTAGAACTGCATATTCACTCCAGGAATACGCACCTTTGTCAAATGAGTCAAATTGAAGCAAAACACATTGTTGGAGTGTCAGAATGCATAGATAGAAGGCAAATGAGCGTTCCATGGCTTTATTTCGCTTAGTTGCTTACTCTTGAGTAGAACTGCATATTCACTCCAGGAATAAGCACATTTGTCAAATGAGTCAAATTGAAGCAGAACACATTGTTGGAGTGTCAGAATGCATAGATAGAAGGCAAGTAAGCGTTCCATGGCTTTATTTCGCTTAGTTGCTTACTCCTGAGTAGAACTGCATATTCACTCCAGGAATAAACACCTTTGTCAAATGAGTCAAATTGAAGCAGAATACATTGTTGGAGTGTCAAAATGCATAGATAGAAGGCAAATAAGCGTTCCATGGCTTTATTTCGCTTAGTTGCTTACTCTTGAGTAGAACTGCATATTCACTCCAGGAATACGCACCTTTGTCAAATGAGTCAAATTGAAGCAAAACACATTGTTGGAGTGTCAGAATGCATAGATAGAAGGCAAATAAGCGTTCCATGGCTTTATTTCGCTTAGTTGCTTACTCTTGAGTAGAACTGCATATTCACTCCAGGAATACGCACCTTTGTCAAATGAGTCAAATTGAAGCAAAACACATTGTTGGAGTGTCAGAATGCATAGATAGAAGGCAAATAAGCGTTCCATGGCTTTATTTCGCTTAGTTGCTTACTCTTGAGTAGAAGTGCATATTCACTCCAGGAATACGCACCTTTGTCAAATGAGTCAAATTGAAGCAAAACACATTGTTGGAGTGTCAGAATGCATAGATAGAAGGCAAATGAGCGTTCCATGGCTTTATTTCGCTTAGTTGCTTACTCTTGAGTAGAACTGCATAATCACTCCAGGAATACGCACCTTTGTCAAATGAGTCCAATTGAAGCAAAACACATTGTTGGAGTGTCAGAATGCATAGATAGAAGGCAAATAAGCGTTCCATGGCTTTATTTCGCTCAGTTACTTACTCTTGAGTAGAACTGCATATTCACTCCAGGAATACGCACCTTTGTCAAATGAGTCAAATTGAAGCAAAACACATTGTTGGAGTGTCAGAATGCATAGATAGAAGGCAAATGAGCGTTCCATGGCTTTATTTCGCTTAGTTGCTTACTCTTGAGTAGAACTGCATATTCACTCCAGGAATACGCACCTTTGTCAAATGAGTCAAATTGAAGCAAAGCACATTGTTGGAGTGTCAGAATGCATAGATAGAAGGCAAATGAGCGTTCCATGGCTTTATTTTGCTTAGTTGCTTACTCTTGAGTAGAACTGCATATTCACTCCAGGAATAAGCACATTTGTCAAATGAGTCAAATTGAAGCAAAACTCATTGTTGGAGTGTCAGAATGCATAGATAGAAGGCAAATAAGCGTTCCATGGCTTTATTTCGCTTAGTTGCTTACTCTTGAGTAGAACTGCATATTCACTCCAGGAATAAACACATTTGTCAAATGTCAAATTGAAGCAAAACACATTGTTGGAGTGTCAGAATGCATAGATAGAAGGCAAATAAGCGTTCAATGGCTTTATTTCGCTTAGTTGCTTACTCTTGAGTAGAACTGCATATACTCCAGGAATACGCACCTTTGTCAAATGAGTCAAATTGAAGCAAAACACATTGTTGGAGTGTCAGAATGCATAGATAGAAGGCAAATGAGCGTTCCATGGCTTTATTTCGCTTAGTTGCTTACTCTTGAGTAGAACTGCATATTCACTCCAGGAATAAGCACATTTGTCAAATGAGTCAAATTGAAGCAGAACACATTGTTGGAGTGTCAGAATGCATGGATAGAAGGCAAATAAGCGTTCCATGGCTTTATTTCGCTTAGTTGCTTACTCCTGAGTAGAACTGCATATTCACTCCAGGAATAAACACCTTTGTCAAATGAGTCTAATTGAAGCAGAATACATTGTTGGAGTGTCAAAATGCATAGATAGAAGGCAAATAAGCGTTCCATGGCTTTATTTCGCTTAGTTCCTTACTCTTGAGTAGAACTGCATATTCACTCCAGGAATACGCACCTTTGTCAAATGAGTCAAATTGAAGCAAAACACATTGTTGGAGTGTCAGAATGCATAGATAGAAGGCAAATAAGCGATCCATGGCTTTATTTCGCATAGTTGCTTACTCTTGAGTAGAACTGCATATTCACTCCAGGAATACGCACCTTTGTCAAATGAGTCAAATTGAAGCAAAACACATTGTTGGAGTGTCAGAATGCATAGATAGAAGGCAAATAAGCGTTCCATGGCTTTATTTCGCTTAGTTGCTTACTCTTGAGTAGAACTGCATATTCACTCCAGGAATACGCACCTTTGTCAAATGAGTCAAATTGAAGCAAAACACATTGTTGGAGTGTCAGAATGCATAGATAGAAGGCAAATGAGCGTTCCATGGCTTTATTTCGCTTAGTTGCTTACTCTTGAGTAGAACTGCATATTCACTCCAGGAATAAGCACATTTGTCAAATGAGTCCAATTGAAGCAAAACACATTGTTGGAGTGTCAGAATGCATAGATAGAAGGCAAATAAGCGTTCCATGGCTTTATTTCGCTCAGTTACTTACTCTTGAGTAGAACTGCATATTCACTCCAGGAATAAGCACCTTTGTAAAATGAGTCAAATTGAAGCAAAACACATTGTTGGAGTGTCAGAATGCATAGATAGAAGGCGAGTAAGCGTTCCATGGCTTTATTTCGCTTAGTTGCTGACTCTTGAGTAGAACTGCATATTCACTCCAGGAATAAACACATTTGTCAAATGAGTCAAATTGAAGCAAAACACATTGTTGGAGTGTCAGAATGCATAGATAGAAGGCAAATAAGCGTTCCATGGCTTTATTTCGCTTAGTTGCTTACTCCTGAGTAGAACTGCATATTCACTCCAGGAATAAACACATTTGTCAAATGAGTCAAATTGAAGCAGAACACATTGTTGAAGTGTCAGAATGCATAGATAGAAGGCAAATAAGCGTTCCATGGCTTTATTTCGCTCAGTTGCTTACTCTTGAGTAGAACTGCATATTCACTCCAGGAATAAGCACCTTTGTAAAATGAGTCAAATTGAAGCAAAACACATTGTTGGAGTGTCAGAATGCATAGATAGAAGGCGAATAAGCGTTCCATGGCTTTATTTCGCTTAGTTGCTTACTCTTGAGTAGAACTGCATATTCACTCCAGGAATACGCACCTTTGTCAAATGAGTCAAATTGAAGCAAAACACATTGTTGGAGTGTCAGCATGCATAGATAGAAGGCAAATAAGCGTTCCATGGCTTTATTTCGCTTAGTTGCTTACTCTTGAGTAGAAGTGCATATTCACTCCAGGAATACGCACCTTTGTCAAATGAGTCAAATTGAAGTAAAACTAATTGTTGGAGTGTCAGAATGCATAGATAGAAGGCAAATAAGCGTTCCATGGCTTTATTTCGCTTAGTTGCTTACTCTTGAGTAGAACTGCATATTCACTCCAGGAATACGCACCTTTGTCAAATGAGTCAAATTGAAGCAAAACACATTGTTGGAGTGTCAGAATGCATAGATAGAAGGCAAATAAGCGTTCAATGGCTTTATTTCGCTTAGTTGCTTACTCTTGAGTAGAACTGCATATTCACTCCAGGAATACGCACCTTTGTCAAATGAGTCAAATTGAAGCAAAACACATTGTTGGAGTTTCAGAATGCATAGATAGAAGGCAAATGAGCGTTCCATGGCTTTATTTCGCTTAGTTGCTTACTCTTGAGTAGAACTGCATATTCACTCCAGGAATAAGCACATTTGTCAAATGAGTCAAATTGAAGCAGAACACATTGTTGGAGTGTCAGAATGCATGGATAGAAGGCAAATAAGCGTTCCATGGCTTTATTTCGCTTAGTTGCTTACTCTTGAGTAGAACTGCATATTCACTCCAGGAATAAGCACCTTTGTCAAATGAGTCAAATTGAAGTAAAACTAATTGTTGGAGTGTCAGAATGCATAGATAGAAGGCAAATAAGCGTTCCATGGCTTTATTTCGCTTAGTTGCTTACTCTTGAGTAGAACTGCATATTCACTCCAGGAATACGCACCTTTGTCAAATGAGTCAAATTGAAGCAAAACACATTGTTGGAGTGTCAGAATGCATAGATAGAAGGCAAATGAGCGTTCCATGGCTTTATTTCGCTTAGTTGCTTACTCTTGAGTAGAACTGCATATTCACTCCAGGAATAAGCACATTTGTCAAATGAGTCAAATTGAAGCAGAACACATTGTTGGAGTGTCAGAATGCATAGATAGAAGGCAAATAAGCGTTCCATGGCTTTATTTCGCATAGTTGCTTACTCTTGAGTAGAACTGCATATTCACTCCAGGAATACGCACCTTTGTCAAATGAGTCAAATTGAAGCAAAACACATTGTTGGAGTGTCAGAATGCATAGATAGAAGGCAAATGAGCGTTCCATGGCTTTATTTCGCTTAGTTGCTTACTCTTGAGTAGAACTGCATATTCACTCCAGGAATAAGCACATTTGTCAAATGAGTCAAATTGAAGCAGAACACATTGTTGGAGTGTCAGAATGCATGGATAGAAGGCAAATAAGCGTTCCATGGCTTTATTTCGCTTAGTTGCTTACTCCTGAGTAGAACTGCATATTCACTCCAGGAATAAACACCTTTGTCAAATGAGTCTAATTGAAGCAGAATACATTGTTGGAGTGTCAAAATGCATAGATAGAAGGCAAATAAGCGTTCCATGGCTTTATTTCGCTTAGTTGCTTACTCTTGAGTAGAACTGCATATTCACTCCAGGAATACGCACCTTTGTCAAATGAGTCAAATTGAAGCAAAACACATTGTTGGAGTGTCAGAATGCATAGATAGAAGGCAAATAAGCGTTCCATGGCTTTATTTCGCATAGTTGCTTACTCTTGAGTAGAACTGCATATTCACTCCAGGAATACGCACCTTTGTCAAATGAGTCAAATTGAAGCAAAACACATTGTTGGAGTGTCAGAATGCATAGATCGAAGGCAAATAAGCGTTCCATGGCTTTATTTCGCTTAGTTGCTTACTCTTGAGTAGAACTGCATATTCACTCCAGGAATACGCACCTTTGTCAAATGAGTCAAATTGAAGCAAAACACATTGTTGGAGTGTCAGAATGCATAGATAGAAGGCAAATGAGCGTTCCATGGCTTTATTTCGCTTAGTTGCTTACTCTTGAGTAGAACTGCATATTCACTCCAGGAATAAGCACATTTGTCAAATGAGTCCAATTGAAGCAAAACACATTGTTGGAGTGTCAGAATGCATAGATAGAAGGCAAATAAGCGTTCCATGGCTTTTTTTCGCTCAGTTACTTACTCTTGAGTAGAACTGCATATTCACTCCAGGAATAAGCACCTTTGTAAAATGAGTCAAATTGAAGCAAAACACATTGTTGGAGTGTCAGAATGCATAGATAGAAGGCGAGTAAGCGTTCCATGGCTTTATTTCGCTTAGTTGCTGACTCTTGAGTAGAACTGCATATTCACTCCAGGAATAAACACATTTGTCAAATGAGTCAAATTGAAGCAAAACACATTGTTGGAGTGTCAGAATGCATAGATAGAAGGCAAATAAGCGTTCCATGGCTTTATTTCGCTTAGTTGCTTACTCCTGAGTAGAACTGCATATTCACTCCAGGAATAAACACATTTGTCAAATGAGTCAAATTGAAGCAGAACACATTGTTGAAGTGTCAGAATGCATAGATAGAAGGCAAATAAGCGTTCCATGGCTTTATTTCGCTCAGTTGCTTACTCTTGAGTAGAACTGCATATTCACTCCAGGAATAAGCACCTTTGTAAAATGAGTCAAATTGAAGCAAAACACATTGTTGGAGTGTCAGAATGCATAGATAGAAGGCGAATAAGCGTTCCATGGCTTTATTTCGCTTAGTTGCTTACTCTTGAGTAGAACTGCATATTCACTCCAGGAATACGCACCTTTGTCAAATGAGTCAAATTGAAGCAAAACACATTGTTGGAGTGTCAGCATGCATAGATAGAAGGCAAATAAGCGTTCCATGGCTTTATTTCGCTTAGTTGCTTACTCTTGAGTAGAAGTGCATATTCACTCCAGGAATACGCACCTTTGTCAAATGAGTCAAATTGAAGTAAAACTAATTGTTGGAGTGTCAGAATGCATAGTTAGAAGGCAAATAAGCGTTCCATGGCTTTATTTCGCTTAGTTGCTTACTCTTGAGTAGAACTGCATATTCACTCCAGGAATACGCACCTTTGTCAAATGAGTCAAATTGAAGCAAAACACATTGTTGGAGTGTCAGAATGCATAGATAGAAGGCAAATAAGCGTTCAATGGCTTTATTTCGCTTAGTTGCTTACTCTTGAGTAGAACTGCATATTCACTCCAGGAATACGCACCTTTGTCAAATGAGTCAAATTGAAGCAAAACACATTGTTGGAGTGTCAGAATGCATAGATAGAAGGCAAATGAGCGTTCCATGGCTTTATTTCGCTTAGTTGCTTACTCTTGAGTAGAACTGCATATTCACTCCAGGAATAAGCACATTTGTCAAATGAGTCAAATTGAAGCAGAACACATTGTTGGAGTGTCAGAATGCATGGATAGAAGGCAAATAAGCGTTCCATGGCTTTATTTCGCTTAGTTGCTTACTCTTGAGTAGAACTGCATATTCACTCCAGGAATAAGCACCTTTGTCAAATGAGTCAAATTGAAGTAAAACTAATTGTTGGAGTGTCAGAATGCATAGATAGAAGGCAAATAAGCGTTCCATGGCTTTATTTCGCTTAGTTGCTTACTCTTGAGTAGAACTGCATATTCACTCCAGGAATACGCACCTTTGTCAAATGAGTCAAATTGAAGCAAAACACATTGTTGGAGTGTCAGAATGCATAGATAGAAGGCAAATAAGCGTTCAATGGCTTTATTTCGCTTAGTTGCTTACTCTTGAGTAGAACTGCATATTCACTCCAGGAATACGCACCTTTGTCAAATGAGTCAAATTGAAGCAAAACACATTGTTGGAGTGTCAGAATGCATAGATAGAAGGCAAATGAGCGTTCCATGGCTTTATTTCGCTTAGTTGCTTACTCTTGAGTAGAACTGCATATTCACTCCAGGAATAAGCACATTTGTCAAATGAGTCAAATTGAAGCAGAACACATTGTTGGAGTGTCAGAATGCATAGATAGAAGGCAAATAAGCGTTCCATGGCTTTATTTCGCATAGTTGCTTACTCTTGAGTAGAACTGCATATTCACTCCAGGAATACGCACCTTTGTCAAATGAGTCAAATTGAAGCAAAACACATTGTTGGAGTGTCAGAATGCATAGATAGAAGGCAAATAAGCGTTCCATGGCTTTATTTCGCTTAGTTGCTTACTCTTGAGTAGAACTGCATATTCACTCCAGGAATACGCACCTTTGTCAAATGAGTCAAATTGAAGCAAAACACATTGTTGGAGTGTCAGAATGCATAGATAGAAGGCAAATGAGCGTTCCATGGCTTTATTTCGCTTAGTTGCTTACTCTTGAGTAGAACTGCATATTCACTCCAGGAATAAGCACATTTGTCAAATGAGTCCAATTGAAGCAAAACACATTGTTGGAGTGTCAGAATGCATAGATAGAAGGCAAATAAGCGTTCCATGGCTTTATTTCGCTCAGTTACTTACTCTTGAGTAGAACTGCATATTCACTCCAGGAATAAGCACCTTTGTAAAATGAGTCAAATTGAAGCAAAACACATTGTTGGAGTGTCAGAATGCATAGATAGAAGGCGAGTAAGCGTTCCATGGCTTTATTTCGCTTAGTTGCTGACTCTTGAGTAGAACTGCATATTCACTCCAGGAATAAACACATTTGTCAAATGAGTCAAATTGAAGCAAAACACATTGTTGGAGTGTCAGAATGCATAGATAGAAGGCAAATGAGCGTTCCATGGCTTTATTTCGCTTAGTTGCTTACTCTTGAGTAGAACTGCATATTCACTCCAGGAATAAGCACATTTGTCAAATGAGTCCAATTGAAGCAAAACACATTGTTGGAGTGTCAGAATGCATAGATAGAAGGCAAATAAGCGTTCCATGGCTTTATTTCGCTCAGTTACTTACTCTTGAGTAGAACTGCATATTCACTCCAGGAATAAGCACCTTTGTAAAATGAGTCAAATTGAAGCAAAACACATTGTTGGAGTGTCAGAATGCATAGATAGAAGGCGAGTAAGCGTTCCATGGCTTTATTTCGCTTAGTTGCTGACTCTTGAGTAGAACTGCATATTCACTCCAGGAATAAACACATTTGTCAAATGAGTCAAATTGAAGCAAAACACATTGTTGGAGTGTCAGAATGCATAGATAGAAGGCAAATAAGCGTTCCATGGCTTTATTTCGCTTAGTTTCTTACTCCTGAGTAGAACTGCATATTCACTCCAGGAATAAACACATTTGTCAAATGAGTCAAATTGAAGCAGAACACATTGTTGAAGTGTCAGAATGCATAGATAGAAGGCAAATAAGCGTTCCATGGCTTTATTTCGCTCAGTTGCTTACTCTTGAGTAGAACTGCATATTCACTCCAGGAATAAGCACCTTTGTAAAATGAGTCAAATTGAAGCAAAACACATTGTTGGAGTGTCAGAATGCATAGATAGAAGGCGAATAAGCGTTCCATGGCTTTATTTCGCTTAGTTGCTTACTCTTGAGTAGAACTGCATATTCACTCCAGGAATACGCACCTTTGTCAAATGAGTCAAATTGAAGCAAAACACATTGTTGGAGTGTCAGCATGCATAGATAGAAGGCAAATAAGCGTTCCATGGCTTTATTTCGCTTAGTTGCTTACTCTTGAGTAGAAGTGCATATTCACTCCAGGAATACGCACCTTTGTCAAATGAGTCAAATTGAAGTAAAACTAATTGTTGGAGTGTCAGAATGCATAGATAGAAGGCAAATAAGCGTTCCATGGCTTTATTTCGCTTAGTTGCTTACTCTTGAGTAGAACTGCATATTCACTCCAGGAATACGCACCTTTGTCAAATGAGTCAAATTGAAGCAAAACACATTGTTGGAGTGTCAGAATGCATAGATAGAAGGCAAATAAGCGTTCAATGGCTTTATTTCGCTTAGTTGCTTACTCTTGAGTAGAACTGCATATTCACTCCAGGAATACGCACCTTTGTCAAATGAGTCAAATTGAAGCAAAACACATTGTTGGAGTGTCAGAATGCATAGATAGAAGGCAAATGAGCGTTCCATGGCTTTATTTCGCTTAGTTGCTTACTCTTGAGTAGAACTGCATATTCACTCCAGGAATAAGCACATTTGTCAAATGAGTCAAATTGAAGCAGAACACATTGTTGGAGTGTCAGAATGCATGGATAGAAGGCAAATAAGCGTTCCATGGCTTTATTTCGCTTAGTTGCTTACTCTTGAGTAGAACTGCATATTCACTCCAGGAATAAGCACCTTTGTCAAATGAGTCAAATTGAAGTAAAACTAATTGTTGGAGTGTCAGAATGCATAGATAGAAGGCAAATAAGCGTTCCATGGCTTTATTTCGCTTAGTTGCTTACTCTTGAGTAGAACTGCATATTCACTCCAGGAATACGCACCTTTGTCAAATGAGTCAAATTGAAGCAAAACACATTGTTGGAGTGTCAGAATGCATAGATAGAAGGCAAATGAGCGTTCCATGGCTTTATTTCGCTTAGTTGCTTACTCTTGAGTAGAACTGCATATTCACTCCAGGAATAAGCACATTTGTCAAATGAGTCAAATTGAAGCAGAACACATTGTTGGAGTGTCAGAATGCATAGATAGAAGGCAAATAAGCGTTCCATGGCTTTATTTCGCATAGTTGCTTACTCTTGAGTAGAACTGCATATTCACTCCAGGAATACGCACCTTTGTCAAATGAGTCAAATTGAAGCAAAACACATTGTTGGAGTGTCAGAATGCATAGATAGAAGGCAAATGAGCGTTCCATGGCTTTATTTCGCTTAGTTGCTTACTCTTGAGTAGAACTGCATATTCACTCCAGGAATAAGCACATTTGTCAAATGAGTCAAATTGAAGCAGAACACATTGTTGGAGTGTCAGAATGCATGGATAGAAGGCAAATAAGCGTTCCATGGCTTTATTTCGCTTAGTTGCTTACTCCTGAGTAGAACTGCATATTCACTCCAGGAATAAACACCTTTGTCAAATGAGTCTAATTGAAGCAGAATACATTGTTGGAGTGTCAAAATGCATAGATAGAAGGCAAATAAGCGTTCCATGGCTTTATTTCGCTTAGTTGCTTACTCTTGAGTAGAACTGCATATTCACTCCAGGAATACGCACCTTTGTCAAATGAGTCAAATTGAAGCAAAACACATTGTTGGAGTGTCAGAATGCATAGATAGAAGGCAAATAAGCGTTCCATGGCTTTATTTCGCATAGTTGCTTACTCTTGAGTAGAACTGCATATTCACTCCAGGAATACGCACCTTTGTCAAATGAGTCAAATTGAAGCAAAACACATTGTTGGAGTGTCAGAATGCATAGATAGAAGGCAAATAAGCGTTCCATGGCTTTATTTCGCTTAGTTGCTTACTCTTGAGTAGAACTGCATATTCACTCCAGGAATACGCACCTTTGTCAAATGAGTCAAATTGAAGCAAAACACATTGTTGGAGTGTCAGAATGCATAGATAGAAGGCAAATGAGCGTTCCATGGCTTTATTTCGCTTAGTTGCTTACTCTTGAGTAGAACTGCATATTCACTCCAGGAATAAGCACATTTGTCAAATGAGTCCAATTGAAGCAAAACACATTGTTGGAGTGTCAGAATGCATAGATAGAAGGCAAATAAGCGTTCCATGGCTTTTTTTCGCTCAGTTACTTACTCTTGAGTAGAACTGCATATTCACTCCAGGAATAAGCACCTTTGTAAAATGAGTCAAATTGAAGCAAAACACATTGTTGGAGTGTCAGAATGCATAGATAGAAGGCGAGTAAGCGTTCCATGGCTTTATTTCGCTTAGTTGCTGACTCTTGAGTAGAACTGCATATTCACTCCAGGAATAAACACATTTGTCAAATGAGTCAAATTGAAGCAAAACACATTGTTGGAGTGTCAGAATGCATAGATAGAAGGCAAATAAGCGTTCCATGGCTTTATTTCGCTTAGTTGCTTACTCCTGAGTAGAACTGCATATTCACTCCAGGAATAAACACATTTGTCAAATGAGTCAAATTGAAGCAGAACACATTGTTGAAGTGTCAGAATGCATAGATAGAAGGCAAATAAGCGTTCCATGGCTTTATTTCGCTCAGTTGCTTACTCTTGAGTAGAACTGCATATTCACTCCAGGAATAAGCACCTTTGTAAAATGAGTCAAATTGAAGCAAAACACATTGTTGGAGTGTCAGAATGCATAGATAGAAGGCGAATAAGCGTTCCATGGCTTTATTTCGCTTAGTTGCTTACTCTTGAGTAGAACTGCATATTCACTGCAGGAATACGCACCTTTGTCAAATGAGTCAAATTGAAGCAAAACACATTGTTGGAGTGTCAGCATGCATAGATAGAAGGCAAATAAGCGTTCCATGGCTTTATTTCGCTTAGTTGCTTACTCTTGAGTAGAAGTGCATATTCACTCCAGGAATACGCACCTTTGTCAAATGAGTCAAATGGAAGTAAAACTAATTGTTGGAGTGTCAGAATGCATAGATAGAAGGCAAATAAGCGTTCCATGGCTTTATTTCGCTTAGTTGCTTACTCTTGAGTAGAACTGCATATTCACTCCAGGAATACGCACCTTTGTCAAATGAGTCAAATTGAAGCAAAACACATTGTTGGAGTGTCAGAATGCATAGATAGAAGGCAAATAAGCGTTCAATGGCTTTATTTCGCTTAGTTGCTTACTCTTGAGTAGAACTGCATATTCACTCCAGGAATACGCACCTTTGTCAAATGAGTCAAATTGAAGCAAAACACATTGTTGGAGTGTCAGAATGCATAGATAGAAGGCAAATGAGCGTTCCATGGCTTTATTTCGCTTAGTTGCTTACTCTTGAGTAGAACTGCATATTCACTCCAGGAATAAGCACATTTGTCAAATGAGTCAAATTGAAGCAGAACACATTGTTGGAGTGTCAGAATGCATGGATAGAAGGCAAATAAGCGTTCCATGGCTTTATTTCGCTTAGTTGCTTACTCTTGAGTAGAACTGCATATTCACTCCAGGAATAAGCACCTTTGTCAAATGAGTCAAATTGAAGTAAAACTAATTGTTGGAGTGTCAGAATGCATAGATAGAAGGCAAATAAGCGTTCCATGGCTTTATTTCGCTTAGTTGCTTACTCTTGAGTAGAACTGCATATTCACTCCAGGAATACGCACCTTTGTCAAATGAGTCAAATTGAAGCAAAACACATTGTTGGAGTGTCAGAATGCATAGATAGAAGGCAAATAAGCGTTCAATGGCTTTATTTCGCTTAGTTGCTTACTCTTGAGTAGAACTGCATATTCACTCCAGGAATACGCACCTTTGTCAAATGAGTCAAATTGAAGCAAAACACATTGTTGGAGTGTCAGAATGCATAGATAGAAGGCAAATGAGCGTTCCATGGCTTTATTTCGCTTAGTTGCTTACTCTTGAGTAGAACTGCATATTCACTCCAGGAATAAGCACATTTGTCAAATGAGTCAAATTGAAGCAGAACACATTGTTGGAGTGTCAGAATGCATAGATAGAAGGCAAATAAGCGTTCCATGGCTTTATTTCGCTTAGTTGCTTACTCTTGAGTAGAACTGCATATTCACTCCAGGAATACGCACCTTTGTCAAATGAGTCAAATTGAAGCAAAACACATTGTTGGAGTGTCAGAATGCATAGATAGAAGGCAAATAAGCGTTCCATGGCTTTATTTCGCTTAGTTGCTTACTCTTGAGTAGAACTGCATATTCACTCCAGGAATACGCACCTTTGTCAAATGAGTCAAATTGAAGCAAAACACATTGTTGGAGTGTCAGAATGCATAGATAGAAGGCAAATGAGCGTTCCATGGCTTTATTTCGCTTAGTTGCTTACTCTTGAGTAGAACTGCATATTCACTCCAGGAATAAGCACATTTGTCAAATGAGTCCAATTGAAGCAAAACACATTGTTGGAGTGTCAGAATGCATAGATAGAAGGCAAATAAGCGTTCCATGGCTTTATTTCGCTCAGTTACTTACTCTTGAGTAGAACTGCATATTCACTCCAGGAATAAGCACCTTTGTAAAATGAGTCAAATTGAAGCAAAACACATTGTTGGAGTGTCAGAATGCATAGATAGAAGGCGAGTAAGCGTTCCATGGCTTTATTTCGCTTAGTTGCTGACTCTTGAGTAGAACTGCATATTCACTCCAGGAATAAACACATTTGTCAAATGAGTCAAATTGAAGCAAAACACATTGTTGGAGTGTCAGAATGCATAGATAGAAGGCAAATAAGCGTTCCATGGCTTTATTTCGCTTAGTTGCTTACTCCTGAGTAGAACTGCATATTCACTCCAGGAATAAACACATTTGTCAAATGAGTCAAATTGAAGCAGAACACATTGTTGAAGTGTCAGAATGCATAGATAGAAGGCAAATAAGCGTTCCATGGCTTTATTTCGCTCAGTTGCTTACTCTTGAGTAGAACTGCATATTCACTCCAGGAATAAGCACCTTTGTAAAATGAGTCAAATTGAAGCAAAACACATTGTTGGAGTGTCAGAATGCATAGATAGAAGGCGAATAAGCGTTCCATGGCTTTATTTCGCTTAGTTGCTTACTCTTGAGTAGAACTGCATATTCACTCCAGGAATAAGCACCTTTGTCAAATGAGTCAAATTGAAGTAAAACTAATTTTTGGAGTGTCAGAATGCATAGATAGAAGGCAAATAAGCGTTCCATGGCTTTATTTCGCTTAGTTGCTTACTCTTGAGTAGAACTGCATATTCACTCCAGGAATACGCACCTTTGTCAAATGAGTCAAATTGAAGCAAAACACATTGTTGGAGTGTCAGAATGCATAGATAGAAGGCAAATAAGCGTTCAATGGCTTTATTTCGCTTAGTTGCTTACTCTTGAGTAGAACTGCATATTCACTCCAGGAATACGCACCTTTGTCAAATGAGTCAAATTGAAGCAAAACACATTGTTGGAGTGTCAGAATGCATAGATAGAAGGCAAATGAGCGTTCCATGGCTTTATTTCGCTTAGTTGCTTACTCTTGAGTAGAACTGCATATTCACTCCAGGAATAAGCACATTTGTCAAATGAGTCAAATTGAAGCAGAACACATTGTTGGAGTGTCAGAATGCATGGATAGAAGGCAAATAAGCGTTCCATGGCTTTATTTCGCTTAGTTGCTTACTCCTGAGTAGAACTGCATATTCACTCCAGGAATAAACACCTTTGTCAAATGAGTCAAATTGAAGCAGAATACATTGTTGGAGTGTCAAAATGCATAGATAGAAGGCAAATAAGCGTTCCATGGCTTTATTTCGCTTAGTTGCTTACTCTTGAGTAGAACTGCATATTCACTCCAGGAATACGCACCTTTGTCAAATGAGTCAAATTGAAGCAAAACACATTGTTGGAGTGTCAGAATGCATAGATAGAAGGCAAATAAGCGTTCCATGGCTTTATTTCGCATAGTTGCTTACTCTTGAGTAGAACTGCATATTCACTCCAGGAATACGCACCTTTGTCAAATGAGTCAAATTGAAGCAAAACACATTGTTGGAGTGTCAGAATGCATAGATAGAAGGCAAATAAGCGTTCCATGGCTTTATTTCGCTTAGTTGCTTACTCTTGAGTAGAACTGCATATTCACTCCAGGAATACGCACCTTTGTCAAATGAGTCAAATTGAAGCAAAACACATTGTTGGAGTGTCAGAATGCATAGATAGAAGGCAAATAAGCGTTCCATGGCTTTATTTCGCTTAGTTGCTTACTCTTGAGTAGAACTGCATATTCACTCCAGGAATACGCACCTTTGTCAAATGAGTCAAATTGAAGCAAAACACATTGTTGGAGTGTCAGAATGCATAGATAGAAGGCAAATGAGCGTTCCATGGCTTTATTTCGCTTAGTTGCTTACTCTTGAGTAGAACTGCATATTCACTCCAGGAATAAGCACATTTGTCAAATGAGTCAAATTGAAGCAGAACACATTGTTGGAGTGTCAGAATGCATGGATAGAAGGCAAATAAGCGTTCCATGGCTTTATTTCGCTTAGTTGCTTACTCTTGAGTAGAACTGCATATTCACTCCAGGAATAAGCACCTTTGTCAAATGAGTCAAATTGAAGCAAAACACATTGTTGGAGTGTCAGAATGCATAGATAGAAGGCAAATAAGCGTTCAATGGCTTTATTTCGCTTAGTTGCTTACTCTTGAGTAGAACTGCATATTCACTCCAGGAATACGCACCTTTGTCAAATGAGTCAAATTGAAGCAAAACACATTGTTGGAGTGTCAGAATGCATAGATAGAAGGCAAATGAGCGTTCCATGGCTTTATTTCGCTTAGTTGCTTACTCTTGAGTAGAACTGCATATTCACTCCAGGAATAAGCACATTTGTCAAATGAGTCAAATTGAAGCAGAACACATTGTTGGAGTGTCAGAATGCATGGATAGAAGGCAAATAAGCGTTCCATGGCTTTATTTCGCTTAGTTGCTTACTCCTGAGTAGAACTGCATATTCACTCCAGGAATAAACACCTTTGTCAAATGAGTCAAATTGAAGCAGAATACATTGTTGGAGTGTCAAAATGCATAGATAGAAGGCAAATAAGCGTTCCATGGCTTTATTTCGCTTAGTTGCTTACTCTTGAGTAGAACTGCATATTCACTCCAGGAATACGCACCTTTGTCAAATGAGTCAAATTGAAGCAAAACACATTGTTGGAGTGTCAGAATGCATAGATAGAAGGCAAATAAGCGTTCCATGGCTTTATTTCGCATAGTTGCTTACTCTTGAGTAGAACTGCATATTCACTCCAGGAATACGCACCTTTGTCAAATGAGTCAAATTGAAGCAAAACACATTGTTGGAGTGTCAGAATGCATAGATAGAAGGCAAATAAGCGTTCCATGGCTTTATTTCGCTTAGTTGCTTACTCTTGAGTAGAACTGCATATTCACTCCAGGAATACGCACCTTTGTCAAATGAGTCAAATTGAAGCAAAACACATTGTTGGAGTGTCAGAATGCATAGATAGAAGGCAAATAAGCGTTCCATGGCTTTATTTCGCTTAGTTGCTTACTCTTGAGTAGAACTGCATATTCACTCCAGGAATACGCACCTTTGTCAAATGAGTCAAATTGAAGCAAAACACATTGTTGGAGTGTCAGAATGCATAGATAGAAGGCAAATGAGCGTTCCATGGCTTTATTTCGCTTAGTTGCTTACTCTTGAGTAGAACTGCATATTCACTCCAGGAATAAGCACATTTGTCAAATGAGTCAAATTGAAGCAGAACACATTGTTGGAGTGTCAGAATGCATGGATAGAAGGCAAATAAGCGTTCCATGGCTTTATTTCGCTTAGTTGCTTACTCTTGAGTAGAACTGCATATTCACTCCAGGAATAAGCACCTTTGTCAAATGAGTCAAATTGAAGCAAAACACATTGTTGGAGTGTCAGAATGCATAGATAGAAGGCAAATGAGCGTTCCATGGCTTTATTTCGCTTAGTTGCTTACTCTTGAGTAGAACTGCATATTCACTCCAGGAATAAGCACATTTGTCAAATGAGTCAAATTGAAGCAGAACACATTGTTGGAGTGTCAGAATGCATGGATAGAAGGCAAATAAGCGTTCCATGGCTTTATTTCGCTTAGTTGCTTACTCCTGAGTAGAACTGCATATTCACTCCAGGAATAAACACCTTTGTCAAATGAGTCAAATTGAAGCAGAATACATTGTTGGAGTGTCAAAATGCATAGATAGAAGGCAAATAAGCGTTCCATGGCTTTATTTCGCTTAGTTGCTTACTCTTGAGTAGAACTGCATATTCACTCCAGGAATACGCACCTTTGTCAAATGAGTCAAATTGAAGCAAAACACATTGTTGGAGTGTCAGAATGCATAGATAGAAGGCAAATGAGCGTTCCATGGCTTTATTTCGCTTAGTTGCTTACTCTTGAGTAGAACTGCATATTCACTCCAGGAATAAGCACATTTGTCAAATGAGTCAAATTGAAGCAGAACACATTGTTGGAGTGTCAGAATGCATGGATAGAAGGCAAATAAGCGTTCCATGGCTTTATTTCGCTTAGTTGCTTACTCTTGAGTAGAACTGCATATTCACTCCAGGAATAAGCACCTTTGTCAAATGAGTCAAATTGAAGCAAAACACATTGTTGGAGTGTCAGAATGCATAGATAGAAGGCAAATGAGCGTTCCATGGCTTTATTTCGCTTAGTTGCTTACTCTTGAGTAGAACTGCATATTCACTCCAGGAATAAGCACATTTGTCAAATGAGTCAAATTGAAGCAGAACACATTGTTGGAGTGTCAGAATGCATGGATAGAAGGCAAATAAGCGTTCCATGGCTTTATTTCGCTTAGTTGCTTACTCCTGAGTAGAACTGCATATTCACTCCAGGAATAAACACCTTTGTCAAATGAGTCAAATTGAAGCAGAATACATTGTTGGAGTGTCAAAATGCATAGATAGAAGGCAAATAAGCGTTCCATGGCTTTATTTCGCTTAGTTGCTTACTCTTGAGTAGAACTGCATATTCACTCCAGGAATACGCACCTTTGTCAAATGAGTCAAATTGAAGCAAAACACATTGTTGGAGTGTCAGAATGCATAGATAGAAGGCAAATAAGCGTTCCATGGCTTTATTTCGCATAGTTGCTTACTCTTGAGTAGAACTGCATATTCACTCCAGGAATACGCACCTTTGTCAAATGAGTCAAATTGAAGCAAAACACATTGTTGGAGTGTCAGAATGCATAGATAGAAGGCAAATAAGCGTTCCATGGCTTTATTTCGCTTAGTTGCTTACTCTTGAGTAGAACTGCATATTCACTCCAGGAATACGCACCTTTGTCAAATGAGTCAAATTGAAGCAAAACACATTGTTGGAGTGTCAGAATGCATAGATAGAAGGCAAATAAGCGTTCCATGGCTTTATTTCGCTTAGTTGCTTACTCCTGAGTAGAACTGCATATTCACTCCAGGAATAAACACATTTGTCAAATGAGTCAAATTGAAGCAGAACACATTGTTGAAGTGTCAGAATGCATAGATTGAAGGCAAATAAGCGTTCCATGGCTTTATTTCGCTCAGTTGCTTACTCTTGAGTAGAACTGCATATTCACTCCAGGAATAAGCACCTTTGTCAAATGAGTCAAATTGAAGCAAAACACATTGTTGGAGTGTCAGAATGCATAGATAGAAGGCGAATAAGCGTTCCATGGCTTTATTTCGCTTAGTTGCTTACTCTTGAGTAGAACTGCATATTCACTCCAGGAATAAACACATTTGTCAAATGAGTCAAATTGAAGCAGAACACATTGTTGGAGTGTCAGAATGCATAGATAGAAGGCAAATAAGCGTTCCATGGCTTTATTTCGCTCAGTTGCTTACTCTTGAGTAGAACTGCATATTCACTCCAGGAATAAGCACCTTTGTAAAATGAGTCAAATTGAAGCAAAACACATTGTTGGAGTGTCAGAATGCATAGATAGAAGGCAAATAAGCGTTCCATGGCTTTATTTCGCTTAGTTGCTTACTCTTGAGTAGAACTGCATATTCACTCCAGGAATAAACACATTTGTCAAATGAGTCAAATTGAAGCAGAACACATTGTTGAAGTGTCAGAATGCATAGATAGAAGGCAAATAAGCGTTCCATGGCTTTATTTTGCTTAGTTGCTTACTCTTGAGTAGAACTGCATATTCACTCCAGGAATAAGCACCTTTGTCAAATGAGTCAAATTGAAGTAAAACTAATTGTTGGAGTGTCAGAATGCATAGATAGAAGGCAAATAAGCGTTCCATGGCTTTATTTCGCTTAGTTGCTTACTCTTGAGTAGAACTGCATATTCACTCCAGGAATACGCACCTTTGTCAAATGAGTCAAATTGAAGCAAAACACATTGTTGGAGTGTCAGAATGCATAGATAGAAGGCAAATGAGCGTTCCATGGCTTTATTTCGCTTAGTTGCTTACTCTTGAGTAGAACTGCATATTCACTCCAGGAATACGCACCTTTGTCAAATGAGTCAAATTGAAGCAAAACACATTGTTGGAGTGTCAGAATGCATAGATAGAAGGCGAATAAGCGTTCCATGGCTTTATTTCGCTTAGTTGCTTACTCTTGAGTAGAACTGCATATTCACTCCAGGAATAAACACATTTGTCAAATGAGTCAAATTGAAGCAGAACACATTGTTGAAGTGTCAGAATGCATAGATAGAAGGCAAATAAGCGTTCCATGGCTTTATTTCGCTTAGTTGCTTACTCTTGAGTAGAACTGCATATTCACTCCAGGAATAAGCACCTTTGTCAAATGAGTCAAATTGAAGTAAAACTAATTGTTGGAGTGTCAGAATGCATAGATAGAAGGCAAATAAGCGTTCCATGGCTTTATTTCGCTTAGTTGCTTACTCTTGAGTAGAACTGCATATTCACTCCAGGAATACGCACCTTTGTCAAATGAGTCAAATTGAAGCAAAACACATTGTTGGAGTGTCAGAATGCATAGATAGAAGGCAAATGAGCGTTCCATGGCTTTATTTTGCTTAGTTGCTTACTCTTGAGTAGAACTGCATATTCACTCCAGGAATAAGCACATTTGTCAAATGAGTCAAATTGAAGCAAAACTCATTGTTGGAGTGTCAGAATGCTTAGATAGAAGGCAAATAAGCGTTCCATGGCTTTATTTCGCTTAGTTGCTTACTCTTGAGTAGAACTGCATATTCACTCCAGGAATAAACACATTTGTCAAATGAGTCAAATTGAAGCAAAACACATTGTTGGAGTGTCAGAATGCATAGATAGAAGGCAAATGAGCGTTCCATGGCTTTATTTCGCTTAGTTGCTTACTCTTGAGTAGAACTGCATATTCACTCCAGGAATAAGCACATTTGTCAAATGAGTCCAATTGAAGCAAAACACATTGTTGGAGTGTCAGAATGCATAGATAGAAGGCAAATAAGCGTTCCATGGCTTTATTTCGCTCAGTTACTTACTCTTGAGTAGAACTGCATATTCACTCCAGGAATACGCACCTTTGTCAAATGAGTCAAATTGAAGCAAAACACATTGTTGGAGTGTCAGAATGCATAGATAGAAGGCAAATGAGCGTTCCATGGCTTTATTTCGCTTAGTTGCTTACTCTTGAGTAGAACTGCATATTCACTCCAGGAATAAACACCTTTGTCAAATGAGTCAAATTGAAGCAGAATACATTGTTGGAGTGTCAAAATGCATAGATAGAAGGCAAATAAGCGTTCCATGGCTTTATTTCGCTTAGTTGCTTATTCTTGAGTAGAACTGCATATTCACTCCAGGAATACGCACCTTTGTCAAATGAGTCAAATTGAAGCAAAACACATTGTTGGGGTGTCAGAATGCATAGATAGAAGGCAAATAAGCGTTCCATGGCTTTATTTCGCTTAGTTGCTTACTCTTGAGTAGAACTGCATATTCACTCCAGGAATACGCACCTTTGTCAAATGAGTCAAATTGAAGCAAAACACATTGTTGGAGTGTCAGAATGCATAGATAGAAGGCAAATAAGCGTTCCATGGCTTTATTTCGCTCAGTTACTTACTCTTGAGTAGAACTGCATATTCACTCCAGGAATAAGCACCTTTGTAAAATGAGTCAAATTGAAGCAAAACACATTGTTGGAGTGTCAGAATGCATAGATAGAAGGCGAGTAAGCGTTCCATGGCTTTATTTCGCTTAGTTGCTGACTCTTGAGTAGAACTGCATATTCACTCCAGGAATAAACACATTTGTCAAATGAGTCAAATTGAAGCAAAACACATTGTTGGAGTGTCAGAATGCATAGATAGAAGGCAAATAAGCGTTCCATGGCTTTATTTCGCTTAGTTGCTTACTCCTGAGTAGAACTGCATATTCAATCCAGGAATAAACACATTTGTCAAATGAGTCAAATTGAAGCAGAACACATTGTTGGAGTGTCAGAATGCATAGATAGAAGGCAAATAAGCGTTCCATGGCTTTATTTCGCTCAGTTGCTTACTCTTGAGTAGAACTGCATATTCACTCCAGGAATAAGCACCTTTGTAAAATGAGTCAAATTGAAGCAAAACACATTGTTGGAGTGTCAGAATGCATAGATAGAAGGCGAATAAGCGTTCCATGGCTTTATTTCGCTTAGTTGCTTACTCTTGAGTAGAACTGCATATTCACTCCAGGAATACGCACCTTTGTCAAATGAGTCAAATTGAAGCAAAACACATTGTTGGAGTGTCAGCATGCATAGATAGAAGGCAAATAAGCGTTCCATGGCTTTATTTCGCTTAGTTGCTTACTCTTGAGTAGAAGTGCATATTCACTCCAGGAATACGCACCTTTGTCAAATGAGTCAAATTGAAGCAAAACACATTGTTGGAGTGTCAGAATGCATAGAGAGAAGGCAAATAAGCGTTCCATGGCTTTATTTCGCTTAGTTGCTTACTCTTGAGTAGAACTGCATATTCACTCCAGGAATAAGCACCTTTGTCAAATGAGTCAAATTGAAGCAGAACACATTGTTGGAGTGTCAGAATGCATAGATAGAAGGCAAATAAGCGTTCCATGGCTTTATTTCGCTTAGTTGCTTACTCTTGAGTAGAACTGCATATTCACTCCAGGAATAAGCACCTTTGTAAAATGAGTCAAATTGAAGCAAAACACATTGTTGGAGTGTCAGAATGCATAGATAGAAGGCAAATAAGCATTCTATGGCTTTATTTCGCTTAGTTGCTTACTCTTGAGTAGAACTGCATGTTCACTCCAGGAATAAGCACGTTTGTAGAATGAGTCAAATTGAAGCAGAACACATTGTTGGAGTGTCTGAATGCATAGATAGAAGGCAAATAAGCGTTCCATGGCTTTATTTCGCTTAGTTGCTTACTCTTGAGTAGAACTGCATATTCACTCCAGGAATAAGCACCTTTGTAAAATGAGTCAAATTGAAGCAAAACACATTGTTGGAGTGTCAGAATGCATAGATAGAAGGCAAATGAGCGTTCCATGGCTTTATTTCGCTTAGTTGCTGACTCTTGAGTAGAACTGCATATTCACTCCAGGAATAAACACATTTGTCAAATGAGTCAAATTGAAGCAAAACACATTGTTGGAGTGTCAGAATGCATAGATAGAAGGCAAATGAGCGTTCCATGGCTTTATTTTGCTTAGTTGCTTACTCTTGAGTAGAACTGCATATTCACTCCAGGAATAAGCACATTTGTCAAATGAGTCAAATTGAAGCAAAACTCATTGTTGGAGTGTCAGAATGCATAGATAGAAGGCAAATATGCGTTCCATGGCTTTATTTCGCTTAGTTGCTTACTCTTGAGTAGAATTGCATATTCACTCCAGGAATAAACACATTTGTCAAATGAGTCAAATTGAAGCAGAACACATTGTTGGAGTGTCAGAATGCATAGATAGAAGGCAAATAAGCGTTCCATGGCTTTATTTCGCTTAGTTGCTTACTCTTGAGTAGAACTGCATATTCACTCCAGGAATAAGCACCTTTGTAAAATGAGTCAAATTGAAGCAAAACACATTGTTGGAGTGTCAGAATGCATAGATAGAAGGCGAGTAAGCGTTCCATGGCTTTATTTCGCTTAGTTGCTTACTCTTGAATAACTGCATATTCACTCCAGGAATAAACACATTTGTCAAATGAGTCAAATTGAAGCAGAACACATTGTTGAAGTGTCAGAATGCATAGATAGAAGGCAAATAAGCGTTCCATGGCTTTATTTCGCTTAGTTGCTTACTCTTGAGTAGAACTGCATATTCACTCCAGGAATAAACACATTTGTCAAATGAGTCAAATTGAAGCAAAACACATTGTTGGAGTGTCAGAATGCATAGATAGAAGGCAAATAAGCGTTCAATGGCTTTATTTCGCTTAGTTGCTTACTCTTGAGTAGAACTGCATATTCACTCCAGGAATACGCACCTTTGTCAAATGAGTCAAATTGAAGCAAAACACATTGTTGGAGTGTCAGAATGCATAGATAGAAGGCGAATAAGCGTTCCATGGCTTTATTTCGCTTAGTTGCTTACTCTTGAGTAGAACTGCATATTCACTCCAGGAATAAACACATTTGTCAAATGAGTCAAATTGAAGCAGAACACATTGTTGAAGTGTCAGAATGCATAGATAGAAGGCAAATAAGCGTTCCATGGCTTTATTTCGCTTAGTTGCTTACTCTTGAGTAGAACTGCATATTCACTCCAGGAATAAGCACATTTGTCAAATGAGTCAAATTGAAGCAAAACTCATTGTTGGAGTGTCAGAATGCATAGATAGAAGGCAAATATGCGTTCCATGGCTTTATTTCGCTTAGTTGCTTACTCTTGAGTAGAATTGCATATTCACTCCAGGAATAAACACATTTGTCAAATGAGTCAAATTGAAGCAGAACACATTGTTGGAGTGTCAGAATGCATAGATAGAAGGCAAATAAGCATTCTATGGCTTTATTTCGCTTAGTTGCTTACTCTTGAGTAGAACTGCATGTTCACTCCAGGAATAAGCACGTTTGTAGAATGAGTCAAATTGAAGCAGAACACATTGTTGGAGTGTCTGAATGCATAGATAGAAGGCAAATAAGCGTTCCATGGCTTTATTTCGCTTAGTTGCTTACTCTTGAGTAGAACTGCATATTCACTCCAGGAATAAGCACCTTTGTAAAATGAGTCAAATTGAAGCAAAACACATTGTTGGAGTGTCAGAATGCATAGATAGAAGGCGAGTAAGCGTTCCATGGCTTTATTTCGCTTAGTTGCTGACTCTTGAGTAGAACTGCATATTCACTCCAGGAATAAACACATTTGTCAAATGAGTCAAATTGAAGCAAAACACATTGTTGGAGTGTCAGAATGCATAGATAGAAGGCAAATAAGCGTTCAATGGCTTTATTTCGCTTAGTTGCTTACTCTTGAGTAGAACTGCATATTCACTCCAGGAATACGCACCTTTGTCAAATGAGTCAAATTGAAGCAAAACACATTGTTGGAGTGTCAGAATGCATAGATAGAAGGCAAATGAGCGTTCCATGGCTTTATTTCGCTTAGTTGCTTACTCTTGAGTAGAACTGCATATTCACTCCAGGAATAAGCACATTTGTCAAATGAGTCAAATTGAAGCAGAACACATTGTTGGAGTGTCAGAATGCATAGATAGAAGGCAAATAAGCGTTCCATGGCTTTATTTCGCTTAGTTGCTTACTCTTGAGTAGAACTGCAAATTCACTCCAGGAATAAACACCTTTGTCAAATGAGTCAAATTGAAGCAAAACTCATTGTTGGAGTGTCAGAATGCATAGATAGAAGGCAAATGAGCGTTCCATGGCTTTATTTCGCTCAGTTGCTTACTCTTGAGTAGAACTGCATATTCACTCCAGGAATAAACACCTTTGTCAAATGAGTCAAATTGAAGCAGAATACATTGTTGGAGTGTCAAAATGCATAGATAGAAGGCAAATAAGCGTTCCATGGCTTTATTTCGCTTAGTTGCTTACTCTTGAGTAGAACTGCATATTCACTCCAGGAATACGCACCTTTGTCAAATGAGTCAAATTGAAGCAAAACACATTGTTGGAGTGTCAGAATGCATAGATAGAAGGCAAATAAGCGTTCCATGGCTTTATTTCGCTTAGTTGCTTACTCTTGAGTAGAACTGCATATTCACTCCAGGAATACGCACCTTTGTCAAATGAGTCAAATTGAAGCAAAACACATTGTTGGAGTGTCAGAATGCATAGATAGAAGGCAAATAAGCGTTCCATGGCTTTATTTCGCTCAGTTACTTACTCTTGAGTAGAACTGCATATTCACTCCAGGAATAAGCACCTTTGTAAAATGAGTCAAATTGAAGCAAAACACATTGTTGGAGTGTCAGAATGCATAGATAGAAGGCGAGTAAGCGTTCCATGGCTTTATTTCGCTTAGTTGCTGACTCTTGAGTAGAACTGCATATTCACTCCAGGAATAAACACATTTGTCAAATGAGTCAAATTGAAGCAAAACACATTGTTGGAGTGTCAGAATGCATAGATAGAAGGCAAATGAGCGTTCCATGGCTTTATTTTGCTTAGTTGCTTACTCTTGAGTAGAACTGCATATTCACTCCAGGAATAAGCACATTTGTCAAATGAGTCAAATTGAAGCAAAACTCATTGTTGGAGTGTCAGAATGCATAGATAGAAGGCAAATATGCGTTCCATGGCTTTATTTCGCTTAGTTGCTTACTCTTGAGTAGAATTGCATATTCACTCCAGGAATAAACACATTTGTCAAATGAGTCAAATTGAAGCAGAACACATTGTTGGAGTGTCAGAATGCATAGATAGAAGGCAAATAAGCATTCTATGGCTTTATTTCGCTTAGTTGCTTACTCTTGAGTAGAACTGCATGTTCACTCCAGGAATAAGCACGTTTGTAGAATGAGTCAAATTGAAGCAGAACACATTGTTGGAGTGTCTGAATGCATAGATAGAAGGCAAATAAGCGTTCCATGGCTTTATTTCGCTTAGTTGCTTACTCTTGAGTAGAACTGCATATTCACTCCAGGAATAAGCACCTTTGTAAAATGAGTCAAATTGAAGCAAAACACATTGTTGGAGTGTCAGAATGCATAGATAGAAGGCAAATGAGCGTTCCATGGCTTTATTTCGCTTAGTTGCTGACTCTTGAGTAGAACTGCATATTCACTCCAGGAATAAACACATTTGTCAAATGAGTCAAATTGAAGCAAAACACATTGTTGGAGTGTCAGAATGCATAGATAGAAGGCAAATGAGCGTTCCATGGCTTTATTTTGCTTAGTTGCTTACTCTTGAGTAGAACTGCATATTCACTCCAGGAATAAGCACATTTGTCAAATGAGTCAAATTGAAGCAAAACTCATTGTTGGAGTGTCAGAATGCATAGATAGAAGGCAAATATGCGTTCCATGGCTTTATTTCGCTTAGTTGCTTACTCTTGAGTAGAATTGCATATTCACTCCAGGAATAAACACATTTGTCAAATGAGTCAAATTGAAGCAGAACACATTGTTGGAGTGTCAGAATGCATAGATAGAAGGCAAATAAGCGTTCCATGGCTTTATTTCGCTTAGTTGCTTACTCTTGAGTAGAACTGCATATTCACTCCAGGAATAAGCACCTTTGTAAAATGAGTCAAATTGAAGCAAAACACATTGTTGGAGTGTCAGAATGCATAGATAGAAGGCGAGTAAGCGTTCCATGGCTTTATTTCGCTTAGTTGCTGACTCTTGAGTAGAACTGCATATTCACTCCAGGAATAAACACATTTGTCAAATGAGTCAAATTGAAGCAAAACACATTGTTGGAGTGTCAGAATGCATAGATAGAAGGCAAATAAGCGTTCAATGGCTTTATTTCGCTTAGTTGCTTACTCTTGAGTAGAACTGCATATTCACTCCAGGAATACGCACCTTTGTCAAATGAGTCAAATTGAAGCAAAACACATTGTTGGAGTGTCAGAATGCATAGATAGAAGGCAAATGAGCGTTCCATGGCTTTATTTCGCTTAGTTGCTTACTCTTGAGTAGAACTGCATATTCACTCCAGGAATAAGCACATTTGTCAAATGAGTCAAATTGAAGCAGAACACATTGTTGGAGTGTCAGAATGCATAGATAGAAGGCAAATAAGCGTTCCATGGCTTTATTTCGCTTAGTTGCTTACTCTTGAGTAGAACTGCATATTCACTCCAGGAATAAGCACATTTGTCAAATGAGTCAAATTGAAGCAAAACTCATTGTTGGAGTGTCAGAATGCATAGATAGAAGGCAAATATGCGTTCCATGGCTTTATTTCGCTTAGTTGCTTACTCTTGAGTAGAATTGCATATTCACTCCAGGAATAAACACATTTGTCAAATGAGTCAAATTGAAGCAGAACACATTGTTGGAGTGTCAGAATGCATAGATAGAAGGCAAATAAGCATTCTATGGCTTTATTTCGCTTAGTTGCTTACTCTTGAGTAGAACTGCATGTTCACTCCAGGAATAAGCACGTTTGTAGAATGAGTCAAATTGAAGCAGAACACATTGTTGGAGTGTCTGAATGCATAGATAGAAGGCAAATAAGCGTTCCATGGCTTTATTTCGCTTAGTTGCTTACTCTTGAGTAGAACTGCATATTCACTCCAGGAATAAGCACCTTTGTAAAATGAGTCAAATTGAAGCAAAACACATTGTTGGAGTGTCAGAATGCATAGATAGAAGGCAAATGAGCGTTCCATGGCTTTATTTCGCTTAGTTGCTGACTCTTGAGTAGAACTGCATATTCACTCCAGGAATAAACACATTTGTCAAATGAGTCAAATTGAAGCAAAACACATTGTTGGAGTGTCAGAATGCATAGATAGAAGGCAAATGAGCGTTCCATGGCTTTATTTTGCTTAGTTGCTTACTCTTGAGTAGAACTGCATATTCACTCCAGGAATAAGCACATTTGTCAAATGAGTCAAATTGAAGCAAAACTCATTGTTGGAGTGTCAGAATGCATAGATAGAAGGCAAATATGCGTTCCATGGCTTTATTTCGCTTAGTTGCTTACTCTTGAGTAGAATTGCATATTCACTCCAGGAATAAACACATTTGTCAAATGAGTCAAATTGAAGCAGAACACATTGTTGGAGTGTCAGAATGCATAGATAGAAGGCAAATAAGCGTTCCATGGCTTTATTTCGCTTAGTTGCTTACTCTTGAGTAGAACTGCATATTCACTCCAGGAATAAGCACCTTTGTAAAATGAGTCAAATTGAAGCAAAACACATTGTTGGAGTGTCAGAATGCATAGATAGAAGGCGAGTAAGCGTTCCATGGCTTTATTTCGCTTAGTTGCTGACTCTTGAGTAGAACTGCATATTCACTCCAGGAATAAACACATTTGTCAAATGAGTCAAATTGAAGCAAAACACATTGTTGGAGTGTCAGAATGCATAGATAGAAGGCAAATAAGCGTTCAATGGCTTTATTTCGCTTAGTTGCTTACTCTTGAGTAGAACTGCATATTCACTCCAGGAATACGCACCTTTGTCAAATGAGTCAAATTGAAGCAAAACACATTGTTGGAGTGTCAGAATGCATAGATAGAAGGCAAATGAGCGTTCCATGGCTTTATTTCGCTTAGTTGCTTACTCTTGAGTAGAACTGCATATTCACTCCAGGAATAAGCACATTTGTCAAATGAGTCAAATTGAAGCAGAACACATTGTTGGAGTGTCAGAATGCATAGATAGAAGGCAAATAAGCGTTCCATGGCTTTATTTCGCTTAGTTGCTTACTCTTGAGTAGAACTGCATATTCACTCCAGGAATAAACACCTTTGTCAAATGAGTCAAATTGAAGCAAAACTCATTGTTGGAGTGTCAGAATGCATAGATAGAAGGCAAATGAGCGTTCCATGGCTTTATTTCGCTCAGTTGCTTACTCTTGAGTAGAACTGCATATTCACTCCAGGAATAAACACCTTTGTCAAATGAGTCAAATTGAAGCAGAATACATTGTTGGAGTGTCAAAATGCATAGATAGAAGGCAAATAAGCGTTCCATGGCTTTATTTCGCTTAGTTGCTTACTCTTGAGTAGAACTGCATATTCACTCCAGGAATACGCACCTTTGTCAAATGAGTCAAATTGAAGCAAAACACATTGTTGGAGTGTCAGAATGCATAGATAGAAGGCAAATAAGCGTTCCATGGCTTTATTTCGCTTAGTTGCTTACTCTTGAGTAGAACTGCATATTCACTCCAGGAATACGCACCTTTGTCAAATGAGTCAAATTGAAGCAAAACACATTGTTGGAGTGTCAGAATGCATAGATAGAAGGCAAATAAGCGTTCCATGGCTTTATTTCGCTCAGTTACTTACTCTTGAGTAGAACTGCATATTCACTCCAGGAATAAGCACCTTTGTAAAATGAGTCAAATTGAAGCAAAACACATTGTTGGAGTGTCAGAATGCATAGATAGAAGGCAAATGAGCGTTCCATGGCTTTATTTCGCTTAGTTGCTTACTCTTGAGTAGAACTGCATATTCACTCCAGGAATAAGCACATTTGTCAAATGAGTCAAATTGAAGCAGAACACATTGTTGGAGTGTCAGAATGCATAGATAGAAGGCAAATAAGCGTTCCATGGCTTTATTTCGCTTAGTTGCTTACTCTTGAGTAGAACTGCATATTCACTCCAGGAATAAACACCTTTGTCAAATGAGTCAAATTGAAGCAAAACTCATTGTTGGAGTGTCAGAATGCATAGATAGAAGGCAAATGAGCGTTCCATGGCTTTATTTCGCTCAGTTGCTTACTCTTGAGTAGAACTGCATATTCACTCCAGGAATAAACACCTTTGTCAAATGAGTCAAATTGAAGCAGAATACATTGTTGGAGTGTCAAAATGCATAGATAGAAGGCAAATAAGCGTTCCATGGCTTTATTTCGCTTAGTTGCTTACTCTTGAGTAGAACTGCATATTCACTCCAGGAATACGCACCTTTGTCAAATGAGTCAAATTGAAGCAAAACACATTGTTGGAGTGTCAGAATGCATAGATAGAAGGCAAATAAGCGTTCCATGGCTTTATTTCGCTTAGTTGCTTACTCTTGAGTAGAACTGCATATTCACTCCAGGAATACGCACCTTTGTCAAATGAGTCAAATTGAAGCAAAACACATTGTTGGAGTGTCAGAATGCATAGATAGAAGGCAAATAAGCGTTCCATGGCTTTATTTCGCTCAGTTACTTACTCTTGAGTAGAACTGCATATTCACTCCAGGAATAAGCACCTTTGTAAAATGAGTCAAATTGAAGCAAAACACATTGTTGGAGTGTCAGAATGCATAGATAGAAGGCGAGTAAGCGTTCCATGGCTTTATTTCGCTTAGTTGCTGACTCTTGAGTAGAACTGCATATTCACTCCAGGAATAAACACATTTGTCAAATGAGTCAAATTGAAGCAAAACACATTGTTGGAGTGTCAGAATGCATAGATAGAAGGCAAATAAGCGTTCCATGGCTTTATTTCGCTTAGTTGCTTACTCCTGAGTAGAACTGCATATTCAATCCAGGAATAAACACATTTGTCAAATGAGTCAAATTGAAGCAGAACACATTGTTGGAGTGTCAGAATGCATAGATAGAAGGCAAATAAGCGTTCCATGGCTTTATTTCGCTCAGTTGCTTACTCTTGAGTAGAACTGCATATTCACTCCAGGAATACGCACCTCTGTCAAATGAGTCAAATTGAAGCAAAACACATTGTTGGAGTGTCAGCATGCATAGATAGAAGGCAAATAAGCGTTCCATGGCTTTATTTCGCTTAGTTGCTTACTCTTGAGTAGAAGTGCATATTCACTCCAGGAATACGCACCTTTGTCAAATGAGTCAAATTGAAGCAAAACACATTGTTGGAGTGTCAGAATGCATAGAGAGAAGGCAAATAAGCGTTCCATGGCTTTATTTCGCTTAGTTGCTTACTCTTGAGTAGAACTGCATATTCACTCCAGGAATAAGCACCTTTGTCAAATGAGTCAAATTGAAGCAGAACACATTGTTGGAGTGTCAGAATGCATAGATAGAAGGCAAATAAGCGTTCCATGGCTTTATTTCGCTTAGTTGCTTACTCTTGAGTAGAACTGCATATTCACTCCAGGAATAAGCACCTTTGTCAAATGAGTCAAATTGAAGCAGAACACATTGTTGGAGTGTCAGAATGCATAGATAGAAGGCAAATAAGCGTTCCATGGCTTTATTTCGCTTAGTTGCTTACTCTTGAGTAGAACTGCATATTCACTCCAGGAATAAGCACCTTTGTAAAATGAGTCAAATTGAAGCAAAACACATTGTTGGAGTGTCAGAATGCATAGATAGAAGGCAAATAAGCATTCTATGGCTTTATTTCGCTTAGTTGCTTACTCTTGAGTAGAACTGCATGTTCACTCCAGGAATAAGCACGTTTGTAGAATGAGTCAAATTGAAGCAGAACACATTGTTGGAGTGTCTGAATGCATAGATAGAAGGCAAATAAGCGTTCCATGGCTTTATTTCGCTTAGTTGCTTACTCTTGAGTAGAACTGCATATTCACTCCAGGAATAAGCACCTTTGTAAAATGAGTCAAATTGAAGCAAAACACATTGTTGGAGTGTCAGAATGCATAGATAGAAGGCAAATGAGCGTTCCATGGCTTTATTTCGCTTAGTTGCTGACTCTTGAGTAGAACTGCATATTCACTCCAGGAATAAACACATTTGTCAAATGAGTCAAATTGAAGCAAAACACATTGTTGGAGTGTCAGAATGCATAGATAGAAGGCAAATGAGCGTTCCATGGCTTTATTTTGCTTAGTTGCTTACTCTTGAGTAGAACTGCATATTCACTCCAGGAATAAGCACATTTGTCAAATGAGTCAAATTGAAGCAAAACTCATTGTTGGAGTGTCAGAATGCATAGATAGAAGGCAAATATGCGTTCCATGGCTTTATTTCGCTTAGTTGCTTACTCTTGAGTAGAATTGCATATTCACTCCAGGAATAAACACATTTGTCAAATGAGTCAAATTGAAGCAGAACACATTGTTGGAGTGTCAGAATGCATAGATAGAAGGCAAATAAGCGTTCCATGGCTTTATTTCGCTTAGTTGCTTACTCTTGAGTAGAACTGCATATTCACTCCAGGAATAAGCACCTTTGTAAAATGAGTCAAATTGAAGCAAAACACATTGTTGGAGTGTCAGAATGCATAGATAGAAGGCGAGTAAGCGTTCCATGGCTTTATTTCGCTTAGTTGCTGACTCTTGAGTAGAACTGCATATTCACTCCAGGAATAAACACATTTGTCAAATGAGTCAAATTGAAGCAAAACACATTGTTGGAGTGTCAGAATGCATAGATAGAAGGCAAATAAGCGTTCAATGGCTTTATTTCGCTTAGTTGCTTACTCTTGAGTAGAACTGCATATTCACTCCAGGAATACGCACCTTTGTCAAATGAGTCAAATTGAAGCAAAACACATTGTTGGAGTGTCAGAATGCATAGATAGAAGGCAAATGAGCGTTCCATGGCTTTATTTCGCTTAGTTGCTTACTCTTGAGTAGAACTGCATATTCACTCCAGGAATAAGCACATTTGTCAAATGAGTCAAATTGAAGCAGAACACATTGTTGGAGTGTCAGAATGCATAGATAGAAGGCAAATAAGCGTTCCATGGCTTTATTTCGCTTAGTTGCTTACTCTTGAGTAGAACTGCAAATTCACTCCAGGAATAAACACCTTTGTCAAATGAGTCAAATTGAAGCAAAACTCATTGTTGGAGTGTCAGAATGCATAGATAGAAGGCAAATAAGCGTTCCATGGCTTTATTTCGCTTAGTTGCTTACTCTTGAGTAGAACTGCATATTCACTCCAGGAATAAACACATTTGTCAAATGAGTCAAATTGAAGCAAAACACATTGTTGGAGTGTCAGAATGCATAGATAGAAGGCAAATGAGCGTTCCATGGCTTTATTTCGCTTAGTTGCTTACTCTTGAGTAGAACTGCATATTCACTCCAGGAATAAACACCTTTGTCAAATGAGTCAAATTGAAGCAGAATACATTGTTGGAGTGTCAAAATGCATAGATAGAAGGCAAATAAGCGTTCCATGGCTTTATTTCGCTTAGTTGCTTACTCTTGAGTAGAACTGCATATTCACTCCAGGAATACGCACCTTTGTCAAATGAGTCAAATTGAAGCAAAACACATTGTTGGAGTGTCAGAATGCATAGATAGAAGGCAAATAAGCGTTCCATGGCTTTATTTCGCTTAGTTGCTTACTCTTGAGTAGAACTGCATATTCACTCCAGGAATACGCACCTTTGTCAAATGAGTCAAATTGAAGCAAAACACATTGTTGGAGTGTCAGAATGCATAGATAGAAGGCAAATAAGCGTTCCATGGCTTTATTTCGCTCAGTTACTTACTCTTGAGTAGAACTGCATATTCACTCCAGGAATAAGCACCTTTGTAAAATGAGTCAAATTGAAGCAAAACACATTGTTGGAGTGTCAGAATGCATAGATAGAAGGCGAGTAAGCGTTCCATGGCTTTATTTCGCTTAGTTGCTGACTCTTGAGTAGAACTGCATATTCACTCCAGGAATAAACACATTTGTCAAATGAGTCAAATTGAAGCAAAACACATTGTTGGAGTGTCAGAATGCATAGATAGAAGGCAAATAAGCGTTCCATGGCTTTATTTCGCTTAGTTGCTTACTCCTGAGTAGAACTGCATATTCAATCCAGGAATAAACACATTTGTCAAATGAGTCAAATTGAAGCAGAACACATTGTTGGAGTGTCAGAATGCATAGATAGAAGGCAAATAAGCGTTCCATGGCTTTATTTCGCTCAGTTGCTTACTCTTGAGTAGAACTGCATATTCACTCCAGGAATAAGCACCTTTGTAAAATGAGTCAAATTGAAGCAAAACACATTGTTGGAGTGTCAGAATGCATAGATAGAAGGCGAATAAGCGTTCCATGGCTTTATTTCGCTTAGTTGCTTACTCTTGAGTAGAACTGCATATTCACTCCAGGAATACGCACCTTTGTCAAATGAGTCAAATTGAAGCAAAACACATTGTTGGAGTGTCAGCATGCATAGATAGAAGGCAAATAAGCGTTCCATGGCTTTATTTCGCTTAGTTGCTTACTCTTGAGTAGAAGTGCATATTCACTCCAGGAATACGCACCTTTGTCAAATGAGTCAAATTGAAGCAAAACACATTGTTGGAGTGTCAGAATGCATAGAGAGAAGGCAAATAAGCGTTCCATGGCTTTATTTCGCTTAGTTGCTTACTCTTGAGTAGAACTGCATATTCACTCCAGGAATAAGCACCTTTGTCAAATGAGTCAAATTGAAGCAGAACACATTGTTGGAGTGTCAGAATGCATAGATAGAAGGCAAATAAGCGTTCCATGGCTTTATTTCGCTTAGTTGCTTACTCTTGAGTAGAACTGCATATTCACTCCAGGAATAAGCACCTTTGTCAAATGAGTCAAATTGAAGCAGAACACATTGTTGGAGTGTCAGAATGCATAGATAGAAGGCAAATAAGCGTTCCATGGCTTTATTTCGCTTAGTTGCTTACTCTTGAGTAGAACTGCATATTCACTCCAGGAATAAGCACCTTTGTAAAATGAGTCAAATTGAAGCAAAACACATTGTTGGAGTGTCAGAATGCATAGATAGAAGGCAAATAAGCATTCTATGGCTTTATTTCGCTTAGTTGCTTACTCTTGAGTAGAACTGCATGTTCACTCCAGGAATAAGCACGTTTGTAGAATGAGTCAAATTGAAGCAGAACACATTGTTGGAGTGTCTGAATGCATAGATAGAAGGCAAATAAGCGTTCCATGGCTTTATTTCGCTTAGTTGCTTACTCTTGAGTAGAACTGCATATTCACTCCAGGAATAAGCACCTTTGTAAAATGAGTCAAATTGAAGCAAAACACATTGTTGGAGTGTCAGAATGCATAGATAGAAGGCAAATGAGCGTTCCATGGCTTTATTTCGCTTAGTTGCTGACTCTTGAGTAGAACTGCATATTCACTCCAGGAATAAACACATTTGTCAAATGAGTCAAATTGAAGCAAAACACATTGTTGGAGTGTCAGAATGCATAGATAGAAGGCAAATGAGCGTTCCATGGCTTTATTTTGCTTAGTTGCTTACTCTTGAGTAGAACTGCATATTCACTCCAGGAATAAGCACATTTGTCAAATGAGTCAAATTGAAGCAAAACTCATTGTTGGAGTGTCAGAATGCATAGATAGAAGGCAAATATGCGTTCCATGGCTTTATTTCGCTTAGTTGCTTACTCTTGAGTAGAATTGCATATTCACTCCAGGAATAAACACATTTGTCAAATGAGTCAAATTGAAGCAGAACACATTGTTGGAGTGTCAGAATGCATAGATAGAAGGCAAATAAGCGTTCCATGGCTTTATTTCGCTTAGTTGCTTACTCTTGAGTAGAACTGCATATTCACTCCAGGAATAAGCACCTTTGTAAAATGAGTCAAATTGAAGCAAAACACATTGTTGGAGTGTCAGAATGCATAGATAGAAGGCGAGTAAGCGTTCCATGGCTTTATTTCGCTTAGTTGCTGACTCTTGAGTAGAACTGCATATTCACTCCAGGAATAAACACATTTGTCAAATGAGTCAAATTGAAGCAAAACACATTGTTGGAGTGTCAGAATGCATAGATAGAAGGCAAATAAGCGTTCCATGGCTTTATTTCGCTTAGTTGCTTACTCCTGAGTAGAACTGCATATTCACTCCAGGAATAAACACATTTGTCAAATGAGTCAAATTGAAGCAGAACACATTGTTGGAGTGTCAGAATGCATAGATAGAAGGCAAATAAGCGTTCCATGGCTTTATTTCGCTCAGTTGCTTACTCTTGAGTAGAACTGCATATTCACTCCAGGAATAAGCACCTTTGTAAAATGAGTCAAATTGAAGCAAAACACATTGTTGGAGTGTCAGAATGCATAGATAGAAGGCGAATAAGCGTTCCATGGCTTTATTTCGCTTAGTTGCTTACTCCTGAGTAGAACTGCATATTCACTCCAGGAATAAACACATTTGTCAAATGAGTCAAATTGAAGCAGAACACATTGTTGGAGTGTCAGAATGCATAGATAGAAGGCAAATAAGCGTTCCATGGCTTTATTTCGCTCAGTTGCTTACTCTTGAGTAGAACTGCATATTCACTCCAGGAATAAGCACCTTTGTAAAATGAGTCAAATTGAAGCAAAACACATTGTTGGAGTGTCAGAATGCATAGATAGAAGGCGAATAAGCGTTCCATGGCTTTATTTCGCTTAGTTGCTTACTCTTGAGTAGAACTGCATATTCACTCCAGGAATAAGCACCTTTGTCAAATGAGTCAAATTGAAGCAGAACACATTGTTGGAGTGTCAGAATGCATAGATAGAAGGCAAATAAGCGTTCCATGGCTTTATTTCGCTTAGTTGCTTACTCTTGAGTAGAACTGCATATTCACTCCAGGAATAAGCACCTTTGTCAAATGAGTCAAATTGAAGCAGAACACATTGTTGGAGTGTCAGAATGCATAGATAGAAGGCAAATAAGCGTTCCATGGCTTTATTTCGCTTAGTTGCTTACTCTTGAGTAGAACTGCATATTCACTCCAGGAATAAGCACCTTTGTAAAATGAGTCAAATTGAAGCAAAACACATTGTTGGAGTGTCAGAATGCATAGATAGAAGGCAAATAAGCATTCTATGGCTTTATTTCGCTTAGTTGCTTACTCTTGAGTAGAACTGCATGTTCACTCCAGGAATAAGCACGTTTGTAGAATGAGTCAAATTGAAGCAGAACACATTGTTGGAGTGTCTGAATGCATAGATAGAAGGCAAATAAGCGTTCCATGGCTTTATTTCGCTTAGTTGCTTACTCTTGAGTAGAACTGCATATTCACTCCAGGAATAAGCACCTTTGTAAAATGAGTCAAATTGAAGCAAAACACATTGTTGGAGTGTCAGAATGCATAGATAGAAGGCAAATGAGCGTTCCATGGCTTTATTTCGCTTAGTTGCTGACTCTTGAGTAGAACTGCATATTCACTCCAGGAATAAACACATTTGTCAAATGAGTCAAATTGAAGCAAAACACATTGTTGGAGTGTCAGAATGCATAGATAGAAGGCAAATGAGCGTTCCATGGCTTTATTTTGCTTAGTTGCTTACTCTTGAGTAGAACTGCATATTCACTCCAGGAATAAGCACATTTGTCAAATGAGTCAAATTGAAGCAAAACTCATTGTTGGAGTGTCAGAATGCATAGATAGAAGGCAAATATGCGTTCCATGGCTTTATTTCGCTTAGTTGCTTACTCTTGAGTAGAATTGCATATTCACTCCAGGAATAAACACATTTGTCAAATGAGTCAAATTGAAGCAGAACACATTGTTGGAGTGTCAGAATGCATAGATAGAAGGCAAATAAGCGTTCCATGGCTTTATTTCGCTTAGTTGCTTACTCTTGAGTAGAACTGCATATTCACTCCAGGAATAAGCACCTTTGTAAAATGAGTCAAATTGAAGCAAAACACATTGTTGGAGTGTCAGAATGCATAGATAGAAGGCGAGTAAGCGTTCCATGGCTTTATTTCGCTTAGTTGCTGACTCTTGAGTAGAACTGCATATTCACTCCAGGAATAAACACATTTGTCAAATGAGTCAAATTGAAGCAAAACACATTGTTGGAGTGTCAGAATGCATAGATAGAAGGCAAATAAGCGTTCCATGGCTTTATTTCGCTTAGTTGCTTACTCCTGAGTAGAACTGCATATTCACTCCAGGAATAAACACATTTGTCAAATGAGTCAAATTGAAGCAGAACACATTGTTGGAGTGTCAGAATGCATAGATAGAAGGCAAATAAGCGTTCCATGGCTTTATTTCGCTCAGTTGCTTACTCTTGAGTAGAACTGCATATTCACTCCAGGAATAAGCACCTTTGTAAAATGAGTCAAATTGAAGCAAAACACATTGTTGGAGTGTCAGAATGCATAGATAGAAGGCGAATAAGCGTTCCATGGCTTTATTTCGCTTAGTTGCTTACTCCTGAGTAGAACTGCATATTCACTCCAGGAATAAACACATTTGTCAAATGAGTCAAATTGAAGCAGAACACATTGTTGGAGTGTCAGAATGCATAGATAGAAGGCAAATAAGCGTTCCATGGCTTTATTTCGCTCAGTTGCTTACTCTTGAGTAGAACTGCATATTCACTCCAGGAATAAGCACCTTTGTAAAATGAGTCAAATTGAAGCAAAACACATTGTTGGAGTGTCAGAATGCATAGATAGAAGGCGAATAAGCGTTCCATGGCTTTATTTCGCTTAGTTGCTTACTCTTGAGTAGAACTGCATATTCACTCCAGGAATACGCACCTTTGTCAAATGAGTCAAATTGAAGCAAAACACATTGTTGGAGTGTCAGCATGCATAGATAGAAGGCAAATAAGCGTTCCATGGCTTTATTTCGCTTAGTTGCTTACTCTTGAGTAGAAGTGCATATTCACTCCAGGAATACGCACCTTTGTCAAATGAGTCAAATTGAAGCAAAACACATTGTTGGAGTGTCAGAATGCATAGAGAGAAGGCAAATAAGCGTTCCATGGCTTTATTTCGCTTAGTTGCTTACTCTTGAGTAGAACTGCATATTCACTCCAGGAATACGCACCTTTGTCAAATGAGTCAAATTGAAGCAGAACACATTGTTGGAGTGTCAGAATGCATAGATAGAAGGCAAATGAGCGTTCCATGGCTTTATTTCGCTTAGTTGCTTACTCTTGAGTAGAACTGCATATTCACTCCAGGAATACGCACCTTTGTCAAATGAGTCAAATTGAAGCAAAACACATTGTTGGAGTGTCAGAATGCATAGATAGAAGGCAAATGAGCGTTCCATGGCTTTATTTTGCTTAGTTGCTTACTCTTGAGTAGAACTGCATATTCACTCCAGAAATAAGCACATTTGTCAAATGAGTCAAATTGAAGCAAAACTCATTGTTGGAGTGTCAGAATGCATAGATAGAAGGCAAATAAGCGTTCCATGGCTTTATTTCGCTTAGTTGCTTACTCTTGAGTAGAACTGCATATTCACTCCAGGAATAAACACATTTGTCAAATGAGTCAAATTGAAGCAAAACACATTGTTGGAGTGTCAGAATGCATAGATAGAAGGCAAATAAGCGTTCCATGGCTTTATTTCGCTTAGTTGCTTACTCTTGAGTAGAACTGCATATTCACTCCAGGAATACGCACCTTTGTCAAATGAGTCAAATTGAAGCAAAACACATTGTTGGAGTGTCAGAATGCATAGATAGAAGGCAAATGAGCGTTCCATGGCTTTATTTCGCTTAGTTGCTTACTCTTGAGTAGAACTGCATATTCACTCCAGGAATAAGCACATTTGTCAAATGAGTCAAATTGAAGCAGAACACATTGTTGGAGTGTCAGAATGCATGGATAGAAGGCAAATAAGCGTTCCATGGCTTTATTTCGCTTAGTTGCTTACTCCTGAGTAGAACTGCATATTCACTCCAGGAATAAACACCTTTGTCAAATGAGTCAAATTGAAGCAGAATACATTGTTGGAGTGTCAAAATGCATAGATAGAAGGCATATAAGCGTTCCATGGCTTTATTTCGCTTAGTTGCTTACTCTTGAGTAGAACTGCATATTCACTCCAGGAATACGCACCTTTGTCAAATGAGTCAAATTGAAGCAAAACACATTGTTGGAGTGTCAGAATGCATAGATAGAAGGCAAATGAGCGTTCCATGGCTTTATTTCGCTTAGTTGCTTACTCTTGAGTAGAACTGCATATTCACTCCAGGAATAAGCACATTTGTCAAATGAGTCCAATTGAAGCAAAACACATTGTTGGAGTGTCAGAATGCATAGATAGAAGGCAAATAAGCGTTCCATGGCTTTATTTCGCTCAGTTACTTACTCTTGAGTAGAACTGCATATTCACTCCAGGAATAAGCACCTTTGTAAAATGAGTCAAATTGAAGCAAAACACATTGTTGGAGTGTCAGAATGCATAGATAGAAGGCGAATAAGCGTTCCATGGCTTTATTTCGCTTAGTTGCTTACTCTTGAGTAGAACTGCATATTCACTCCAGGAATACGCACCTTTGTCAAATGAGTCAAATTGAAGCAAAACACATTGTTGGAGTGTCAGCATGCATAGATAGAAGGCAAATAAGCGTTCCATGGCTTTATTTCGCTTAGTTGCTTACTCTTGAGTAGAAGTGCATATTCACTCCAGGAATACGCACCTTTGTCAAATGAGTCAAATTGAAGCAAAACACATTGTTGGAGTGTCAGAATGCATAGAGAGAAGGCAAATAAGCGTTCCATGGCTTTATTTCGCTTAGTTGCTTACTCTTGAGTAGAACTGCATATTCACTCCAGGAATAAGCACCTTTGTCAAATGAGTCAAATTGAAGTAAAACTAATTGTTGGAGTGTCAGAATGCATAGATAGAAGGCAAATAAGCGTTCCATGGCTTTATTTCGCTTAGTTGCTTACTCTTGAGTAGAACTGCATATTCACTCCAGGAATACGCACCTTTGTCAAATGAGTCAAATTGAAGCAAAACACATTGTTGGAGTGTCAGAATGCATAGATAGAAGGCAAATGAGCGTCCCATGGCTTTATTTTGCTTAGTTGCTTACTCTTGAGTAGAACTGCATATTCACTCCAGGAATAAACACATTTGTCAAATGAGTCAAATTGAAGCAAAACACATTGTTGGAGTGTCAGAATGCATAGATAGAAGGCAAATAAGCGTTCCATGGCTTTATTTCGCTTAGTTGCTTACTCTTGAGTAGAACTGCATATTCACTCCAGGAATAAGCACCTTTGTAAAATGAGTCAAATTGAAGCAAAACACATTGTTGGAGTGTCAGAATGCATAGATAGAAGGCAAATAAGCATTCTATGGCTTTATTTCGCTTAGTTGCTTACTCTTGAGTAGAACTGCATGTTCACTCCAGGAATAAGCACGTTTGTAGAATGAGTCAAATTGAAGCAGAACACATTGTTGGAGTGTCTGAATGCATAGATAGAAGGCAAATAAGCGTTCCATGGCTTTATTTCGCTTAGTTGCTTACTCTTGAGTAGAACTGCATATTCACTCCAGGAATAAGCACCTTTGTAAAATGAGTCAAATTGAAGCAAAACACATTGTTGGAGTGTCAGAATGCATAGATAGAAGGCAAATGAGCGTTCCATGGCTTTATTTCGCTTAGTTGCTGACTCTTGAGTAGAACTGCATATTCACTCCAGGAATAAACACATTTGTCAAATGAGTCAAATTGAAGCAAAACACATTGTTGGAGTGTCAGAATGCATAGATAGAAGGCAAATGAGCGTTCCATGGCTTTATTTTGCTTAGTTGCTTACTCTTGAGTAGAACTGCATATTCACTCCAGGAATAAGCACATTTGTCAAATGAGTCAAATTGAAGCAAAACTCATTGTTGGAGTGTCAGAATGCATAGATAGAAGGCAAATATGCGTTCCATGGCTTTATTTCGCTTAGTTGCTTACTCTTGAGTAGAATTGCATATTCACTCCAGGAATAAACACATTTGTCAAATGAGTCAAATTGAAGCAGAACACATTGTTGGAGTGTCAGAATGCATAGATAGAAGGCAAATAAGCGTTCCATGGCTTTATTTCGCTTAGTTGCTTACTCTTGAGTAGAACTGCATATTCACTCCAGGAATAAGCACCTTTGTAAAATGAGTCAAATTGAAGCAAAACACATTGTTGGAGTGTCAGAATGCATAGATAGAAGGCGAGTAAGCGTTCCATGGCTTTATTTCGCTTAGTTGCTGACTCTTGAGTAGAACTGCATATTCACTCCAGGAATAAACACATTTGTCAAATGAGTCAAATTGAAGCAAAACACATTGTTGGAGTGTCAGAATGCATAGATAGAAGGCAAATAAGCGTTCCATGGCTTTATTTCGCTTAGTTGCTTACTCCTGAGTAGAACTGCATATTCACTCCAGGAATAAACACATTTGTCAAATGAGTCAAATTGAAGCAGAACACATTGTTGGAGTGTCAGAATGCATAGATAGAAGGCAAATAAGCGTTCCATGGCTTTATTTCGCTCAGTTGCTTACTCTTGAGTAGAACTGCATATTCACTCCAGGAATAAGCACCTTTGTAAAATGAGTCAAATTGAAGCAAAACACATTGTTGGAGTGTCAGAATGCATAGATAGAAGGCGAATAAGCGTTCCATGGCTTTATTTCGCTTAGTTGCTTACTCCTGAGTAGAACTGCATATTCACTCCAGGAATAAACACATTTGTCAAATGAGTCAAATTGAAGCAGAACACATTGTTGGAGTGTCAGAATGCATAGATAGAAGGCAAATAAGCGTTCCATGGCTTTATTTCGCTCAGTTGCTTACTCTTGAGTAGAACTGCATATTCACTCCAGGAATAAGCACCTTTGTAAAATGAGTCAAATTGAAGCAAAACACATTGTTGGAGTGTCAGAATGCATAGATAGAAGGCGAATAAGCGTTCCATGGCTTTATTTCGCTTAGTTGCTTACTCTTGAGTAGAACTGCATATTCACTCCAGGAATACGCACCTTTGTCAAATGAGTCAAATTGAAGCAAAACACATTGTTGGAGTGTCAGCATGCATAGATAGAAGGCAAATAAGCGTTCCATGGCTTTATTTCGCTTAGTTGCTTACTCTTGAGTAGAAGTGCATATTCACTCCAGGAATACGCACCTTTGTCAAATGAGTCAAATTGAAGCAAAACACATTGTTGGAGTGTCAGAATGCATAGAGAGAAGGCAAATAAGCGTTCCATGGCTTTATTTCGCTTAGTTGCTTACTCTTGAGTAGAACTGCATATTCACTCCAGGAATACGCACCTTTGTCAAATGAGTCAAATTGAAGCAGAACACATTGTTGGAGTGTCAGAATGCATAGATAGAAGGCAAATGAGCGTTCCATGGCTTTATTTCGCTTAGTTGCTTACTCTTGAGTAGAACTGCATATTCACTCCAGGAATACGCACCTTTGTCAAATGAGTCAAATTGAAGCAAAACACATTGTTGGAGTGTCAGAATGCATAGATAGAAGGCAAATGAGCGTTCCATGGCTTTATTTTGCTTAGTTGCTTACTCTTGAGTAGAACTGCATATTCACTCCAGAAATAAGCACATTTGTCAAATGAGTCAAATTGAAGCAAAACTCATTGTTGGAGTGTCAGAATGCATAGATAGAAGGCAAATAAGCGTTCCATGGCTTTATTTCGCTTAGTTGCTTACTCTTGAGTAGAACTGCATATTCACTCCAGGAATAAACACATTTGTCAAATGAGTCAAATTGAAGCAAAACACATTGTTGGAGTGTCAGAATGCATAGATAGAAGGCAAATAAGCGTTCCATGGCTTTATTTCGCTTAGTTGCTTACTCTTGAGTAGAACTGCATATTCACTCCAGGAATACGCACCTTTGTCAAATGAGTCAAATTGAAGCAAAACACATTGTTGGAGTGTCAGAATGCATAGATAGAAGGCAAATGAGCGTTCCATGGCTTTATTTCGCTTAGTTGCTTACTCTTGAGTAGAACTGCATATTCACTCCAGGAATAAGCACATTTGTCAAATGAGTCAAATTGAAGCAGAACACATTGTTGGAGTGTCAGAATGCATGGATAGAAGGCAAATAAGCGTTCCATGGCTTTATTTCGCTTAGTTGCTTACTCCTGAGTAGAACTGCATATTCACTCCAGGAATAAACACCTTTGTCAAATGAGTCAAATTGAAGCAGAATACATTGTTGGAGTGTCAAAATGCATAGATAGAAGGCATATAAGCGTTCCATGGCTTTATTTCGCTTAGTTGCTTACTCTTGAGTAGAACTGCATATTCACTCCAGGAATACGCACCTTTGTCAAATGAGTCAAATTGAAGCAAAACACATTGTTGGAGTGTCAGAATGCATAGATAGAAGGCAAATGAGCGTTCCATGGCTTTATTTCGCTTAGTTGCTTACTCTTGAGTAGAACTGCATATTCACTCCAGGAATAAGCACATTTGTCAAATGAGTCCAATTGAAGCAAAACACATTGTTGGAGTGTCAGAATGCATAGATAGAAGGCAAATAAGCGTTCCATGGCTTTATTTCGCTCAGTTACTTACTCTTGAGTAGAACTGCATATTCACTCCAGGAATAAGCACCTTTGTAAAATGAGTCAAATTGAAGCAAAACACATTGTTGCAGTGTCAGAATGCATAGATTGAAGGCGAGTAAGCGTTCCATGGCTTTATTTCGCTTAGTTGCTGACTCTTGAGTAGAACTGCATATTCACTCCAGGAATAAACACATTTGTCAAATGAGTCAAATTGAAGCAAAACACATTGTTGGAGTGTCAGAATGCATAGATAGAAGGCAAATAAGCGTTCCATGGCTTTATTTCGCTTAGTTGCTTACTCCTGAGTAGAACTGCATATTCACTCCAGGAATAAACACATTTGTCAAATGAGTCAAATTGAAGCAGAACACATTGTTGGAGTGTCAGAATGCATAGATAGAAGGCAAATAAGCGTTCCATGGCTTTATTTCGCTCAGTTGCTTACTCTTGAGTAGAACTGCATATTCACTCCAGGAATAAGCACCTTTGTAAAATGAGTCAAATTGAAGCAAAACACATTGTTGGAGTGTCAGAATGCATAGATAGAAGGCGAATAAGCGTTCCATGGCTTTATTTCGCTTAGTTGCTTACTCTTGAGTAGAACTGCATATTCACTCCAGGAATACGCACCTTTGTCAAATGAGTCAAATTGAAGCAAAACACATTGTTGGAGTGTCAGCATGCATAGATAGAAGGCAAATAAGCGTTCCATGGCTTTATTTCGCTTAGTTGCTTACTCTTGAGTAGAAGTGCATATTCACTCCAGGAATACGCACCTTTGTCAAATGAGTCAAATTGAAGCAAAACACATTGTTGGAGTGTCAGAATGCATAGAGAGAAGGCAAATAAGCGTTCCATGGCTTTATTTCGCTTAGTTGCTTACTCTTGAGTAGAACTGCATATTCACTCCAGGAATAAGCACCTTTGTCAAATGAGTCAAATTGAAGTAAAACTAATTGTTGGAGTGTCAGAATGCATAGATAGAAGGCAAATAAGCGTTCCATGGCTTTATTTCGCTTAGTTGCTTACTCTTGAGTAGAACTGCATATTCACTCCAGGAATACGCACCTTTGTCAAATGAGTCAAATTGAAGCAGAATACATTGTTGGAGTGTCAAAATGCATAGATAGAAGGCAAATAAGCGTTCCATGGCTTTATTTCGCTTAGTTGCTTACTCTTGAGTAGAACTGCATATTCACTCCAGGAATACGCACCTTTGTCAAATGAGTCAAATTGAAGCAAAACACATTGTTGGAGTGTCAGAATGCATAGATAGAAGGCAAATAAGCGTTCCATGGCTTTATTTCGCTTAGTTGCTTACTCTTGAGTAGAACTGCATATTCACTCCAGGAATACGCACCTTTGTCAAATGAGTCAAATTGAAGCAAAACACATTGTTGGAGTGTCAGAATGCATAGATAGAAGGCAAATAAGCGTTCCATGGCTTTATTTCGCTTAGTTGCTTACTCTTGAGTAGAACTGCATATTCACTCCAGGAATACGCACCTTTGTCAAATGAGTCAAATTGAAGCAAAACACATTGTTGGAGTGTCAGAATGCATAGATAGAAGGCAAATGAGCGTTCCATGGCTTTATTTCGCTTAGTTGCTTACTCTTGAGTAGAACTGCATATTCACTCCAGGAATAAGCACATTTGTCAAATGAGTCCAATTGAAGCAAAACACATTGTTGGAGTGTCAGAATGCATAGATAGAAGGCAAATAAGCGTTCCATGGCTTTATTTCGCTCAGTTGCTTACTCTTGAGTAGAACTGCATATTCACTCCAGGAATAAGCACCTTTGTAAAATGAGTCAAATTGAAGCAAAACACATTGTTGGAGTGTCAGAATGCATAGATAGAAGGCGAGTAAGCGTTCCATGGCTTTATTTCGCTTAGTTGCTTACTCTTGAGTAGAACTGCATATTCACTCCAGGAATACGCACCTTTGTCAAATGAGTCAAATTGAAGCAAAACACATTGTTGGAGTGTCAGAATGCATAGATAGAAGGCAAATAAGCGTTCCATGGCTTTATTTCGCTTAGTTGCTTACTCTTGAGTAGAACTGCATATTCACTCCAGGAATACGCACCTTTGTCAAATGAGTCAAATTGAAGCAAAACACATTGTTGGAGTGTCAGAATGCATAGATAGAAGGCAAATGAGCGTTCCATGGCTTTATTTCGCTTAGTTGCTTACTCTTGAGTAGAACTGCATATTCACTCCAGGAATAAGCACTTTTGTCAAATGAGTCCAATTGAAGCAAAACACATTGTTGGAGTGTCAGAATGCATAGATAGAAGGCAAATAAGCGTTCCATGGCTTTATTTCGCTCAGTTGCTTACTCTTGAGTAGAACTGCATATTCACTCCAGGAATAAGCACCTTTGTAAAATGAGTCAAATTGAAGCAAAACACATTGTTGGAGTGTCAGAATGCATAGATAGAAGGCGAGTAAGCGTTCCATGGCTTTATTTCGCTTAGTTGCTTACTCCTGAGTAGAACTGCATATTCACTCCAGGAATAAACACATTTGTCAAATGAGTCAAATTGAAGCAGAACACATTGTTGGAGTGTCAGAATGCATAGATAGAAGGCAAATAAGCGTTCCATGGCTTTATTTCGCTCAGTTGCTTACTCTTGAGTAGAACTGCATATTCACTCCAGGAATAAGCACCTTTGTAAAATGAGTCAAATTGAAGCAAAACACATTGTTGGAGTGTCAGAATGCATAGATAGAAGGCGAATAAGCGTTCCATGGCTTTATTTCGCTTAGTTGCTTACTCTTGAGTAGAACTGCATTTTCACTCCAGGAATACGCACCTTTGTCAAATGAGTCAAATTGAAGCAAAACACATTGTTGGAGTGTCAGCATGCATAGATAGAAGGCAAATAAGCGTTCCATGGCTTTATTTCGCTTAGTTGCTTACTCTTGAGTAGAAGTGCATATTCACTCCAGGAATACGCACCTTTGTCAAATGAGTCAAATTGAAGCAAAACACATTGTTGGAGTGTCAGAATGCATAGAGAGAAGGCAAATAAGCGTTCCATGGCTTTATTTCGCTTAGTTGCTTACTCTTGAGTAGAACTGCATATTCACTCCAGGAATAAGCACCTTTGTCAAATGAGTCAAATTGAAGCAGAACACATTGTTGGAGTGTCAGAATGCATAGATAGAAGGCAAATAAGCGTTCCATGGCTTTATTTCGCTTAGTTGCTTACTCTTGAGTAGAACTGCATATTCACTCCAGGAATAAGCACCTTTGTCAAATGAGTCAAATTGAAGCAGAACACATTGTTGGAGTGTCAGAATGCATAGATAGAAGGCAAATAAGCGTTCCATGGCTTTATTTCGCTTAGTTGCTTACTCTTGAGTAGAACTGCATATTCACTCCAGGAATAAGCACCTTTGTAAAATGAGTCAAATTGAAGCAAAACACATTGTTGCAGTGTCAGAATGCATAGATAGAAGGCGAATAAGCGTTCCATGGCTTTATTTCGCTTAATTGCTTACTCTTGAGTAGAAGTGCATATTCACTCCAGGAATACGCACCTTTGTCAAATGAGTCAAATTGAAGCAAAACACATTGTTGGAGTGTCAGAATGCATAGATAGAAGGCAAATGAGCGTTCCATGGCTTTATTTCGCTTAGTTGCTTACTCTTGAGTAGAACTGCATATTCACTCCAGGAATAAGCACATTTGTTAAATGAGTCAAATTGAAGCAAAACACATTGTTGGAGTGTCAGAATGCATAGATAGAAGGCAAATATGCGTTCCATGGCTTTATTTCGCTTAGTTGCTTACTCTTGAGTAGAACTGCATATTCACTCCAGGAATAAACACATTTGTCAAATGAGTCAAATTGAAGCAGAACACATTGTTGGAGTGTCAGAATGCATAGATAGAAGGCAAATAAGCGTTCCATGGCTTTATTTCGCTTAGTTGCTTACTCTTGAGTAGAACTGCATATTCACTCCAGGAATAAGCACCTTTGTAAAATGAGTCAAATTGAAGCAAAACACATTGTTGGAGTGTCAGAATGCATAGATAGAAGGCGAGTAAGCGTTCCATGGCTTTATTTCGCTTAGTTGCTGACTCTTGAGTAGAACTGCATATTCACTCCAGGAATAAACACATTTGTCAAATGAGTCAAATTGAAGCAAAACACATTGTTGGAGTGTCAGAATGCATAGATAGAAGGCAAATAAGCGTTCCATGGCTTTATTTCGCTTAGTTGCTTACTCTTGAGTAGAACTGCATATTCACTCCAGGAATAAGCACATTTGTCAAATGAGTCAAATTGAAGCAGAACACATTGTTGGAGTGTCAGAATGCATAGATAGAAGGCAAATAAGCGTTCCATGGCTTTATTTCGCTTAGTTGCTTACTCTTGAGTAGAACTGCATATTCACTCCAGGAATAAACACCTTTGTCAAATGAGTCAAATTGAAGCAGAATACATTGTTGGAGTGTCAAAATGCATAGATAGAAGGCAAATAAGCGTTCCATGGCTTTATTTCGCTTAGTTGCTTACTCTTGAGTAGAACTGCATATTCACTCCAGGAATACGCACCTTTGTCAAATGAGTCAAATTGAAGCAAAACACATTGTTGGAGTGTCAGAATGCATAGATAGAAGGCAAATAAGCGTTCCATGGCTTTATTTCGCTTAGTTGCTTACTCTTGAGTAGAACTGCATATTCACTCCAGGAATACGCACCTTTGTCAAATGAGTCAAATTGAAGCAAAACACATTGTTGGAGTGTCAGAATGCATAGATAGAAGGCAAATAAGCGTTCCATGGCTTTATTTCGCTTAGTTGCTTACTCTTGAGTAGAACTGCATATTCACTCCAGGAATACGCACCTTTGTCAAATGAGTCAAATTGAAGCAAAACACATTGTTGGAGTGTCAGAATGCATAGATAGAAGGCAAATGAGCGTTCCATGGCTTTATTTCGCTTAGTTGCTTACTCTTGAGTAGAACTGCATATTCACTCCAGGAATAAGCACATTTGTCAAATGAGTCCAATTGAAGCAAAACACATTGTTGGAGTGTCAGAATGCATAGATAGAAGGCAAATAAGCGTTCCATGGCTTTATTTCGCTCAGTTGCTTACTCTTGAGTAGAACTGCATATTCACTCCAGGAATAAGCACCTTTGTAAAATGAGTCAAATTGAAGCAAAACACATTGTTGGAGTGTCAGAATGCATAGATAGAAGGCGAGTAAGCGTTCCATGGCTTTATTTCGCTTAGTTGCTTACTCTTGAGTAGAACTGCATATTCACTCCAGGAATACGCACCTTTGTCAAATGAGTCAAATTGAAGCAAAACACATTGTTGGAGTGTCAGAATGCATAGATAGAAGGCAAATAAGCGTTCCATGGCTTTATTTCGCTTAGTTGCTTACTCTTGAGTAGAACTGCATATTCACTCCAGGAATACGCACCTTTGTCAAATGAGTCAAATTGAAGCAAAACACATTGTTGGAGTGTCAGAATGCATAGATAGAAGGCAAATGAGCGTTCCATGGCTTTATTTCGCTTAGTTGCTTACTCTTGAGTAGAACTGCATATTCACTCCAGGAATAAGCACTTTTGTCAAATGAGTCCAATTGAAGCAAAACACATTGTTGGAGTGTCAGAATGCATAGATAGAAGGCAAATAAGCGTTCCATGGCTTTATTTCGCTCAGTTGCTTACTCTTGAGTAGAACTGCATATTCACTCCAGGAATAAGCACCTTTGTAAAATGAGTCAAATTGAAGCAAAACACATTGTTGGAGTGTCAGAATGCATAGATAGAAGGCGAGTAAGCGTTCCATGGCTTTATTTCGCTTAGTTGCTTACTCCTGAGTAGAACTGCATATTCACTCCAGGAATAAACACATTTGTCAAATGAGTCAAATTGAAGCAGAACACATTGTTGGAGTGTCAGAATGCATAGATAGAAGGCAAATAAGCGTTCCATGGCTTTATTTCGCTCAGTTGCTTACTCTTGAGTAGAACTGCATATTCACTCCAGGAATAAGCACCTTTGTAAAATGAGTCAAATTGAAGCAAAACACATTGTTGGAGTGTCAGAATGCATAGATAGAAGGCGAATAAGCGTTCCATGGCTTTATTTCGCTTAGTTGCTTACTCTTGAGTAGAACTGCATTTTCACTCCAGGAATACGCACCTTTGTCAAATGAGTCAAATTGAAGCAAAACACATTGTTGGAGTGTCAGCATGCATAGATAGAAGGCAAATAAGCGTTCCATGGCTTTATTTCGCTTAGTTGCTTACTCTTGAGTAGAAGTGCATATTCACTCCAGGAATACGCACCTTTGTCAAATGAGTCAAATTGAAGCAAAACACATTGTTGGAGTGTCAGAATGCATAGAGAGAAGGCAAATAAGCGTTCCATGGCTTTATTTCGCTTAGTTGCTTACTCTTGAGTAGAACTGCATATTCACTCCAGGAATAAGCACCTTTGTCAAATGAGTCAAATTGAAGCAGAACACATTGTTGGAGTGTCAGAATGCATAGATAGAAGGCAAATAAGCGTTCCATGGCTTTATTTCGCTTAGTTGCTTACTCTTGAGTAGAACTGCATATTCACTCCAGGAATAAGCACCTTTGTCAAATGAGTCAAATTGAAGCAGAACACATTGTTGGAGTGTCAGAATGCATAGATAGAAGGCAAATAAGCGTTCCATGGCTTTATTTCGCTTAGTTGCTTACTCTTGAGTAGAACTGCATATTCACTCCAGGAATAAGCACCTTTGTAAAATGAGTCAAATTGAAGCAAAACACATTGTTGCAGTGTCAGAATGCATAGATAGAAGGCGAATAAGCGTTCCATGGCTTTATTTCGCTTAATTGCTTACTCTTGAGTAGAAGTGCATATTCACTCCAGGAATACGCACCTTTGTCAAATGAGTCAAATTGAAGCAAAACACATTGTTGGAGTGTCAGAATGCATAGATAGAAGGCAAATGAGCGTTCCATGGCTTTATTTCGCTTAGTTGCTTACTCTTGAGTAGAACTGCATATTCACTCCAGGAATAAGCACATTTGTTAAATGAGTCAAATTGAAGCAAAACACATTGTTGGAGTGTCAGAATGCATAGATAGAAGGCAAATATGCGTTCCATGGCTTTATTTCGCTTAGTTGCTTACTCTTGAGTAGAACTGCATATTCACTCCAGGAATAAACACATTTGTCAAATGAGTCAAATTGAAGCAGAACACATTGTTGGAGTGTCAGAATGCATAGATAGAAGGCAAATAAGCGTTCCATGGCTTTATTTCGCTTAGTTGCTTACTCTTGAGTAGAACTGCATATTCACTCCAGGAATAAGCACCTTTGTAAAATGAGTCAAATTGAAGCAAAACACATTGTTGGAGTGTCAGAATGCATAGATAGAAGGCGAGTAAGCGTTCCATGGCTTTATTTCGCTTAGTTGCTGACTCTTGAGTAGAACTGCATATTCACTCCAGGAATAAGCACCTTTGTAAAATGAGTCAAATTGAAGCAAAACACATTGTTGGAGTGTCAGAATGCATAGATAGAAGGCGAATAAGCGTTCCATGGCTTTATTTCGCTTAGTTGCTTACTCTTGAGTAGAACTGCATATTCACTCCAGGAATACGCACCTTTGTCAAATGAGTCAAATTGAAGCAAAACACATTGTTGGAGTGTCAGCATGCATAGATAGAAGGCAAATAAGCGTTCCATGGCTTTATTTCGCTTAGTTGCTTACTCTTGAGTAGAAGTGCATATTCACTCCAGGAATACGCACCTTTGTCAAATGAGTCAAATTGAAGCAAAACACATTGTTGGAGTGTCAGAATGCATAGAGAGAAGGCAAATAAGCGTTCCATGGCTTTATTTCGCTTAGTTGCTTACTCTTGAGTAGAACTGCATATTCACTCCAGGAATACGCACCTTTGTCAAATGAGTCAAATTGAAGCAAAACACATTGTTGGAGTGTCAGAATGCATAGATAGAAGGCAAATAAGCGTTCCATGGCTTTATTTCGCTTAGTTGCTTACTCTTGAGTAGAACTGCATATTCACTCCAGGAATAAGCACCTTTGTCAAATGAGTCAAATTGAAGCAGAACACATTGTTGGAGTGTCAGAATGCATAGATAGAAGGCAAATAAGCGTTCCATGGCTTTATTTCGCTTAGTTGCTTACTCTTGAGTAGAACTGCATATTCACTCCAGGAATAAACACATTTGTCAAATGAGTCAAATTGAAGCAAAACACATTGTTGGAGTGTCAGAATGCATAGATAGAAGGCAAATAAGCGTTCCATGGCTTTATTTCGCTTAGTTGCTTACTCTTGAGTAGAACTGCATATTCACTCCAGGAATAAGCACATTTGTAAAATGCGTCAAATTGAAGCAAAACACATTGTTGGAGTGTCAGAATGCATAGATAGATGGCAAATAAGCGTTCCATGGCTTTATTTCGCTTAGTTGCTTACTCTTGAGTAGAACTGCATATTCACTCCAGGAATACGCACCTTTGTCAAATGAGTCAAATTGAAGCAAAACACATTGTTGGAGTGTCAGAATGCATAGATAGAAGGCAAATGAGCGTTCCATGGCTTTATTTCGCTTAGTTGCTTACTCTTGAGTAGAACTGCATATTCACTCCAGGAATACGCACCCTTGTCAAATGAGTCAAATTGAAGCAAAACACATTGTTGGAGTGTCAGAATGCATAGATAGAAGGCAAATAAGCGTTCCATGGCTTTATTTCGCTTAGTTGCTTACTCTTGAGTAGAACTGCATATTCATTCCAGGAATAAGCACATTTGTCAAATGAGTCAAATTGAAGCAAAACACATTGTTGGAGTGTCAGAATGCATAGATAGGAGGCAAATAAGCGTTCCATGGCTTTATTTCGCTTAGTTGCTTACTCTTGAGTAGAAGTGCATATTCACTCCAGGAATACGCACCTTTGTCAAATGAGTCAAATTGAAGCAAAACACATTGTTGGAGTGTCAGAATGCATAGATAGAAGGCAAATAAGCGTCCCATGGCTTTATTTCGCTCAGTTGCTTACTCTTGAGTAGAACTGCATATTCACTCCAGGAATAAGCACCTTTGTCAAATGAGTCAAATTGAAGCAGAACACATTGTTGGAGTGTCAGAATGCATAGATAGAAGGCAAATAAGCGTTCCATGGCTTTATTTCGCTTAGTTGCTTACTCTTGAGTAGAACTGCATATTCACTCCAGGAATAAGCACCTTTGTAAAATGAGTCAAATTGAAGCAAAACACATTGTTGCAGTGTCAGAATGCATAGATAGAAGGCGAATAAGCGTTCCATGGCTTTATTTCGCTTAATTGCTTACTCTTGAGTAGAAGTGCATATTCACTCCAGGAATACGCACCTTTGTCAAATGAGTCAAATTGAAGCAAAACACATTGTTGGAGTGTCAGAATGCATAGATAGAAGGCGAGTAAGCGTTCCATGGCTTTATTTCGCTTAGTTGCTGACTCTTGAGTAGAACTGCATATTCACTCCAGGAATAAACACATTTGTCAAATGAGTCAAATTGAAGCAAAACACATTGTTGGAGTGTCAGAATGCATAGATAGAAGGCAAATAAGCGTTCCATGGCTTTATTTCGCTTAGTTGCTTACTCCTGAGTAGAACTGCATATTCACTCCAGGAATAAACACATTTGTCAAATGAGTCAAATTGAAGCAGAACACATTGTTGGAGTGTCAGAATGCATAGATAGAAGGCAAATAAGCGTTCCATGGCTTTATTTCGCTCAGTTGCTTACTCTTGAGTAGAACTGCATATTCACTCCAGGAATAAGCACCTTTGTAAAATGAGTCAAATTGAAGCAAAACACATTGTTGGAGTGTCAGAATGCATAGATAGAAGGCGAATAAGCGTTCCATGGCTTTATTTCGCTTAGTTGCTTACTCTTGAGTAGAACTGCATATTCACTCCAGGAATACGCACCTTTGTCAAATGAGTCAAATTGAAGCAAAACACATTGTTGGAGTGTCAGCATGCATAGATAGAAGGCAAATAAGCGTTCCATGGCTTTATTTCGCTTAGTTGCTTACTCTTGAGTAGAAGTGCATATTCACTCCAGGAATACGCACCTTTGTCAAATGAGTCAAATTGAAGCAAAACACATTGTTGGAGTGTCAGAATGCATAGAGAGAAGGCAAATAAGCGTTCCATGGCTTTATTTCGCTTAGTTGCTTACTCTTGAGTAGAACTGCATATTCACTCCAGGAATACGCACCTTTGTCAAATGAGTCAAATTGAAGCAAAACACATTGTTGGAGTGTCAGAATGCATAGATAGAAGGCGAATAAGCGTTCCATGGCTTTATTTCGCTTAGTTGCTTACTCTTGAGTAGAAGTGCATATTCACTCCAGGAATACGCACCTTTGTCAAATGAGTCAAATTGAAGCAAAACACATTGTTGGAGTGTCAGAATGCATAGAGAGAAGGCAAATAAGCGTTCCATGGCTTCATTTCGCTTAGTTGCTTACTCTTGAGTAGAACTGCATATTCACTCCAGGAATAAGCACCTTTGTCAAATGAGTCAAATTGAAGCAGAACACATTGTTGGAGTGTCAGAATGCATAGATAGAAGGCAAATAAGCGTTCCATGGCTTTATTTCGCTTAGTTGCTTACTCTTGAGTAGAACTGCATATTCACTCCAGGAATAAACACATTTGTCAAATGAGTCAAATTGAAGCAAAACACATTGTTGGAGTGTCAGAATGCATAGATAGAAGGCAAATAAGCGTTCCATGGCTTTATTTCGCTTAGTTGCTTACTCTTGAGTAGAACTGCATATTCACTCCAGGAATAAGCACATTTGTAAAATGCGTCAAATTGAAGCAAAACACATTGTTGGAGTGTCAGAATGCATAGATAGATGGCAAATAAGCGTTCCATGGCTTTATTTCGCTTAGTTGCTTACTCTTGAGTAGAACTGCATATTCACTCCAGGAATACGCACCTTTGTCAAATGAGTCAAATTGAAGCAAAACACATTGTTGGAGTGTCAGAATGCATAGATAGAAGGCAAATGAGCGTTCCATGGCTTTATTTCGCTTAGTTGCTTACTCTTGAGTAGAACTGCATATTCACTCCAGGAATAAGCACATTTGTTAAATGAGTCAAATTGAAGCAAAACACATTGTTGGAGTGTCAGAATGCATAGATAGAAGGCAAATATGCGTTCCATGGCTTTATTTCGCTTAGTTGCTTACTCTTGAGTAGAACTGCATATTCACTCCAGGAATAAACACATTTGTCAAATGAGTCAAATTGAAGCAGAACACATTGTTGGAGTGTCAGAATGCATAGATAGAAGGCAAATAAGCGTTCCATGGCTTTATTTCGCTTAGTTGCTTACTCTTGAGTAGAACTGCATATTCACTCCAGGAATAAGCACCTTTGTAAAATGAGTCAAATTGAAGCAAAACACATTGTTGGAGTGTCAGAATGCATAGATAGAAGGCGAGTAAGCGTTCCATGGCTTTATTTCGCTTAGTTGCTGACTCTTGAGTAGAACTGCATATTCACTCCAGGAATAAACACATTTGTCAAATGAGTCAAATTGAAGCAAAACACATTGTTGGAGTGTCAGAATGCATAGATAGAAGGCAAATAAGCGTTCCATGGCTTTATTTCGCTTAGTTGCTTACTCCTGAGTAGAACTGCATATTCACTCCAGGAATAAACACATTTGTCAAATGAGTCAAATTGAAGCAGAACACATTGTTGGAGTGTCAGAATGCATAGATAGAAGGCAAATAAGCGTTCCATGGCTTTATTTCGCTCAGTTGCTTACTCTTGAGTAGAACTGCATATTCACTCCAGGAATAAGCACCTTTGTAAAATGAGTCAAATTGAAGCAAAACACATTGTTGGAGTGTCAGAATGCATAGATAGAAGGCGAATAAGCGATCCATGGCTTTATTTCGCTTAGTTGCTTACTCTTGAGTAGAACTGCATATTCACTCCAGGAATACGCACCTTTGTCAAATGAGTCAAATTGAAGCAAAACACATTGTTGGAGTGTCAGCATGCATAGATAGAAGGCAAATAAGCGTTCCATGGCTTTATTTCGCTTAGTTGCTTACTCTTGAGTAGAAGTGCATATTCACTCCAGGAATACGCACCTTTGTCAAATGAGTCAAATTGAAGCAAAACACATTGTTGGAGTGTCAGAATGCATAGAGAGAAGGCAAATAAGCGTTCCATGGCTTTATTTCGCTTAGTTGCTTACTCTTGAGTAGAACTGCATATTCACTCCAGGAATACGCACCTTTGTCAAATGAGTCAAATTGAAGCAAAACACATTGTTGGAGTGTCAGAATGCATAGATAGAAGGCAAATAAGCGTTCCATGGCTTTATTTCGCTCAGTTGCTTACTCTTGAGTAGAACTGCATATTCACTCCAGGAATAAGCACCTTTGTAAAATGAGTCAAATTGAAGCAAAACACATTGTTGGAGTGTCAGAATGCATAGATAGAAGGCGAATAAGCGTTCCATGGCTTTATTTCGCTTAGTTGCTTACTCTTGAGTAGAACTGCATATTCACTCCAGGAATACGCACCTTTGTCAAATGAGTCAAATTGAAGCAAAACACATTGTTGGAGTGTCAGCATGCATAGATAGAAGGCAAATAAGCGTTCCATGGCTTTATTTCGCTTAGTTGCTTACTCTTGAGTAGAAGTGCATATTCACTCCAGGAATACGCACCTTTGTCAAATGAGTCAAATTGAAGCAAAACACATTGTTGGAGTGTCAGAATGCATAGAGAGAAGGCAAATAAGCGTTCCATGGCTTTATTTCGCTTAGTTGCTTACTCTTGAGTAGAACTGCATATTCACTCCAGGAATAAGCACCTTTGTCAAATGAGTCAAATTGAAGCAGAACACATTGTTGGAGTGTCAGAATGCATAGATAGAAGGCAAATAAGCGTTCCATGGCTTTATTTCGCTTAGTTGCTTACTCTTGAGTAGAACTGCATATTCACTCCAGGAATAAACACATTTGTCAAATGAGTCAAATTGAAGCAAAACACATTGTTGGAGTGTCAGAATGCATAGATAGAAGGCAAATAAGCGTTCCATGGCTTTATTTCGCTTAGTTGCTTACTCTTGAGTAGAACTGCATATTCACTCCAGGAATAAGCACATTTGTAAAATGCGTCAAATTGAAGCAAAACACATTGTTGGAGTGTCAGAATGCATAGATAGATGGCAAATAAGCGTTCCATGGCTTTATTTCGCTTAGTTGCTTACTCTTGAGTAGAACTGCATATTCACTCCAGGAATACGCACCTTTGTCAAATGAGTCAAATTGAAGCAAAACACATTGTTGGAGTGTCAGAATGCATAGATAGAAGGCAAATGAGCGTTCCATGGCTTTATTTCGCTTAGTTGCTTACTCTTGAGTAGAACTGCATATTCACTCCAGGAATACGCACCCTTGTCAAATGAGTCAAATTGAAGCAAAACACATTGTTGGAGTGTCAGAATGCATAGATAGAAGGCAAATAAGCGTTCCATGGCTTTATTTCGCTTAGTTGCTTACTCTTGAGTAGAACTGCATATTCATTCCAGGAATAAGCACATTTGTCAAATGAGTCAAATTGAAGCAAAACACATTGTTGGAGTGTCAGAATGCATAGATAGAAGGCAAATAAGCGTTCCATGGCTTTATTTCGCTTAGTTGCTTACTCTTGAGTAGAAGTGCATATTCACTCCAGGAATACGCACCTTTGTCAAATGAGTCAAATTGAAGCAAAACACATTGTTGGAGTGTCAGAATGCATAGATAGAAGGCAAATAAGCGTCCCATGGCTTTATTTCGCTCAGTTGCTTACTCTTGAGTAGAACTGCATATTCACTCCAGGAATAAGCACCTTTGTCAAATGAGTCAAATTGAAGCAGAACACATTGTTGGAGTGTCAGAATGCATAGATAGAAGGCAAATAAGCGTTCCATGGCTTTATTTCGCTTAGTTGCTTACTCTTGAGTAGAACTGCATATTCACTCCAGGAATAAGCACCTTTGTAAAATGAGTCAAATTGAAGCAAAACACATTGTTGCAGTGTCAGAATGCATAGATAGAAGGCGAATAAGCGTTCCATGGCTTTATTTCGCTTAATTGCTTACTCTTGAGTAGAAGTGCATATTCACTCCAGGAATACGCACCTTTGTCAAATGAGTCAAATTGAAGCAAAACACATTGTTGGAGTGTCAGAATGCATAGATAGAAGGCGAGTAAGCGTTCCATGGCTTTATTTCGCTTAGTTGCTGACTCTTGAGTAGAACTGCATATTCACTCCAGGAATAAACACATTTGTCAAATGAGTCAAATTGAAGCAAAACACATTGTTGGAGTGTCAGAATGCATAGATAGAAGGCAAATAAGCGTTCCATGGCTTTATTTCGCTTAGTTGCTTACTCCTGAGTAGAACTGCATATTCACTCCAGGAATAAACACATTTGTCAAATGAGTCAAATTGAAGCAGAACACATTGTTGGAGTGTCAGAATGCATAGATAGAAGGCAAATAAGCGTTCCATGGCTTTATTTCGCTCAGTTGCTTACTCTTGAGTAGAACTGCATATTCACTCCAGGAATAAGCACCTTTGTAAAATGAGTCAAATTGAAGCAAAACACATTGTTGGAGTGTCAGAATGCATAGATAGAAGGCGAATAAGCGTTCCATGGCTTTATTTCGCTTAGTTACTTACTCTTGAGTAGAACTGCATATTCACTCCAGGAATACGCACCTTTGTCAAATTAGTCAAATTGAAGCAAAACACATTGTTGGAGTGTCAGCATGCATAGATAGAAGGCAAATAAGCGTTCCATGGCTTTATTTCGCTTAGTTGCTTACTCTTGAGTAGAAGTGCATATTCACTCCAGGAATACGCACCTTTGTCAAATGAGTCAAATTGAAGCAAAACACATTGTTGGAGTGTCAGAATGCATAGAGAGAAGGCAAATAAGCGTTCCATGGCTTTATTTCGCTTAGTTGCTTACTCTTGAGTAGAACTGCATATTCACTCCAGGAATACGCACCTTTGTCAAATGAGTCAAATTGAAGCAAAACACATTGTTGCAGTGTCAGAATGCATAGATAGAAGGCAAATAAGCGTTCCATGGCTTTATTTCGCTCAGTTGCTTACTCTTGAGTAGAACTGCATATTCACTCCAGGAATAAGCACCTTTGTAAAATGAGTCAAATTGAAGCAAAACACATTGTTGGAGTGTCAGAATGCATAGATAGAAGGCGAATAAGCGTTCCATGGCTTTATTTCGCTTAGTTGCTTACTCTTGAGTAGAACTGCATATTCACTCCAGGAATACGCACCTTTGTCAAATGAGTCAAATTGAAGCAAAACACATTGTTGGAGTGTCAGCATGCATAGATAGAAGGCAAATAAGCGTTCCATGGCTTTATTTCGCTTAGTTGCTTACTCTTGAGTAGAAGTGCATATTCACTCCAGGAATACGCACCTTTGTCAAATGAGTCAAATTGAAGCAAAACACATTGTTGGAGTGTCAGAATGCATAGAGAGAAGGCAAATAAGCGTTCCATGGCTTCATTTCGCTTAGTTGCTTACTCTTGAGTAGAACTGCATATTCACTCCAGGAATACGCACCTTTGTCAAATGAGTCAAATTGAAGCAAAACACATTGTTGGAGTGTCAGAATGCATAGATAGAAGGCAAATGAGCGTTCCATGGCTTTATTTCGCTTAGTTGCTTACTCTTGAGTAGAACTGCATATTCATTCCAGGAATAAGCACATTTGTCAAATGAGTCAAATTGAAGCAAAACACATTGTTGGAGTGTCAGAATGCATAGATAGAAGGCAAATAAGCGTTCCATTGCTTTATTTCGCTTAGTTGCTTACTCTTGAGTAGAACTGCATATTCACTCCAGGAATAAGCACCTTTGTAAAATGAGTCAAATTGAAGCAAAACACATTGTTGGAGTGTCAGAATGCATAGATAGAAGGCGAGTAAGCGTTCCATGGCTTTATTTCGCTTAGTTGCTGACTCTTGAGTAGAACTGCATATTCACTCCAGGAATAAACACATTTGTCAAATGAGTCAAATTGAAGCAAAACACATTGTTGGAGTGTCAGAATGCATAGATAGAAGGCAAATAAGCGTTCCATGGCTTTATTTCGCTCAGTTGCTTACTCTTGAGTAGAACTGCATATTCACTCCAGGAATAAGCACCTTTGTAAAATGAGTCAAATTGAAGCAAAACACATTGTTGGAGTGTCAGAATGCATAGATAGAAGGCGAATAAGCGTTCCATGGCTTTATTTCGCTTAGTTGCTTACTCCTGAGTAGAACTGCATATTCACTCCAGGAATAAACACATTTGTCAAATGAGTCAAATTGAAGCAGAACACATTGTTGGAGTGTCAGAATGCATAGATAGAAGGCAAATAAGCGTTCCATGGCTTTATTTCGCTCAGTTGCTTACTCTTGAGTAGAACTGCATATTCACTCCAGGAATAAGCACCTTTGTAAAATGAGTCAAATTGAAGCAAAACACATTGTTGGAGTGTCAGAATGCATAGATAGAAGGCGAATAAGCGTTCCATGGCTTTATTTCGCTTAGTTGCTTACTCTTGAGTAGAACTGCATATTCACTCCAGGAATACGCACCTTTGTCAAATGAGTCAAATTGAAGCAAAACACATTGTTGGAGTGTCAGCATGCATAGATAGAAGGCAAATAAGCGTTCCATGGCTTTATTTCGCTTAGTTGCTTACTCTTGAGTAGAAGTGCATATTCACTCCAGGAATACGCACCTTTGTCAAATGAGTCAAATTGAAGCAAAACACATTGTTGGAGTGTCAGAATGCATAGAGAGAAGGCAAATAAGCGTTCCATGGCTTTATTTCGCTTAGTTGCTTACTCTTGAGTAGAACTGCATATTCACTCCAGGAATAAACACATTTGTCAAATGAGTCAAATTGAAGCAAAACACATTGTTGGAGTGTCAGAATGCATAGATAGAAGGCAAATAAGCGTTCCATGGCTTTATTTCGCTTAGTTGCTTACTCCTGAGTAGAACTGCATATTCACTCCAGGAATAAACACATTTGTCAAATGAGTCAAATTGAAGCAGAACACATTGTTGGAGTGTCAGAATGCATAGATAGAAGGCAAATAAGCGTTCCATGGCTTTATTTCGCTCAGTTGCTTACTCTTGAGTAGAACTGCATATTCACTCCAGGAATAAGCACCTTTGTAAAATGAGTCAAATTGAAGCAAAACACATTGTTGGAGTGTCAGAATGCATAGATAGAAGGCGAATAAGCGTTCCATGGCTTTATTTCGCTTAGTTACTTACTCTTGAGTAGAACTGCATATTCACTCCAGGAATACGCACCTTTGTCAAATTAGTCAAATTGAAGCAAAACACATTGTTGGAGTGTCAGCATGCATAGATAGAAGGCAAATAAGCGTTCCATGGCTTTATTTCGCTTAGTTGCTTACTCTTGAGTAGAAGTGCATATTCACTCCAGGAATACGCACCTTTGTCAAATGAGTCAAATTGAAGCAAAACACATTGTTGGAGTGTCAGAATGCATAGAGAGAAGGCAAATAAGCGTTCCATGGCTTTATTTCGCTTAGTTGCTTACTCTTGAGTAGAACTGCATATTCACTCCAGGAATACGCACCTTTGTCAAATGAGTCAAATTGAAGCAAAACACATTGTTGCAGTGTCAGAATGCATAGATAGAAGGCAAATAAGCGTTCCATGGCTTTATTTCGCTCAGTTGCTTACTCTTGAGTAGAACTGCATATTCACTCCAGGAATAAGCACCTTTGTAAAATGAGTCAAATTGAAGCAAAACACATTGTTGGAGTGTCAGAATGCATAGATAGAAGGCGAATAAGCGTTCCATGGCTTTATTTCGCTTAGTTGCTTACTCTTGAGTAGAACTGCATATTCACTCCAGGAATACGCACCTTTGTCAAATGAGTCAAATTGAAGCAAAACACATTGTTGGAGTGTCAGCATGCATAGATAGAAGGCAAATAAGCGTTCCATGGCTTTATTTCGCTTAGTTGCTTACTCTTGAGTAGAAGTGCATATTCACTCCAGGAATACGCACCTTTGTCAAATGAGTCAAATTGAAGCAAAACACATTGTTGGAGTGTCAGAATGCATAGAGAGAAGGCAAATAAGCGTTCCATGGCTTCATTTCGCTTAGTTGCTTACTCTTGAGTAGAACTGCATATTCACTCCAGGAATACGCACCTTTGTCAAATGAGTCAAATTGAAGCAAAACACATTGTTGGAGTGTCAGAATGCATAGATAGAAGGCAAATGAGCGTTCCATGGCTTTATTTCGCTTAGTTGCTTACTCTTGAGTAGAACTGCATATTCATTCCAGGAATAAGCACATTTGTCAAATGAGTCAAATTGAAGCAAAACACATTGTTGGAGTGTCAGAATGCATAGATAGAAGGCAAATAAGCGTTCCATTGCTTTATTTCGCTTAGTTGCTTACTCTTGAGTAGAACTGCATATTCACTCCAGGAATAAGCACCTTTGTAAAATGAGTCAAATTGAAGCAAAACACATTGTTGGAGTGTCAGAATGCATAGATAGAAGGCGAGTAAGCGTTCCATGGCTTTATTTCGCTTAGTTGCTGACTCTTGAGTAGAACTGCATATTCACTCCAGGAATAAACACATTTGTCAAATGAGTCAAATTGAAGCAAAACACATTGTTGGAGTGTCAGAATGCATAGATAGAAGGCAAATAAGCGTTCCATGGCTTTATTTCGCTCAGTTGCTTACTCTTGAGTAGAACTGCATATTCACTCCAGGAATAAGCACCTTTGTAAAATGAGTCAAATTGAAGCAAAACACATTGTTGGAGTGTCAGAATGCATAGATAGAAGGCGAATAAGCGTTCCATGGCTTTATTTCGCTTAGTTGCTTACTCCTGAGTAGAACTGCATATTCACTCCAGGAATAAACACATTTGTCAAATGAGTCAAATTGAAGCAGAACACATTGTTGGAGTGTCAGAATGCATAGATAGAAGGCAAATAAGCGTTCCATGGCTTTATTTCGCTCAGTTGCTTACTCTTGAGTAGAACTGCATATTCACTCCAGGAATAAGCACCTTTGTAAAATGAGTCAAATTGAAGCAAAACACATTGTTGGAGTGTCAGAATGCATAGATAGAAGGCGAATAAGCGTTCCATGGCTTTATTTCGCTTAGTTGCTTACTCTTGAGTAGAACTGCATATTCACTCCAGGAATACGCACCTTTGTCAAATGAGTCAAATTGAAGCAAAACACATTGTTGGAGTGTCAGCATGCATAGATAGAAGGCAAATAAGCGTTCCATGGCTTTATTTCGCTTAGTTGCTTACTCTTGAGTAGAAGTGCATATTCACTCCAGGAATACGCACCTTTGTCAAATGAGTCAAATTGAAGCAAAACACATTGTTGGAGTGTCAGAATGCATAGAGAGAAGGCAAATAAGCGTTCCATGGCTTTATTTCGCTTAGTTGCTTACTCTTGAGTAGAACTGCATATTCACTCCAGGAATAAACACATTTGTCAAATGAGTCAAATTGAAGCAAAACACATTGTTGGAGTGTCAGAATGCATAGATAGAAGGCAAATAAGCGTTCCATGGCTTTATTTCGCTTAGTTGCTTACTCCTGAGTAGAACTGCATATTCACTCCAGGAATAAACACATTTGTCAAATGAGTCAAATTGAAGCAGAACACATTGTTGGAGTGTCAGAATGCATAGATAGAAGGCAAATAAGCGTTCCATGGCTTTATTTCGCTCAGTTGCTTACTCTTGAGTAGAACTGCATATTCACTCCAGGAATAAGCACCTTTGTAAAATGAGTCAAATTGAAGCAAAACACATTGTTGGAGTGTCAGAATGCATAGATAGAAGGCAAATGAGCGTTCCATGGCTTTATTTCGCTTAGTTGCTTACTCTTGAGTAGAACTGCATATTCACTCCAGGAATACGCACCTTTGTCAAATGAGTCAAATTGAAGCAAAACACATTGTTGGAGTGTCAGAATGCATAGATAGAAGGCAAATGAGCGTTCCATGGCTTTATTTTGCTTAGTTGCTTACTCTTGAGTAGAACTGCATATTCACTCCAGAAATAAGCACATTTGTCAAATGAGTCAAATTGAAGCAAAACTCATTGTTGGAGTGTCAGAATGCATAGATAGAAGGCAAATAAGCGTTCCATGGCTTTATTTCGCTTAGTTGCTTACTCTTGAATAGAACTGCATATTCACTCCAGGAATAAACACATTTGTCAAATGAGTCAAATTGAAGCAAAACACATTGTTGGAGTGTCAGAATGCATAGATAGAAGGCAAATAAGCGTTCCATGGCTTTATTTCGCTTAGTTGCTTACTCTTGAGTAGAACTGCATATTCACTCCAGGAATACGCACCTTTGTCAAATGAGTCAAATTGAAGCAAAACACATTGTTGGAGTGTCAGAATGCATAGATAGAAGGCAAATGAGCGTTCCATGGCTTTATTTCGCTTAGTTGCTTACTCTTGAGTAGAACTGCATATTCACTCCAGGAATAAGCACATTTGTCAAATGAGTCAAATTGAAGCAGAACACATTGTTGGAGTGTCAGAATGCATGGATAGAAGGCAAATAAGCGTTCCATGGCTTTATTTCGCTTAGTTGCTTACTCCTGAGTAGAACTGCATATTCACTCCAGGAATAAACACATTTGTCAAATGAGTCAAATTGAAGCAAAACACATTGTTGGAGTGTCAGAATGCATAGATAGAAGGCAAATAAGCGTTCAATGGCTTTATTTCGCTTAGTTGCTTACTCTTGAGTAGAACTGCATATTCACTCCAGGAATACGCACCTTTGTCAAATGAGTCAAATTGAAGCAAAACACATTGTTGGAGTGTCAGAATGCATAGATAGAAGGCAAATGAGCGTTCCATGGCTTTATTTCGCTTAGTTGCTTACTCTTGAGTAGAACTGCATATTCACTCCAGGAATAAGCACATTTGTCAAATGAGTCAAATTGAAGCAGAACACATTGTTGGAGTGTCAGAATGCATAGATAGAAGGCAAATAAGCGTTCCATGGCTTTATTTCGCTTAGTTGCTTACTCTTGAGTAGAACTGCATATTCACTCCAGGAATAAACACCTTTGTCAAATGAGTCAAATTGAAGCAGAATACATTGTTGGAGTGTCAAAATGCATAGATAGAAGGCAAATAAGCGTTCCATGGCTTTATTTCGCTTAGTTGCTTACTCTTGAGTAGAACTGCATATTCACTCCAGGAATACGCACCTTTGTCAAATGAGTCAAATTGAAGCAAAACACATTGTTGGAGTGTCAGAATGCATAGATAGAAGGCAAATAAGCGTTCCATGGCTTTATTTCGCTTAGTTGCTTACTCTTGAGTAGAACTGCATATTCACTCCAGGAATACGCACCTTTGTCAAATGAGTCAAATTGAAGCAAAACACATTGTTGGAGTGTCAGAATGCATAGATAGAAGGCAAATAAGCGTTCCATGGCTTTATTTCGCTTAGTTGCTTACTCTTGAGTAGAACTGCATATTCACTCCAGGAATACGCACCTTTGTCAAATGAGTCAAATTGAAGCAAAACACATTGTTGGAGTGTCAGAATGCATAGATAGAAGGCAAATGAGCGTTCCATGGCTTTATTTCGCTTAGTTGCTTACTCTTGAGTAGAACTGCATATTCACTCCAGGAATAAGCACATTTGTCAAATGAGTCCAATTGAAGCAAAACACATTGTTGGAGTGTCAGAATGCATAGATAGAAGGCAAATAAGCGTTCCATGGCTTTATTTCGCTCAGTTGCTTACTCTTGAGTAGAACTGCATATTCACTCCAGGAATAAGCACCTTTGTAAAATGAGTCAAATTGAAGCAAAACACATTGTTGGAGTGTCAGAATGCATAGATAGAAGGCGAGTAAGCGTTCCATGGCTTTATTTCGCTTAGTTGCTTACTCCTGAGTAGAACTGCATATTCACTCCAGGAATAAACACATTTGTCAAATGAGTTAAATTGAAGCAGAACACATTGTTGGAGTGTCAGAATGCATAGATAGAAGGCAAATAAGCGTTCCATGGCTTTATTTCGCTCAGTTGCTTACTCTTGAGTAGAACTGCATATTCACTCCAGGAATAAGCACCTTTGTAAAATGAGTCAAATTGAAGCAAAACACATTGTTGGAGTGTCAGAATGCATAGATAGAAGGCGAATAAGCGTTCCATGGCTTTATTTCGCTTAGTTGCTTACTCTTGAGTAGAACTGCATTTTCACTCCAGGAATACGCACCTTTGTCAAATGAGTCAAATTGAAGCAAAACACATTGTTGGAGTGTCAGCATGCATAGATAGAAGGCAAATAAGCGTTCCATGGCTTTATTTCGCTTAGTTGCTTACTCTTGAGTAGAAGTGCATATTCACTCCAGGAATACGCACCTTTGTCAAATGAGTCAAATTGAAGCAAAACACATTGTTGGAGTGTCAGAATGCATAGAGAGAAGGCAAATAAGCGTTCCATGGCTTTATTTCGCTTAGTTGCTTACTCTTGAGTAGAACTGCATATTCACTCCAGGAATAAGCACCTTTGTCAAATGAGTCAAATTGAAGCAGAACACATTGTTGGAGTGTCAGAATGCATAGATAGAAGGCAAATAAGCGTTCCATGGCTTTATTTCGCTTAGTTGCTTACTCTTGAGTAGAACTGCATATTCACTCCAGGAATAAGCACCTTTGTCAAATGAGTCAAATTGAAGCAGAACACATTGTTGGAGTGTCAGAATGCATAGATAGAAGGCAAATAAGCGTTCCATGGCTTTATTTCGCTTAGTTGCTTACTCTTGAGTAGAACTGCATATTCACTCCAGGAATAAGCACCTTTGTAAAATGAGTCAAATTGAAGCAAAACACATTGTTGCAGTGTCAGAATGCATAGATAGAAGGCGAATAAGCGTTCCATGGCTTTATTTCGCTTAATTGCTTACTCTTGAGTAGAAGTGCATATTCACTCCAGGAATACGCACCTTTGTCAAATGAGTCAAATTGAAGCAAAACACATTGTTGGAGTGTCAGAATGCATAGATAGAAGGCAAATGAGCGTTCCATGGCTTTATTTCGCTTAGTTGCTTACTCTTGAGTAGAACTGCATATTCACTCCAGGAATAAGCACATTTGTTAAATGAGTCAAATTGAAGCAAAACACATTGTTGGAGTGTCAGAATGCATAGATAGAAGGCAAATATGCGTTCCATGGCTTTATTTCGCTTAGTTGCTTACTCTTGAGTAGAACTGCATATTCACTCCAGGAATAAACACATTTGTCAAATGAGTCAAATTGAAGCAGAACACATTGTTGGAGTGTCAGAATGCATAGATAGAAGGCAAATAAGCGTTCCATGGCTTTATTTCGCTTAGTTGCTTACTCTTGAGTAGAACTGCATATTCACTCCAGGAATAAGCACCTTTGTAAAATGAGTCAAATTGAAGCAAAACACATTGTTGGAGTGTCAGAATGCATAGATAGAAGGCGAGTAAGCGTTCCATGGCTTTATTTCGCTTAGTTGCTGACTCTTGAGTAGAACTGCATATTCACTCCAGGAATAAACACATTTGTCAAATGAGTCAAATTGAAGCAAAACACATTGTTGGAGTGTCAGAATGCATAGATAGAAGGCAAATAAGCGTTCCATGGCTTTATTTCGCTTAGTTGCTTACTCCTGAGTAGAACTGCATATTCACTCCAGGAATAAACACATTTGTCAAATGAGTCAAATTGAAGCAGAACACATTGTTGGAATGTCAGAATGCATAGATAGAAGGCAAATAAGCGTTCCATGGCTTTATTTCGCTCAGTTGCTTACTCTTGAGTAGAACTGCATATTCACTCCAGGAATAAGCACCTTTGTAAAATGAGTCAAATTGAAGCAAAACACATTGTTGGAGTGTCAGAATGCATAGATAGAAGGCGAATAAGCGTTCCATGGCTTTATTTCGCTTAGTTGCTTACTCTTGAGTAGAACTGCATATTCACTCCAGGAATACGCACCTTTGTCAAATGAGTCAAATTGAAGCAAAACACATTGTTGGAGTGTCAGCATGCATAGATAGAAGGCAAATAAGCGTTCCATGGCTTTATTTCGCTTAGTTGCTTACTCTTGAGTAGAAGTGCATATTCACTCCAGGAATACGCACCTTTGTCAAATGAGTCAAATTGAAGCAAAACACATTGTTGGAGTGTCAGAATGCATAGAGAGAAGGCAAATAAGCGTTCCATGGCTTTATTTCGCTTAGTTGCTTACTCTTGAGTAGAACTGCATATTCACTCCAGGAATACGCACCTTTGTCAAATGAGTCAAATTGAAGCAAAACACATTGTTGGAGTGTCAGAATGCATAGATAGAAGGCAAATAAGCGTTCCATGGCTTTATTTCGCTCAGTTGCTTACTCTTGAGTAGAACTGCATATTCACTCCAGGAATAAGCACCTTTGTAAAATGAGTCAAATTGAAGCAAAACACATTGTTGGAGTGTCAGAATGCATAGATAGAAGGCGAATAAGCGTTCCATGGCTTTATTTCGCTTAGTTGCTTACGCTTGAGTAGAACTGCATATTCACTCCAGGAATACGCACCTTTGTCAAATGAGTCAAATTGAAGCAAAACACATTGTTGGAGTGTCAGCATGCATAGATAGAAGGCAAATAAGCGTTCCATGGCTTTATTTCGCTTAGTTGCTTAGTCTTGAGTAGAAGTGCATATTCACTCCAGGAATACGCACCTTTGTCAAATGAGTCAAATTGAAGCAAAACACATTGTTGGAGTGTCAGAATGCATAGAGAGAAGGCAAATAAGCGTTCCATGGCTTTATTTCGCTTAGTTGCTTACTCTTGAGTAGAACTGCATATTCACTCCAGGAATAAGCACCTTTGTCAAATGAGTCAAATTGAAGCAGAACACATTGTTGGAGTGTCAGAATGCATAGATAGAAGGCAAATAAGCGTTCCATGGCTTTATTTCGCTTAGTTGCTTACTCTTGAGTAGAACTGCATATTCACTCCAGGAATAAACACATTTGTCAAATGAGTCAAATTGAAGCAAAACACATTGTTGGAGTGTCAGAATGCATAGATAGAAGGCAAATAAGCGTTCCATGGCTTTATTTCGCTTAGTTGCTTACTCTTGAGTAGAACTGCATATTCACTCCACGAATAAGCACATTTGTAAAATGCGTCAAATTGAAGCAAAACACATTGTTGGAGTGTCAGAATGCATAGATAGATGGCAAATAAGCGTTCCATGGCTTTATTTCGCTTAGTTGCTTACTCTTGAGTAGAACTGCATATTCACTCCAGGAATACGCACCTTTGTCAAATGAGTCAAATTGAAGCAAAACACATTGTTGGAGTGTCAGAATGCATAGATAGAAGGCAAATGAGCGTTCCATGGCTTTATTTCGCTTAGTTGCTTACTCTTGAGTAGAACTGCATATTCACTCCAGGAATACGCACCCTTGTCAAATGAGTCAAATTGAAGCAAAACACATTGTTGGAGTGTCAGAATGCATAGATAGAAGGCAAATAAGCGTTCCATGGCTTTATTTCGCTTAGTTGCTTACTCTTGAGTAGAACTGCATTTTCACTCCAGGAATACGCACCTTTGTCAAATGAGTCAAATTGAAGCAAAACACATTGTTGGAGTGTCAGCATGCATAGATAGAAGGCAAATAAGCGTTCCATGGCTTTATTTCGCTTAGTTGCTTACTCTTGAGTAGAAGTGCATATTCACTCCAGGAATACGCACCTTTGTCAAATGAGTCAAATTGAAGCAAAACACATTGTTGGAGTGTCAGAATGCATAGAGAGAAGGCAAATAAGCGTTCCATGGCTTTATTTCGCTTAGTTGCTTACTCTTGAGTAGAACTGCATATTCACTCCAGGAATAAGCACCTTTGTCAAATGAGTCAAATTGAAGCAGAACACATTGTTGGAGTGTCAGAATGCATAGATAGAAGGCAAATAAGCGTTCCATGGCTTTATTTCGCTTAGTTGCTTACTCTTGAGTAGAACTGCATATTCACTCCAGGAATAAGCACCTTTGTCAAATGAGTCAAATTGAAGCAGAACACATTGTTGGAGTGTCAGAATGCATAGATAGAAGGCAAATAAGCGTTCCATGGCTTTATTTCGCTTAGTTGCTTACTCTTGAGTAGAACTGCATATTCACTCCAGGAATAAGCACCTTTGTAAAATGAGTCAAATTGAAGCAAAACACATTGTTGCAGTGTCAGAATGCATAGATAGAAGGCGAATAAGCGTTCCATGGCTTTATTTCGCTTAATTGCTTACTCTTGAGTAGAAGTGCATATTCACTCCAGGAATACGCACCTTTGTCAAATGAGTCAAATTGAAGCAAAACACATTGTTGGAGTGTCAGAATGCATAGATAGAAGGCAAATGAGCGTTCCATGGCTTTATTTCGCTTAGTTGCTTACTCTTGAGTAGAACTGCATATTCACTCCAGGAATAAGCACATTTGTTAAATGAGTCAAATTGAAGCAAAACACATTGTTGGAGTGTCAGAATGCATAGATAGAAGGCAAATATGCGTTCCATGGCTTTATTTCGCTTAGTTGCTTACTCTTGAGTAGAACTGCATATTCACTCCAGGAATAAACACATTTGTCAAATGAGTCAAATTGAAGCAGAACACATTGTTGGAGTGTCAGAATGCATAGATAGAAGGCAAATAAGCGTTCCATGGCTTTATTTCGCTTAGTTGCTTACTCTTGAGTAGAACTGCATATTCACTCCAGGAATAAGCACCTTTGTAAAATGAGTCAAATTGAAGCAAAACACATTGTTGGAGTGTCAGAATGCATAGATAGAAGGCGAGTAAGCGTTCCATGGCTTTATTTCGCTTAGTTGCTGACTCTTGAGTAGAACTGCATATTCACTCCAGGAATAAACACATTTGTCAAATGAGTCAAATTGAAGCAAAACACATTGTTGGAGTGTCAGAATGCATAGATAGAAGGCAAATAAGCGTTCCATGGCTTTATTTCGCTTAGTTGCTTACTCCTGAGTAGAACTGCATATTCACTCCAGGAATAAACACATTTGTCAAATGAGTCAAATTGAAGCAGAACACATTGTTGGAATGTCAGAATGCATAGATAGAAGGCAAATAAGCGTTCCATGGCTTTATTTCGCTCAGTTGCTTACTCTTGAGTAGAACTGCATATTCACTCCAGGAATAAGCACCTTTGTAAAATGAGTCAAATTGAAGCAAAACACATTGTTGGAGTGTCAGAATGCATAGATAGAAGGCGAATAAGCGTTCCATGGCTTTATTTCGCTTAGTTGCTTACTCTTGAGTAGAACTGCATATTCACTCCAGGAATACGCACCTTTGTCAAATGAGTCAAATTGAAGCAAAACACATTGTTGGAGTGTCAGCATGCATAGATAGAAGGCAAATAAGCGTTCCATGGCTTTATTTCGCTTAGTTGCTTACTCTTGAGTAGAAGTGCATATTCACTCCAGGAATACGCACCTTTGTCAAATGAGTCAAATTGAAGCAAAACACATTGTTGGAGTGTCAGAATGCATAGAGAGAAGGCAAATAAGCGTTCCATGGCTTTATTTCGCTTAGTTGCTTACTCTTGAGTAGAACTGCATATTCACTCCAGGAATACGCACCTTTGTCAAATGAGTCAAATTGAAGCAAAACACATTGTTGGAGTGTCAGAATGCATAGATAGAAGGCAAATAAGCGTTCCATGGCTTTATTTCGCTCAGTTGCTTACTCTTGAGTAGAACTGCATATTCACTCCAGGAATAAGCACCTTTGTAAAATGAGTCAAATTGAAGCAAAACACATTGTTGGAGTGTCAGAATGCATAGATAGAAGGCGAATAAGCGTTCCATGGCTTTATTTCGCTTAGTTGCTTACGCTTGAGTAGAACTGCATATTCACTCCAGGAATACGCACCTTTGTCAAATGAGTCAAATTGAAGCAAAACACATTGTTGGAGTGTCAGCATGCATAGATAGAAGGCAAATAAGCGTTCCATGGCTTTATTTCGCTTAGTTGCTTAGTCTTGAGTAGAAGTGCATATTCACTCCAGGAATACGCACCTTTGTCAAATGAGTCAAATTGAAGCAAAACACATTGTTGGAGTGTCAGAATGCATAGAGAGAAGGCAAATAAGCGTTCCATGGCTTTATTTCGCTTAGTTGCTTACTCTTGAGTAGAACTGCATATTCACTCCAGGAATAAGCACCTTTGTCAAATGAGTCAAATTGAAGCAGAACACATTGTTGGAGTGTCAGAATGCATAGATAGAAGGCAAATAAGCGTTCCATGGCTTTATTTCGCTTAGTTGCTTACTCTTGAGTAGAACTGCATATTCACTCCAGGAATAAACACATTTGTCAAATGAGTCAAATTGAAGCAAAACACATTGTTGGAGTGTCAGAATGCATAGATAGAAGGCAAATAAGCGTTCCATGGCTTTATTTCGCTTAGTTGCTTACTCTTGAGTAGAACTGCATATTCACTCCACGAATAAGCACATTTGTAAAATGCGTCAAATTGAAGCAAAACACATTGTTGGAGTGTCAGAATGCATAGATAGATGGCAAATAAGCGTTCCATGGCTTTATTTCGCTTAGTTGCTTACTCTTGAGTAGAACTGCATATTCACTCCAGGAATACGCACCTTTGTCAAATGAGTCAAATTGAAGCAAAACACATTGTTGGAGTGTCAGAATGCATAGATAGAAGGCAAATGAGCGTTCCATGGCTTTATTTCGCTTAGTTGCTTACTCTTGAGTAGAACTGCATATTCACTCCAGGAATACGCACCCTTGTCAAATGAGTCAAATTGAAGCAAAACACATTGTTGGAGTGTCAGAATGCATAGATAGAAGGCAAATAAGCGTTCCATGGCTTTATTTCGCTTAGTTGCTTACTCTTGAGTAGAACTGCATATTCACTCCAGGAATAAGCACATTTGTTAAATGAGTCAAATTGAAGCAAAACACATTGTTGGAGTGTCAGAATGCATAGATAGAAGGCAAATATGCGTTCCATGGCTTTATTTCGCTTAGTTGCTTACTCTTGAGTAGAACTGCATATTCACTCCAGGAATAAACACATTTGTCAAATGAGTCAAATTGAAGCAGAACACATTGTTGGAGTGTCAGAATGCATAGATAGAAGGCAAATAAGCGTTCCATGGCTTTATTTCGCTTAGTTGCTTACTCTTGAGTAGAACTGCATATTCACTCCAGGAATAAGCACCTTTGTAAAATGAGTCAAATTGAAGCAAAACACATTGTTGGAGTGTCAGAATGCATAGATAGAAGGCGAGTAAGCGTTCCATGGCTTTATTTCGCTTAGTTGCTGACTCTTGAGTAGAACTGCATATTCACTCCAGGAATAAACACATTTGTCAAATGAGTCAAATTGAAGCAAAACACATTGTTGGAGTGTCAGAATGCATAGATAGAAGGCAAATAAGCGTTCCATGGCTTTATTTCGCTTAGTTGCTTACTCCTGAGTAGAACTGCATATTCACTCCAGGAATAAACACATTTGTCAAATGAGTCAAATTGAAGCAGAACACATTGTTGGAGTGTCAGAATGCATAGATAGAAGGCAAATAAGCGTTCCATGGCTTTATTTCGCTCAGTTGCTTACTCTTGAGTAGAACTGCATATTCACTCCAGGAATAAGCACCTTTGTAAAATGAGTCAAATTGAAGCAAAACACATTGTTGGAGTGTCAGAATGCATAGATAGAAGGCGAATAAGCGTTCCATGGCTTTATTTCGCTTAGTTGCTTACTCTTGAGTAGAACTGCATATTCACTCCAGGAATACGCACCTTTGTCAAATGAGTCAAATTGAAGCAAAACACATTGTTGGAGTGTCAGCATGCATAGATAGAAGGCAAATAAGCGTTCCATGGCTTTATTTCGCTTAGTTGCTTACTCTTGAGTAGAAGTGCATATTCACTCCAGGAATACGCACCCTTGTCAAATGAGTCAAATTGAAGCAAAACACATTGTTGGAGTGTCAGAATGCATAGATAGAAGGCAAATATGCGTTCCATGGCTTTATTTCGCTTAGTTGCTTACTCTTGAGTAGAACTGCATATTCACTCCAGGAATAAACACATTTGTCAAATGAGTCAAATTGAAGCAGAACACATTGTTGGAGTGTCAGAATGCATAGATAGAAGGCAAATAAGCGTTCCATGGCTTTATTTCGCTTAGTTGCTTACTCTTGAGTAGAACTGCATATTCACTCCAGGAATAAGCACCTTTGTAAAATGAGTCAAATTGAAGCAAAACACATTGTTGGAGTGTCAGAATGCATAGATAGAAGGCGAGTAAGCGTTCCATGGCTTTATTTCGCTTAGTTGCTGACTCTTGAGTAGAACTGCATATTCACTCCAGGAATAAACACATTTGTCAAATGAGTCAAATTGAAGCAAAACACATTGTTGGAGTGTCAGAATGCATAGATAGAAGGCAAATAAGCGTTCCATGGCTTTATTTCGCTTAGTTGCTTACTCCTGAGTAGAACTGCATATTCACTCCAGGAATAAACACATTTGTCAAATGAGTCAAATTGAAGCAGAACACATTGTTGGAGTGTCAGAATGCATAGATAGAAGGCAAATAAGCGTTCCATGGCTTTATTTCGCTCAGTTGCTTACTCTTGAGTAGAACTGCATATTCACTCCAGGAATAAGCACCTTTGTAAAATGAGTCAAATTGAAGCAAAACACATTGTTGGAGTGTCAGAATGCATAGATAGAAGGCGAATAAGCGTTCCATGGCTTTATTTCGCTTAGTTGCTTACTCTTGAGTAGAACTGCATATTCACTCCAGGAATACGCACCTTTGTCAAATGAGTCAAATTGAAGCAAAACACATTGTTGGAGTGTCAGCATGCATAGATAGAAGGCAAATAAGCGTTCCATGGCTTTATTTCGCTTAGTTGCTTACTCTTGAGTAGAAGTGCATATTCACTCCAGGAATACGCACCTTTGTCAAATGAGTCAAATTGAAGCAAAACACATTGTTGGAGTGTCAGAATGCATAGAGAGAAGGCAAATAAGCGTTCCATGGCTTTATTTCGCTTAGTTGCTTACTCTTGAGTAGAACTGCATATTCACTCCAGGAATACGCACCTTTGTCAAATGAGTCAAATTGAAGCAAAACACATTGTTGGAGTGTCAGAATGCATAGATAGAAGGCAAATAAGCGTTCCATGGCTTTATTTCGCTCAGTTGCTTACTCTTGAGTAGAACTGCATATTCACTCCAGGAATAAGCACCTTTGTAAAATGAGTCAAATTGAAGCAAAACACATTGTTGGAGTGTCAGAATGCATAGATAGAAGGCGAATAAGCGTTCCATGGCTTTATTTCGCTTAGTTGCTTACTCTTGAGTAGAACTGCATATTCACTCCAGGAATACGCACCTTTGTCAAATGAGTCAAATTGAAGCAAAACACATTGTTGGAGTGTCAGCATGCATAGATAGAAGGCAAATAAGCGTTCCATGGCTTTATTTCGCTTAGTTGCTTACTCTTGAGTAGAAGTGCATATTCACTCCAGGAATACGCACCTTTGTCAAATGAGTCAAATTGAAGCAAAACACATTGTTGGAGTGTCAGAATGCATAGAGAGAAGGCAAATAAGCGTTCCATGGCTTCATTTCGCTTAGTTGCTTACTCTTGAGTAGAACTGCATATTCACTCCAGGAATAAGCACCTTTGTCAAATGAGTCAAATTGAAGCAGAACACATTGTTGGAGTGTCAGAATGCATAGATAGAAGGCAAATAAGCGTTCCATGACTTTATTTCGCTTAGTTGCTTACTCTTGAGTAGAACTGCATATTCACTCCAGGAATAAACACATTTGTCAAATGAGTCAAATTGAAGCAAAACACATTGTTGGAGTGTCAGAATGCATAGATAGAAGGCAAATAAGCGTTCCATGGCTTTATTTCGCTTAGTTGCTTACTCTTGAGTAGAACTGCATATTCACTCCAGGAATAAGCACATTTGTAAAATGCGTCAAATTGAAGCAAAACACATTGTTGGAGTGTCAGCATGCATAGATAGAAGGCAAATAAGCGTTCCATGGCTTTATTTCGCTTAGTTGCTTACTCTTGAGTAGAAGTGCATATTCACTCCAGGAATACGCACCTTTGTCAAATGAGTCAAATTGAAGCAAAACACATTGTTGGAGTGTCAGAATGCATAGAGAGAAGGCAAATAAGCGTTCCATGGCTTCATTTCGCTTAGTTGCTTACTCTTGAGTAGAACTGCATATTCACTCCAGGAATAAGCACCTTTGTCAAATGAGTCAAATTGAAGCAGAACACATTGTTGGAGTGTCAGAATGCATAGATAGAAGGCAAATAAGCGTTCCATGACTTTATTTCGCTTAGTTGCTTACTCTTGAGTAGAACTGCATATTCACTCCAGGAATAAACACATTTGTCAAATGAGTCAAATTGAAGCAAAACACATTGTTGGAGTGTCAGAATGCATAGATAGAAGGCAAATAAGCGTTCCATGGCTTTATTTCGCTTAGTTGCTTACTCTTGAGTAGAACTGCATATTCACTCCAGGAATAAGCACATTTGTAAAATGCGTCAAATTGAAGCAAAACACATTGTTGGAGTGTCAGAATGCATAGATAGATGGCAAATAAGCGTTCCATGGCTTTATTTCGCTTAGTTGCTTACTCTTGAGTAGAACTGCATATTCACTCCAGGAATACGCACCTTTGTCAAATGAGTCAAATTGAAGCAAAACACATTCTTGGAGTGTCAGAATGCATAGATAGAAGGCAAATGAGCGTTCCATGGCTTTATTTCGCTTAGTTGCTTACTCTTGAGTAGAACTGCATATTCATTCCAGGAATAAGCACATTTGTCAAATGAGTCAAATTGAAGCAAAACACATTGTTGGAGTGTCAGAATGCATAGATAGAAGGCAAATAAGCGTTCCATTGCTTTATTTCGCTTAGTTGCTTACTCTTGAGTAGAACTGCATATTCACTCCAGGAATAAGCACCTTTGTAAAATGAGTCAAATTGAAGCAAAACACATTGTTGCAGTGTCAGAATGCATAGATAGAAGGCGAATAAGCGTTCCATGGCTTTATTTCGCTTAATTGCTTACTCTTGAGTAGAAGTGCATATTCACTCCAGGAATACGCACCTTTGTAAAATGAGTCAAATTGAAGCAAAACACATTGTTGGAGTGTCAGAATGCATAGATAGAAGGCGAGTAAGCGTTCCATGGCTTTATTTCGCTTAGTTGCTGACTCTTGAGTAGAACTGCATATTCACTCCAGGAATAAACACATTTGTCAAATGAGTCAAATTGAAGCAAAACACATTGTTGGAGTGTCAGAATGCATAGATAGAAGGCAAATAAGCGTTCCATGGCTTTATTTCGCTTAGTTGCTTACTCCTGAGTAGAACTGCATATTCACTCCAGGAATAAACACATTTGTCAAATGAGTCAAATTGAAGCAGAACACATTGTTGGAGTGTCAGAATGCATAGATAGAAGGCAAATAAGCGTTCCATGGCTTTATTTCGCTCAGTTGCTTACTCTTGAGTAGAACTGCATATTCACTCCAGGAATAAGCACCTTTGTAAAATGAGTCAAATTGAAGCAAAACACATTGTTGGAGTGTCAGAATGCATAGATAGAAGGCGAATAAGCGTTCCATGGCTTTATTTCGCTTAGTTGCTTACTCTTGAGTAGAACTGCATATTCACTCCAGGAATACGCACCTTTGTCAAATGAGTCAAATTGAAGCAAAACACATTGTTGGAATGTCAGCATGCATAGATAGAAGGCAAATAAGCGTTCCATGGCTTTATTTCGCTTAGTTGCTTACTCTTGAGTAGAAGTGCACATTCACTCCAGGAATACGCACCTTTGTCAAATGAGTCAAATTGAAGCAAAACACATTGTTGGAGTGTCAGAATGCATAGAGAGAAGGCAAATAAGCGTTCCATGGCTTTATTTCGCTTAGTTGCTTACTCTTGAGTAGAACTGCATATTCACTCCAGGAATAAGCACCTTTGTCAAATGAGTCAAATTGAAGCAAAACACATTGTTGGAGTGTCAGAATGCATAGAGAGAAGGCAAATAAGCGTTCCATGGCTTTATTTCGCTTAGTTGCTTACTCTTGAGTAGAACTGCATATTCACTCCAGGAATAAGCACCTTTGTCAAATGAGTCAAATTGAAGCAGAACACATTGTTGGAGTGTCAGAATGCATAGATAGAAGGCAAATAAGCGTTCCATGGCTTTATTTCGCTTAGTTGCTTACTCTTGAGTAGAACTGCATATTCACTCCAGGAATAAGCACCTTTGTAAAATGAGTCAAATTGAAGCAAAACACATTGTTGCAGTGTCAGAATGCATAGATAGAAGGCGAATAAGCGTTCCATGGCTTTATTTCGCTTAATTGCTTACTCTTGAGTAGAAGTGCATATTCACTCCAGGAATACGCACCTTTGTCAAATGAGTCAAATTGAAGCAAAACACATTGTTGGAGTGTCAGAATGCATAGATAGAAGGCAAATGAGCGTTCCATGGCTTTATTTCGCTTAGTTGCTTACTCTTGAGTAGAACTGCATATTCACTCCAGGAATAAGCACATTTGTTAAATGAGTCAAATTGAAGCAAAACACATTGTTGGAGTGTCAGAATGCATAGATAGAAGGCGAATAAGCGTTCCATGGCTTTATTTCGCTTAGTTGCTTACTCTTGAGTAGAACTGCATATTCACTCCAGGAATACGCACCTTTGTCAAATGAGTCAAATTGAAGCAAAACACATTGTTGGAATGTCAGCATGCATAGATAGAAGGCAAATAAGCGTTCCATGGCTTTATTTCGCTTAGTTGCTTACTCTTGAGTAGAAGTGCACATTCACTCCAGGAATACGCACCTTTGTCAAATGAGTCAAATTGAAGCAAAACACATTGTTGGAGTGTCAGAATGCATAGAGAGAAGGCAAATAAGCGTTCCATGGCTTTATTTCGCTTAGTTGCTTACTCTTGAGTAGAACTGCATATTCACTCCAGGAATAAGCACCTTTGTCAAATGAGTCAAATTGAAGCAAAACACATTGTTGGAGTGTCAGAATGCATAGAGAGAAGGCAAATAAGCGTTCCATGGCTTTATTTCGCTTAGTTGCTTACTCTTGAGTAGAACTGCATATTCACTCCAGGAATAAGCACCTTTGTCAAATGAGTCAAATTGAAGCAGAACACATTGTTGGAGTGTCAGAATGCATAGATAGAAGGCAAATAAGCGTTCCATGGCTTTATTTCGCTTAGTTGCTTACTCTTGAGTAGAACTGCATATTCACTCCAGGAATAAGCACCTTTGTAAAATGAGTCAAATTGAAGCAAAACACATTGTTGCAGTGTCAGAATGCATAGATAGAAGGCGAATAAGCGTTCCATGGCTTTATTTCGCTTAATTGCTTACTCTTGAGTAGAAGTGCATATTCACTCCAGGAATACGCACCTTTGTCAAATGAGTCAAATTGAAGCAAAACACATTGTTGGAGTGTCAGAATGCATAGATAGAAGGCAAATGAGCGTTCCATGGCTTTATTTCGCTTAGTTGCTTACTCTTGAGTAGAACTGCATATTCACTCCAGGAATAAGCACATTTGTTAAATGAGTCAAATTGAAGCAAAACACATTGTTGGAGTGTCAGAATGCATAGATAGAAGGCAAATAAGCGTTCCATGGCTTTATTTCGCTTAGTTGCTTACTCTTGAGTAGAACTGCATATTCACTCCAGGAATAAGCACCTTTGTAAAATGAGTCAAATTGAAGCAAAACACATTGTTGGAGTGTCAGAATGCATAGATAGAAGGCGAGTAAGCGTTCCATGGCTTTATTTCGCTTAGTTGCTGACTCTTGAGTAGAACTGCATATTCACTCCAGGAATAAACACATTTGTCAAATGAGTCAAATTGAAGCAAAACACATTGTTGGAGTGTCAGAATGCATAGATAGAAGGCAAATAAGCGTTCCATGGCTTTATTTCGCTTAGTTGCTTACTCCTGAGTAGAACTGCATATTCACTCCAGGAATAAACACATTTGTCAAATGAGTCAAATTGAAGCAGAACACATTGTTGGAGTGTCAGAATGCATAGATAGAAGGCAAATAAGCGTTCCATGGCTTTATTTCGCTTAGTTGCTTACTCTTGAGTAGAACTGCATATTCACTCCAGGAATACGCACCTTTGTCAAATGAGTCAAATTGAAGCAAAACACATTGTTGGAGTGTCAGCATGCATAGATAGAAGGCAAATAAGCGTTCCATGGCTTTATTTCGCTTAGTTGCTTACTCTTGAGTAGAAGTGCATATTCACTCCAGGAATACGCACCTTTGTCAAATGAGTCAAATTGAAGCAAAACACATTGTTGGAGTGTCAGAATGCATAGAGAGAAGGCAAATAAGCGTTCCATGGCTTTATTTCGCTTAGTTGCTTACTCTTGAGTAGAACTGCATATTCACTCCAGGAATACGCACCTTTGTCAAATGAGTCAAATTGAAGCAAAACACATTGTTGGAGTGTCAGAATGCATAGATAGAAGGCAAATAAGCGTTCCATGGCTTTATTTCGCTCAGTTGCTTACTCTTGAGTAGAACTGCATATTCACTCCAGGAATAAGCACCTTTGTAAAATGAGTCAAATTGAAGCAAAACACATTGTTGGAGTGTCAGAATGCATAGATAGAAGGCGAATAAGCGTTCCATGGCTTTATTTCGCTTAGTTGCTTACTCTTGAGTAGAACTGCATATTCACTCCAGGAATACGCACCTTTGTCAAATGAGTCAAATTGAAGCAAAACACATTGTTGGAGTGTCAGCATGCATAGATAGAAGGCAAATAAGCGTTCCATGGCTTTATTTCGCTTAGTTGCTTACTCTTGAGTAGAAGTGCATATTCACTCCAGGAATACGCACCTTTGTCAAATGAGTCAAATTGAAGCAAAACACATTGTTGGAGTGTCAGAATGCATAGAGAGAAGGCAAATAAGCGTTCCATGGCTTCATTTCGCTTAGTTGCTTACTCTTGAGTAGAACTGCATATTCACTCCAGGAATAAGCACCTTTGTCAAATGAGTCAAATTGAAGCAGAACACATTGTTGGAGTGTCAGAATGCATAGATAGAAGGCAAATAAGCGTTCCATGACTTTATTTCGCTTAGTTGCTTACTCTTGAGTAGAACTGCATATTCACTCCAGGAATAAACACATTTGTCAAATGAGTCAAATTGAAGCAAAACACATTGTTGGAGTGTCAGAATGCATAGATAGAAGGCAAATAAGCGTTCCATGGCTTTATTTCGCTTAGTTGCTTACTCTTGAGTAGAACTGCATATTCACTCCAGGAATAAGCACATTTGTAAAATGCGTCAAATTGAAGCAAAACACATTGTTGGAGTGTCAGAATGCATAGATAGATGGCAAATAAGCGTTCCATGGCTTTATTTCGCTTAGTTGCTTACTCTTGAGTAGAACTGCATATTCACTCCAGGAATACGCACCTTTGTCAAATGAGTCAAATTGAAGCAAAACACATTGTTGGAGTGTCAGAATGCATAGATAGAAGGCAAATGAGCGTTCCATGGCTTTATTTCGCTTAGTTGCTTACTCTTGAGTAGAACTGCATATTCATTCCAGGAATAAGCACATTTGTCAAATGAGTCAAATTGAAGCAAAACACATTGTTGGAGTGTCAGAATGCATAGATAGAAGGCAAATAAGCGTTCCATTGCTTTATTTCGCTTAGTTGCTTACTCTTGAGTAGAACTGCATATTCACTCCAGGAATAAGCACCTTTGTAAAATGAGTCAAATTGAAGCAAAACACATTGTTGCAGTGTCAGAATGCATAGATAGAAGGCGAATAAGCGTTCCATGGCTTTATTTCGCTTAATTGCTTACTCTTGAGTAGAAGTGCATATTCACTCCAGGAATACGCACCTTTGTAAAATGAGTCAAATTGAAGCAAAACACATTGTTGGAGTGTCAGAATGCATAGATAGAAGGCGAGTAAGCGTTCCATGGCTTTATTTCGCTTAGTTGCTGACTCTTGAGTAGAACTGCATATTCACTCCAGGAATAAACACATTTGTCAAATGAGTCAAATTGAAGCAAAACACATTGTTGGAGTGTCAGAATGCATAGATAGAAGGCAAATAAGCGTTCCATGGCTTTATTTCGCTTAGTTGCTTACTCCTGAGTAGAACTGCATATTCACTCCAGGAATAAACACATTTGTCAAATGAGTCAAATTGAAGCAGAACACATTGTTGGAGTGTCAGAATGCATAGATAGAAGGCAAATAAGCGTTCCATGGCTTTATTTCGCTCAGTTGCTTACTCTTGAGTAGAACTGCATATTCACTCCAGGAATAAGCACCTTTGTAAAATGAGTCAAATTGAAGCAAAACACATTGTTGGAGTGTCAGAATGCATAGATAGAAGGCGAATAAGCGTTCCATGGCTTTATTTCGCTTAGTTGCTTACTCTTGAGTAGAACTGCATATTCACTCCAGGAATACGCACCTTTGTCAAATGAGTCAAATTGAAGCAAAACACATTGTTGGAATGTCAGCATGCATAGATAGAAGGCAAATAAGCGTTCCATGGCTTTATTTCGCTTAGTTGCTTACTCTTGAGTAGAAGTGCACATTCACTCCAGGAATACGCACCTTTGTCAAATGAGTCAAATTGAAGCAAAACACATTGTTGGAGTGTCAGAATGCATAGAGAGAAGGCAAATAAGCGTTCCATGGCTTTATTTCGCTTAGTTGCTTACTCTTGAGTAGAACTGCATATTCACTCCAGGAATAAGCACCTTTGTCAAATGAGTCAAATTGAAGCAAAACACATTGTTGGAGTGTCAGAATGCATAGAGAGAAGGCAAATAAGCGTTCCATGGCTTTATTTCGCTTAGTTGCTTACTCTTGAGTAGAACTGCATATTAACTCCAGGAATAAGCACCTTTGTCAAATGAGTCAAATTGAAGGAGAACACATTGTTGGAGTGTCAGAATGCATAGATAGAAGGCAAATAAGCGTTCCATGGCTTTATTTCGCTTAGTTGCTTACTCTTGAGTAGAACTGCATATTCACTCCAGGAATAAGCACCTTTGTAAAATGAGTCAAATTGAAGCAAAACACATTGTTGCAGTGTCAGAATGCATAGATAGAAGGCGAATAAGCGTTCCATGGCTTTATTTCGCTTAATTGCTTACTCTTGAGTAGAAGTGCATATTCACTCCAGGAATACGCACCTTTGTCAAATGAGTCAAATTGAAGCAAAACACATTGTTGGAGTGTCAGAATGCATAGATAGAAGGCAAATGAGCGTTCCATGGCTTTATTTCGCTTAGTTGCTTACTCTTGAGTAGAACTGCATATTCACTCCAGGAATAAGCACATTTGTTAAATGAGTCAAATTGAAGCAAAACACATTGTTGGAGTGTCAGAATGCATAGAGAGAAGGCAAATAAGCGTTCCATGGCTTTATTTCGCTTAGTTGCTTACTCTTGAGTAGAACTGCATATTAACTCCAGGAATAAGCACCTTTGTCAAATGAGTCAAATTGAAGGAGAACACATTGTTGGAGTGTCAGAATGCATAGATAGAAGGCAAATAAGCGTTCCATGGCTTTATTTCGCTTAGTTGCTTACTCTTGAGTAGAACTGCATATTCACTCCAGGAATAAGCACCTTTGTAAAATGAGTCAAATTGAAGCAAAACACATTGTTGCAGTGTCAGAATGCATAGATAGAAGGCGAATAAGCGTTCCATGGCTTTATTTCGCTTAATTGCTTACTCTTGAGTAGAAGTGCATATTCACTCCAGGAATACGCACCTTTGTCAAATGAGTCAAATTGAAGCAAAACACATTGTTGGAGTGTCAGAATGCATAGATAGAAGGCAAATGAGCGTTCCATGGCTTTATTTCGCTTAGTTGCTTACTCTTGAGTAGAACTGCATATTCACTCCAGGAATAAGCACATTTGTTAAATGAGTCAAATTGAAGCAAAACACATTGTTGGAGTGTCAGAATGCATAGATAGAAGGCGAATAAGCGTTCCATGGCTTTATTTCGCTTAGTTGCTTACTCTTGAGTAGAACTGCATATTCACTCCAGGAATACGCACCTTTGTCAAATGAGTCAAATTGAAGCAAAACACATTGTTGGAATGTCAGCATGCATAGATAGAAGGCAAATAAGCGTTCCATGGCTTTATTTCGCTTAGTTGCTTACTCTTGAGTAGAAGTGCACATTCACTCCAGGAATACGCACCTTTGTCAAATGAGTCAAATTGAAGCAAAACACATTGTTGGAGTGTCAGAATGCATAGAGAGAAGGCAAATAAGCGTTCCATGGCTTTATTTCGCTTAGTTGCTTACTCTTGAGTAGAACTGCATATTCACTCCAGGAATAAGCACCTTTGTCAAATGAGTCAAATTGAAGCAAAACACATTGTTGGAGTGTCAGAATGCATAGAGAGAAGGCAAATAAGCGTTCCATGGCTTTATTTCGCTTAGTTGCTTACTCTTGAGTAGAACTGCATATTCACTCCAGGAATAAGCACCTTTGTCAAATGAGTCAAATTGAAGCAGAACACATTGTTGGAGTGTCAGAATGCATAGATAGAAGGCAAATAAGCGTTCCATGGCGTTATTTCGCTTAGTTGCTTACTCTTGAGTAGAACTGCATATTCACTCCAGGAATAAGCACCTTTGTAAAATGAGTCAAATTGAAGCAAAACACATTGTTGCAGTGTCAGAATGCATAGATAGAAGGCGAATAAGCGTTCCATGGCTTTATTTCGCTTAATTGCTTACTCTTGAGTAGAAGTGCATATTCACTCCAGGAATACGCACCTTTGTCAAATGAGTCAAATTGAAGCAAAACACATTGTTGGAGTGTCAGAATGCATAGATAGAAGGCAAATGAGCGTTCCATGGCTTTATTTCGCTTAGTTGCTTACTCTTGAGTAGAACTGCATATTCACTCCAGGAATAAGCACATTTGTTAAATGAGTCAAATTGAAGCAAAACACATTGTTGGAGTGTCAGAATGCATAGATAGAAGGCAAATATGCGTTCCATGGCTTTATTTCGCTTAGTTGCTTACTCTTGAGTAGAACTGCATATTCACTCCAGGAATAAACACATTTGTCAAATGAGTCAAATTGAAGCAGAACACATTGTTGGAGTGTCAGAATGCATAGATAGAAGGCAAATAAGCGTTCCATGGCTTTATTTCGCTTAGTTGCTTACTCTTGAGTAGAACTGCATATTCACTCCAGGAATAAGCACCTTTGTAAAATGAGTCAAATTGAAGCAAAACACATTGTTGGAGTGTCAGAATGCATAGATAGAAGGCGAGTAAGCGTTCCATGGCTTTATTTCGCTTAGTTGCTGACTCTTGAGTAGAACTGCATATTCACTCCAGGAATAAACACATTTGTCAAATGAGTCAAATTGAAGCAAAACACATTGTTGGAGTGTCAGAATGCATAGATAGAAGGCAAATAAGCGTTCCATGGCTTTATTTCGCTTAGTTGCTTACTCCTGAGTAGAACTGCATATTCACTCCAGGAATAAACACATTTGTCAAATGAGTCAAATTGAAGCAGAACACATTGTTGGAGTGTCAGAATGCATAGATAGAAGGCAAATAAGCGTTCCATGGCTTTATTTCGCTCAGTTGCTTACTCTTGAGTAGAACTGCATATTCACTCCAGGAATAAGCACCTTTGTAAAATGAGTCAAATTGAAGCAAAACACATTGTTGGAGTGTCAGAATGCATAGATAGAAGGCGAATAAGCGTTCCATGGCTTTATTTCGCTTAGTTGCTTACTCTTGAGTAGAACTGCATATTCACTCCAGGAATACGCACCTTTGTCAAATGAGTCAAATTGAAGCAAAACACATTGTTGGAGTGTCAGCATGCATAGATAGAAGGCAAATAAGCGTTCCATGGCTTTATTTCGCTTAGTTGCTTACTCTTTAGTAGAAGTGCATATTCACTCCAGGAATACGCACCTTTGTCAAATGAGTCAAATTGAAGCAAAACACATTGTTGGAGTGTCAGAATGCATAGAGAGAAGGCAAATAAGCGTTCCATGGCTTTATTTCGCTTAGTTGCTTACTCTTGAGTAGAACTGCATATTCACTCCAGGAATAAGCACCTTTGTCAAATGAGTCAAATTGAAGCAGAACACATTGTTGGAGTGTCAGAATGCATAGATAGAAGGCAAATAAGCGTTCCATGGCTTTATTTCGCTTAGTTGCTTACTCTTGAGTAGAACTGCATATTCACTCCAGGAATAAGCACCTTTGTAAAATGAGTCAAATTGAAGCAAAACACATTGTTGCAGTGTCAGAATGCATAGATAGAAGGCGAATAAGCGTTCCATGGCTTTATTTCGCTTAATTGCTTACTCTTGAGTAGAAGTGCATATTCACTCCAGGAATACGCACCTTTGTCAAATGAGTCAAATTGAAGCAAAACACATTGTTGGAGTGTCAGAATGCATAGATAGAAGGCAAATGAGCGTTCCATGGCTTTATTTCGCTTAGTTGCTTACTCTTGAGTAGAACTGCATATTCACTCCAAGAATAAGCACATTTGTTAAATGAGTCAAATTGAAGCAAAACACATTGTTGGAGTGTCAGAATGCATAGATAGAAGGCAAATAAGCGTTCCATGGCTTTATTTCGCTTAGTTGCTTACTCTTGAGTAGAACTGCATATTCACTCCAGGAATAAGCACCTTTGTAAAATGAGTCAAATTGAAGCAAAACACATTGTTGGAGTGTCAGAATGCATAGATAGAAGGCGAGTAAGCGTTCCATGGCTTTATTTCGCTTAGTTGCTGACTCTTGAGTAGAACTGCATATTCACTCCAGGAATAAACACATTTGTCAAATGAGTCAAATTGAAGCAAAACACATTGTTGGAGTGTCAGAATGCATAGATAGAAGGCAAATAAGCGTTCCATGGCTTTATTTCGCTTAGTTGCTTACTCCTGAGTAGAACTGCATATTCACTCCAGGAATAAACACATTTGTCAAATGAGTCAAATTGAAGCAGAACACATTGTTGGAGTGTCAGAATGCATAGATAGAAGGCAAATAAGCGTTCCATGGCTTTATTTCGCTCAGTTGCTTACTCTTGAGTAGAACTGCATATTCACTCCAGGAATAAGCACCTTTGTAAAATGAGTCAAATTGAAGCAAAACACATTGTTGGAGTGTCAGAATGCATAGATAGAAGGCGAATAAGCGTTCCATGGCTTTATTTCGCTTAGTTGCTTACTCTTGAGTAGAACTGCATATTCACTCCAGGAATACGCACCTTTGTCAAATGAGTCAAATTGAAGCAAAACACATTGTTGGAGTGTCAGCATGCATAGATAGAAGGCAAATAAGCGTTCCATGGCTTTATTTCGCTTAGTTGCTTACTCTTGAGTAGAAGTGCATATTCACTCCAGGAATACGCACCTTTGTCAAATGAGTCAAATTGAAGCAAAACACATTGTTGGAGTGTCAGAATGCATAGAGAGAAGGCAAATAAGCGTTCCATGGCTTTATTTCGCTTAGTTGCTTACTCTTGAGTAGAACTGCATATTCACTCCAGGAATACGCACCTTTGTCAAATGAGTCAAATTGAAGCAAAACACATTGTTGGAGTGTCAGAATGCATAGATAGAAGGCAAATAAGCGTTCCATGGCTTTATTTCGCTCAGTTGCTTACTCTTGAGTAGAACTGCATATTCACTCCAGGAATAAGCACCTTTGTAAAATGAGTCAAATTGAAGCAAAACACATTGTTGGAGTGTCAGAATGCATAGATAGAAGGCGAATAAGCGTTCCATGGCTTTATTTCGCTTAGTTGCTTACTCTTGAGTAGAACTGCATATTCACTCCAGGAATACGCACCTTTGTCAAATGAGTCAAATTGAAGCAAAACACATTGTTGGAGTGTCAGCATGCATAGATAGAAGGCAAATAAGCGTTCCATGGCTTTATTTCGCTTAGTTGCTTACTCTTGAGTAGAAGTGCATATTCACTCCAGGAATACGCACCTTTGTCAAATGAGTCAAATTGAAGCAAAACACATTGTTGGAGTGTCAGAATGCATAGAGAGAAGGCAAATAAGCGTTCCATGGCTTCATTTCGCTTAGTTGCTTACTCTTGAGTAGAACTGCATATTCACTCCAGGAATAAGCACCTTTGTCAAATGAGTCAAATTGAAGCAGAACACATTGTTGGAGTGTCAGAATGCATAGATAGAAGGCAAATAAGCGTTCCATGACTTTATTTCGCTTAGTTGCTTACTCTTGAGTAGAACTGCATATTCACTCCAGGAATAAACACATTTGTCAAATGAGTCAAATTGAAGCAAAACACATTGTTGGAGTGTCAGAATGCATAGATAGAAGGCAAATAAGCGTTCCATGGCTTTATTTCGCTTAGTTGCTTACTCTTGAGTAGAACTGCATATTCACTCCAGGAATAAGCACATTTGTAAAATGCGTCAAATTGAAGCAAAACACATTGTTGGAGTGTCAGAATGCATAGATAGATGGCAAATAAGCGTTCCATGGCTTTATTTCGCTTAGTTGCTTACTCTTGAGTAGAACTGCATATTCACTCCAGGAATACGCACCTTTGTCAAATGAGTCAAATTGAAGCAAAACACATTGTTGGAGTGTCAGAATGCATAGATAGAAGGCAAATGAGCGTTCCATGGCTTTATTTCGCTTAGTTGCTTACTCTTGAGTAGAACTGCATATTCATTCCAGGAATAAGCACATTTGTCAAATGAGTCAAATTGAAGCAAAACACATTGTTGGAGTGTCAGAATGCATAGATAGAAGGCAAATAAGCGTTCCATTGCTTTATTTCGCTTAGTTGCTTACTCTTGAGTAGAACTGCATATTCACTCCAGGAATAAGCACCTTTGTAAAATGAGTCAAATTGAAGCAAAACACATTGTTGCAGTGTCAGAATGCATAGATAGAAGGCGAATAAGCGTTCCATGGCTTTATTTCGCTTAATTGCTTACTCTTGAGTAGAAGTGCATATTCACTCCAGGAATACGCACCTTTGTAAAATGAGTCAAATTGAAGCAAAACACATTGTTGGAGTGTCAGAATGCATAGATAGAAGGCGAGTAAGCGTTCCATGGCTTTATTTCGCTTAGTTGCTGACTCTTGAGTAGAACTGCATATTCACTCCAGGAATAAACACATTTGTCAAATGAGTCAAATTGAAGCAAAACACATTGTTGGAGTGTCAGAATGCATAGATAGAAGGCAAATAAGCGTTCCATGGCTTTATTTCGCTTAGTTGCTTACTCCTGAGTAGAACTGCATATTCACTCCAGGAATAAACACATTTGTCAAATGAGTCAAATTGAAGCAGAACACATTGTTGGAGTGTCAGAATGCATAGATAGAAGGCAAATAAGCGTTCCATGGCTTTATTTCGCTCAGTTGCTTACTCTTGAGTAGAACTGCATATTCACTCCAGGAATAAGCACCTTTGTAAAATGAGTCAAATTGAAGCAAAACACATTGTTGGAGTGTCAGAATGCATAGATAGAAGGCGAATAAGCGTTCCATGGCTTTATTTCGCTTAGTTGCTTACTCTTGAGTAGAACTGCATATTCACTCCAGGAATACGCACCTTTGTCAAATGAGTCAAATTGAAGCAAAACACATTGTTGGAATGTCAGCATGCATAGATAGAAGGCAAATAAGCGTTCCATGGCTTTATTTCGCTTAGTTGCTTACTCTTGAGTAGAAGTGCACATTCACTCCAGGAATACGCACCTTTGTCAAATGAGTCAAATTGAAGCAAAACACATTGTTGGAGTGTCAGAATGCATAGAGAGAAGGCAAATAAGCGTTCCATGGCTTTATTTCGCTTAGTTGCTTACTCTTGAGTAGAACTGCATATTCACTCCAGGAATAAGCACCTTTGTCAAATGAGTCAAATTGAAGCAAAACACATTGTTGGAGTGTCAGAATGCATAGAGAGAAGGCAAATAAGCGTTCCATGGCTTTATTTCGCTTAGTTGCTTACTCTTGAGTAGAACTGCATATTAACTCCAGGAATAAGCACCTTTGTCAAATGAGTCAAATTGAAGGAGAACACATTGTTGGAGTGTCAGAATGCATAGATAGAAGGCAAATAAGCGTTCCATGGCTTTATTTCGCTTAGTTGCTTACTCTTGAGTAGAACTGCATATTCACTCCAGGAATAAGCACCTTTGTAAAATGAGTCAAATTGAAGCAAAACACATTGTTGCAGTGTCAGAATGCATAGATAGAAGGCGAATAAGCGTTCCATGGCTTTATTTCGCTTAATTGCTTACTCTTGAGTAGAAGTGCATATTCACTCCAGGAATACGCACCTTTGTCAAATGAGTCAAATTGAAGCAAAACACATTGTTGGAGTGTCAGAATGCATAGATAGAAGGCAAATGAGCGTTCCATGGCTTTATTTCGCTTAGTTGCTTACTCTTGAGTAGAACTGCATATTCACTCCAGGAATAAGCACATTTGTTAAATGAGTCAAATTGAAGCAAAACACATTGTTGGAGTGTCAGAATGCATAGATAGAAGGCGAATAAGCGTTCCATGGCTTTATTTCGCTTAGTTGCTTACTCTTGAGTAGAACTGCATATTCACTCCAGGAATACGCACCTTTGTCAAATGAGTCAAATTGAAGCAAAACACATTGTTGGAATGTCAGCATGCATAGATAGAAGGCAAATAAGCGTTCCATGGCTTTATTTCGCTTAGTTGCTTACTCTTGAGTAGAAGTGCACATTCACTCCAGGAATACGCACCTTTGTCAAATGAGTCAAATTGAAGCAAAACACATTGTTGGAGTGTCAGAATGCATAGAGAGAAGGCAAATAAGCGTTCCATGGCTTTATTTCGCTTAGTTGCTTACTCTTGAGTAGAACTGCATATTCACTCCAGGAATAAGCACCTTTGTCAAATGAGTCAAATTGAAGCAAAACACATTGTTGGAGTGTCAGAATGCATAGAGAGAAGGCAAATAAGCGTTCCATGGCTTTATTTCGCTTAGTTGCTTACTCTTGAGTAGAACTGCATATTCACTCCAGGAATAAGCACCTTTGTCAAATGAGTCAAATTGAAGCAGAACACATTGTTGGAGTGTCAGAATGCATAGATAGAAGGCAAATAAGCGTTCCATGGCGTTATTTCGCTTAGTTGCTTACTCTTGAGTAGAACTGCATATTCACTCCAGGAATAAGCACCTTTGTAAAATGAGTCAAATTGAAGCAAAACACATTGTTGCAGTGTCAGAATGCATAGATAGAAGGCGAATAAGCGTTCCATGGCTTTATTTCGCTTAATTGCTTACTCTTGAGTAGAAGTGCATATTCACTCCAGGAATACGCACCTTTGTCAAATGAGTCAAATTGAAGCAAAACACATTGTTGGAGTGTCAGAATGCATAGATAGAAGGCAAATGAGCGTTCCATGGCTTTATTTCGCTTAGTTGCTTACTCTTGAGTAGAACTGCATATTCACTCCAGGAATAAGCACATTTGTTAAATGAGTCAAATTGAAGCAAAACACATTGTTGGAGTGTCAGAATGCATAGATAGAAGGCAAATATGCGTTCCATGGCTTTATTTCGCTTAGTTGCTTACTCTTGAGTAGAACTGCATATTCACTCCAGGAATAAACACATTTGTCAAATGAGTCAAATTGAAGCAGAACACATTGTTGGAGTGTCAGAATGCATAGATAGAAGGCAAATAAGCGTTCCATGGCTTTATTTCGCTTAGTTGCTTACTCTTGAGTAGAACTGCATATTCACTCCAGGAATAAGCACCTTTGTAAAATGAGTCAAATTGAAGCAAAACACATTGTTGGAGTGTCAGAATGCATAGATAGAAGGCGAGTAAGCGTTCCATGGCTTTATTTCGCTTAGTTGCTGACTCTTGAGTAGAACTGCATATTCACTCCAGGAATAAACACATTTGTCAAATGAGTCAAATTGAAGCAAAACACATTGTTGGAGTGTCAGAATGCATAGATAGAAGGCAAATAAGCGTTCCATGGCTTTATTTCGCTTAGTTGCTTACTCCTGAGTAGAACTGCATATTCACTCCAGGAATAAACACATTTGTCAAATGAGTCAAATTGAAGCAGAACACATTGTTGGAGTGTCAGAATGCATAGATAGAAGGCAAATAAGCGTTCCATGGCTTTATTTCGCTCAGTTGCTTACTCTTGAGTAGAACTGCATATTCACTCCAGGAATAAGCACCTTTGTAAAATGAGTCAAATTGAAGCAAAACACATTGTTGGAGTGTCAGAATGCATAGATAGAAGGCGAATAAGCGTTCCATGGCTTTATTTCGCTTAATTGCTTACTCTTGAGTAGAACTGCATATTCACTCCAGGAATACGCACCTTTGTCAAATGAGTCAAATTGAAGCAAAACACATTGTTGGAGTGTCAGCATGCATAGATAGAAGGCAAATAAGCGTTCCATGGCTTTATTTCGCTTAGTTGCTTACTCTTTAGTAGAAGTGCATATTCACTCCAGGAATACGCACCTTTGTCAAATGAGTCAAATTGAAGCAAAACACATTGTTGGAGTGTCAGAATGCATAGAGAGAAGGCAAATAAGCGTTCCATGGCTTTATTTCGCTTAGTTGCTTACTCTTGAGTAGAACTGCATATTCACTCCAGGAATACGCACCTTTGTCAAATGAGTCAAATTGAAGCAAAACACATTGTTGGAGTGTCAGAATGCATAGATAGAAGGCAAATAAGCGTTCCATGGCTTTATTTCGCTCAGTTGCTTACTCTTGAGTAGAACTGCATATTCACTCCAGGAATAAGCACCTTTGTAAAATGAGTCAAATTGAAGCAAAACACATTGTTGGAGTGTCAGAATGCATAGATAGAAGGCGAATAAGCGTTCCATGGCTTTATTTCGCTTAGTTGCTTACTCTTGAGTAGAACTGCATATTCACTCCAGGAATACGCACCTTTGTCAAATGAGTCAAATTGAAGCAAAACACATTGTTGGAGTGTCAGCATGCATAGATAGAAGGCAAATAAGCGTTCCATGGCTTTATTTCGCTTAGTTGCTTACTCTTGAGTAGAAGTGCATATTCACTCCAGGAATACGCACCTTTGTCAAATGAGTCAAATTGAAGCAAAACACATTGTTGGAGTGTCAGAATGCATAGAGAGAAGGCAAATAAGCGTTCCATGGCTTCATTTCGCTTAGTTGCTTACTCTTGAGTAGAACTGCATATTCACTCCAGGAATAAGCACCTTTGTCAAATGAGTCAAATTGAAGCAGAACACATTGTTGGAGTGTCAGAATGCATAGATAGAAGGCAAATAAGCGTTCCATGGCTTTATTTCGCTTAGTTGCTTACTCTTGAGTAGAACTGCATATTCACTCCAGGAATAAGCACATTTGTAAAATGCGTCAAATTGAAGCAAAACACATTGTTGGAGTGTCAGAATGCATAGATAGATGGCAAATAAGCGTTCCATGGCTTTATTTCGCTTAGTTGCTTACTCTTGAGTAGAACTGCATATTCACTCCAGGAATACGCACCTTTGTCAAATGAGTCAAATTGAAGCAAAACACATTGTTGGAGTGTCAGAATGCATAGATAGAAGGCAAATGAGCGTTCCATGGCTTTATTTCGCTTAGTTGCTTACTCTTGAGTAGAACTGCATATTCACTCCAGGAATACGCACCCTTGTCAAATGAGTCAAATTGAAGCAAAACACATTGTTGGAGTGTCAGAATGCATAGATAGAAGGCAAATAAGCGTTCCATGGCTTTATTTCGCTTAGTTGCTTACTCTTGAGTAGAACTGCATATTCATTCCAGGAATAAGCACATTTGTCAAATGAGTCAAATTGAAGCAAAACACATTGTTGGAGTGTCAGAATGCATAGATAGAAGGCAAATAAGCGTTCCATTGCTTTATTTCGCTTAGTTGCTTACTCTTGAGTAGAACTGCATATTCACTCCAGGAATAAGCACCTTTGTAAAATGAGTCAAATTGAAGCAAAACACATTGTTGCAGTGTCAGAATGCATAGATAGAAGGCGAATAAGCGTTCCATGGCTTTATTTCGCTTAATTGCTTACTCTTGAGTAGAAGTGCATATTCACTCCAGGAATAAACACATTTGTCAAATGAGTCAAATTGAAGCAAAACACATTGTTGGAGTGTCAGAATGCATAGATAGAAGGCAAATAAGCGTTCCATGGCTTTATTTCGCTTAGTTGCTTACTCCTGAGTAGAACTGCATATTCACTCCAGGAATAAACACATTTGTCAAATGAGTCAAATTGAAGCAGAACACATTGTTGGAGTGTCAGAATGCATAGATAGAAGGCAAATAAGCGTTCCATGGCTTTATTTCGCTCAGTTGCTTACTCTTGAGTAGAACTGCATATTCACTCCAGGAATAAGCACCTTTGTAAAATGAGTCAAATTGAAGCAAAACACATTGTTGGAGTGTCAGAATGCATAGATAGAAGGCGAATAAGCGTTCCATGGCTTTATTTCGCTTAGTTGCTTACTCTTGAGTAGAACTGCATATTCACTCCAGGAATACGCACCTTTGTCAAATGAGTCAAATTGAAGCAAAACACATTGTTGGAATGTCAGCATGCATAGATAGAAGGCAAATAAGCGTTCCATGGCTTTATTTCGCTTAGTTGCTTACTCTTGAGTAGAAGTGCACATTCACTCCAGGAATACGCACCTTTGTCAAATGAGTCAAATTGAAGCAAAACACATTGTTGGAGTGTCAGAATGCATAGAGAGAAGGCAAATAAGCGTTCCATGGCTTTATTTCGCTTAGTTGCTTACTCTTGAGTAGAACTGCATATTCACTCCAGGAATAAGCACCTTTGTCAAATGAGTCAAATTGAAGCAAAACACATTGTTGGAGTGTCAGAATGCATAGAGAGAAGGCAAATAAGCGTTCCATGGCTTTATTTCGCTTAGTTGCTTACTCTTGAGTAGAACTGCATATTCACTCCAGGAATAAGCACCTTTGTCAAATGAGTCAAATTGAAGCAGAACACATTGTTGGAGTGTCAGAATGCATAGATAGAAGGCGAATAAGCGTTCCATGGCTTTATTTCGCTTAGTTGCTTACTCTTGAGTAGAACTGCATATTCACTCCAGGAATAAGCACCTTTGTAAAATGAGTCAAATTGAAGCAAAACACATTGTTGCAGTGTCAGAATGCATAGATAGAAGGCGAATAAGCGTTCCATGGCTTTATTTCGCTTAATTGCTTACTCTTGAGTAGAAGTGCATATTCACTCCAGGAATACGCACCTTTGTCAAATGAGTCAAATTGAAGCAAAACACATTGTTGGAGTGTCAGAATGCATAGATAGAAGGCAAATGAGCGTTCCATGGCTTTATTTCGCTTAGTTGCTTACTCTTGAGTAGAACTGCATATTCACTCCAGGAATAAGCACATTTGTTAAATGAGTCAAATTGAAGCAAAACACATTGTTGGAGTGTCAGAATGCATAGATAGAAGGCAAATATGCGTTCCATGGCTTTATTTCGCTTAGTTGCTTACTCTTGAGTAGAACTGCATATTCACTCCAGGAATAAACACATTTGTCAAATGAGTCAAATTGAAGCAGAACACATTGTTGGAGTGTCAGAATGCATAGATAGAAGGCAAATAAGCGTTCCATGTCTTTATTTCGCTTAGTTGCTTACTCTTGAGTAGAACTGCATATTCACTCCAGGAATAAGCACCTTTGTAAAATGAGTCAAATTGAAGCAAAACACATTGTTGGAGTGTCAGAATGCATAGATAGAAGGCAAATATGCGTTCCATGGCTTTATTTCGCTTAGTTGCTTACTCTTGAGTAGAACTGCATATTCACTCCAGGAATAAACACATTTGTCAAATGAGTCAAATTGAAGCAGAACACATTGTTGGAGTGTCAGAATGCATAGATAGAAGGCAAATAAGCGTTCCATGGCTTTATTTCGCTTAGTTGCTTACTCTTGAGTAGAACTGCATATTCACTCCAGGAATAAGCACCTTTGTAAAATGAGTCAAATTGAAGCAAAACACATTGTTGGAGTGTCAGAATGCATAGATAGAAGGCGAATAAGCGTTCCATGGCTTTATTTCGCTTAGTTGCTTACTCTTGAGTAGAACTGCATATTCACTCCAGGAATACGCACCTTTGTCAAATGAGTCAAATTGAAGCAAAACACATTGTTGGAGTGTCAGCATGCATAGATAGAAGGCAAATAAGCGTTCCATGGCTTTATTTCGCTTAGTTGCTTACTCTTGAGTAGAAGTGCATATTCACTCCAGGAATACGCACCTTTGTCAAATGAGTCAAATTGAAGCAAAACACATTGTTGGAGTGTCAGAATGCATAGAGAGAAGGCAAATAAGCGTTCCATGGCTTTATTTCGCTTAGTTGCTTACTCTTGAGTAGAAGTGCATATTCACTCCAGGAATACGCACCTTTGTAAAATGAGTCAAATTGAAGCAAAACACATTGTTGGAGTGTCAGAATGCATAGATAGAAGGCAAATGAGCGTTCCATGGCTTTATTTCGCTTAGTTGCTTACTCTTGAGTAGAACTGCATATTCACTCCAGGAATAAGCACATTTGTCAAATGAGTCCAATTGAAGCAAAACACATTGTTGGAGTGTCAGAATGCATAGATAGAAGGCAAATAAGCGTTCCATGGCTTTATTTCGCTCAGTTGCTTACTCTTGAGTAGAACTGCATATTCACTCCAGGAATAAGCACCTTTGTAAAATGAGTCAAATTGAAGCAAAACACATTGTTGGAGTGTCAGAATGCATAGATAGAAGGCGAGTAAGCGTTCCATGGCTTTATTTCGCTTAGTTGCTGACTCTTGAGTAGAACTGCATATTCACTCCAGGAATAAACACATTTGTCAAATGAGTCAAATTGAAGCAAAACACATTGTTGGAGTGTCAGAATGCATAGATAGAAGGCAAATAAGCGTTCCATGGCTTTATTTCGCTTAGTTGCTTACTCCTGAGTAGAACTGCATATTCACTCCAGGAATAAACACATTTGTCAAATGAGTCAAATTGAAGCAGAACACATTGTTGGAGTGTCAGAATGCATAGATAGAAGGCAAATAAGCGTTCCATGGCTTTATTTCGCTCAGTTGCTTACTCTTGAGTAGAACTGCATATTCACTCCAGGAATACGCACCTTTGTAAAATGAGTCAAATTGAAGCAAAACACATTGTTGGAGTGTCAGAATGCATAGAGAGAAGGCAAATAAGCGTTCCATGGCTTTATTTCGCTTAGTTGCTTACTCTTGAGTAGAACTGCATATTCACTCCAGGAATAAGCACCTTTGTCAAATGAGTCAAATTGAAGCAAAACACATTGTTGGAGTGTCAGAATGCATAGAGAGAAGGCAAATAAGCGTTCCATGGCTTTATTTCGCTTAGTTGCTTACTCTTGAGTAGAACTGCATATTCACTCCAGGAATAAGCACCTTTGTCAAATGAGTCAAATTGAAGCAGAACACATTGTTGGAGTGTCAGAATGCATAGATAGAAGGCAAATAAGCGTTCCATGGCTTTATTTCGCTTAGTTGCTTACTCTTGAGTAGAAGTGCATATTCACTCCAGGAATACGCACCTTTGTCAAATGAGTCAAATTGAAGCAAAACACATTGTTGGAGTGTCAGAATGCATAGATAGAAGGCGAATAAGCGTTCCATGGCTTTATTTCGCTTAATTGCTTACTCTTGAGTAGAAGTGCATATTCACTCCAGGAATACGCACCTTTGTCAAATGAGTCAAATTGAAGCAAAACACATTGTTGGAGTGTCAGAATGCATAGATAGAAGGCAAATGAGCGTTCCATGGCTTTATTTCGCTTAGTTGCTTACTCTTGAGTAGAACTGCATATTCACTCCAGGAATAAGCACATTTGTTAAATGAGTCAAATTGAAGCAAAACACATTGTTGGAGTGTCAGAATGCATAGATAGAAGGCAAATATGCGTTCCATGGCTTTATTTCGCTTAGTTGCTTACTCTTGAGTAGAACTGCATATTCACTCCAGGAATAAACACATTTGTCAAATGAGTCAAATTGAAGCAGAACACATTGTTGGAGTGTCAGAATGCATAGATAGAAGGCAAATAAGCGTTCCATGGCTTTATTTCGCTTAGTTGCTTACTCTTGAGTAGAACTGCATATTCACTCCAGGAATAAGCACCTTTGTAAAATGAGTCAAATTGAAGCAAAACACATTGTTGGAGTGTCAGAATGCATAGATAGAAGGCATATATGCGTTCCATGGCTTTATTTCGCTTAGTTGCTTACTCTTGAGTAGAACTGCATATTCACTCCAGGAATAAACACATTTGTCAAATGAGTCAAATTGAAGCAGAACACATTGTTGGAGTGTCAGAATGCATAGATAGAAGGCAAATAAGCGTTCCATGGCTTTATTTCGCTTAGTTGCTTACTCTTGAGTAGAACTGCATATTCACTCCAGGAATAAGCACCTTTGTAAAATGAGTCAAATTGAAGCAAAACACATTGTTGGAGTGTCAGAATGCATAGATAGAAGGCGAATAAGCGTTCCATGGCTTTATTTCGCTTAGTTGCTTACTCTTGAGTAGAACTGCATATTCACTCCAGGAATACGCACCTTTGTCAAATGAGTCAAATTGAAGCAAAACACATTGTTGGAGTGTCAGCATGCATAGATAGAAGGCAAATAAGCGTTCCATGGCTTTATTTCGCTTAGTTGCTTACTCTTGAGTAGAAGTGCATATTCACTCCAGGAATACGCACCTTTGTCAAATGAGTCAAATTGAAGCAAAACACATTGTTGGAGTGTCAGAATGCATAGAGAGAAGGCAAATAAGCGTTCCATGGCTTTATTTCGCTTAGTTGCTTACTCTTGAGTAGAACTGCATATTCACTCCAGGAATACGCACCTTTGTCAAATGAGTCAAATTGAAGCAAAACACATTGTTGGAGTGTCAGCATGCATAGATAGAAGGCAAATAAGCGTTCCATGGCTTTATTTCGCTTAGTTGCTTACTCTTGAGTAGAAGTGCATATTCACTCCAGGAATACGCACCTTTGTAAAATGAGTCAAATTGAAGCAAAACACATTGTTGGAGTGTCAGAATGCATAGATAGAAGGCAAATGAGCGTTCCATGGCTTTATTTCGCTTAGTTGCTTACTCTTGAGTAGAACTGCATATTCACTCCAGGAATAAGCACATTTGTCAAATGAGTCCAATTGAAGCAAAACACATTGTTGGAGTGTCAGAATGCATAGATAGAAGGCAAATAAGCGTTCCATGGCTTTATTTCGCTCAGTTGCTTACTCTTGAGTAGAACTGCATATTCACTCCAGGAATAAGCACCTTTGTAAAATGAGTCAAATTGAAGCAAAACACATTGTTGGAGTGTCAGAATGCATAGATAGAAGGCGAGTAAGCGTTCCATGGCTTTATTTCGCTTAGTTGCTGACTCTTGAGTAGAACTGCATATTCACTCCAGGAATAAACACATTTGTCAAATGAGTCAAATTGAAGCAAAACACATTGTTGGAGTGTCAGAATGCATAGATAGAAGGCAAATAAGCGTTCCATGGCTTTATTTCGCTTAGTTGCTTATTCCTGAGTAGAACTGCATATTCACTCCAGGAATAAACACATTTGTCAAATGAGTCAAATTGAAGCAGAACACATTGTTGGAGTGTCAGAATGCATAGATAGAAGGCAAATAAGCGTTCCATGGCTTTATTTCGCTCAGTTGCTTACTCTTGAGTAGAACTGCATATTCACTCCAGGAATACGCACCTTTGTAAAATGAGTCAAATTGAAGCAAAACACATTGTTGGAGTGTCAGAATGCATAAATAGAAGGCGAATAAGCGTTCCATGGCTTTATTTCGCTTAGTTGCTTACTCTTGAGTAGAACTGCATATTCACTCCAGGAATACGCACCTTTGTCAAATGAGTCAAATTGAAGCAAAACACATTGTTGGAGTGTCAGCATGCATAGATAGAAGGCAAATAAGCGTTCCATGGCTTTATTTCGCTTAGTTGCTTACTCTTGAGTAGAAGTGCATATTCACTCCAGGAATACGCACCTTTGTCAAATGAGTCAAATTGAAGCAAAACACATTGTGGAGTGTCAGAATGCATAGAGAGAAGGCAAATAAGCGTTCCATGGCTTTATTTCGCTTAGGTGCTTACTCTTGAGTAGAACTGCATATTCACTCCAGGAATAAGCACCTTTGTCAAATGAGTCAAATTGAAGCAGAACACATTGTTGGAGTGTCAGAATGCATAGATAGAAGGCATATAAGCGTTCCATGGCTTTATTTCGCTTAGTTGCTTACTCTTGAGTAGAACTGCATATTCACTCCAGGAATAAGCACCTTTGTCAAATGAGTCAAATTGAAGCAGAACACATTGTTGGAGTGTCAGAATGCATAGATAGAAGGCAAATAAGCGTTCCATGGCTTTATTTCGCTTAGTTGCTTACTCTTGAGTAGAACTGCATATTCACTCCAGGAATAAGCACCTTTGTAAAATGAGTCAAATTGAAGCAAAACACATTGTTGGAGTGTCAGAATGCATAGATAGAAGGCGAATAAGCGTTCCATGGCTTTATTTCGCTTAGTTGCTTACTCTTGAGTAGAACTGCATATTCACTCCAGGAATAATCACATTTGTTAAATGAGTCAAATTGAAGCAAAACACATTGTTGGAGTGTCAGAATGCATAGATAGAAGGCAAATATGCGTTCCATGGCTTTATTTCGCTTAGTTGCTTACTCTTGAGTAGAACTGCATATTCACTCCAGGAATAAACACATTTGTCAAATGAGTCAAATTGAAGCAGAACACATTGTTGGAGTGTCAGAATGCATAGATAGAAGGCAAAAAAGCGTTCCATGGCTTTATTTCGCTTAGTTGCTTACTCTTGAGTAGAACTGCATATTCACTCCAGGAATAAGCACCTTTGTAAAATGAGTCAAATTGAAGCAAAACACATTGTTGGAGTGTCAGAATGCATAGATAGAAGGCGAGTAAGCGTTCCATGGCTTTATTTCGCTTAGTTGCTGACTCTTGAGTAGAACTGCATATTCACTCCAGGAATAAACACATTTGTCAAATGAGTCAAATTGAAGCAAAACACATTGTTGGAGTGTCAGAATGCATAGATAGAAGGCAAATAAGCGTTCCATGGCTTTATTTCGCTTAGTTGCTTACTCCTGAGTAGAACTGCATATTCACTCCAGGAATAAACACATTTGTCAAATGAGTCAAATTGAAGCAGAACACATTGTTGGAGTGTCAGAATGCATAGATAGAAGGCAAATAAGCGTTCCATGGCTTTATTTCGCTCAGTTGCTTACTCTTGAGTAGAACTGCATATTCACTCCAGGAATAAGCACCTTTGTAAAATGAGTCAAATTTAAGCAAAACACATTGTTGGAGTGTCAGAATGCATAGATAGAAGGCAAATAAGCGTTCCATGGCTTTATTTCGCTTAGTTGCTTACTCTTGAGTAGAACTGCATATTCACTCCAGGAATACGCACCTTTGTCAAATGAGTCAAATTGAAGCAAAACACATTGTTGGAGTGTCAGCATGCATAGATAGAAGGCAAATAAGCGTTCCATGGCTTTATTTCGCTTAGTTGCTTACTCTTGAGTAGAAGTGCATATTCACTCCAGGAATACGCACCTTTGTCAAATGAGTCAAATTGAAGCAAAACACATTGTTGGAGTGTCAGAATGCATAGAGAGAAGGCAAATAAGCGTTCCATGGCTTTATTTCGCTTAGTTGCTTACTCTTGAGTAGAACTGCATATTCACTCCAGGAATAAGCACCTTTGTCAAATTAGTCAAATTGAAGCGGAACACATTGTTGGAGTGTCAGAATGCATAGATAGAAGGCAAATAAGCGTTCCATGGCTTTATTTCGCTTAGTTGCTTACTCTTGAGTAGAACTGCATATTCACTCCAGGAATAAGCACCTTTGTCAAATGAGTCAAATTGAAGCAGAACACATTGTTGGAGTGTCAGAATGCATAGATAGAAGGCAAATAAGCGTTCCATGGCTTTATTTCGCTTAGTTGCTTACTCTTGAGTAGAACTGCATATTCACTCCAGGAATAAGCACCTTTGTAAAATGAGTCAAATTGAAGCAAAACACATTGTTGCAGTGTCAGAATGCATAGATAGAAGGCGAATAAGCGTTCCATGGCTTTATTTCGCTTAATTGCTTACTCTTGAGTAGAAGTGCATATTCACTCCAGGAATACGCACCTTTGTCAAATGAGTCAAATTGAAGCAAAACACATTGTTGGAGTGTCAGAATGCATAGATAGAAGGCAAATAAGCGTTCCATGGCTTTATTTCGCTTAGTTGCTTACTCCTGAGTAGAACTGCATATTCACTCCAGGAATAAACACATTTGTCAAATGAGTCAAATTGAAGCAGAACACATTGTTGGAGTGTCAGAATGCATAGATAGAAGGCAAATAAGCGTTCCATGGCTTTATTTCGCTCAGTTGCTTACTCTTGAGTAGAACTGCATATTCACTCCAGGAATAAGCACCTTTGTAAAATGAGTCAAATTGAAGCAAAACACATTGTTGGAGTGTCAGAATGCATAGATAGAAGGCGAATAAGCGTTCCATGGCTTTATTTCGCTTAGTTGCTTACTCTTGAGTAGAACTGCATATTCACTCCAGGAATAAGCACATTTGTTAAATGAGTCAAATTGAAGCAAAACACATTGTTGGAGTGTCAGAATGCATAGATAGAAGGCGAATAAGCGTTCCATGGCTTTATTTCGCTTAGTTGCTTACTCTTGAGTAGAACTGCATATTCACTCCAGGAATAAGCACATTTGTTAAATGAGTCAAATTGAAGCAAAACACATTGTTGGAGTGTCAGAATGCATAGATAGAAGGCGAATAAGCGTTCCATGGCTTTATTTCGCTTAGTTGCTTACTCTTGAGTAGAACTGCATATTCACTCCAGGAATAAGCACCTTTGTAAAATGAGTCAAATTGAAGCAAAACACATTGTTGCAGTGTCAGAATGCATAGATAGAAGGCGAATAAGCGTTCCATGGCTTTATTTCGCTTAATTGCTTACTCTTGAGTAGAAGTGCATATTCACTCCAGGAATACGCACCTTTGTCAAATGAGTCAAATTGAAGTAAAACTAATTGTTGGAGTGTCAGAATGCATAGATAGAAGGCAAATAAGCGTTCCATGGCTTTATTTCGCTTAGTTGCTTACTCTTGAGTAGAACTGCATATTCACTCCAGGAATACGCACCTTTGTCAAATGAGTCAAATTGAAGCAAAACACATTGTTGGAGTGTCAGAATGCATAGATAGAAGGCAAATATGCGTTCCATGGCTTTATTTCGCTTAGTTGCTGACTCTTGAGTAGAACTGCATATTCACTCCAGGAATAAACACATTTGTCAAATGAGTCAAATTGAAGCAAAACACATTGTTGGAGTGTCAGAATGCATAGATAGAAGGCAAATAAGCGTTCCATGGCTTTATTTCGCTTAGTTGCTTACTCCTGAGTAGAACTGCATATTCACTCCAGGAATAAACACATTTGTCAAATGAGTCAAATTGAAGCAGAACACATTGTTGGAGTGTCAGAATGCATAGATAGAAGGCAAATAAGCGTTCCATGGCTTTATTTCGCTCAGTTGCTTACTCTTGAGTAGAACTGCATATTCACTCCAGGAATACGCACCTTTGTAAAATGAGTCAAATTGAAGCAAAACACATTGTTGGAGTGTCAGAATGCATAGATAGAAGGCGAATAAGCGTTCCATGGCTTTATTTCGCTTAGTTGCTTACTCTTGAGTAGAACTGCATATTCACTCCAGGAATACGCACCTTTGTCAAATGAGTCAAATTGAAGCAAAACACATTGTTGGAGTGTCAGCATGCATAGATAGAAGGCAAATAAGCGTTCCATGGCTTTATTTCGCTTAGTTGCTTACTCTTGAGTAGAAGTGCATATTCACTCCAGGAATACGCACCTTTGTCAAATGAGTCAAATTGAAGCAAAACACATTGTGGAGTGTCAGAATGCATAGAGAGAAGGCAAATAAGCGTTCCATGGCTTTATTTCGCTTAGGTGCTTACTCTTGAGTAGAACTGCATATTCACTCCAGGAATAAGCACATTTGTCAAATGAGTCAAATTGAAGCAAAACACATTGTTGGAGTGTCAGAATGCATAGATAGAAGGCATATAAGCGTTCCATGGCTTTATTTCGCTTAGTTGCTTACTCTTGAGTAGAACTGCATATTCACTCCAGGAATAAGCACCTTTGTCAAATGAGTCAAATTGAAGCAGAACACATTGTTGGAGTGTCAGAATGCATAGATAGAAGGCAAATAAGCGTTCCATGGCTTTATTTCGCTTAGTTGCTTACTCTTGAGTAGAACTGCATATTCACTCCAGGAATAAGCACCTTTGTAAAATGAGTCAAATTGAAGCAAAACACATTGTTGCAGTGTCAGAATGCATAGATAGAAGGCGAATAAGCGTTCCATGGCTTTATTTCGCTTAATTGCTTACTCTTGAGTAGAAGTGCATATTCACTCCAGGAATACGCACCTTTGTCAAATGAGTCAAATTGAAGCAAAACACATTGTTGGAGTGTCAGAATGCATAGATAGAAGGCAAATGAGCGTTCCATGGCTTTATTTCGCTTAGTTGCTTACTCTTGAGTAGAACTGCATATTCACTCCAGGAATAAGCACATTTGTTAAATGAGTCAAATTGAAGCAAAACACATTGTTGGAGTGTCAGAATGCATAGATAGAAGGCAAATATGCGTTCCATGGCTTTATTTCGCTTAGTTGCTTACTCTTGAGTAGAACTGCATATTCACTCCAGGAATAAACACATTTGTCAAATGAGTCAAATTGAAGCAAAACACATTGTTGGAGTGTCAGAATGCATAGATAGAAGGCAAATAAGCGTTCCATGGCTTTATTTCGCTTAGTTGCTTACTCCTGAGTAGAACTGCATATTCACTCCAGGAATAAACACATTTGTCAAATGAGTCAAATTGAAGCAGAACACATTGTTGGAGTGTCAGAATGCATAGATAGAAGGCAAATAAGCGTTCCATGGCTTTATTTCGCTCAGTTGCTTACTCTTGAGTAGAACTGCATATTCACTCCAGGAATAAGCACCTTTGTAAAATGAGTCAAATTGAAGCAAAACACATTGTTGGAGTGTCAGAATGCATAGATAGAAGGCGAATAAGCGTTCCATGGCTTTATTTCGCTTAGTTGCTTACTCTTGAGTAGAACTGCATATTCACTCCAGGAATACGCACCTTTGTCAAATGAGTCAAATTGAAGCAAAACACATTGTTGGAGTGTCAGCATGCATAGATAGAAGGCAAATAAGCGTTCCATGGCTTTATTTCGCTTAGTTGCTTACTCTTGAGTAGAAGTGCATATTCACTCCAGGAATACGCACCTTTGTCAAATGAGTCAAATTGAAGCAAAACACATTGTTGGAGTGTCAGAATGCATAGAGAGAAGGCAAATAAGCGTTCCATGGCTTTATTTCGCTTAGTTGCTTACTCTTGAGTAGAACTGCATATTCACTCCAGGAATAAGCACCTTTGTCAAATGAGTCAAATTGAAGCGGAACACATTGTTGGAGTGTCAGAATGCATAGATAGAAGGCAAATAAGCGTTCCATGGCTTTATTTCGCTTAGTTGCTTACTCTTGAGTAGAACTGCATATTCACTCCAGGAATAAGCACCTTTGTCAAATGAGTCAAATTGAAGCAGAACACATTGTTGGAGTGTCAGAATGCATAGATAGAAGGCAAATAAGCGTTCCATGGCTTTATTTCGCTTAGTTGCTTACTCTTGAGTAGAACTGCATATTCACTCCAGGAATAAGCACCTTTGTAAAATGAGTCAAATTGAAGCAAAACACATTGTTGCAGTGTCAGAATGCATAGATAGAAGGCGAATAAGCGTTCCATGGCTTTATTTCGCTTAGTTGCTTACTCCTGAGTAGAACTGCATATTCACTCCAGGAATAAACACATTTGTCAAATGAGTCAAATTGAAGCAGAACACATTGTTGGAGTGTCAGAATGCATAGATAGAAGGCAAATAAGCGTTCCATGGCTTTATTTCGCTCAGTTGCTTACTCTTGAGTAGAACTGCATATTCACTCCAGGAATAAGCACCTTTGTAAAATGAGTCAAATTGAAGCAAAACACATTGTTGGAGTGTCAGAATGCATAGATAGAAGGCGAATAAGCGTTCCATGGCTTTATTTCGCTTAGTTGCTTACTCTTGAGTAGAACTGCATATTCACTCCAGGAATAAGCACATTTGTTAAATGAGTCAAATTGAAGCAAAACACATTGTTGGAGTGTCAGAATGCATAGATAGAAGGCAAATATGCGTTCCATGGCTTTATTTCGCTTAGTTGCTTACTCTTGAGTAGAACTGCATATTCACTCCAGGAATAAACACATTTGTCAAATGAGTCAAATTGAAGCAAAACACATTGTTGGAGTGTCAGAATGCATAGATAGAAGGCAAATAAGCGTTCCATGGCTTTATTTCGCTTAGTTGCTGACTCTTGAGTAGAACTGCATATTCACTCCAGGAATACGCACCTTTGTCAAATGAGTCAAATTGAAGCAAAACACATTGTTGGAGTGTCAGAATGCATAGAGAGAAGGCAAATAAGCGTTCCATGGCTTTATTTCGCTTAGTTGCTTACTCTTGAGTAGAACTGCATATTCACTCCAGGAATAAGCACCTTTGTCAAATGAGTCAAATTGAAGCAGAACACATTGTTGGAGTGTCAGAATGCATAGATAGAAGGCAAATAAGCGTTCCATGGCTTTATTTCGCTTAGTTGCTTACTCTTGAGTAGAACTGCATATTCACTCCAGGAATAAGCACCTTTGTCAAATGAGTCAAATTGAAGCAGAACACATTGTTGGAGTGTCGGAATGCATAGATAGAAGGCAAATAAGCGTTCCATGGCTTTATTTCGCTTAGTTGCTTACTCTTGAGTAGAACTGCATATTCACTCCAGGAATAAGCACCTTTGTAAAATGAGTCAAATTGAAGCAAAACACATTGTTGCAGTGTCAGAATGCATAGATAGAAGGCGAATAAGCGTTCCATGGCTTTATTTCGCTTAATTGCTTACTCTTGAGTAGAAGTGCATATTCACTCCAGGAATACGCACCTTTGTCAAATGAGTCAAATTGAAGCAAAACACATTGTTGGAGTGTCAGAATGCATAGATAGAAGGCAAATGAGCGTTCTATGGCTTTATTTCGCTTAGTTGCTTACTCTTGAGTAGAGCTGCATATTCACTCCAGGAATAAGCACCTTTGTAAAATGAGTCAAATTGAAGCAAAACACATTGTTGGAGTGTCAGAATGCATAGATAGAAGGCGAGTAAGCGTTCCATGGCTTTATTTCGCTTAGTTGCTGACTCTTGAGTAGAACTGCATATTCACTCCAGGAATAAACACATTTGTCAAATGAGTCAAATTGAAGCAAAACACATTGTTGGAGTGTCAGAATGCATAGATAGAAGGCAAATAAGCGTTCCATGGCTTTATTTCGCTTAGTTGCTTACTCCTGAGTAGAACTGCATATTCACTCCAGGAATAAACACATTTGTCAAATGAGTCAAATTGAAGCAGAACACATTGTTGGAGTGTCAGAATGCATAGATAGAAGGCAAATAAGCGTTCCATGGCTTTATTTCGCTTAGTTGCTTACTCTTGAGTAGAACTGCATATTCACTCCAGGAATACGCACCTTTGTCAAATGAGTCAAATTGAAGCAAAACACATTGTTGGAGTGTCAGCATGCATAGATAGAAGGCAAATAAGCGTTCCATGGCTTTATTTCGCTTAGTTGCTTACTCTTGAGTAGAAGTGCATATTCACTCCAGGAATACGCACCTTTGTCAAATGAGTCAAATTGAAGCAAAACACATTGTTGGAGTGTCAGAATGCATAGAGAGAAGGCAAATAAGCGTTCCATGGCTTTATTTCGCTTAGTTGCTTACTCTTGAGTAGAACTGCATATTCACTCCAGGAATAAGCACCTTTGTCAAATGAGTCAAATTGAAGCAGAACACATTGTTGGAGTGTCAGAATGCATAGATAGAAGGCAAATAAGCGTTCCATGGCTTTATTTCGCTTAGTTGCTTACTCTTGAGTAGAACTGCATATTCACTCCAGGAATAAGCACATTTGTTAAATGAGTCAAATTGAAGCAAAACACATTGTTGGAGTGTCAGAATGCATAGATAGAAGGCAAATATGCGTTCCATGGCTTTATTTCGCTTAGTTGCTTACTCTTGAGTAGAACTGCATATTCACTCCAGGAATAAACACATTTGTCAAATGAGTCAAATTGAAGCAAAACACATTGTTGGAGTGTCAGAATGCATAGATAGAAGGCAAATAAGCGTTCCATGGCTTTATTTCGCTTAGTTGCTGACTCTTGAGTAGAACTGCATATTCACTCCAGGAATACGCACCTTTGTCAAATGAGTCAAATTGAAGCAAAACACATTGTTGGAGTGTCAGAATGCATAGAGAGAAGGCAAATAAGCGTTCCATGGCTTTATTTCGCTTAGTTGCTTACTCTTGAGTAGAACTGCATATTCACTCCAGGAATAAGCACCTTTGTCAAATGAGTCAAATTGAAGCAGAACACATTGTTGGAGTGTCAGAATGCATAGATAGAAGGCAAATAAGCGTTCCATGGCTTTATTTCGCTTAGTTGCTTACTCTTGAGTAGAACTGCATATTCACTCCAGGAATAAGCACCTTTGTCAAATGAGTCAAATTGAAGCAGAACACATTGTTGGAGTGTCAGAATGCATAGATAGAAGGCAAATAAGCGTTCCATGGCTTTATTTCGCTTAGTTGCTTACTCTTGAGTAGAACTGCATATTCACTCCAGGAATAAGCACCTTTGTTAAATGAGTCAAATTGAAGCAAAACACATTGTTGCAGTGTCAGAATGCATAGATAGAAGGCGAATAAGCGTTCCATGGCTTTATTTCGCTTAATTGCTTACTCTTGAGTAGAAGTGCATATTCACTCCAGGAATACGCACCTTTGTCAAATGAGTCAAATTGAAGCAAAACACATTGTTGGAGTGTCAGAATGCATAGATAGAAGGCAAATGAGCGTTCCATGGCTTTATTTCGCTTAGTTGCTTACTCTTGAGTAGAACTGCATATTCACTCCAGGAATAAGCACATTTGTTAAATGAGTCAAATTGAAGCAAAACACATTGTTGGAGTGTCAGAATGCATAGATAGAAGGCAAATAAGCGTTCCATGGCTTTATTTCGCTTAGTTGCTTACTCTTGAGTAGAACTGCATATTCACTCCAGGAATAAACACATTTGTCAAATGAGTCAAATTGAAGCAGAACACATTGTTGGAGTGTCAGAATGCATAGATAGAAGGCAAATAAGCGTTCCATGGCTTTATTTCGCTTAGTTGCTTACTCTTGAGTAGAACTGCATATTCACTCCAGGAATAAGCACCTTTGTCAAATGAGTCAAATTGAAGCAGAACACATTGTTGGAGTGTCAGAATGCATAGATAGAAGGCAAATAAGCGTTCCATGGCTTTATTTCGCTTAGTTGCTTACTCTTGAGTAGAACTGCATATTCACTCCAGGAATAAGCACCTTTGTAAAATGAGTCAAATTGAAGCAAAACACATTGTTGCAGTGTCAGAATGCATAGATAGAAGGCGAATAAGCGTTCCATGGCTTTATTTCGCTTAATTGCTTACTCTTGAGTAGAAGTGCATATTCACTCCAGGAATACGCACCTTTGTCAAATGAGTCAAATTGAAGCAAAACACATTGTTGGAGTGTCAGAATGCATAGATAGAAGGCAAATGAGCGTTCCATGGCTTTATTTCGCTTAGTTGCTTACTCTTGAGTAGAACTGCATATTCACTCCAGGAATAAGCACATTTGTTAAATGAGTCAAATTGAAGCAAAACACATTGTTGGAGTGTCAGAATGCATAGATAGAAGGCAAATATGCGTTCCATGGCTTTATTTCGCTTAGTTGCTTACTCTTGAGTAGAACTGCATATTCACTCCAGGAATAAACACATTTGTCAAATGAGTCAAATTGAAGCAGAACACATTGTTGGAGTGTCAGAATGCATAGATAGAAGGCAAATAAGCGTTCCATGGCTTTATTTCGCTTAGTTGCTTACTCTTGAGTAGAACTGCATATTCACTCCAGGAATAAGCACCTTTGTAAAATGAGTCAAATTGAAGCAAAACACATTGTTGGAGTGTCAGAATGCATAGATAGAAGGCGAGTAAGCGTTCCATGGCTTTATTTCGCTTAGTTGCTGACTCTTGAGTAGAACTGCATATTCACTCCAGGAATAAACACATTTGTCAAATGAGTCAAATTGAAGCAAAACACATTGTTGGAGTGTCAGAATGCATAGATAGAAGGCGAATAAGCGTTCCATGGCTTTATTTCGCTTAGTTGCTTACTCTTGAGTAGAACTGCATATTCACTCCAGGAATACGCACCTTTGTCAAATGAGTCAAATTGAAGCAAAACACATTGTTGGAGTGTCAGCATGCATAGATAGAAGGCAAATAAGCGTTCCATGGCTTTATTTCGCTTAGTTGCTTACTCTTGAGTAGAAGTGCATATTCACTCCAGGAATACGCACCTTTGTCAAATGAGTCAAATTGAAGCAAAACACATTGTTGGAGTGTCAGAATGCATAGAGAGAAGGCAAATAAGCGTTCCATGGCTTTATTTCGCTTAGTTGCTTACTCTTGAGTAGAACTGCATATTCACTCCAGGAATAAGCACCTTTGTCAAATGAGTCAAATTGAAGCAGAACACATTGTTGGAGTGTCAGAATGCATAGATAGAAGGCAAATAAGCGTTCCATGGCTTTATTTCGCTTAGTTGCTTACTCTTGAGTAGAACTGCATATTCACTCCAGGAATAAGCACCTTTGTAAAATGAGTCAAATTGAAGCAAAACACATTGTTGCAGTGTCAGAATGCATAGATAGAAGGCGAATAAGCGTTCCATGGCTTTATTTCGCTTAATTGCTTACTCTTGAGTAGAACTGCATATTCACTCCAGGAATAAACACATTTGTCAAATGAGTCAAATTGAAGCAAAACACATTGTTGGAGTGTCAGAATGCATAGATAGAAGGCAAATAAGCGTTCCATGGCTTTATTTCGCTTAGTTGCTTACTCTTGAGTAGAACTGCATATTCACTCCAGGAATACGCACCTTTGTCAAATGAGTCAAATTGAAGCAAAACACATTGTTGGAGTGTCAGCATGCATAGATAGAAGGCAAATAAGCGTTCCATGGCTTTATTTCGCTTAGTTGCTTACTCTTGAGTAGAAGTGCATATTCACTCCAGGAATACGCACCTTTGTCAAATGAGTCAAATTGAAGCAAAACACATTGTTGGAGTGTCAGAATGCATAGAGAGAAGGCAAATAAGCGTTCCATGGCTTTATTTCGCTTAGTTGCTTACTCTTGAGTAGAACTGCATATTCACTCCAGGAATAAGCACCTTTGTCAAATGAGTCAAATTGAAGCAGAACACATTGTTGGAGTGTCAGAATGCATAGATAGAAGGCAAATAAGCGTTCCATGGCTTTATTTCGCTTAGTTGCTTACTCTTGAGTAGAACTGCATATTCACTCCAGGAATAAGCACCTTTGTCAAATGAGTCAAATTGAAGCAGAACACATTGTTGGAGTGTCAGAATGCATAGATAGAAGGCAAATAAGCGTTCCATGGCTTTATTTCGCTTAGTTGCTTACTCTTGAGTAGAACTGCATATTCACTCCAGGAATAAGCACCTTTGTAAAATGAGTCAAATTGAAGCAAAACACATTGTTGCAGTGTCAGAATGCATAGATAGAAGGCGAATAAGCGTTCCATGGCTTTATTTCGCTTAATTGCTTACTCTTGAGTAGAAGTGCATATTCACTCCAGGAATACGCACCTTTGTCAAATGAGTCAAATTGAAGCAAAACACATTGTTGGAGTGTCAGAATGCATAGATAGAAGGCAAATGAGCGTTCCATGGCTTTATTTCGCTTAGTTGCTTACTCTTGAGTAGAACTGCATATTCACTCCAGGAATAAGCACATTTGTTAAATGAGTCAAATTGAAGCAAAACACATTGTTGGAGTGTCAGAATGCATAGATAGAAGGCGAATAAGCGTTCCATGGCTTTATTTCGCTTAATTGCTTACTCTTGAGTAGAAGTGCATATTCACTCCAGGAATACGAACCTTTGTCAAATGAGTCAAATTGAAGCAAAACACATTGTTGGAGTGTCAGAATGCATAGATAGAAGGCAAATGAGCGTTCCATGGCTTTATTTCGCTTAGTTGCTTACTCTTGAGTAGAACTGCATATTCACTCCAGGAATAAGCACATTTGTTAAATGAGTCAAATTGAAGCAAAACACATTGTTGGAGTGTCAGAATGCATAGATAGAAGGCAAATATGCGTTCCATGGCTTTATTTCGCTTAGTTGCTTACTCTTGAGTAGAACTGCATATTCTCTCCAGGAATAAACACATTTGTCAAATGAGTCAAATTGAAGCAGAACACATTGTTGGAGTGTCAGAATGCATAGATAGAAGGCAAATAAGCGTTCCATGGCTTTATTTCGCTTAGTTGCTTACTCTTGAGTAGAACTGCATATTCACTCCAGGAATAAGCACCTTTGTAAAATGAGTCAAATTGAAGCAAAACACATTGTTGGAGTGTCAGAATGCATAGATAGAAGGCGAGTAAGCGTTCCATGGCTTTATTTCGCTTAGTTGCTGACTCTTGAGTAGAACTGCATATTCACTCCAGGAATAAACACATTTGTCAAATGAGTCAAATTGAAGCAAAACACATTGTTGGAGTGTCAGAATGCATAGATAGAAGGCGAATAAGCGTTCCATGGCTTTATTTCGCTTAGTTGCTTACTCCTGAGTAGAACTGCATATTCACTCCAGGAATAAACACATTTGTCAAATGAGTCAAAATGAAGCAGAACACATTGTTGGAGTGTCAGAATGCATAGATAGAAGGCAAATAAGCGTTCCATGGCTTTATTTCGCTCAGTTGCTTACTCTTGAGTAGAACTGCATATTCACTCCAGGAATAAGCACCTTTGTAAAATGAGTCAAATTGAAGCAAAACACATTGTTGGAGTGTCAGAATGCATAGATAGAAGGCGAATAAGCGTTCCATGGCTTTATTTCGCTTAGTTGCTTACTCTTGAGTAGAACTGCATATTCACTCCAGGAATAAGCACATTTGTTAAATGAGTCAAATTGAAGCAAAACACATTGTTGGAGTGTCAGAATGCATAGATAGAAGGCAAATATGCGTTCCATGGCTTTATTTCGCTTAGTTGCTTACTCTTGAGTAGAACTGCATATTCACTCCAGGAATAAACACATTTGTCAAATGAGTCAAATTGAAGCAGAACACATTGTTGGAGTGTCAGAATGCATAGATAGAAGGCAAATAAGCGTTCCATGGCTTTATTTCGCTTAGTTGCTTACTCTTGAGTAGAACTGCATATTCACTCCAGGAATAAGCACCTTTGTAAAATGAGTCAAATTGAAGCAAAACACATTGTTGCAGTGTCAGAATGCATAGATAGAAGGCAAATAAGCGTTCCATGGCTTTATTTCGCTTAATTGCTTACTCTTGAGTAGAAGTGCATATTCACTCCAGGAATACGAACCTTTGTCAAATGAGTCAAATTGAAGCAAAACACATTGTTGGAGTGTCAGAATGCATAGATAGAAGGCAAATGAGCGTTCCATGGCTTTATTTCGCTTAGTTGCTTACTCTTGAGTAGAACTGCATATTCACTCCAGGAATAAGCACATTTGTTAAATGAGTCAAATTGAAGCAAAACACATTGTTGGAGTGTCAGAATGCATAGATAGAAGGCAAATATGCGTTCCATGGCTTTATTTCGCTTAGTTGCTTACTCTTGAGTAGAACTGCATATTCTCTCCAGGAATAAACACATTTGTCAAATGAGTCAAATTGAAGCAGAACACATTGTTGGAGTGTCAGAATGCATAGATAGAAGGCAAATAAGCGTTCCATGGCTTTATTTCGCTTAGTTGCTTACTCTTGAGTAGAACTGCATATTCACTCCAGGAATAAGCACCTTTGTAAAATGAGTCAAATTGAAGCAAAACACATTGTTGGAGTGTCAGAATGCATAGATAGAAGGCGAGTAAGCGTTCCATGGCTTTATTTCGCTTAGTTGCTGACTCTTGAGTAGAACTGCATATTCACTCCAGGAATAAACACATTTGTCAAATGAGTCAAATTGAAGCAAAACACATTGTTGGAGTGTCAGAATGCATAGATAGAAGGCGAATAAGCGTTCCATGGCTTTATTTCGCTTAGTTGCTTACTCCTGAGTAGAACTGCATATTCACTCCAGGAATAAACACATTTGTCAAATGAGTCAAATTGAAGCAGAACACATTGTTGGAGTGTCAGAATGCATAGATAGAAGGCAAATAAGCGTTCCATGGCTTTATTTCGCTCAGTTGCTTACTCTTGAGTAGAACTGCATATTCACTCCAGGAATAAGCACCTTTGTAAAATGAGTCAAATTGAAGCAAAACACATTGTTGGAGTGTCAGAATGCATAGATAGAAGGCGAATAAGCGTTCCATGGCTTTATTTCGCTTAGTTGCTTACTCTTGAGTAGAACTGCATATTCACTCCAGGAATACGCACCTTTGTCAAATGAGTCAAATTGAAGCAAAACACATTGTTGGAGTGTCAGCATGCATAGATAGAAGGCAAATAAGCGTTCCATGGCTTTATTTCGCTTAGTTGCTTACTCTTGAGTAGAAGTGCATATTCACTCCAGGAATACGCACCTTTGTCAAATGAGTCAAATTGAAGCAAAACACATTGTTGGAGTGTCAGAATGCATAGAGAGAAGGCAAATAAGCGTTCCATGGCTTTATTTCGCTTAGTTGCTTACTCTTGAGTAGAACTGCATATTCACTCCAGGAATACGCACCTTTGTCAAATGAGTCAAATTGAAGCAAAACACATTGTTGGAGTGTCAGCATGCATAGATAGAAGGCAAATAAGCGTTCCATGGCTTTATTTCACTTAGTTGCTTACTCTTGAGTAGAACTGCATATTCACTCCAGGAATACGCACCTTTGTAAAATGAGTCAAATTGAAGCAAAACACATTGTTGGAGTGTCAGAATGCATAGATAGAAGGCAAATGAGCGTTCCATGGCTTTATTTCGCTTAGTTGCTTACTCTTGAGTAGAACTGCATATTCACTCCAGGAATAAGCACATTTGTCAAATGAGTCCAATTGAAGCAAAACACATTGTTGGAGTGTCAGAATGCATAGATAGAAGGCAAATAAGCGTTCCATGGCTTTATTTCGCTCAGTTGCTTACTCTTGAGTAGAACTGCATATTCACTCCAGGAATAAGCACCTTTGTAAAATGAGTCAAATTGAAGCAAAACACATTGTTGGAGTGTCAGAATGCATAGATAGAAGGCGAGTAAGCGTTCCATGGCTTTATTTCGCTTAGTTGCTGACTCTTGAGTAGAACTGCATATTCACTCCAGGAATAAACACATTTGTCAAATGAGTCAAATTGAAGCAAAACACATTGTTGGAGTGTCAGAATGCATAGATAGAAGGCAAATAAGCGTTCCATGGCTTTATTTCGCTTAGTTGCTTACTCCTGAGTAGAACTGCATATTCACTCCAGGAATAAACACATTTGTCAAATGAGTCAAATTGAAGCAGAACACATTGTTGGAGTGTCAGAATGCATAGATAGAAGGCAAATAAGCGTTCCATGGCTTTATTTCGCTCAGTTGCTTACTCTTGAGTAGAACTGCATATTCACTCCAGGAATAAGCACCTTTGTAAAATGAGTCAAATTGAAGCAAAACACATTGTTGGAGTGTCAGAATGCATAGATAGAAGGCGAATAAGCGTTCCATGGCTTTATTTCGCTTAGTTGCTTACTCTTGAGTAGAACTGCATATTCACTCCAGGAATACGCACCTTTGTCAAATGAGTCAAATTGAAGCAAAACACATTGTTGGAGTGTCAGCATGCATAGATAGAAGGCAAATAAGCGTTCCATGGCTTTATTTCGCTTAGTTGCTTACTCTTGAGTAGAAGTGCATATTCACTCCAGGAATACGCACCTTTGTCAAATGAGTCAAATTGAAGCAAAACACATTGTTGGAGTGTCAGAATGCATAGAGAGAAGGCAAATAAGCGTTCCATGGCTTTATTTCGCTTAGTTGCTTACTCTTGAGTAGAACTGCATATTCACTCCAGGAATAAGCACCTTTGTCAAATGAGTCAAATTGAAGCAGAACACATTGTTGGAGTGTCAGAATGCATAGATAGAAGGCAAATAAGCGTTCCATGGCTTTATTTCGCTTAGTTGCTTACTCTTGAGTAGAACTGCATATTCACTCCAGGAATAAGCACCTTTGTCGAATGAGTCAAATTGAAGCAGAACACATTGTTGGAGTGTCAGAATGCATAGATAGAAGGCAAATAAGCGTTCCATGGCTTTATTTCGCTTAGTTGCTTACTCTTGAGTAGAACTGCATATTCACTCCAGGAATAAGCACCTTTGTAAAATGAGTCAAATTGAAGATAAACACATTGTTGCAGTGTCAGAATGCATAGATAGAAGGCGAATAAGCGTTCCATGGCTTTATTTCGCTTAATTGCTTACTCTTGAGTAGAAGTGCATATTCACTCCAGGAATACGCACCTTTGTCAAATGAGTCAAATTGAAGCAAAACACATTGTTGGAGTGTCAGAATGCAGAGATAGAAGGCAAATGAGCGTTCCATGGCTTTATTTCGCTTAGTTGCTTACTCTTGAGTAGAACTGCATATTCACTCCAGGAATAAGCACATTTGTTAAATGAGTCAAATTGAAGCAAAACACATTGTTGGAGTGTCAGAATGCATAGAGAGATGGCAAATATGCGATCCATGGCTTTATTTCGCTTAGTTGCTTACTCTTGAGTAGAACTGCATATTCACTCCAGGAATAAACACATTTGTCAAATGAGTCAAATTGAAGCAGAACACATTGTTGGAGTGTCAGAATGCATAGATAGAAGGCAAATAAGCGTTCCATGGCTTTATTTCGCTCAGTTGCTTACTCTTGAGTAGAACTGCATATTCACTCCAGGAATAAGCACCTTTGTAAAATGAGTCAAATTGAAGCAAAACACATTGTTGGAGTGTCAGAATGCATAGATAGAAGGCGAATAAGCGTTCCATGGCTTTATTTCGCTTAGTTGCTTACTCTTGAGTAGAACTGCATATTCACTCCAGGAATACGCACCTTTGTCAAATGAGTCAAATTGAAGCAAAACACATTGTTGGAGTGTCAGCATGCATAGATAGAAGGCAAATAAGCGTTCCATGGCTTTATTTCGCTTAGTTGCTTACTCTTGAGTAGAAGTGCATATTCACTCCAGGAATACGCACCTTTGTCAAATGAGTCAAATTGAAGCAAAACACATTGTTGGAGTGTCAGAATGCATAGAGAGAAGGCAAGTAAGCGTTCCATGGCTTTATTTCGCTTAGTTGCTTACTCTTGAGTAGAACTGCATATTCACTCCAGGAATAAGCACCTTTGTCAAATGAGTCAAATTGAAGCAAAACACATTGTTGGAGTGTCAGAATGCATAGATAGAAGGCAAATAAGCGTTCCATGGCTTTATTTCGCTTAGTTGCTTACTCTTGAGTAGAACTGCATATTCACTCCAGGAATAAACACATTTGTCAAATGAGTCAAATTGAAGCAAAACACATTGTTGGAGTGTCAGAATGCATAGATAGAAGGCAAATAAGCGTTCCATGGCTTTATTTCGCTTAGTTGCTTACTCTTGAGTAGAACTGCATATTCACTCCAGGAATAAGCACATTTGTAAAATGCGTCAAATTGAAGCAAAACACATTGTTGGAGTGTCAGCATGCATAGATAGAAGGCAAATAAGCGTTCCATGGCTTTATTTCGCTTAGTTGCTTACTCTTGAGTAGAAGTGCATATTCACTCCAGGAATACGCACCTTTGTCAAATGAGTCAAATTGAAGCAAAACACATTGTTGGAGTGTCAGAATGCATAGAGAGAAGGCAAATAAGCGTTCCATGGCTTTATTTCGCTTAGTTGCTTACTCTTGAGTAGAACTGCATATTCACTCCAGGAATACGCACCTTTGTCAAATGAGTCAAATTGAAGCAAAACACATTGTTGGAGTGTCAGCATGCATAGATAGAAGGCAAATAAGCGTTCCATGGCTTTATTTCACTTAGTTGCTTACTCTTGAGTAGAACTGCATATTCACTCCAGGAATACGCACCTTTGTAAAATGAGTCAAATTGAAGCAAAACACATTGTTGGAGTGTCAGAATGCATAGATAGAAGGCAAATGAGCGTTCCATGGCTTTATTTCGCTTAGTTGCTTACTCTTGAGTAGAACTGCATATTCACTCCAGGAATAAGCACATTTGTCAAATGAGTCCAATTGAAGCAAAACACATTGTTGGAGTGTCAGAATGCATAGATAGAAGGCAAATAAGCGTTCCATGGCTTTATTTCGCTCAGTTGCTTACTCTTGAGTAGAACTGCATATTCACTCCAGGAATAAGCACCTTTGTAAAATGAGTCAAATTGAAGCAAAACACATTGTTGGAGTGTCAGAATGCATAGATAGAAGGCGAGTAAGCGTTCCATGGCTTTATTTCGCTTAGTTGCTGACTCTTGAGTAGAACTGCATATTCACTCCAGGAATAAACACATTTGTCAAATGAGTCAAATTGAAGCAAAACACATTGTTGGAGTGTCAGAATGCATAGATAGAAGGCAAATAAGCGTTCCATGGCTTTATTTCGCTTAGTTGCTTACTCCTGAGTAGAACTGCATATTCACTCCAGGAATAAGCACCTTTGTAAAATGAGTCAAATTGAAGCAAAACACATTGTTGGAGTGTCAGAATGCATAGATAGAAGGCGAGTAAGCGTTCCATGGCTTTATTTCGCTTAGTTGCTGACTCTTGAGTAGAACTGCATATTCACTCCAGGAATAAACACATTTGTCAAATGAGTCAAATTGAAGCAAAACACATTGTTGGAGTGTCAGAATGCATAGATAGAAGGCGAATAAGCGTTCCATGGCTTTATTTCGCTTAGTTGCTTACTCCTGAGTAGAACTGCATATTCACTCCAGGAATAAACACATTTGTCAAATGAGTCAAATTGAAGCAGAACACATTGTTGGAGTGTCAGAATGCATAGATAGAAGGCAAATAAGCGTTCCATGGCTTTATTTCGCTCAGTTGCTTACTCTTGAGTAGAACTGCATATTCACTCCAGGAATAAGCACCTTTGTAAAATGAGTCAAATTGAAGCAAAACACATTGTTGGAGTGTCAGAATGCATAGATAGAAGGCGAATAAGCGTTCCATGGCTTTATTTCGCTTAGTTGCTTACTCTTGAGTAGAACTGCATATTCACTCCAGGAATACGCACCTTTGTCAAATGAGTCAAATTGAAGCAAAACACATTGTTGGAGTGTCAGCATGCATAGATAGAAGGCAAATAAGCGTTCCATGGCTTTATTTCGCTTAGTTGCTTACTCTTGAGTAGAAGTGCATATTCACTCCAGGAATACGCACCTTTGTCAAATGAGTCAAATTGAAGCAAAACACATTGTTGGAGTGTCAGAATGCATAGAGAGAAGGCAAATAAGCGTTCCATGGCTTTATTTCGCTTAGTTGCTTACTCTTGAGTAGAACTGCATATTCACTCCAGGAATACGCACCTTTGTCAAATGAGTCAAATTGAAGCAAAACACATTGTTGGAGTGTCAGCATGCATAGATAGAAGGCAAATAAGCGTTCCATGGCTTTATTTCACTTAGTTGCTTACTCTTGAGTAGAACTGCATATTCACTCCAGGAATACGCACCTTTGTAAAATGAGTCAAATTGAAGCAAAACACATTGTTGGAGTGTCAGAATGCATAGATAGAAGGCAAATGAGCGTTCCATGGCTTTATTTCGCTTAGTTGCTTACTCTTGAGTAGAACTGCATATTCACTCCAGGAATAAGCACATTTGTCAAATGAGTCCAATTGAAGCAAAACACATTGTTGGAGTGTCAGAATGCATAGATAGAAGGCAAATAAGCGTTCCATGGCTTTATTTCGCTCAGTTGCTTACTCTTGAGTAGAACTGCATATTCACTCCAGGAATAAGCACCTTTGTAAAATGAGTCAAATTGAAGCAAAACACATTGTTGGAGTGTCAGAATGCATAGATAGAAGGCGAGTAAGCGTTCCATGGCTTTATTTCGCTTAGTTGCTGACTCTTGAGTAGAACTGCATATTCACTCCAGGAATAAACACATTTGTCAAATGAGTCAAATTGAAGCAAAACACATTGTTGGAGTGTCAGAATGCATAGATAGAAGGCAAATAAGCGTTCCATGGCTTTATTTCGCTTAGTTGCTTACTCCTGAGTAGAACTGCATATTCACTCCAGGAATAAACACATTTGTCAAATGAGTCAAATTGAAGCAGAACACATTGTTGGAGTGTCAGAATGCATAGATAGAAGGCAAATAAGCGTTCCATGGCTTTATTTCGCTCAGTTGCTTACTCTTGAGTAGAACTGCATATTCACTCCAGGAATAAGCACCTTTGTAAAATGAGTCAAATTGAAGCAAAACACATTGTTGGAGTGTCAGAATGCATAGATAGAAGGCGAATAAGCGTTCCATGGCTTTATTTCGCTTAGTTGCTTACTCTTGAGTAGAACTGCATATTCACTCCAGGAATACGCACCTTTGTCAAATGAGTCAAATTGAAGCAAAACACATTGTTGGAGTGTCAGCATGCATAGATAGATGGCAAATAAGCGTTCCATGGCTTTATTTCGCTTAGTTGCTTACTCTTGAGTAGAAGTGCATATTCACTCCAGGAATACGCACCTTTGTCAAATGAGTCAAATTGAAGCAAAACACATTGTTGGAGTGTCAGAATGCATAGAGAGAAGGCAAATAAGCGTTCCATGGCTTTATTTCGCTTAGTTGCTTACTCTTGAGTAGAACTGCATATTCACTCCAGGAATAAGCACCTTTGTCAAATGAGTCAAATTGAAGCAGAACACATTGTTGGAGTGTCAGAATGCATAGATAGAAGGCAAATAAGCGTTCCATGGCTTTATTTCGCTTAGTTGCTTACTCTTGAGTAGAACTGCATATTCACTCCAGGAATAAGCACCTTTGTCAAATGAGTCAAATTGAAGCAGAACACATTGTTGGAGTGTCAGAATGCATAGATAGAAGGCAAATAAGCGTTCCATGGCTTTATTTCGCTTAGTTGCTTACTCTTGAGTAGAACTGCATATTCACTCCAGGAATAAGCACCTTTGTAAAATGAGTCAAATTGAAGATAAACACATTGTTGCAGTGTCAGAATGCATAGATAGAAGGCGAATAAGCGTTCCATGGCTTTATTTCGCTTAATTGCTTACTCTTGAGTAGAAGTGCATATTCACTCCAGGAATACGCACCTTTGTCAAATGAGTCAAATTGAAGCAAAACACATTGTTGGAGTGTCAGAATGCAGAGATAGAAGGCAAATGAGCGTTCCATGGCTTTATTTCGCTTAGTTGCTTACTCTTGAGTAGAACTGCATATTCACTCCAGGAATAAGCACATTTGTTAAATGAGTCAAATTGAAGCAAAACACATTGTTGGAGTGTCAGAATGCATAGAGAGATGGCAAATATGCGATCCATGGCTTTATTTCGCTTAGTTGCTTACTCTTGAGTAGAACTGCATATTCACTCCAGGAATAAACACATTTGTCAAATGAGTCAAATTGAAGCAGAACACATTGTTGGAGTGTCAGAATGCATAGATAGAAGGCAAATAAGCGTTCCATGGCTTTATTTCGCTTAGTTGCTTACTCTTGAGTAGAACTGCATATTCACTCCAGGAATAAGCACCTTTGTCAAATGAGTCAAATTGAAGCAAAACACATTGTTGGAGTGTCAGAATGCATAGATAGAAGGCGAATAAGCGTTCCATGGCTTTATTTCGCTTAGTTGCTTACTCTTGAGTAGAACTGCATATTCACTCCAGGAATAAACACATTTGTCAAATGAGTCAAATTGAAGCAAAACACATTGTTGGAGTGTCAGCATGCATAGATAGAAGGCAAATAAGCGTTCCATGGCTTTATTTCGCTTAGTTGCTTACTCTTGAGTAGAACTGCATATTCACTCCAGGAATAAGCACATTTGTAAAATGCGTCAAATTGAAGCAAAACACATTGTTGGAGTGTCAGCATGCATAGATAGAAGGCAAATAAGCGTTCCATGGCTTTATTTCGCTTAGTTGCTTACTCTTGAGTAGAAGTGCATATTCACTCCAGGAATACGCACCTTTGTCAAATGAGTCAAATTGAAGCAAAACACATTGTTGGAGTGTCAGAATGCATAGAGAGAAGGCAAATAAGCGTTCCATGGCTTTATTTCGCTTAGTTGCTTACTCTTGAGTAGAACTGCATATTCACTCCAGGAATACGCACCTTTGTCAAATGAGTCAAATTGAAGCAAAACACATTGTTGGAGTGTCAGCATGCATAGATAGAAGGCAAATAAGCGTTCCATGGCTTTATTTCACTTAGTTGCTTACTCTTGAGTAGAACTGCATATTCACTCCAGGAATACGCACCTTTGTAAAATGAGTCAAATTGAAGCAAAACACATTGTTGGAGTGTCAGAATGCATAGATAGAAGGCAAATGAGCGTTCCATGGCTTTATTTCGCTTAGTTGCTTACTCTTGAGTAGAACTGCATATTCACTCCAGGAATAAGCACATTTGTCAAATGAGTCCAATTGAAGCAAAACACATTGTTGGAGTGTCAGAATGCATAGATAGAAGGCAAATAAGCGTTCCATGGCTTTATTTCGCTCAGTTGCTTACTCTTGAGTAGAACTGCATATTCACTCCAGGAATAAGCACCTTTGTAAAATGAGTCAAATTGAAGCAAAACACATTGTTGGAGTGTCAGAATGCATAGATAGAAGGCGAGTAAGCGTTCCATGGCTTTATTTCGCTTAGTTGCTGACTCTTGAGTAGAACTGCATATTCACTCCAGGAATAAACACATTTGTCAAATGAGTCAAATTGAAGCAAAACACATTGTTGGAGTGTCAGAATGCATAGATAGAAGGCAAATAAGCGTTCCATGGCTTTATTTCGCTTAGTTGCTTACTCCTGAGTAGAACTGCATATTCACTCCAGGAATAAACACATTTGTCAAATGAGTCAAATTGAAGCAGAACACATTGTTGGAGTGTCAGAATGCATAGATAGAAGGCAAATAAGCGTTCCATGGCTTTATTTCGCTCAGTTGCTTACTCTTGAGTAGAACTGCATATTCACTCCAGGAATAAGCACCTTTGTAAAATGAGTCAAATTGAAGCAAAACACATTGTTGGAGTGTCAGAATGCATAGATAGAAGGCGAATAAGCGTTCCATGGCTTTATTTCGCTTAGTTGCTTACTCTTGAGTAGAACTGCATATTCACTCCAGGAATACGCACCTTTGTCAAATGAGTCAAATTGAAGCAAAACACATTGTTGGAGTGTCAGAATGCATAGAGAGAAGGCAAATAAGCGTTCCATGGCTTTATTTCGCTTAGTTGCTTACTCTTGAGTAGAACTGCATATTCACTCCAGGAATAAGCACCTTTGTCAAATGAGTCAAATTGAAGCAGAACACATTGTTGGAGTGTCAGAATGCATAGATAGAAGGCAAATAAGCGTTCCATGGCTTTATTTCGCTTAGTTGCTTACTCTTGAGTAGAACTGCATATTCACTCCAGGAATAAGCACCTTTGTCAAATGAGTCAAATTGAAGCAGAACACATTGTTGGAGTGTCAGAATGCATAGATAGAAGGCAAATAAGCGTTCCATGGCTTTATTTCGCTTAGTTGCTTACTCTTGAGTAGAACTGCATATTCACTCCAGGAATAAGCACCTTTGTAAAATGAGTCAAATTGAAGATAAACACATTGTTGCAGTGTCAGAATGCATAGATTGAAGGCAAATAAGCGTTCCATGGCTTTATTTCGCTTAATTGCTTACTCTTGAGTAGAAGTGCATATTCACTCCAGGAGTACGCACCTTTGTCAAATGAGTCAAATTGAAGCAAAACACATTGTTGGAGTGTCAGAATGCAGAGATAGAAGGCAAATGAGCGTTCCATGGCTTTATTTCGCTTAGTTGCTTACTCTTGAGTAGAACTGCATATTCACTCCAGGAATAAGCACATTTGTTGAATGAGTCAAATTGAAGCAAAACACATTGTTGGAGTGTCAGAATGCATAGAGAGATGGCAAATATGCGATCCATGGCTTTATTTCGCTTAGTTGCTTACTCTTGAGTAGAACTGCATATTCACTCCAGGAATAAACACATTTGTCAAATGAGTCAAATTGAAGCAGAACACATTGTTGGAGTGTCAGAATGCATAGATAGAAGGCAAATAAGCGTTCCATGGCTTTATTTCGCTCAGTTGCTTACTCTTGAGTAGAACTGCATATTCACTCCAGGAATAAGCACCTTTGTAAAATGAGTCAAATTGAAGCAAAACACATTGTTGGAGTGTCAGAATGCATAGATAGAAGGCGAATAAGCGTTCCATGGCTTTATTTCGCTTAGTTGCTTACTCTTGAGTAGAACTGCATATTCACTCCAGGAATACGCACCTTTGTCAAATGAGTCAAATTGAAGCAAAACACATTGTTGGAGTGTCAGCATGCATAGATAGAAGGCAAATAAGCGTTCCATGGCTTTATTTCGCTTAGTTGCTTACTCTTGAGTAGAAGTGCATATTCACTCCAGGAATACGCACCTTTGTCAAATGAGTCAAATTGAAGCAAAACACATTGTTGGAGTGTCAGAATGCATAGAGAGAAGGCAAGTAAGCGTTCCATGGCTTTATTTCGCTTAGTTGCTTACTCTTGAGTAGAACTGCATATTCACTCCAGGAATAAGCACCTTTGTCAAATGAGTCAAATTGAAGCAAAACACATTGTTGGAGTGTCAGAATGCATAGATAGAAGGCAAATAAGCGTTCCATGGCTTTATTTCGCTTAGTTGCTTACTCTTGAGTAGAACTGCATATTCACTCCAGGAATAAACACATTTGTCAAATGAGTCAAATTGAATCAAAACACATTGTTGGAGTGTCAGAATGCATAGATAGAAGGCAAATAAGCGTTCCATGGCTTTATTTCGCTTAGTTGCTTACTCTTGAGTAGAACTGCATATTCACTCCAGGAATAAGCACATTTGTAAAATGCGTCAAATTGAAGCAAAACACATTGTTGGAGTTTCAGAATGCATAGATAGATGGCAAATAAGCGTTCCATGGCTTTATTTCGCTTAGTTGCTTACTCTTGAGTAGAACTGCATATTCACTCCAGGAATACGCACCTTTGTCAAATGAGTCAAATTGAAGCAAAACACATTGTTGGAGTGTCAGAATGCATAGATAGAAGGCAAATGAGCGTTCCATGGCTTTATTTCGCTTAGTTGCTTACTCTTGAGTAGAACTGCATATTCACTCCAGGAATACGCACCCTTGTCAAATGAGTCAAATTGAAGCAAAACACATTGTTGGAGTGTCAGAATGCATAGATAGAAGGCAAATAAGCGTTCCACGGCTTTATTTCGCTTAGTTGCTTACTCTTGAGTAGAACTGCATATTCACTCCAGGAATAAACACCTTTGTAAAATGAGTCAAATTGAAGCAAAACACATTGTTGGAGTGTCAGAATGCATAGATAGAAGGCAAATGAGCATTCCATGGCTTTATTTCGCTTAGTTGCTTACTCTTGAGTAGAACTGCATATTCACTCCAGAAATAAACACATTTGTCAAATGGAGTCAAATTGAAGCAAAACACATTGTTGGAGTGTCAGAATGCATAGATAGAAGGCAAATAAGCGTTCCATGGCTTTATTTCGCTTAGTTGCTTACTCTTGAGTAGAACTGCATATTCACTCCAGGAATAAACACATTTGTCAAATGAGTCAAATTGAAGCAAAACACATTGTTGGAGTGTCAGAATGCATAGATAGAAGGCAAATAAGCGTTCCATGGCTTTATTTCGCTTAGTTGCTTACTCTTGAGTAGAAGTGCATATTCACTCCAGGAATAAGCACATTTGTAAAATGAGTCAAATTGAAGCAAAACACATTGTTGGAGTGTCAGAATGCATAGATAGATGGCAAATAAGCGTTCCATGGCTTTATTTCGCTTAGTTGCTTACTCTTGAGTAGAACTGCATATTCACTCCAGGAATACGCACCTTTGTCAAATGAGTCAAATTGAAGCAAAACACATTGTTGGAGTGTCAGAATGCATAGATAGAAGGCAAATGAGCGTTCCATGGCTTTATTTCGCTTAGTTGCTTACTCTTGAGTAGAACTGCATATTCACTCCAGGAATACGCACCTTTGTCAAATGAGTCAAATTGAAGCAAAACACATTGTTGGAGTGTCAGAATGCATAGATAGAAGGCAAATAAGCGTTCCATGGCTTTATTTCGCTTAGTTGCTTACTCTTGAGTAGAACTGCATATTCACTCCAGGAATAAGCACATTTGTCAAATGAGTCAAATTGAAGCAAAACACATTGTTGGAGTGTCAGAATGCATAGATAGAAGGCAAATAAGCGTTCCATGGCTTTATTTCGCTTAGTTGCTAATTCTTGAGTAGAACTGCATATTCACTCCAGGAATAAACACATTTGTCAAGTGAGTCAAATTGAAGCAAAACACATTGTTGGAGTGTCAGAATGCATAGATAGAAGGCAAATAAGCGTTCCATGGCTTTATTTCGCTTAGTTGCTTACTCTTGAGTAGAACTGCATATTCACTCCAGGAATACGCACCTTTGTCAAATGAGTCAAATTGAAGCAAAACATATTGTTGGAGTGTCAGAATGCATAGATAGAAGGCAAATAAGCGTTCCATGGCTTTATTTCGCTTAGTTGCTTACTCTTGAGTAGAACTGCATATTCACTCCAGGAATAAGCACATTTGTCAAATGAGTCAAATTGAAGCAAAACACATTGTTGGAGTGTCAGAATGCATAGATAGAAGGCGAATAAGCGTTTCATGGCTTTATTTCGCTTAGTTGCTTACTCTTGAGTAGAAGTGCATATTCACTCCAGGAATACGCACCTTTGTCAAATGAGTCAAATTGAAGCAAAACACATTGTTGGAGTGTCAGAATGCATAGATAGAAGGCAAATAAGCGTTCCATGGCTTTATTTCGCTTAGTTGCTTACTCTTGAGTAGAACTGCATATTCACTCCAGGAATAAGCACATTTGTCAAATGAGTCCAATTGAAGCAAAACACATTGTTGGAGTGTCAGAATGCATAGATAGAAGGCAAATAAGCGTTCCATGGCTTTATTTCGCTTAGTTGCTAATTCTTGAGTAGAACTGCATATTCACTCCAGGAATAAACACATTTGTCAAGTGAGTCAAATTGAAGCAAAACACATTGTTGGAGTGTCAGAATGCATAGATAGAAGGCAAATAAGCGTTCCATGGCTTTATTTCGCTTAGTTGCTTACTCTTGAGTAGAACTGCATATTCACTCCAGGAATACGCACCTTTGTCAAATGAGTCAAATTGAAGCAAAACATATTGTTGGAGTGTCAGAATGCATAGATAGAAGGCAAATAAGCGTTCCATGGCTTTATTTCGCTTAGTTGCTTACTCTTGAGTAGAACTGCATATTCACTCCAGGAATAAGCACATTTGTCAAATGAGTCAAATTGAAGCAAAACACATTGTTGGAGTGTCAGAATGCATAGATAGAAGGCGAATAAGCGTTTCATGGCTTTATTTCGCTTAGTTGCTTACTCTTGAGTAGAAGTGCATATTCACTCCAGGAATACGCACCTTTGTCAAATGAGTCAAATTGAAGCAAAACACATTGTTGGAGTGTCAGAATGCATAGATAGAAGGCAAATAAGCGTTCCATGGCTTTATTTCGCTTAGTTGCTTACTCTTGAGTAGAACTGCATATTCACTCCAGGAATAAGCACATTTGTCAAATGAGTCCAATTGAAGCAAAACACATTGTTGGAGTGTCAGAATGCATAGATAGAAGGCGAATAAGCGTTCCATGGCTTTATTTCGCTTAGTTGCTTACTCTTGAGTAGAACTGCATATTCACTCCAGGAATACGCACCTTTGTCAAATGAGTCAAATTGAAGCAAAACACATTGTTGGAGTGTCAGCATGCATAGATAGAAGGCAAATAAGCGTTCCATGGCTTTATTTCGCTTAGTTGCTTACTCTTGAGTAGAAGTGCATATTCACTCCAGGAATACGCACCTTTGTCAAATGAGTCAAATTGAAGCAAAACACATTGTTGGAGTGTCAGAATGCATAGAGAGAAGGCAAGTAAGCGTTCCATGGCTTTATTTCGCTTAGTTGCTTACTCTTGAGTAGAACTGCATATTCACTCCAGGAATAAGCACCTTTGTCAAATGAGTCAAATTGAAGCAGAACACATTGTTGGAGTGTCAGAATGCATAGATAGAAGGCAAATAAGCGTTCCATGGCTTTATTTCGCTTAGTTGCTTACTCTTGAGTAGAACTGCATATTCACTCCAGGAATAAGCACCTTTGTAAAATGAGTCAAATTGAAGATAAACACATTGTTGCAGTGTCAGAATGCATAGATTGAAGGCAAATAAGCGTTCCATGGCTTTATTTCGCTTAATTGCTTACTCTTGAGTAGAAGTGCATATTCACTCCAGGAGTACGCACCTTTGTCAAATGAGTCAAATTGAAGCAAAACACATTGTTGGAGTGTCAGAATGCAGAGATAGAAGGCAAATGAGCGTTCCATGGCTTTATTTCGCTTAGTTGCTTACTCTTGAGTAGAACTGCATATTCACTCCAGGAATAAGCACATTTGTTGAATGAGTCAAATTGAAGCAAAACACATTGTTGGAGTGTAAGAATGCATAGAGAGATGGCAAATATGCGATCCATGGCTTTATTTCGCTTAGTTGCTTACTCTTGAGTAGAACTGCATATTCACTCCAGGAATAAACACATTTGTCAAATGAGTCAAATTGAAGCAGAACACATTGTTGGAGTGTCAGAATGCATAGATAGAAGGCAAATAAGCGTTCCATGGCTTTATTTCGCTCAGTTGCTTACTCTTGAGTAGAACTGCATATTCACTCCAGGAATAAGCACCTTTGTAAAATGAGTCAAATTGAAGCAAAACACATTGTTGGAGTGTCAGAATGCATAGATAGAAGGCGAATAAGCGTTCCATGGCTTTATTTCGCTTAGTTGCTTACTCTTGAGTAGAACTGCATATTCACTCCAGGAATACGCACCTTTGTCAAATGAGTCAAATTGAAGCAAAACACATTGTTGGAGTGTCAGCATGCATAGATAGAAGGCAAATAAGCGTTCCATGGCTTTATTTCGCTTAGTTGCTTACTCTTGAGTAGAAGTGCATATTCACTCCAGGAATACGCACCTTTGTCAAATGAGTCAAATTGAAGCAAAACACATTGTTGGAGTGTCAGAATGCATAGAGAGAAGGCAAGTAAGCGTTCCATGGCTTTATTTCGCTTAGTTGCTTACTCTTGAGTAGAACTGCATATTCACTCCAGGAATAAGCACCTTTGTCAAATGAGTCAAATTGAAGCAAAACACATTGTTGGAGTGTCAGAATGCATAGATAGAAGGCAAATAAGCGTTCCATGGCTTTATTTCGCTTAGTTGCTTACTCTTGAGTAGAACTGCATATTCACTCCAGGAATAAACACATTTGTCAAATGAGTCAAATTGAATCAAAACACATTGTTGGAGTGTCAGAATGCATAGATAGAAGGCAAATAAGCGTTCCATGGCTTTATTTCGCTTAGTTGCTTACTCTTGAGTAGAACTGCATATTCACTCCAGGAATAAGCACATTTGTAAAATGCGTCAAATTGAAGCAAAACACATTGTTGGAGTGTCAGAATGCATAGATAGATGGCAAATAAGCGTTCCATGGCTTTATTTCGCTTAGTTGCTTACTCTTGAGTAGAACTGCATATTCACTCCAGGAATACGCACCTTTGTCAAATGAGTCAAATTGAAGCAAAACACATTGTTGGAGTGTCAGAATGCATAGATAGAAGGCAAATGAGCGTTCCATGGCTTTATTTCGCTTAGTTGCTTACTCTTGAGTAGAACTGCATATTCACTCCAGGAATACGCACCCTTGTCAAATGAGTCAAATTGAAGCAAAACACATTGTTGGAGTGTCAGAATGCATAGATAGAAGGCAAATAAGCGTTCCACGGCTTTATTTCGCTTAGTTGCTTACTCTTGAGTAGAACTGCATATTCACTCCAGGAATAAACACCTTTGTAAAATGAGTCAAATTGAAGCAAAACACATTGTTGGAGTGTCAGAATGCATAGATAGAAGGCAAATGAGCATTCCATGGCTTTATTTCGCTTAGTTGCTTACTCTTGAGTAGAACTGCATATTCACTCCAGAAATAAACACATTTGTCAAATGGAGTCAAATTGAAGCAAAACACATTGTTGGAGTGTCAGAATGCATAGATAGAAGGCAAATAAGCGTTCCATGGCTTTATTTCGCTTAGTTGCTTACTCTTGAGTAGAACTGCATATTCACTCCAGGAATAAACACATTTGTCAAATGAGTCAAATTGAAGCAAAACACATTGTTGGAGTGTCAGAATGCATAGATAGAAGGCAAATAAGCGTTCCATGGCTTTATTTCGCTTAGTTGCTTACTCTTGAGTAGAAGTGCATATTCACTCCAGGAATAAGCACATTTGTAAAATGAGTCAAATTGAAGCAAAACACATTGTTGGAGTGTCAGAATGCATAGATAGATGGCAAATAAGCGTTCCATGGCTTTATTTCGCTTAGTTGCTTACTCTTGAGTAGAACTGCATATTCACTCCAGGAATACGCACCTTTGTCAAATGAGTCAAATTGAAGCAAAACACATTGTTGGAGTGTCAGAATGCATAGATAGAAGGCAAATGAGCGTTCCATGGCTTTATTTCGCTTAGTTGCTTACTCTTGAGTAGAACTGCATATTCACTCCAGGAATACGCACCTTTGTCAAATGAGTCAAATTGAAGCAAAACACATTGTTGGAGTGTCAGAATGCATAGATAGAAGGCAAATAAGCGTTCCATGGCTTTATTTCGCTTAGTTGCTTACTCTTGAGTAGAACTGCATATTCACTCCAGGAATAAGCACATTTGTCAAATGAGTCAAATTGAAGCAAAACACATTGTTGGAGTGTCAGAATGCATAGATAGAAGGCAAATAAGCGTTCCATGGCTTTATTTCGCTTAGTTGCTAATTCTTGAGTAGAACTGCATATTCACTCCAGGAATAAACACATTTGTCAAGTGAGTCAAATTGAAGCAAAACACATTGTTGGAGTGTCAGAATGCATAGATAGAAGGCAAATAAGCGTTCCATGGCTTTATTTCGCTTAGTTGCTTACTCTTGAGTAGAACTGCATATTCACTCCAGGAATACGCACCTTTGTCAAATGAGTCAAATTGAAGCAAAACATATTGTTGGAGTGTCAGAATGCATAGATAGAAGGCAAATAAGCGTTCCATGGCTTTATTTCGCTTAGTTGCTTACTCTTGAGTAGAACTGCATATTCACTCCAGGAATAAGCACATTTGTCAAATGAGTCAAATTGAAGCAAAACACATTGTTGGAGTGTCAGAATGCATAGATAGAAGGCGAATAAGCGTTTCATGGCTTTATTTCGCTTAGTTGCTTACTCTTGAGTAGAAGTGCATATTCACTCCAGGAATACGCACCTTTGTCAAATGAGTCAAATTGAAGCAAAACACATTGTTGGAGTGTCAGAATGCATAGATAGAAGGCAAATAAGCGTTCCATGGCTTTATTTCGCTTAGTTGCTTACTCTTGAGTAGAACTGCATATTCACTCCAGGAATAAGCACATTTGTCAAATGAGTCCAATTGAAGCAAAACACATTGTTGGAGTGTCAGAATGCATAGATAGAAGGCAAATAAGCGTTCCATGGCTTTATTTCGCTTAGTTGCTAATTCTTGAGTAGAACTGCATATTCACTCCAGGAATAAACACATTTGTCAAGTGAGTCAAATTGAAGCAAAACACATTGTTGGAGTGTCAGAATGCATAGATAGAAGGCAAATAAGCGTTCCATGGCTTTATTTCGCTTAGTTGCTTACTCTTGAGTAGAACTGCATATTCACTCCAGGAATACGCACCTTTGTCAAATGAGTCAAATTGAAGCAAAACATATTGTTGGAGTGTCAGAATGCATAGATAGAAGGCAAATAAGCGTTCCATGGCTTTATTTCGCTTAGTTGCTTACTCTTGAGTAGAACTGCATATTCACTCCAGGAATAAGCACATTTGTCAAATGAGTCAAATTGAAGCAAAACACATTGTTGGAGTGTCAGAATGCATAGATAGAAGGCGAATAAGCGTTTCATGGCTTTATTTCGCTTAGTTGCTTACTCTTGAGTAGAAGTGCATATTCACTCCAGGAATACGCACCTTTGTCAAATGAGTCAAATTGAAGCAAAACACATTGTTGGAGTGTCAGAATGCATAGATAGAAGGCAAATAAGCGTTCCATGGCTTTATTTCGCTTAGTTGCTTACTCTTGAGTAGAACTGCATATTCACTCCAGGAATAAGCACATTTGTCAAATGAGTCCAATTGAAGCAAAACACATTGTTGGAGTGTCAGAATGCATAGATAGAAGGCGAATAAGCGTTCCATGGCTTTATTTCGCTTAGTTGCTTACTCTTGAGTAGAACTGCATATTCACTCCAGGAATACGCACCTTTGTCAAATGAGTCAAATTGAAGCAAAACACATTGTTGGAGTGTCAGCATGCATAGATAGAAGGCAAATAAGCGTTCCATGGCTTTATTTCGCTTAGTTGCTTACTCTTGAGTAGAAGTGCATATTCACTCCAGGAATACGCACCTTTGTCAAATGAGTCAAATTGAAGCAAAACACATTGTTGGAGTGTCAGAATGCATAGAGAGAAGGCAAGTAAGCGTTCCATGGCTTTATTTCGCTTAGTTGCTTACTCTTGAGTAGAACTGCATATTCACTCCAGGAATAAGCACCTTTGTCAAATGAGTCAAATTGAAGCAGAACACATTGTTGGAGTGTCAGAATGCATAGATAGAAGGCAAATAAGCGTTCCATGGCTTTATTTCGCTTAGTTGCTTACTCTTGAGTAGAACTGCATATTCACTCCAGGAATACGCACCTTTGTCAAATGAGTCAAATTGAAGCAAAACACATTGTTGGAGTGTCAGAATGCATAGATAGAAGGCAAATGAGCGTTCCATGGCTTTATTTCGCTTAGTTGCTAACTCTTGAGTAGAACTGCATATTCACTCCAGGAATACGCACCTTTGTCAAATGAGTCAAATTGAAGCAAAACACATTGTTGGAGTGTCAGAATGCATAGATAGAAGGCAAATAAGCGTTCCATGGCTTTATTTCGCTTAGTTGCTTACTCTTGAGTAGAACTGCATATTCACTCCAGGAATAAGCACATTTGTCAAATGAGTCAAATTGAAGCAAAACACATTGTTGGAGTGTCAGAATGCATAGATAGAAGGCAAATAAGCGTTCCATGGCTTTATTTCGCTTAGTTGCTTACTCTTGAGTAGAACTGCATATTCACTCCAGGAATAAACACATTTGTCAAATGAGTCAAATTGAAGCAAAACACTGTTGGAGTGTCAGAATGCATAGATAGAAGGCAAATAAGCGTTCCACGGCTTTATTTCGCTTAGTTGCTTACTCTTGAGTAGAACTGCATATTCACTCCAGGAATAAACACCTTTGTAAAATGAGTCAAATTGAAGCAAAACACATTGTTGGAGTGTCAGAATGCATAGATAGAAGGCAAATGAGCATTCCATGGCTTTATTTCGCTTAGTTGCTTACTCTTGAGTAGAACTGCATATTCACTCCAGAAATAAACACATTTGTCAAATGGAGTCAAATTGAAGCAAAACACATTGTTGGAGTGTCAGAATGCATAGATAGAAGGCAAATAAGCGTTCCATGGCTTTATTTCGCTTAGTTGCTTACTCTTGAGTAGAACTGCATATTCACTCCAGGAATAAACACATTTGTCAAATGAGTCAAATTGAAGCAAAACACATTGTTGGAGTGTCAGAATGCATAGATAGAAGGCAAATAAGCGTTCCATGGCTTTATTTCGCTTAGTTGCTTACTCTTGAGTAGAAGTGCATATTCACTCCAGGAATAAGCACATTTGTAAAATGAGTCAAATTGAAGCAAAACACATTGTTGGAGTGTCAGAATGCATAGATAGATGGCAAATAAGCGTTCCATGGCTTTATTTCGCTTAGTTGCTTACTCTTGAGTAGAACTGCATATTCACTACAGGAATACGCACCTTTGTCAAATGAGTCAAATTGAAGCAAAACACATTGTTGGAGTGTCAGAATGCATAGATAGAAGGCAAATGAGCGTTCCATGGCTTTATTTCGCTTAGTTGCTTACTCTTGAGTAGAACTGCATATTCACTCCAGGAATACGCACCTTTGTCAAATGAGTCAAATTGAAGCAAAACACATTGTTGGAGTGTCAGAATGCATAGATAGAAGGCAAATAAGCGTTCCATGGCTTTATTTCGCTTAGTTGCTTACTCTTGAGTAGAACTGCATATTCAATCCAGGAATAAGCACATTTGTCAAATGAGTCAAATTGAAGCAAAACACATTGTTGGAGTGTCAGAATGCATAGATAGAAGGCAAATAAGCGTTCCATGGCTTTATTTCGCTTAGTTGCTAATTCTTGAGTAGAACTGCATATTCACTCCAGGAATAAACACATTTGTCAAATGAGTCAAATTGAAGCAAAACACATTGTTGGAGTGTCAGAATGCATAGATAGAAGGCAAATAAGCGTTCCATGGCTTTATTTCGCTTA